>NW_028317841.1:3120041-3840082 GCF_062004578.1 Staurois parvus | reverse complement strand
GTCTCCGCTAACAATTAAAGTTCCGCGCTTATGGTGGTCTATAACCGAGAGTATGTGGGAAAGGAATGGTAAAGGGTCTTGGTTTGGGGCATAGTATGCAGCAATGGTAACATCTATGTCCAAGAGTTGCCCAACTAACAGGAGGTAACGACCCTCCGGGTCTTTAATTTCGGTGCCTTGCGTGAAGGGTGTTGTGCGATGAAAGGCTATCAGTACCCCCCTGCGTTTGGTGGCAGCAGAGGCTGTATAGACCTGAGGATATCGGGGGCCAAAAAACTTAGGAGTGGAGTTGGGAGTGAAGTGTGTTTCCTGTAGACAGACCACGTGAGCTTTAAGCGTAGCAAAGGTTCGGAAGGCCTTATTACGTTTCTGTGGGATGTTGAGGCCCTGCACATTCAGGGTAAGGATATTTAATGAACCCATGAGGATAGCGCATAATGGTTAGGATAGTCTATCACTACTTCCCAAGGTGGAGCCTGACGGGGGATGAGGGCATTGTGGGGTGCATTGTGCAGAGTCTTGAAGTCATGTTGGAGGGAGGGAGGAGGGGCACGACACGGGAGAGGAAACAGGAAAAAAGGGGTGTAATAGGCCATTTAAGGCCTAAAAGATGGATTCCCAAGGACACCCTGAGTCAGGGTGGGCTAGGGAACAATAGTAGCCCAAGCGTTATTAAATAACCAATAACACAGGGGCTAGGTTGGAGTGTGCAGGTACACGGTCCGTGAGGATGACAGCAACTTGATTGATAAAAGGTGGCGAGGTCCCGGTAGAAAAAAAACAGGTACATAAAGAAAATACATTCATGAAGATCACGCTATCCCAAACTCAGACGGCATAAGCAGTATCAGTGAGACATCCTAGGGGAAGGGGTGAGGCGTCACATGCCGTCAGAGCCTAGGCTCTCAAACAAACTAACCTAAAGTGGGGTCCCAGGGGGGGGGAGCCGAACAATTCCCAGGTAATGGGGCAACCAAAATTTAACAGGTAGAGGGAGAGAGGATATCAACGGTATTAACCTCAATAACAGCAGTGATAGTCAAAGGAGTACACCGTTTGGTGTATGTGGCCACAATAAAGTGGAGAGAAGAAGGATAAACATGAGACACAATTCAGTCCATGGTATCTTGTGTAGATAGACCCAGAGATGAAAAGCGGCTTCGTTTGTGGAGGTTGAGTGGGCCTTCAGTGGCACGTGTGGGAAGGGACTTCCGCGGCGAGCAGGACGTGGACCTCCTCTTGGCGCTTTCTGAAGGTGTCGCTGAGGAATGCAGTTGTAAGATCCGCAGGGTGTCTAGTAAGTCTTCTGGAGTCTTACAGGTGTAATCCCGGGATTGGTATCTGAATCGCACTGCAAAGGGGAAGCTCCACCTGTATGGTATAGCGTGTTGTTGGAGTACTTGTAGGTGGGGTTTCAAAGCCCTGCGCTTGGTGATTGTTGTGGGGTTTAGATCCTGGAATAGCTGGTATGAATGACCTTGGAACTGTAGAGATTCTGCGTTACGGGCGGCTTGTAGGAGTTGCTCCTTGGTGCGGAAAAAGTGGAGCTTGGCTATAATATCACGCGGTGGACCATCCGTGCGTCGTAATGCTAACGCCCTGTGAACTCTATCCAATTCTAATCTTTCGATTGGGATAGCCGGGGCAAGCTCTTGGAACAGAGCTGTTACTGTTGATAGGAGATCGACGATCGTTTCTGGGAGGCCACGAATGCGCAGATTGGAGCATCGTGCCCTGTTTTCAAAGTCCTCCAATCGTGTCAATAGTGTTGCGTTTTCGTCGCGCAGAAGGTCAAGGTCATTCGTATGTGTCTGAAGCGTGGCATCAAGACCATCTACCCTCTGTTCTAGGTCCGCAGTGCGTTGCCCTAGTTCACGGATTTCCCTAGATAGTTTAGCAGTGATGCGGTCCGAGGTTTGCTTCAAAGCTTTGTGTAGCATTATTTCAAAGCGGGTCAACAGGTCAGGGGTAGCAAGGTCAGGCGTCAGGGCTTGTGCAGGGACATCTGTTTCAGTGTCAGACTCACCCTCAGACGTGCAGGGATGGCTGGGCTGCGGATCCTGTAGGGCTGCATATGCACTTGTCACCTTCTTCTTGCTTCCCTGTGCTGGGGAGGTGGCCATCTTTGTGGAGGCCTTTGCCAGGGCCTCCTTGATTGACTTGGTAGAAGGGGGGACCTGGTGTCGGGGTGCCCCCTTAACCATTCTGCTGCTCCTTAGTCAGGGGGGGGCTGTTATGATGTTCTCAGCCCCCCTTTTCTCTCTCTCTGCTGCCCAGGTTCAGTGTGGTGGGCGGGCCTGTGCGGTGCTCGTCGCAGGGACACGTGTCCCGTCGGATATCTCTGCGCAGGAGATCCGCCGCAGACCAGGGCCCTGGGATGGTTGCCGCTGTGCTCGGGTCCCCCTGGGGTATGTTGCGGGCCGGGACCTGCTGCTTGGCGGCGCTGTCACCCGACGGGGAGACGGAGCCTCAACGGGACATGTCCGTCACGCCGGCCGCGCATGCACACTCATCAACATTTTTCCTTTTCATAAATTATTTTTATGTTCACTTACAATGTGTTTTTTAACTTTGTAATGAACTTGGCTTCTTCAGGTAGAGTAAATTTCCTAGCACAACACCCTCCCTCCTGCCATTTTACCTCATTACATAACCTTTTATGTAGCAGCCAACTGCTGCTACATCATCAGCTATATGCAGGTGTGTTACAACACTAATCTGCCTCCATTAGGTAATTCAGTAGGGGTACCAGTATGAAAGTAGGTATTAACCTCCTTAGCGGTATTCCCGAGTGTAGCTCGGGGTAACATTTCAGTACCAAGAGCGGTAACCCCGAGCTACACTCGGGCTTACCATGCGGCACTGCTCCGGCATTTGTTCTTCACTTACCTTACCCTGCGCTCCCACGATGTGTCCCCTGCAGTGTCCCCGGCCATCTCCTTCGGCGGATGCTGGCATACGGCTTCTGTGTCCTGTCCCTGTGACGTCGGGACGTACGGGCGCCGCCGGCGGCGGGAAATTTAAAAATTTTAAAAAATGTCTTTTTTTTTTTTTACATTTTACATAGTAAAACATTGCTGTCTCAACCCATTTCACATACATTTTGTCCCGAGTGCTTTGTCCTGTGCCCTGCCTGCATTTTGTCTGTTCTTTCTGCCTGGAAACTGAGAAACATCCATGGCGTCCAAAAAGTGTCCCTTTAGGTCAAAAGCGGTTTAGACCAGCTAGAGAACTGCGATAGTAAATCAGAACCATTTGCAGAATTGAGTGATAATGATATGTGGGGAAATTCCTCATCAGACACTGAAAACGATTTTGCGACTTTGTTCAGAAATGTGCGAACTTATTATGGCGCTATATTTCAAATTTCAGTGTTTTTGGTTTGATTACATTATTGAATTAAATGTATTATTATTATATTATTATTTTTTATGATTATTTTTTAAATTATAATTTATGATTTTGTGTTTCAAATTTTATCATACCCGGGATGTTTACTAGACTCTTGTTCGGACAGATTTCAGTGAGTTATTCCTAAATATTACAGCCTACAATAAAAAAACAACATATTTCCATGCAAAATAATGGTACCGCTTTCAGCACCAAAAATCTGAAATAATCATACCGCCAGGGAGGTTAAGAGCACCACTAACTGTTTTAAAATGAATACAATAAACAATCATTTAAAATAGAAGTATGAGAATATTTTTTTTAATCATACTTACCTAGTTGGATGAAGCATCAATCCAACCCAACAAAAGTAGTAACCAGATATTTGACAAATCCAGAGTGCATCAATAATAAAAAAAAAGTCAAACTGCAAATGTAATAATTTTAACATTCAGAATGTATTTATTACATTCCCATGGAAATACATGTATAGATATAACTAGAGATGAGCGAATTATTCAAAAATTTGATTCGACTGATTCGGCGAATTCGTGAAAAAATTTTGATTCGAGACGAATATATTCGCTGCGAATTTAACTTATAAAAGGGTGTTTCTAGGCTTCAGAGAGCCTTTATATTAGTGCAGAACACTGTACCTTTAATTTAAATGCCCTTGGAGTCTGCTGGGGAAGAGAAATAATACTGTCAGTCAGTATGACATGCAGATGAGTGCCGTCGATCTTAGAATCACCGCACACTTCACTCATTTGGGCAGTCACGGGGCCAAAACCAGAGTGTGGAGCCACAGTGTGGCGGTGGAGGCAGCAGCAATGGGAGGCCATACAGCACCCTATGACAAAAATGGAACCCACCAGCAGTGTGAGGAGACCTGAAAGTGGCACATGGCAGAGTGTGGCGATGGAGACAGCAGCAATGGGAGGCCGTACAGGGACCCATGACACACTCTGGACCTGGCAGCAGCATGAGGAGGCGGTACAGGGGCCCATGACAGATTACGGGCCTGGCAGCAGCATGAGGAGTTGGTACGGGGGCCCATGGCAGATTACGGGCCTGGCAGCAGCAATGGGAGGCCGTACAGGGACCCATGACACACTCTGGACCTGGCAGCAGCATGAGGAGGCGGTACAGGGGCCCATGACAGATTACGGGCCTGGCAGCAGCATGAGGAGTCGGTACGGGGGCCCATGACACACTCTGGACCTGGCAGCAGCATGAGGAGGCGGTACAGGGGTGCATGACAGATTACGAGCCTGGCAGCAGCAACTTGGACAGGAGGACGTTCAGCTTCTGCACCGTTGGGTGCGTGCTCACAAACTGTTGTCTCTTGGAAATGGATTCCAAGAAAGACTGCTGACGGAATCCGTGAAGAGGAGTAGCAGGAGAAGGAGCATCTGAACGAGCGGAATATGCCAACAAGCGACAACAGGGGCCCATGACAGATTACGGGCCTGGCAGCAGCATGAGGAGTCGGTACGGGGGCCCATGGCAGATTACGGGCCTGGCAGCAGCAATGGGAGGCCCGTAATCTGCCAGCACCCTATGACAAAAAATGGAACACACCAGCAGTGTGAGGAGACCTGAAAGTGGCACATGGCAGAGTGTGGCGATGGAGACAGCAGCAATGGGAGGCCGTACAGGGACCCATGAGAGACTCTGGACCTGGCAGCAGCATGAGGAGGTGGTACAGGGGCCCATGGCAGATTAGGGGCCTGGCAGCAGCTATGGGAGGCCCGTAATCTGCCAGCACCCTATGACAAAAAATGGAACACACCAGCAGTGTGTGAGGAGACCTGAAAGTGGCACATGGCAGAGTGTGGCGATGGAGACAGCAGCAATGGGAGGCCGTACAGGGACCCATGAGACACTGTGGACCTGGCAGCAGCATGAGGAGGCGGTACAGGGGCCCATGGCAGATTAGGGGCCTGGCAGCAGCTATGGGAGTCCCGTAATCTGCCAGCACCCTATGACAAAAAATGGAACACACCAGCAGTGTGAGGAGACCTGAAAGTGGAACATGGCAGAGTGTGGCGATGGAGACAGCAGCAATGGGAGGCCGTACAGGGACCCATGAGACACTCTGGACCTGGCAGCAGCATGAGGAGGCGGTACAGGGGCCCATGGCAGATTAGGGGCCTGGCAGCAGCTATGGGAGGCCCGTAATCTGCCAGCACCCTATGACAAAAAATGGAACACACCAGCAGTGTGTGAGGAGACCTGAAAGTGGCACATGGCAGAGTGTGGCGATGGAGACAGCAGCAATGGGAGGCCGTACAGGGACCCATGAGACACTGTGGACCTGGCAGCAGCATGAGGAGGCGGTACAGGGGCCCATGGCAGATTAGGGGCCTGGCAGCAGCTATGGGAGGCCCGTAATCTGCCAGCACCCTATGACAAAAAATGGAACACACCAGCAGTGTGTGAGGAGACCTGAAAGTGGCACATGGCAGAGTGTGGCGATGGAGACAGCAGCAATGGGAGGCCGTACAGGGACCCATGAGAGACTCTGGACCTGGCAGCAGCATGAGGAGGCGGTACAGGGGCCCATGGCAGATTAGGGGCCTGGCAGCAGCTATGGGAGGCCCGTAATCTGCCAGCACCCTATGACAAAAAATGGAACACACCAGCAGTGTGAGGAGACCTGAAAGTGGCACATGGCAGAGTGTGGCGATGGAGACAGCAGCAATGGGAGGCCGTACAGGGACCCATGAGAGACTCTGGACCTGGCAGCAGCATGAGGAGGCGGTACAGGGGCCCATGGCAGATTAGGGGCCTGGCAGCAGCTATGGGAGTCCCGTAATCTGCCAGCACCCTATGACAAAAAATGGAACACACCAGCAGTGTGTGAGGAGACCTGAAAGTGGCACATGGCAGAGTGTGGCGATGGAGACAGCAGCAATGGGAGGCCGTACAGGGACCCATGAGACACTGTGGACCTGGCAGCAGCATGAGGAGGCGGTACAGGGGCCCATGGCAGATTAGGGGCCTGGCAGCAGCTATGGGAGGCCCGTAATCTGCCAGCACCCTATGACAAAAAATGGAACACACCAGCAGTGTGTGAGGAGACCTGAAAGTGGCACATGGCAGAGTGTGGCGATGGAGACAGCAGCAATGGGAGGCCGTACAGGGACCCATGAGACACTGTGGACCTGGCAGCAGCATGAGGAGGCGGTACAGGGGCCCATGGCAGATTAGGGGCCTGGCAGCAGCTATGGGAGGCCTGTAATCTGCCAGCACCCTATGACAAAAAATGGAACACACCAGCAGTGTGAGGAGACCTGAAAGTGGCACATGGCAGAGTGTGGCGATGGAGACAGCAGCAATGGGAGGCCGTACAGGGACCCATGAGACACTGTGGACCTGGCAGCAGCATGAGGAGGCGGTACAGGGGCCCATGGCAGATTAGGGGCCTGGCAGCAGCTATGGGAGGCCCGTAATCTGCCAGCACCCTATGACAAAAAATGGAACACACCAGCAGTGTGTGAGGAGACCTGAAAGTGGCACATGGCAGAGTGTGGCGATGGAGACAGCAGCAATGGGAGGCCGTACAGGGACCCATGAGACACTGTGGACCTGGCAGCAGCATGAGGAGGTGGTACAGGGGCCCATGGCAGATTAGGGGCCTGGAAGCAGCTATGGGAGGCCCGTAATCTGCCAGCACCCTATGACAAAAAATGGAACACACCAGCAGTGTGTGAGGAGACCTGAAAGTGGCACATGGCAGAGTGTGGCGATGGAGACAGCAGCAATGGGAGGCCGTACAGTGACCCATGAGAGACACTGGACCTGGCAGCAGCATGAGGAGGCGGTACAGGGGCCAATGGCAGATTAGGGGCCTGGCAGCAGCTATGGGAGGCCCGTAATCTGCCAGCACCCTATGACAAAAAATGGAACACACCAGCAGTGTGAGGAGACCTGAAAGTGGCACATGGCAGAGTGTGGCGATGGAGACAGCAGCAATGGGAGGCCGTACAGGGACCCATGAGAGACTCTGGACCTGGCAGCAGCATGAGGAGGCGGTACAGGGGCCCATGGCAGATTAGGGGCCTGGCAGCAGCTATGGGAGGCCCGTAATCTGCCAGCACCCTATGACAAAAAATGGAACACACCAGCAGTGTGTGAGGAGACCTGAAAGTGGCACATGGCAGAGTGTGGCGATGGAGACAGCAGCAATGGGAGGCCGTACAGGGACCCATGAGAGACTCTGGACCTGGCAGCAGCATGAGGAGGCGGTACAGGGGCCCATGGCAGATTAGGGGCCTGGCAGCAGCTATGGGAGGCCCATAATCTGCCAGCACCCTATGACAAAAAATGGAACACACCAGCAGTGTGAGGAGACCTGAAAGTGGCACATGGCAGAGTGTGGCGATGGAGACAGCAGCAATGGGAGGCCGTACAGGGACCCATGAGAGACTCTGGACCTGGCAGCAGCATGAGGAGGCGGTACAGGGGCCCATGGCAGATTAGGGGCCTGGCAGCAGCTATGGGAGGCCCGTAATCTGCCAGCACCCTATGACAAAAAATGGAACACACCAGCAGTGTGTGAGGAGACCTGAAAGTGGCACATGGCAGAGTGTGGCGATGGAGACAGCAGCAATGGGAGGCCGTACAGGGACCCATGAGACACTGTGGACCTGGCAGCAGCATGAGGAGGCGGTACAGGGGCCCATGGCAGATTAGGGGCCTGGCAGCAGCTATGGGAGGCCCGTAATCTGCCAGCACCCTATGACAAAAAATGGAACACACCAGCAGTGTGTGAGGAGACCTGAAAGTGGCACATGGCAGAGTGTGGCGATGGAGACAGCAGCAATGGGAGGCCGTACAGGGACCCATGAGACACTGTGGACCTGGCAGCAGCATGAGGAGGCGGTACAGGGGCCCATGGCAGATTAGGGGCCTGGCAGCAGCTATGGGAGGCCCGTAATCTGCCAGCACCCTATGACAAAAAATGGAACACACCAGCAGTGTGTGAGGAGACCTGAAAGTGGCACATGGCAGAGTGTGGCGATGGAGACAGCAGCAATGGGAGGCCGTACAGGGACCCATGAGAGACTCTGGACCTGGCAGCAGCATGAGGAGGCGGTACAGGGGCCCATGGCAGATTAGGGGCCTGGCAGCAGCTATGGGAGGCCCGTAATCTGCCAGCACCCTATGACAAAAAATGGAACACACCAGCAGTGTGAGGAGACCTGAAAGTGGCACATGGCAGAGTGTGGCGATGGAGACAGCAGTAATGGGAGGCCGTACAGGGACCCATGAGAGACTCTGGACCTGGCAGCAGCATGAGGAGGCGGTACAGGGGCCCATGGCAGATTAGGGGCCTGGCAGCAGCTATGGGAGGCCCGTAATCTGCCAGCACCCTATGACAAAAAATGGAACACACCAGCAGTGTGTGAGGAGACCTGAAAGTGGCACATGGCAGAGTGTGGCGATGGAGACAGCAGCAATGGGAGGCCGTACAGGGACCCATGAGACACTGTGGACCTGGCAGCAGCATGAGGAGGCGGTACAGGGGCCCATGGCAGATTAGGGGCCTGGCAACAGCTATGGGAGGCCCGTAATCTGCCAGCACCCTATGACAAAAAATGGAACACACCAGCAGTGTGAGGAGACCTGAAAGTGGCACATGGCAGAGTGTGGCGATGGAGACAGCAGCAATGGGAGGACGTACAGGGACCCATGAGAGACACTGTGGACCTGGCAGCAGCATGAGGAGGTGGTACAGGGGCCCATGGCAGATTAGGGGCCTGGAAGCAGCTATGGGAGGCCCGTAATCTGCCAGCACCCTATGACAAAAAATGGAACACACCAGCAGTGTGTGAGGAGACCTGAAAGTGGCACATGGCAGAGTGTGGCGATGGAGACAGCAGCAATGGGAGGCCGTACAGGGACCCATGAGACACTGTGGACCTGGCAGCAGCATGAGGAGGCGGTACAGGGGCCCATGGAAGATTAGGGGCCTGGCAGCAGCTATGGGAGGCCCGTAATCTGCCAGCACCCTATGACAAAAAATGGAACACACCAGCAGTGTGAGGAGACCTGAAAGTGGCACATGGCAGAGTGTGGCGATGGAGACAGCAGCAATGGGAGGCCGTACAGGGACCCATGAGAGACTCTGGACCTGGCAGCAGCATGAGGAGGCGGTACAGGGGCCCATGGCAGATTAGGGGCCTGGCAGCAGCTATGGGAGGCCCGTAATCTGCCAGCACCCTATGACAAAAAATGGAACACACCAGCAGTGTGTGAGGAGACCTGAAAGTGGCACATGGCAGAGTGTGGCGATGGAGACAGCAGCAATGGGAGGCCGTACAGGGACCCATGAGACACTGTGGACCTGGCAGCAGCATGAGGAGGCGGTACAGGGGCCCATGGCAGATTAGGGGCCTGGCAGCAGCTATGGGAGGCCTGTAATCTGCCAGCACCCTATGACAAAAAATGGAACACACCAGCAGTGTGTGAGGAGACCTGAAAGTGGCACATGGCAGAGTGTGGCGATGGAGACAGCAGCAATGGGAGGCCGTACAGGGACCCATGAGAGACTCTGGACCTGGCAGCAGCATGAGGAGGCGGTACAGGG
Organism: Staurois parvus; assembly: GCF_062004578.1. Taxonomy (NCBI): domain Eukaryota; kingdom Metazoa; phylum Chordata; class Amphibia; order Anura; family Ranidae; genus Staurois; species Staurois parvus. Next base: position 3,830,097 of record NW_028317841.1, on the reverse strand, counting down.
GCCCATGGCAGATTAGGGGCCTGGCAGCAGCTATGGGAGGCCCGTAATCTGCCAGCACCCTATGACAAAAAATGGAACACACCAGCAGTGTGAGGAGACCTGAAAGTGGCACATGGCAGAGTGTGGCGATGGAGACAGCAGCAATGGGAGGCCGTACAGGGACCCATGAGAGACTCTGGACCTGGCAGCAGCATGAGGAGGCGGTACAGGGGCCCATGGCAGATTAGGGGCCTGGCAGCAGCTATGGGAGGCCCGTAATCTGCCAGCACCCTATGACAAAAAATGGAACACACCAGCAGTGTGTGAGGAGACCTGAAAGTGGCACATGGCAGAGTGTGGCGATGGAGACAGCAGCAATGGGAGGCCGTACAGGGACCCATGAGACACTGTGGACCTGGCAGCAGCATGAGGAGGCGGTACAGGGGCCCATGGCAGATTAGGGGCCTGGCAACAGCTATGGGAGGCCCGTAATCTGCCAGCACCCTATGACAAAAAATGGAACACACCAGCAGTGTGAGGAGACCTGAAAGTGGCACATGGCAGAGTGTGGCGATGGAGACAGCAGCAATGGGAGGACGTACAGGGACCCATGAGAGACACTGTGGACCTGGCAGCAGCATGAGGAGGTGGTACAGGGGCCCATGGCAGATTAGGGGCCTGGCAGCAGCTATGGGAGGCCCGTAATCTGCCAGCACCCTATGACAAAAAATGGAACACACCAGCAGTGTGTGAGGAGACCTGAAAGTGGCACATGGCAGAGTGTGGCGATGGAGACAGCAGCAATGGGAGGCCGTACAGGGACCCATGAGACACTGTGGACCTGGCAGCAGCATGAGGAGGCGGTACAGGGGCCCATGGCAGATTAGGGGCCTGGCAGCAGCTATGGGAGGCCCGTAATCTGCCAGCACCCTATGACAAAAAATGGAACACACCAGCAGTGTGTGAGGAGACCTGAAAGTGGCACATGGCAGAGTGTGGCGATGGAGACAGCAGCAATGGGAGGCCGTACAGGGACCCATGAGAGACTCTGGACCTGGCAGCAGCATGAGGAGGCGGTACAGGGGCCCATGGCAGATTAGGGGCCTGGCAGCAGCTATGGGAGGCCCGTAATCTGCCAGCACCCTATGACAAAAAATGGAACACACCAGCAGTGTGAGGAGACCTGAAAGTGGCACATGGCAGAGTGTGGCGATGGAGACAGCAGCAATGGGAGGCCGTACAGGGACCCATGTGAGACTCTGGACCTGGCAGCAGCATGAGGAGGCGGTACAGGGGCCTATGGCAGATTAGGGGCCTGGCAGCAGCTATGGGAGGCCCGTAATCTGCCAGCACCCTATGACAAAAAATGGAACACACCAGCAGTGTGTGAGGAGACCTGAAAGTGGCACATGGCAGAGTGTGGCGATGGAGACAGCAGCAATGGGAGGCCGTACAGGGACCCATGAGACACTGTGGACCTGGCAGCAGCATGAGGAGGCGGTACAGGGGCCCATGGCAGATTAGGGGCCTGGCAACAGCTATGGGAGGCCCGTAATCTGCCAGCACCCTATGACAAAAAATGGAACACACCAGCAGTGTGAGGAGACCTGAAAGTGGCACATGGCAGAGTGTGGCGATGGAGACAGCAGCAATGGGAGGACGTACAGGGACCCATGAGAGACACTGTGGACCTGGCAGCAGCATGAGGAGGTGGTACAGGGGCCCATGGCAGATTAGGGGCCTGGCAGCAGCTATGGGAGGCCCGTAATCTGCCAGCACCCTATGACAAAAAATGGAACACACCAGCAGTGTGTGAGGAGACCTGAAAGTGGCACATGGCAGAGTGTGGCGATGGAGACAGCAGCAATGGGAGGCCGTACAGGGACCCATGAGACACTGTGGACCTGGCAGCAGCATGAGGAGGCGGTACAGGGGCCCATGGCAGATTAGGGGCCTGGCAGCAGCTATGGGAGGCCCGTAATCTGCCAGCACCCTATGACAAAAAATGGAACACACCAGCAGTGTGAGGAGATCTGAAAGTGGCACATGGCAGAGTGTGGCGATGGAGACAGCAGCAATGGGAGGCCGTACAGGGACCCATAAGACACTGTGGACCTGGCAGCAGCATGAGGAGGCGGTACAGGGGCCCATGGCAGATTAGGGGCCTGGCAGCAGCAATGGGAGGCCCGTAATCTGCCAGCACCCTATGACAAAAAATGGAACACACCAGCAGTGTGAGGAGACCTGAAAGTGGCACATGGCAGAGTGTGGCGATGGAGACAGCAGCAATGGGAGGACGTACAGGGACCCATGAGAGACTCTGGACCTGGCAGCAGCATGAGGAGGCGGTACAGGGGCCCATGGCAGATTAGGGGCCTGGCAGCAGCTATGGGAGGCCCGTAATCTGCCAGCACCCTATGACAAAAAATGGAACACACCAGCAGTGTGTGAGGAGACCTGAAAGTGGCACATGGCAGAGTGTGGCGATGGAGACAGCAGCAATGGGAGGCCGTACAGGGACCCATGAGAGACTCTGGACCTGACAGCAGCATGAGGAGGCGGTACAGGGGCCCATGGCAGATTAGGGGCCTGGCTGCAGCTATGGGAGGCCCATAATCTGCCAGCACCCTATGACAAAAAATGGAACACACCAGCAGTGTGAGGAGACCTGAAAGTGGCACATGGCAGAGTGTGGCGATGGAGACAGCAGCAATGGGAGGCCGTACAGGGACCCATGAGACACTGTGGACCTGGCAGCAGCATGAGGAGGCGGTACAGGGGCCCATGGCAGATTAGGGGCCTGGCAGCAGCTATGGGAGGCCCGTAATCTGCCAGCACCCTATGACAAAAAATGGAACACACCAGCAGTGTGAGGAGACCTGAAAGTGGCACATGTTTGGGGCATGATTCATGGCGGATTTAGTCAGTTGTGTCAGGAACTGGTGGTTTGAAATCCAGACTAATCCACGCCTGATTCATTTTCACAAACGTGAGTCTCTCCACACTTTGGGTGGACAGTCGTGTCCTCCGCGGAGTTACAATACCTCTTGCCGCACTAAACACGCGCTCCGATGCCACGCTACTGGCCGGGCATGACAGCCTTTCAAGGGCAAATTCAGCTAGTTGGGGCCAAAGGTCAAGTTTCGTTGCCCAGTAGTCAAGGGGATTGTCTACCTCGGTTGGCAGGGTGCTGTCCAAGTAGGCCCAAGCCTGTTGTTTGAGGTCCTGCTCCAGGTCCACCTGATGCTGCTGCTGCTGCGGCTGGTTACTAGTTTCCTCACTGCGCTGGTGAAGAAAGCTACTCATCATCGACTGCAGACTGAGGCAGCCGCTGCTGGTGGAGCTGCCACTGCTCCTACCACCCCACCCCTCCCCTGCTGCCATGGCAGTGGAACGCGAGCGCACAGGGCCCACAGTGTCTGAGGATGGACGTTGGCGCACAAAGGCAGAGACTAACTGACTACATAGGTGGTTTTTATAGTACGTTATTTTGGCCTCCCTCTCAGCAGGTGTGAAAAAGGCCACCATTTTTGAACGGTAGCGAGGGTCCAACAAGGTGGACATCCAAAAGTCATCCCTCTGTCTGATGGTTATTATTCGGCTGTCGCTACGCAAGCAAGCGAGCATGCTATGGGCCATTTGTGCCAAGGAATGCGAGGGACTCCCTGCCTCCATCTCCACAGCATACTGCCACGGTGCGTCTGGGTCCTCTGTCTCCTCCTCCTCCTCCTCTACCAGATGCTCCTGCTCCTCCACTCCTGTCCGCTGAGTGGAAAAACCACCCATTTCACTCAATAATTCCTGAGCACAAATGTCCTCCTCTACCTCCTCCTCTTCTTCCTGTCCTGCCCCCACAGGGGTCATGTGGCGTTGAGATCTGTGCGCCACGTCTACCGCACCCTGACCAGCCATTGTTAACAGCATTTGTTCCAGGACGTGCAACAGAGGAATGACGTCGTTCATCCCATAGTCCTGCCGACTCACGAATAGCGTGGCCTCCTCAAAGGGCCTGAGCAAGCGGCAGGTGTCACGCATGAGCTGCCAATGGCTGACATCGAAGTTACACAGGGGAGTACCTTTATCCGCTTGTAACATCAGGAAATCGGTGATGGCCTTTCGCTGTTCGTAAAGGCGGTCTAACATGTGTAGGGTTGAATTCCACCTTGTTGCAACGTCGCAGATCAGGCGATGCTGTGGAATTCCGTTCTGCCGCTGCAGCTCAAGGAGGGTGTGCTTTGCGGTGTAGGAATGGCTGAAATGCATGCAAAGTTAACGTGACATTTTAAGGATGTCTTGCAGTGGGATGGTGGATTTTAGGAACCGCTTGACAACCAGATTGAACACGTGAGCCATGCATGGCGCATGGCACAACCTTCCTTGACGCAGAGCAGACACCATGTTCTTTCCGTTGTCGGTCAACATGGTTCCTATTTTCAGTTTGCGCGGAGACAGCCATCTGTCGATTTCTCTGTTCATTACACTGAGAAGTTCCTCCCCTGTGTGACTACGTTCGCCAAGGCATACCAGGTGCAGCACAGCGTGACACCGTTGCGCCCTGCACATATGATATGCCGGTCGGGTAATGGGACTTGGCACGGGGGTGTCGGCTGAGGACACGAAGGAAGAAGAGGTGGTAGAGGCGGACATCTTTTGTGGACCAAGGACGTGCAAACGTGGAGGCAAAAGCGGTGTGACCTGTCCAAGTTGCTGGTGCCGCTGTGACGGCATCACGTTCACCCAGTGAGCCGTAAATGACATGTACTGTCCCTGACCGTAGTTACAGCTCCACACGTCGGTGCTGCCGTGCACTTTGGCAGAGACCGACATGCTCAAAGACTGGCCCACCATCTCTTCTACATGTGAATGCAGGGCTGGCACTGCCTTTTTGGCGAAGAAATGACGGCTTGGCACTCTCCACCGCGGCGCGGCACAAGCCATCATTTCTCGGAAAGGTGCTGAGTCCACCACTTGGAAAGGGAGGGACTGCAGCACCAGCAACTTGGACAGGAGGACGTTCAGCTTTTGCACCGTCGGGTGCGTGCTCGCAAACTGTTGTCTCTTGGAAACGGATTCCAAGAAAGACTGCTGACGGAATCCTTGAAGAGGAGTAGCAGAAGAAGGAGCATCTGAACGAGCGGAAGATGCCAACGAGCGACAACTCCCCTCAGCAGAGGTGTTGGAGCCTTGACTGGCTGATAGAGGGCGATTGACGTTGGGTGACGGAGCAAGTAACGGAGCGGGTGATGGAGCGGGGGCTGGGGCAGGCAGAACCGCCTTATCTTTATAACGGTTTTCCCAGGCCACCAAATGGCGACTCTGCATATGCTGACGCAACGCTGTAGTCCCAACATGGGCCCCCTGGCCACGCTTGACTTTCTGGCCACATAGTCGACATACGACTACGTTTACTTCCTCGGGCGGCTTGACGAAAAATTGCCACACCGCCGAGTAGGAAACTTTGCCCCCGCTACTCCTCACTGGGTGACTGCTACTTCCTCCGTGCACACCGGCACCACTACTGGCCGTGGTGGTAGGCTGCAGTGGAGCTGGTACTCTACTCTGTGGCCATTTGCCTCCACTGACACTGCTGCGACCCTGCTGCCTCCTGGGCAACCCACCGACTGTTTTGCTCGCTGCCAAGCTGCCACCCTCTTCTCCTGATGATGCGGAAGCAATAGCCTGATGACGACGAGGCTGCCAAGTGCGATCAGCCTCATCATCATCAATTAGGGTCTCCGCCTCACTACTAGCCCCCTCGGCTGCGTGTGGGTCAGGAGACAGACCTGTCTCTAGACCGGCTACCGAGCCACTCTCCTCGCCACTACTTCTTCGCCTGGCTGCTGAACAGGCGGATGTCTCCCCCCGTTCCTGACCGCCCTCTGTTAGCTCTTCCTCACTGTACAGTGGGGCTGAGCCCACAGCATGCGATACTTCGCTTGGTGAGGGAACACCAAAGGACAGGGGCAGGTCGAGGACACGTGATTTCAGTGGGCTTGCTCCCGGGCCATGCCAACTAACGGTTGTGTCTGACGTACCCACCGACCGTTGGCTGTAGGTGTCAGAGGTGACCTGGGAAGAGGAAGACGACCGAGCCAACCAATCGATGACGGCAGGGTTGTCGGTGGAGACACGACCGCTGGATGACACCGGGAGCACTGGTCTCTGGCTGCGACTAGTGCTGCCTCGACCCCTTCCTCTGCTGCCACGTCTGCTCGCTCCTAAAACATTGCCTCCTCTGCTACTCCTCTGCATGTTGTCTGTCATACTCTTTAATTAAACGATTCTGTGTCCCTGAGTAACAATTCTGTGTCCCTGAGTAACAATTCTGTGTCTGTCCCTGAGTAACAATTCTGTGTCCCTGAGTAACAATTCTGTGTCCCTGAGTAACAATTCTGTGTCTGTCCCTGAGTAACAATTCTGTGTCCCTGAGTAACAATTATGTGTCCCTCAGTAACAATTCTGTGTCCCTCAGTAACAATTCTGTGTCCCTGATTAACATTTCTGTGTCCCTCAGTAACAATTCTGTGTCTATCCCTGAGTAACAATTCTGTGTCTGTCCCTGAGTAACAATTCTGTGTCCCTCAGTAACAATTCTGTGTCCCTGAGTAACAATTCTGTGTCCCTCAGTAACAATTCTGTCTCTGTCCCTGAGTAACAATTCTGTGTCTGTCCCTGAGTAACAATTCTGTGTCTGTCCCTGAGTAACAATTCTGTGTCCCTCAGTAACAATTCTGTGTCCCTCAGTAACAATTCTGTGTCCCTCAGTAACAATTCTGTGTCCCCCAGTAACAATTCTGTGTCCCTCAGTAACAATTCTGTGTCCCTCAGTAACAATTCTGTGTCCCCCAGTAACAATTCTGTGTCCCTCAGTAACAATTCTGTGTCCCTCAGTAACAAATCTGTGTCCCTCAGTTACAATTCTGTGTCCCTCAGTAACAATTCTGTGTCCCTCAGTAACAATTCTGTGTCCCTCAGTAACAATTCTGTGTCCCTCAGTAACAATTCTGTGTCCCTCAGTAACAATTCTGTGTCCCTGAGTAACAATTCTGTGTCCCTCAGTAACAATTCTGTGTCCCTCAGTAACAATTCTGTGTCTGTCCCTGAGTAACAATTCTGTGTCTGTCCCTGAGTAACAATTCTGTGTCCCTAAGTAACGTTTCTGTGGCCCTAAGTAACGGTTCTGTGTCCCTGAGTAACAATTCTGTGTCTCTCCCTGAGTAACAATTCTGTGTCTGTCCCTGAGTAACAATTCTGTGTCTGTCCCTGAGTAACAATTCTGTGTCCCTCAGTAACAATTCTGTGTCCCTCAGTAACAATTCTGTGTCTGTCCCTGAGTAACAATTCTGTGTCCCTAAGTAACGTTTCTGTGGCCCTAAGTAACGGTTCTGTGTCCCTCAGTAACAATTCTGTGTCCCTCAGTAACAATTCTGTGTCTGTCCCTGAGTAACAATTCTGTGTCCCTTAGTAAAGTTTCTGTGGCCCTAAGTAACGGTTCTGTGTCCCTCAGTAACAATTCTGTGTCCCTCAGTAACAATTCTGTGTCTGTCCCTGAGTAACAATTCTGTGTCCCTAAGTAACGTTTCTGTGGCCCTAAGTAACGGTTCTGTGGCCCTAAGTAACGTTTCTGTAGCCCTAAGTAACTTTTCTGTGGCCCTAAGTAACGTTTCTGTGGCCCTAAGTACCGTTTCTGTGTCCCTCAGTAACAATTCTGTGTCTGTCCCTGAGTAACAATTCTGTGTCCCTAAGTAACATTTCTGTGGCCCTAAGTAACGGTTCTGTGGCCCTCAGTAACAATTCTGTGTCCCTCAGTAACAATTCTGTGTCTGTCCCTAAGTAACAATTCTGTGGCCCTAAGTAACGTTTCTGTGGCCCTAAGTAACGTTTCTGTGGCCCTAAGTAACGATTCTGTGGCCCTAAGTAACATTTCTGTGGCCCTAAGTAACGATTCTGTGGCCCTAAGTAACGTTTCTGTGGCCCTAAGTAACGTTTCTGTGGCCCTAAGTAACATTTCTGTAGCCCTAAGTAACGGTTCTGTGTCCCTCAGTAACAATTCTGTGTCCCTCAGTAACAATTTTGTGTCTGTCCCTGAGTAACAATTCTGTGTCCCTAAGTAACGTTTCTGTGGCCCTAAGTAACGGTTCTATGGCCCTCAGTAACAATTCTGTGTCCCTCAGTAACAATTCTGTGTCTGTCCCTAAGTAACAATTCTGTGGCCCTAAGTAACGTTTCTGTGGCCCTAAGTAACGTTTCTGTGACCCTAAGTAACGTTTCTGTGGCCCTAAGTAACGATTCTGTGGCTCTAAGTAACGTTTCTGTAGCCCTAAGTAACGTTTCTGTGGCGCTAAGTAACGTTTCTGTGGCCCTAAGTAACGGTTCTGTGTCCCTCAGTAACAATTCTGTGTCGCTCAGTAACAATTCTGTGTCTGTCCCTGAGTAACAATTCTGTGTCCCTAAGTAACGTTTCTGTGGCCCTAAGTAACGGTTCTGTGGCCCTCAGTAACAATTCTGTGTCTGTCTCTGAGTAACAATTCTGTGTCCCTAAGTAACGTTTCTGTGGCCCTAAGTAACGGTTCTGTGGCCCTCAGTAACAATTCTGTGTCCCTCAGTAACAATTCTGTGTCTGTCCCTAAGTAACAATTCTGTGGCCCTAAGTAACGTTTCTGTGGCCCTAAGTAACGTTTCTGTGGCCATAAGTAACGTTTCTGTGACCCTATGTAACGTTTCTGTGGCCCTAAGTAACGATTCTGTGGTCCTAAGTAACGATTCTGTGGCCCTAAGTAACGTTTCTGTAGCCCTAAGTAACGTTTCTGTGGCGCTAAGTAACGTTTCTGTGGCCCTAAGTAACGGTTCTGTGTCCCTCAGTAACAATTCTGTGTCCCTCAGTAACAATTCTGTGTCTGTCCCTGAGTAACAATTCTGTGTCCCTAAGTAACGTTTCTGTGGCCCTAAGTAACGGTTCTGTGGCCCTCAGTAACAATTCTGTGTCCCTCAGTAACAATTCTGTGTCTGTCCCTAAGTAACAATTCTGTGGCCCTAAGTAACGTTTCTGTGGCCCTAAGTAACGTTTCTGTGGTCCTAAGTAACGATTCTGTGGCCCTAAGTAACGTTTCTGTAGCCCTAAGTAACGTTTCTGTGGCCCTAAGTAACGGTTCTGTGTCCCTCAGTAACAAATCTGTGTCCCTCAGTAACAATTCTGTGTCTGTCCCTGAGTAACAATTCTGTGTCCCTAAGTAACGTTTCTGTGGCCCTAAGTAACGTTTCTGTGGCCCTAAGTAACGATTCTGTGGCCCTAAGTAACGTTTCTGTGGCCCTAAGTAACGGTTCTGTGTCCCTCAGTAACAATTCTGTGTCCCTCAGTAACAATTCTGTGTCTGTCCCTGAGTAACAATTCTGTGTCCCTAAGTAACGTTTCTGTGGCCCTAAGTAACGGTTCTGTGGCCCTCAGTAACAATTCTGTGTCCCTCAGTAACAATTCTGTGTCTGTCCCTAAGTAACAATTCTGTGGCCCTAAGTAACGTTTCTGTGGCCCTAAGTAACGTTTCTGTGGCCCTAAGTAACGATTCTGTGGCCCTAAGTAACGTTTCTGTAGCCCTAAGTAACGTTTCTGTGGCCCTAAGTAACGGTTCTGTGTCCCTCAGTAACAAATCTGTGTCCCTCAGTAACAATTCTGTGTCTGTCCCTGAGTAACAATTCTGTGTCCCTAAGTAACGTTTCTGTGGCCCTAAGTAACGTTTCTGTGGCCCTAAGTAACGATTCTGTGGCCCTAAGTAACGTTTCTGTGGCCCTAAGTAACGATTCTGTGGCCCTAAGTAACGTTTCTGTGGCCCTAAGTAACGTTTCTGTGACCCTAAGTAACGTTTCTGTGGCCCTAAGTAACGATTCTGTGGCCCTAAGTAACGATTCTGTGGCCCTAAGTAACGTTTCTGTAGCCCTAAGTAACGTTTCTGTGGCCCTAAGTAACGGTTCTGTGTCCCTCAGTAACAATTCTGTGTCCCTCAGTAACAATTCTGTGTCTGTCCCTGAGTAACAATTCTGTGTCCCTAAGTAACGTTTCTGTGGCCCTAAGTAACGGTTCTGTGGCCCTCAGTAACAATTCTGTGTCCCTCAGTAACAATTCTGTGTCTGTCCCTAAGTAACAATTCTGTGGCCCTAAGTAACGTTTCTGTGGCCCTAAGTAACGTTTCTGTGGCCCTAAGTAACGTTTCTGTGACCCTATGTAACGTTTCTGTGGCCCTAAGTAACGATTCTGTGGTCCTAAGTAACGATTCTGTGGCCCTAAGTAACGTTTCTGTAGCCCTAAGTAACGTTTCTGTGGCCCTAAGTAACGTTTCTGTGGCCCTAAGTAACGGTTCTGTGTCCCTCAGTAACAATTCTGTGTCCCTCAGTAACAATTCTGTGTCTGTCCCTGAGTAACAATTCTGTGTCCCTAAGTAACGTTTCTGTGGCCCTAAGTAACGGTTCTGTGGCCCTCAGTAACAATTCTGTGTCCCTCAGTAACAATTCTGTGTCTGTCCCTAAGTAACAATTCTGTGGCCCTAAGTAACGTTTCTGTGGCCCTAAGTAACGATTCTGTGGCCCTAAGTAACGTTTCTGTAGCCCTAAGTAACGTTTCTGTGGCCCTAAGTAACGTTTCTGTGGCCCTAAGTAACGGTTCTGTGTCCCTCAGTAAAAAATCTGTGTCCCTCAGTAACAATTCTGTGTCTGTCCCTGAGTAACAATTCTGTGTCCCTAAGTAATGTTTCTGTGGCCCTAAGTAACGTTTCTTTGGCCCTCAGTAACAATTCTGTGTCCCTCAGTAACAATTCTGTGTCTGTCCCTAAGTAACAATTCTGTGTCCCTAAGTAACGTTTCTGTGGCCCTAAGTAACGGTTCTGTGTCCCTCAGTAACAATTCTGTGTCCCTCAGTAACAATTCTGTGTCTGTCCCTGAGTAACAATTCTGTGTCCCTTAGTAACGTTTCTGTGTCCCTAAGTAACGTTTCTGTGGGCCTAAGTAACGGTTCTGTGGCCCTCAGTAACAATTCTGTGTCCCTCAGTAACAATTCTGTGTCTGTCCCTAAGTAACAATTCTGTGACCCTAAGTAACGTTTCTGTGGCCCTAAGTAACGATTCTGTGGCCCTAAGTAACGGTTCTGTGGCCCTCAGTAACAATTCTGTGTCCCTCAGTAACAATTCTGTGTCTGTCCCTAAGTAACGTTTCTGTGGCCCTAAGTAACGTTTCTGTGGCCCTAAGTAACGTTTCTGTGGCCCTAAGTAACGATTCTGTGGCCCTAAGTAACGTTTCTGTGGCCCTAAGTAACGATTCTGTGGCCCTAAGTAACGATTCTGTCGTCCTAAGTAACGTTTTTGTGTCCCTAAGTAACGATTCTGTAGCCCTAAGTAACGATTCTGTGGTCCTAAGTAACGTTTCTGTGTCCCTAAGTAACGTTTCTGTGTCCCTAAGTAACGTTTCTGTGGCCCTAAGTTACGTTTCTGTGGCCCTAAGTAACGTTTCTGTGTCCCTAACTAACGTTTCTGTGTCCCTAAGTAACGTTTCTCTGTCCCTAACTCTCTCCCTCAATACAGCCAGGTCTGCCTCTGTTGAATGACTGGAGGCAAATGGAGAATTCTAAAATGGCCGCCATTTATAGCTCGACCATTACACAGTGCTGGCTGGCTGGCTGGCTTCTGATTGGCTAATGCGATCACATGTCATGAATGAATGCATTATGGGTCAGCGCGCCTTATCTGCGCGCCTTCCCAGACATCCCCGCTCCGTCGCCGCACATGTCGCCGCCATTTTAGGAAAAATTTCGATTCGCGCATCCGAAGTCTGCTAATTTTCGGATTCGTCGTGAATCGAAATTTTCCTAATATTCGAAACGAATTCCACTTCGCCTAGTTCGATTCGCTCATCTCTAGATATAACAAAAGTAAAAACAAGAAGGAAAAAACAAATCAAAAGAAATGTGTGTCTAAATGTAAGCTCCATTGTTTATAAATGCCGTTAGAGATAAGTCTTCAATAAATTAAATGTATGTATAGCTGTTAGGAGCATGTAATTCTCATGTTACTTGGCAGCTGCTGGTCCCATCTCAGTATCCCTGTTTTGGCTGAGCTGCACTCTTCTTTTTTGACTATCCACCTGAAGGGTCATTGATGTAGACACAGCCTCTGAGCGGCATCCAAACCCTATTTACTTACATTGTTCCCATGCTTTGAACTTTATCTTTGCCCAGTCACCACTCTGCCAGCTAGTTTGGATTCCCTGTTATCCACTTGGCACTTATACCCCCTTCCTGCCCAGGCCAATTTTCAGCTTTCAGTATTGTCGCATTTTGAATGACAATTGCGCAGTTGTACAACACTGTACCCATATGAAATTTTTATCTTTATTTTCACACATATAGTACTTTCTTTTGGTGGTATTTAATCACCATTGGGTGTTTTATTTTTGCGCTATAAACAAAAAAAGAGCAAAAAAAAAAAAAAGGGATTTCCTATTTTGTCAAATGATGGGCATCTGTATTGAAATGGCTGATCCATTTTTTTAGCTGCAAGAAAGAAGCAAGAAATTTGGACTAGCAGGGCAGGAAGTATATACAATCTCTGATGGCCTGTACCTTGAGAGGGATATGATAACCACTGTCTACAACAAGCTCTAAAATGCAAGACCATCCCCACAACTTTGGAAAACTGATGACACCAGAAATCTCAAGAGCCATAGCCATGCTCCTGAGTGATTGTGGCTTAAAGCTAAATCTCTGCAAGACTTCATCCTATACAAATGTGCCATCCAAAAATACAATTCCTCCATGCTGCCAAACAAACCTACTTTGTCACTATTTTTATTACTCTGTCATCCAGTCCTCATTGGCTCTTCTTTGTCTTTAACTCTCTGCTTTGTCCCCCACCACTTCTCTACATTAACTTACTCACTACACAAGAGATTGACAATCACTTCAAAAACAGGATTGATGCAATTTGTGAGGACACTGTATATCCTCTCCAATTAACATACTCTGTATAACAGCACATTTTCCCTTTTCATCTTTTTCCCTACTCATAAGCCTATCTCTATACAGGCAATTCCTCCTTCAGTCTACCATGAATGTTGCTGCCAAATGCATCCACCTTCCCAACCGTTCATTGTCTACCACTCCTATATGCCAATCCCTCTACTGGCTTCTGCTTGGCCAACAGAATAAATTCAAAATACTAACAACAACATGCAAAGCCATTCACAACTCTGCCCCAAGCTACATCACTAATCTTGTCTCATGATATTACCCCTAAAGTTCTCTCCGCTCCTCTTAAGACCTCCTATTCTCTAGCTCTCTAGTCTCCTCCTCCCATGCTTGCCTCTATGACTTCTCCAGAGTTTCTCCCATTCTCTGGAACTCTCTACCTCTGTCTGGCTATGTCTTACTCTGGCAATCTTTAGGCGATCCCTGAAAATTCATCTCTTCAGGGAAGACTATCCCGCCTTCACTTAATAATTGAACTTTTAATTCTGCTGTCAGCTCATCCTTCAGAGTTATTACCTTTTGTACCACTGGTCCCCTTCTTTAAGGTTGTAAGCTCTTATGAGCAAATGTCCTCCTATCTCAACTCTCTTGTATTGTACTGTATTGTAACTGTACTGTCTTCCTTTATATTGTAAAGCACTGTGCAAACTGTTGGTGCTATATAAATACTGTAAAATAATAATAATAACAACTATATCAACCATCTTCTACTGAAACAAAATAACCTATGCTGGGAATTCTACAAACTCCCAGGGTCTCATTACATGAATATTTGAAATTATATTGATTCGCTTGTGAAGTGACTTGTTAAGTGTTTGTGTATGGCTTGAAATGGACTATAATATATTTGTATTTCCCTCACATCTATTAGAAGTACAGAAAAGCTTATACTGTTGAAAAGAAAACTTGGAGAATCTAGCATGACAGCACAAGACATATTACGGTTCAGCAGAGCATCAACTGGTAAATGCTGTTATTCCGTGAATTATAACTTGGGGAATTCAGCTGATGTGGATAGACATTTCTTCCCAAGTTCAGTTCAATTTACTGTCTTGTAGTTCGAGGAAAACAATTCACAGATACAATGTCCTGAGACTCCTGACTTAGAAAACCAGAGTCACGTGGACCTATCTTTTACAATACCGTGTAAAGCCAGACTCTCAGTTCATGTTTAGTCCTGTGTGATTCTGCCCGTAGTACTACCGTTACAGTAATGGAATTCCTTACTGTGTAATGCTCACTTTCCAGCTCAGAGGCATAACTAGAACCCTCAGGGCCCCAGTGCAAGAAACCATGAAGGGCCCCCCTGACCCTCAGCCATCCCACTGACCCTGGAGCCCTGTACTCCATTCGTGGGACCCTTTATTATGGTCCCATAGCAAAATCCTTTCACATGTTCTGCAACAGGCCCCTGTTGTTTTGGTCCCCCCCCCCACAGTGGTAGAACGCCAGGGCACAGTTGCAAGTGTGACCTTTGAGACCCTGAAAGTTCTGCCACTAGTTTTTTTATTTTTGTTATTTTAAATTAGTTTTTACCATTTTATTTATTTACTTTTTTATTTATTATAATTTTTTTTTTAATTATATTTTACAATTTTTTTTTTAGGGAGGCTTCGGTGATATAACAAGGGTCTTAACAAACCTCTGCTGTTCCACCTTTGAGAAAGATAAAGGAGAATGAGGACACCTCAATCTCCTCTGCAGCCTAAGCAGCACTGAATGAATGGACAGGAATAGCTCTGTACAGAGCTTCCCATTCATTCACAAAATGAAGCATAATAAAATACATAGTTGCATACAGTTATATAGTTGGTAAGGTTGAATAAAGACACCAGTCCATCCAGTTCAACCTGCATGGGTGTGTGTGCTCATGTCAAAGATCATATCCCTGTACATTGTGCTCTCCAAGATGCCCATCTAAATGTTTTATTTGAAACTATCAATATTTCCCGCTGACACCACCGATTGAGGAAGTGACTTCCAAATATAGTTTACTATGCTTCCATCACGAATGAACAGAGTCCATTAAGAAAATGAAGAGGTCGGGGAAGGGGTAGGGAAGATTTGGAATATTGTATACAAATAAATATATATATATACTGTATATATATTTGTTTGTATATGTACATAATTCAGATTGGTGTGCATTTGTGTGTATATACAGTGCAGAATGTTTCTATGTTTGTGTGTGCACATGTACACTCGTTTATTATGGCATTTTGGCTGGTTACATTCTGTAAAATTTGTGAATTTGGTCACAGGGGGGTGCTTTACTAATAGATTAGAGCATGGGTAATTTCACTTGCAAATAATAATAGTATATAATGGGTATACAGGGAATATCTGCCATGCCACATCCCAAAATTAAGTGAAAAACAAAAAAAATATGAAAATAACAGATAAAATATAAACATAGAAAGTGCAGCGCTAAAAGATGTAAATGTGTAAACATATATCATAAATATAGAGTGTTAGAAGAGGTGATACTCAATAGGTAAAAATTAAGTTAAAATTTCATAAAAACGTCTGGGCAAAATGCACCTCAATTGTACCTGCGTTTATGTCATGAAATAAACTTAGATAAACATATAAATAAACACAGTTCATCGAAACAGGCCATCCCAATACCTGGAAGAGGTGAGTGCGCATTTTATTCATTTTCTGCACCACCTGAGAATATCAAATACATTGGGATTATTAGCATCACCAGGAGGCCTGTTTTGATGAACTGTGTTTATTTATATGTTTATCTAAGTTTATTTCATGACATAAACGCAGGTACAATTGAGGTGCATTTTGCCCAGAAGTTTTTATGGACTTTTAACTTAATTTTTATCTATTGAGTATCACCTCTTCTAATACTCTATATTTATGATATACATTTACATATTTACATCTTTCTATGTTTATATTTTATCTTAAGGATTTGGACTTTTTACCTCAGTGCATTTGCTGCTATCAAAACCTTATTTCTTTTATATGAAAATACCAGGACTTTACAGGCATGGCTCTTCAGTGATTGACCCAGACACAATTTTAAAAATTACAGATTTTATTAAGTACACCTTAAAATGACACCTAAAAAAGGTTTTACGCTGCATCACAGTTTTGCTGAACTTCTAAACACCAATGTAAAGGCTATACCAAGAACCAATATAGTTCATACAATGTATACTATAAACAATTAAGAAGATTTAATACTGTGAAAAAACTACTTCTGACTTGGTAGAAGTAGTTTCATGCTCTACATTTTTCACTGGATAGCTTTGTCAGGAACTGGGTGCTGTAGCAATAAAAAGACAAACAAGATTATCACTATACTGTACAAACATAGTGCAGGCACAAAGAGAATCTGCTTGGGACAAATTATACAAAATACTCATGTGTACGTCTAAATACTTCTCACATGTATAAAATTAGAGCACTGTTATAACAATGTGGACAATCCAGTGATGCAGCAATAGACCCCCCATGTCTGTGGGGGGAAAAAAAACTCACTGCAATGGTACACCATGGATGGTTACAGTCTCTAGGGTGATGGAAAAGTATCTGTCTCCTCTGCACTCAAGGGAGTTTAAAGGTCTTCCTGGCTTTCCACTTGGTGACATTGGGGTATAAATTCTGGAGATTTAAGCCTGATGGTTCCTGTATCAGCTTCCCTATGAGAAAGGAGTCAGGTCACATCTGTGAGTGTAGATGGCCATTGCCAGTCTATGCAGACATCCCCCTCCCCTCTGCTGTTTCTTTCATTTGTATCTGGAGGTGAAGACTGAGATCTAGTCACTGGTCTTCACCTCAGAGAAGTAGTTTGAGTGGGGGATGACTCTGGCTATGAAGGTATACAAACTGCTTCTGCAAAGGGTAGAAGGTGGTTGCAGTGCCAGTCCTCTCATCATGCTTCCAAAGGACATCTGAATCCCTCAGCAGCACTCTATCACCTGGCTGTAAGTCTTGTACCCTGACTCTCAGATCAAAGTTTTTTATTTTGTTGACCTCGAGTGTCTAAACAAGGACCTTCATGGCAAGATCACTGGGTATTATTTTAATGAACGCTGCAAATTGAAAATGACTTTTGAAAATTCATTAACATGTTAAAGATTATATGAGATTTTAGGGCTCGTTCACACCAGCAGGTGCACTGAAAGCATAGCTGCTGGTATGCTCTGGGGGGAACAGTGCTAAAGCACTGATGCCAGCAAATTGTGCTGTTTGCTTTTTTTTATCACTCGGTTTACTTTTTTGTTTTTTGGGAGGGCAAACTTAATTAAAATGTCGCACATTTCATTAAGTTTAAATGGCTGCAGCACAGTGCGGTGTGTCAATTGCATTGCTCCATATGGTGTTGAAAAAATAACTGCATGCCATACTTTTTTCAGTGCAACCCACTGCTGTGCATTGTGTCATGTCTTCCACTGAGGCCCCTATGTACCTGGAGTAAATTTAGAGTTCTTTGTGACTGGTTACTTTTAATTTAACTATTGTCATCATACAAAATCACCCACTGCCATGCCAAATAGTATCCATCTATGTAATCTCTCATTCCAGGTAATGTCATAGTATATAATGTCTCCAATGTTTACACTAGTTAATAGAATTATATAAACTGACATATATAATCTGCCACCATCTATCACACCAACTATTTTACAGTATATACTCACAGTATATAATTGGCTATCATCACTGTAGAAAATCTCCCACCCACTGTTATAGTGACTAATGTCCCTGTATATAAGCTGTCCCCAATTATTACAATTACTTAGGTAACCATGTATAGCCTGTCACCAACTGTCATATGAAATTAGGTCTCAAAACACTAACAACAATCTACTGTATGTCTCTGTATATTTTACTTCTTCTGAATATCCTCATTTTGCCACAGAGCATGGCACACCATCCATTCAAGGGACACCCTTAGCAGCACTGCATGTTCTAATGTTATATAGATCTTTAAATTCAATCCTGTCAGAATGATTTTCTACACTTTTATAGCTCTTATGAGGACAGGCTATATGATTATGTTTTTATGTCATGTGTTATATATTATTTTTATTTCACATATGTCAGCATTCCCCTATTCATGCCCAGAAATACATTTGCTTTTATATATAATGAATTAAAGCAGAATGCCTGCTAAAAATAACAAGATAAAAATGAATAGCCCATTCAATCTGCAAAAACAAAACCAGTAATATGCATCTTGAATACAGTTATTGTCCCCATAGTACTTTTTCTGCCACTAGATATCCTTAGTCTGATGTCCATCATCATTCAACCAATGTCCTCTGACCCCAAAACATCCTGGACTTGCCCCACCATGTGATTAGACAGTGAAAGAAGAAGCAGCACAGTGATAGGCTCATTTCTTTGTCACTCTGCGTTCTTTTCATATCAAAATGCTTCTTGTCAGCACATGAATTAATTGGCTTTTTGCGCTGCTGTTTCCTCCCACCCTCCAGCACTGCTGTACAGGGACTGCAAGAGAATAGGACCAGAAAAAATTCAGTTACTTACACCGTATGCCTTTGAAAATACATGTAATGATGTACATATTATTGATTTCAAAGCTGTGTTAATTTGTGTCTTTTCTATCTGCCTAGAGTCCAGCTTTACAATTCTGTCTGCATTTTTTGTGATGGGAAATATCTTCCTTGAAAGTTTTGTCTATTTCTAAAGATGATTTTAGATGAAATAAAAGTAATGCATCAAAATCTATAACTTTGCCAGTTTTGAAGACTTTATTCCAAATTTCAGTGGAACTTTAAACTCCAGAAAGAAACTTCTGTTCCATTTTAGTCAGTTTTTCAGTGTTTGCAGTTTTGTCCCTTTTTTGTTTTGCAATTGTTATCTCTTCTTACAGTTTTCTTTTTATGTCACCTTCACATTACAACTTTGCATTGTGTACTCTTATAAATTGATGACAACAGTGATCTGAATTATTTGTGATTGGGTCCCCATAATAAAATCATTCAAGAGGTTTCCCCTGCTTCTCAAATCTCCATCACAGAGGCATCTCGATTAGTAAAGGAAAATACTGATATATTGTGGCTGCAAATATAAATGTGGGGTAACATGGTTCCTACCCCCATCAGTTAACATAATTTTTACAGGCACGCTGCTTTTGTATCTGGATGACACAGTCTTGCCTTGACAACCCATTGCAGAGCAATATGTCTCTAAAACTGGCCTCTGTCATGAGTGGTGGGACTCTATCCTGTTTCCAGCTTCCTCCAGGAAAAGTCCTCCAGCTTCCTTAGGATTTGATCCAGTAGCAGAAAGCTTAAACACCTTCAACTCTTTTCAGACAGGCAGGCCTAAAGAAGAAGCTCCATACACATCCACCCTGCCCAGGCCAGAGCCTGGGGGAAGAGAGCTTGCATCAAGTCACCCATGTATTTATACCCTTTCCCATGATGCACCACTGGCAAAGAAACTCCAAATGGTTGGCTGGAAAAGGACATAAATATTCATAATCCAAACCAACTGTGTGATTTCACACTAATGCCAAAAGTGGCAGTGTCATCTACTGACAGAAGGGAGAATTGACAGCCAGGCTAAGCTTAGGGGAAGCTAAACAAGACGCATTCTATAAATTAGCATTGGCTTACTGCAGCCATGCAGAATAAATTTAAAGACACTTCTACTTATGGCAGGGTGGCTACACTTATATAATCCAATACAGTCAGCTTAACGTATACATACTGCTTCTGGTTTTCACCATTGTTTCCTGGCTGAAAGCTTCTTTGTAATCTCGCATTCTGAAACTGCAGAAGATTGTGCTTGAAACCTTTGCCATTTTTAGGACTCAGATTAAAGTCCATTAAGAGTATCTGAGCCACTCAACAAGTAACATGTGTTCTAGCTGTATTAAAATGCAAAAGTTACATACTTTACCAGAATGTGCTTTTAAATATACACATTTGCTTTTTTAGTAAAGATTTAAAACTGAACTCCTGATAGAAATAACAAGATAAAAATATCTTTCCCCCCTAGTAATACTTCTTCCAATAAATGTCCTAGTCTGAGGGATAGCATAATTCAATGAACTTCCTCTGAGCCCAAGTCATCTTGGACCTGCGCCAGCCTGTGACTAGACTGTGAAAGAAGAATCATCTCTGTCACTCTGTTTTCTCTTTATATCAGTATGCTTTTTATCAGCACATGGACTGATTGACTCTCTCTGCTGCTACAGCCTCACATTCTCTAGCCCCGTTGTATATACAGAAGAGGCTAATACCAGAGCAAATTCTGGTACTTACACTGCTTACACTTAAAAATACATGTAATGATGTAGTATTGATTACAAAGCTGCATTCATTTGTGTCATTTATATCAGCTTATAGTTCAGCTTTAGAATTCTGCTTGTCTTTTTTGTGATGGAAAATATCTTTCTTCAAAGTTTAGATGCGATGAGAATAAGGATGGTGGGGTCATGTGAGTCCTACCCCCATCAGTTAGCATATTTTTTCATAAACTCATGACTATGTACTCAAAGAACGGTTGATCAGCGATACAAACGTCCTGCCCTCAGGGGTTTATTTGTTGGCACTATCACATTTACTTGCTCCACTAAATAAAACATTGCATGTGTGAGCACTGCACACAAATAGCAATTGAGCAGTACAATCAATATCCAACTCCAGAATTGCTCTGTCTTGCATTTCTCTTCCAATCTAAACAATCCCTGCTTTGTTTAGATGCTTGCAGTAACTAAAATGGACCCTGAAGAAGTGTTCTGAGAGAACCATTGCTGGTAACTTACTCAAAGAGTGATATTTACACTTGTCCAGGGACCCATATTTTTTGGTCTGAAATAACCAATTATATATTTATTTATTTTCCTAAGATTTAATTAGGTTTTGTAAGAAGGAACAAGTCCTTTGAGCAAAAAAGACTTCTTAGGTAAATCACCTTTATTAAGAGAGATAGAGAGTGTGCATTTGTTCTTTTAAGGTGGACATGCATTACCTGATTTTTTGTTAAAGGCCAACAAAAAACATTTATTTTAGCTTTGGATAGACTAAGGAAGAAATAATACTCAATTTGTCTTGCTGTCTGTGAGCCTGTTGGGGAGATTTTATGATACACGGTAATAATAACCTGGTAGAGGCTCTGACCTTTCATCATTGTATTGACAACCAAGGTTTCATTGCAGTCTGTTTTTCCTTTAGAGAAATTTCCCATAACTTCCTGTCCCATCAGTCCTACTGGAAACAGAGACTAACAATAAAATCCAGACTTTAGTTCTATTACGCTGGACTCTGTCCAGAACTGAATATAAAAGTTTAGGCTGCAGTTGGGTTTTAACAATGCAGCAGATTTTAGTGTGGCTAACAGAATTATAGAAGTGATGTAAAACCTGCTTCAGGAGCAAGTAATAACAACTTTGCCTATGTACTCTTCCTTCCCCCTTTCACATCACCATAAATACAGTACACCATCCCTTCCAGCAGCAGCCACACATACAATAGAAGCAAGGAAACCATGATCCTGCTTCGTAGGTGAGTGTAGCAGTATCTCATTGTCAAGTAGATGTTCAAGTATCACTATACCCAGCTGCAATAAGACAAAACAGTAACCATAAGCACTATACCACCTATAATAGCTGTGTGACTGGCCCAGGACCCTGGTTCCAAGCCTATGGGCCATAATAGTCACCAATAGAGTTTTTCTAGTTCTGTAATGACTTTGCAACCTGAATTTGCCCAATTGTGGTGTAATGAAAGACTGTGGTTGCAAATAATGTCTATGTTTTCCGCTAGTCACAGGGATTTTCTAGTATGATAACCGGGCATTTTCCTAAAATAAGGGAATGTTTCATTCACTTTGGCGTCTTTGTCTTGCGTTTTTTAAATAAATATTTAAAAACAGTATCAAAACAATATTCTACACAACTCCAGAAACTGATTATACTCTGAAGAAGAATTCTCAAAGAAATGTTGTCTTCTAACTTAGTGCTGGTTCACACTGATGCGGTGCTGGATTCGCAGTGAATTCTGTGCATTTTCTGCACCGCATCAGAATCACACTCAGTTCATGTGAACCGCTGACGGTGTCACGGTGTGAGTTTAGGTTCAGTGATCAGCAGCTATAGCAGCAGACCAACCAACAGGATAGGTAAACAAGCAGGTCATCCTGGGAAATGACGCAGGCTCACCTGAGGTGCGGGGTCTAAGCACTAACCGGTATTCACCAGAGCTCCTGATGGTGGAGATGGATTTTGCTGCGTGTTAGTACCAGGTCGCAGCTCTCAGGATCACCCCACCAGGAAGTGAGCAAGCCAGGATCCAGTTGATTGGCAGTTAGGGATCTAGCAGAAGCGTAGTCAGTAAACAAGCCAAGGGTTGGTAGCAAGCAGTAGCAGGTTGGGATGAGGCAGAATCATAGTCAAGGAACAAGCCAAAGGTCGGCAGCGAAGGTATGGATGGCAGCAGTAGAGACTAAAGCGAGATATTGGCTAGAGAAGGCACAATAATTTGGCAAATAGGAAGTTCAGAGACATGGCTTAAATCAGGAAGTTCATGGGAGGAGCAAGGAGTTCAAGGTTCAGCAGAAAACAAGGCACAAGGCAGGATTGTCCAATAGATCAGGCAGAGTGCATTCCAGCATCCCAGGTAGCTCAGTGAGAAGCGTTACTGCCAGACACAGTAGAGGTCCCAGGTTCAAGTCCAGGCCCTGACAGACAGTGTCTATGTTAACAACACCCCAAAAAGGATCACAGAATGCAGTGAAATTGGGTAAATCGGATTGTGTTCACACCCATGCAATCCAATTCCAGTGCAAAAAAAAAAAATATGCATGCACCTTTTCATTCCAAATGAATGGCTCAAATCACACTGCAAAGAATCACATGTGATTTGAATTGGAATGCGGTTTGATTCCTATCCGAATCACATGCAGTTTCCTGCATCACAATAGTTTGAACTGGGACTTCGATGACAAATATGTCTCTTAAGTCAGGAGTAAAAGTTGAGGTGATTTTGAGCAATTTTTCCAGTGACAGACACAGGTCATAATCAGTATGGAGATATGACAATGTGTATGCTTTCTATACCAAAACCATATCCAAGGGTCAACATTAGAGATGAGCGAATCGAAGTAGGCGAAGTGGAATTCGTTTCGAATATTAGGAAAATTTCGATTCGCGTCGAATCCGAAAATAAGCAGACTTCGGATGCGCGAATCGAAATTTTTCCTAAAATGGCGGCGACATGTGCGGCGACGGAGCGGGGATGTCTGGGAAGGCGCGCAGACAAGGCGCGCTGACCCATAATGCATTCATTCATGACATGTGATCGCATTAGCCAATCAGCAGCCAGCCAGCCAGCACAGTGTAATGGTCGAGCTATAAATGGCGGCCATTTTAGAATTCTCCATTTGCCTCCAGTCATTCAACAGAGGCAGACCTGGCTGTATTCAGGGAGAGAGTTAGGGACAGAGAAACGTTACTTAGGGACACAGAAACGTTAGTTAGGGCCACAGAATCGTTACTTAGGGCCACAGAAACGTTACTTAGGGCCACAGAAACGTTACTTAGGGCCACAGAATCGTTAGTTAGGGCCACAGAAACGTTACTGAGGGACACAGAATGGTTACTCAGGGACAGACAGAATTGTTACTGAGCGATACAGAATTGTTACTGAGGGCCACAGAATCGTTACTTAGGGCCACAGAAACATTACTTAGGGCCACAGAATTGTTACTTAGGGACAGACACAGAATTGTTACTGAGGGACACAGATTTGTTACTGAGGGCCACAGAATCGTTACTTAGGGCCACAGAAACTTTACTTAGGGCCACAGAATTGTTACTTAGGGACAGACACAGAATTGTTATTGAGGGACACAGAATTGTTACTCAGGGCTACAGAACCGTTACTTAGGGCCACAGAAACGTTACTTAGGGCCACAGAATTGTTACTTAGGGACAGACACAGAATTGTTACTGAGGGACACAGATTTGTTACTGAGGGCCACAGAAACGTTACTTAGGTCCACAGAAACGTTACTTAGGGACACAGAATCGTTAGTTAGGGCCACAGAAACGTTACTTAGGGACACAGAATTGTTACTCAGGGACAGACACAGAATTGTTACTGAGGGATACAGAATTGTTACTGAGGGCCACAGAATCGTTACTTAGGGCCACAGAAACGTTACTTAGGGCCACAGAAACGTCACTTAGGGCCACAGAATTGTTACTTAGGGACAGACACAGAATTGTTAATGAGGGACACAGAATTGTTACTGAGGGCCACAGAATCGTTACTTAGGGCCACAGAAACGTTACTTAGGGACACAGAATTGTTACTTAGGGACAGACACAGAATTGTTACTGAGGGACACAGATTTGTTACTGAGGGCCACAGAAACGTTACTTAGGGCCACAGAAACGTTACTTAGGGCCACAGAATCGTTACTTAGGGCCACAGAAACGTTACTTAGGGCCACAGAAACGTTACTTAGGGCCACAGAATTGTTACTTAGGGACAGACACAGAATTGTTACTGAGGGACACAGAATTGTTACTGAGGGCCACAGAACCGTTACTTAGGGCCACAGAAACGTTACTTAGGGACACAGAATTGTTACTCAGGGACAGACACAGAATTGTTACTGAGGGATACAGAATTGTTACTGAGGGCCACAGAAACGTTACTTAGGGCCACAGAAACGTTACTTAGGGCCACAGAAACGTTACTTAGGGCCACAGAATCGTTACTTAGGGCCACAGAAACGTTACTTAGGGCCACAGAAACTTTACTTAGGGCCACAGAATTGTTACTTAGGGACAGACACAGAATTGTTACTGAGGGACACAGAATTGTTACTGAGGGCCACAGAACCGTTACTTAGGGCCACAGAAACGTTACTTAGGGACACAGAATTGTTACTTAGGGACAGACACAGAATTGTTACTGAGGGACACAGATTTGTTACTGAGGACCACAGAAACGTTACTTAGGGCCACAGAATCGTTACTTAGGGCCACAGAAACTTTACTTAGGGCCACAGAATTGTTACTTAGGGACAGACACAGAATTGTTACTGAGGGACACAGAATTGTTACTGAGGGACACAGAACCGTTACTTAGGGCCACAGAAACGTTACTTAGGGACACAGAATTGTTACTCAGGGACAGACACAGAATTGTTACTGAGGGATACAGAATTGTTACTGAGGGACACAGAAACGTTACTTAGGGCCACAGAAACGTTACTTAGGGCCACAGAAACGTTACTTAGGGCCACAGAATTGTTACTTAGGGACAGACACAGAATTGTTACTGAGGGACACAGAATTGTTACTGAGGGCCACAGAACCGTTACTTAGGGCCACAGAAACGTTACTTAGGGACACAGAATTGTTACTTAGGGACAGACACAGAATTGTTACTGAGGGACACAGATTTGTTACTGAGGGCCACAGAACCGTTACTTAGGGCCACAGAAACGTTACTTAGGGCCACAGAATCGTTACTTAGGGCCACAGAAACGTTACTTAGGGCCACAGAATCGTTACTTAGGGCCACAGAAACGTTACTTAGGGACAGACACAGAATTGTTACTGAGGGACACAGAATTGTTACTGAGGGCAACAGAACCGTTACTTAGGGCCACAGAAACGTTACTTAGGGACACAGAATTGTTACTCAGGGACAGACACAGAATTGTTACTGAGGGATACAGAATTGTTACTGAGGGACACAGAAACGTTACTTAGGGCCACAGAAACGTTACTTAGGGCCACAGAAATGTTACTTAGGGCCACAGAATTGTTACTCAGGGACAGACACAGAATTGTTACTGAGGGATACAGAATTGTTACTGAGGGACACAGAACCGTTACTTAAGGCCACAGAAACGTTACTTAGGGCCACAGAATTGTTACTTAGGGACAGACACAGAATTGTTACTGAGGGACACAGATTTGTTACTGAGGGCCACAGAAACGTTACTTAGGGCCACAGAAACGTTACTTAGGGCCACAGAATCGTTACTTAGGGCCACAGAAACGTTACTTAGAGATAGACACAGAATTGTTACTGAGGAACACAGAATTCTTACTGAGGGCAACAGAACCGTTACTTAGGGCCACAGAAACGTTACTTAGGGACACAGAATTGTTACTCAGGGACAGACACAGAATTGTTACTGAGGGATACAGAATTGTTACTGAGGGACACAGAAACGTTACTTAGGGCCACAGAAACGTTACTTAGGGCCACAGAAATGTTACTTAGGGCCACAGAATTGTTACTCAGGGACAGACACAGAATTGTTACTGAGGGATACAGAATTGTTACTGAGGGACACAGAACCGTTACTTAAGGCCACAGAAACGTTACTTAGGGCCACAGAATTGTTACTTAGGGACAGACACAGAATTGTTACTGAGGGACACAGATTTGTTACTGAGGGCCACAGAAACGTTACTTACGGCCACAGAAACGTTACTTAGGGCCACAGAAACGTTACTTAGGGCCACAGAAACGTTACTTAGGGCCACAGAAACTTTACTTAGGGCCACAGAATTGTTACTTAGGGACAGACACAGAATTGTTACTGAGGGACACAGAATTGTTACTGAGGGCCACAGAACCGTTACTTAGGGCCACAGAAACGTTACTTAGGGACACAGAATTGTTACTCAGGGACAGACACAGAATTGTTACTGAGGGATACAGAATTGTTACTGAGGGACACAGAAACGTTACTTAGGGCCACAGAAACGTTACTTAGGGCCACAGAAACGTTACTTAGGGCCAGAGAATTGTTACTTAGGGACAGACACAGAATTGTTACTGAGGGACACAGAATTGTTACTGAGGGCCACAGAACCGTTACTTTGGGCCACAGAAACGTTACTTAGGGACACAGAAACGTTACTTAGGGACACAGAATCGTTACTTAGGGCCACAGAAACGTTACTTAGGGCCACAGAAACGTTACTTAGGGCCACAGAATTGTTACTTAGGGACAGACACAGAATTGTTACTGAGGGACACAGAATTGTTACTGATTGCCACAGAACCGTTACTTAGGGCCACAGAAACGTTTTTTAGGGACACAGAATTGTTACTCAGGGACAGACACAGAATTGTTACTGAGGGAAACAGAATTGTTACTGAGGGACACAGAACCGTTACTTACGGCCACAGAAACGTTACTTAGGGCCACAGAAACGTTACTTAGGGACACAGAATTGTTACTCAGGGACAGACACAGAATTGTTACTGAGGGACACAGAATTGTTACTGAGGGCCACAGAACTGTTACTGAGGGCCACAGAACTGTTACTTAGGGCCACAGAAACGTTACTTAGGGCCACAGAAACATTACTTAGGGCCACAGAAACGTTACTTAGGGCTACAGAAACGTTACTTAGGGCCACAGAAACGTTACTTAGGGCCACAGAAATGTTACTTAGGGACACAGAATTGTTACTCAGGGACAGACACAGAATTGTTACTGAGGGACACAGATTTGTTACTGAGGGCCACAGAACCGTTACTTAGGGCCACAGAAACGTTACTTAGGGACACAGAATTGTTACTCAGGGACAGACACAGAATTGTTACTGAGGGATACAGAATTGTTACTGAGGGACACAGAAACGTTACTTAGGGCCACAGAAACGTTACTTAGGGCCACAGAAACGTTACTTAGGGCCAGAGAATTGTTACTTAGGGACAGACACAGAATTGTTACTGAGGGACACAGAATTGTTACTGAGGGCCACAGAACCGTTACTTTGGGCCACAGAAACGTTACTTAGGGACACAGAAACGTTACTTAGGGACACAGAATCGTTACTTAGGGCCACAGAAACGTTACTTAGGGCCACAGAAACGTTACTTAGGGCCACAGAATTGTTACTTAGGGACAGACACAGAATTGTTACTGAGGGACACAGAATTGTTACTGATTGCCACAGAACCGTTACTTAGGGCCACAGAAACGTTTTTTAGGGACACAGAATTGTTACTCAGGGACAGACACAGAATTGTTACTGAGGGAAACAGAATTGTTACTGAGGGACACAGAACCGTTACTTACGGCCACAGAAACGTTACTTAGGGCCACAGAAACGTTACTTAGGGACACAGAATTGTTACTCAGGGACAGACACAGAATTGTTACTGAGGGACACAGAATTGTTACTGAGGGCCACAGAACTGTTACTGAGGGCCACAGAACTGTTACTTAGGGCCACAGAAACGTTACTTAGGGCCACAGAAACATTACTTAGGGCCACAGAAACGTTACTTAGGGCTACAGAAACGTTACTTAGGGCCACAGAAACGTTACTTAGGGCCACAGAAATGTTACTTAGGGACACAGAATTGTTACTCAGGGACAGACACAGAATTGTTACTGAGGGACACAGATTTGTTACTGAGGGCCACAGAACCGTTACTTAGGGCCACAGAAACGTTACTTAGGGACACAGAATTGTTACTCAGGGACAGACACAGAATTGTTACTGAGGGAAACAGAATTGTTACTGAGGGACACAGAACCGTTACTTACGGCCACAGAAACGTTACTTAGGGCCACAGAAACGTTACTTAGGGACACAGAATTGTTACTCAGGGACAGACACAGAATTGTTACTGAGGGACACAGAATTGTTACTGAGGGCCACAGAACTGTTACTGAGGGCCACAGAACTGTTACTTAGGGCCACAGAAACGTTACTTAGGGCCACAGAAACATTACTTAGGGCCACAGAAACGTTACTTAGGGCTACAGAAACGTTACTTAGGGCCACAGAAACGTTACTTAGGGCCACAGAAATGTTACTTAGGGACACAGAATTGTTACTCAGGGACAGACACAGAATTGTTACTGAGGGACACAGATTTGTTACTGAGGGCCACAGAACCGTTACTTAGGGCCACAGAAACGTTACTTAGGGACACAGAATTGTTACTCAGGGACAGACACAGAATTGTTACTGAGGGATAAAGAATTGTTACTCAGGGACACATAATTGTTACTCAGGGACACAGAATTGTTACTTGGAGACACAGAATTGTTACTCAGGGACACAGAATTGTTACTGAGGGACACAGAATTGTTACTGAGGGACACAGAATTGTTACTCAGGGACAGACACAGAATTGTTACTGAGGGACACAGATTGTTACTGAGGGCCACAGAACTGTTACTTAGGGCCAGAGAAACGTTACTCAGGGACACAGAATTGTTACTCAGGGACAGACACAGAATTGTTACTCAGGGACAGACACAGAATTGTTACTGAGGGACACAGAATTGTTACTGAGGGACACAGAATTGTTACTGAGGGCCACAGAACTGTTACTTAGGGCCACAGAAACGTTACTCAGGGACACAGAATTGTTACTCAGGGACAGACACAGAATTGTTACTCAGGGACACAGAATCGTTTAATTAAAGAGTATGTCAGACAACATGCAGAGGAGTGGCAGAGGAGGCAATGTTTTAGGAGTGAGCAGACGTGGCAGCAGAGGAAGGGGTCGAGGCAGCACTATTCGCAGCCAGAGGCCAGTGCTCCCGGTGTCATCCAGCGGTCGTGTCTCCACCGAAAACCCTGCCGTCATCGATTGGTTGGCTCGGTCGTCTTCCTCTTCCCAGGTCACCTCTGACACCTACAGCCAACGGTCGGTGGGTACGTCAGACACAACCGTTAGTTGGCATGGCACGGGAGCAAGCCCACTGAAATCACGTGTCCTCTACCTGCCCCTGTCCTTTGGTGTTCCCTCACCAAGCGAAGTATCGCATGCTGTGGGCTCAGCCCCACTGTACAGTGAGGAAGAGCTAACAGAGGGCGGTCAGGAACGGGGGGAGACATCCGCCTCTTCAGCAGCCAGGCGAAGAAGTAGTGGCGAGGAGAGTGGCTCGGTAGCCGGTCTAGAGACAGGTCTGTCTCCTGACCCACACGCAGCCGAGGGGGCTAGTAGTGAGGCGGAGACCCTAATTGATGATGATGAGGCTGATCGCACTTGGCAGCCTCGTCGTCATCAGGCTATTGCTTCCGCATCATCAGGAGAAGAGGGTGGCAGCTTGGCAGTGAGCAAAACAGTCGGTGGGTTGCCCAGGAGGCAGCAGGGTCGCAGCAGTGTCAGTGGAGGCAAACGGCCACGGAGTAGGGCACCAGCTCCACTGCAGCCTACCACCACGGCCAGTAGTGGTGCCGGTGTGCACGGAGGAAGCAGCAGTCAGCCAGTGAGGAGTATCGGGGGCAAAGTTTCCTACTCGGCGGTGTGGCAATTTTTTGTCAAGCCGCCCGAGGAAGTAAACGTAGCCGTATGTCGACTATGTGGCCAGAAAGTCAAGCGTGGCCAGGGGGCCCATGTTGGGACTACAGCATTGCGGCAGCATATGTAGCGTCGCCATTTGGTGGCCTGGGAAAACCGTGATAAAGATACGGCGGTTCTGCCCGCCCTAGCCCCCGCTCCATCACCCGCTCCGTTACTTGCTCCGTCACCCGACGTCAATCGCCCTCTATCAGCCAGTCAAGGCTCCAACACCTCTGCTGAGGGGAGTTGTCGCTCGTTGGCATCTTCCGCTCGTTCAGATGCTCCTTCTCCTGCAACTCCTCTTCACGGATTCCGTCAGCAGTCTTTCTTGGAATCCGTTTCCAAGAGACAACAGTTTGCGAGCACGCACCCGACGGTGCAAAAGCTGAACGTCCTCCTGTCCAAGTTGCTGGTGCTGCAGTCCCTCCCTTTCCAAGTGGTGGACTCAGCACCTTTCCGAGAAATGATGGCTTGTGCCGCGCCGCGGTGGAGAGTGCCAAGCCGTCATTTCTTCGCCAAAAAGGCAGTGCCAGCCCTGCATTCACATGTAGAAGAGATGGTGGGCCAGTCTTTGAGCATGTCGGTCTCTGCCAAAGTGCACGGCAGCGCCGACGTGTGGAGCTGTAACTACGGTCAGGGACAGTACATGTCATTTATGGCCCACTGGGTGAACGTGGTGCCGTCACAGCCGCACCAGCAACTTGGACAGGTCACGCCGCTTTTGCCTCCACGTTTACACGTCCTTGGTCCACAAAAGATGTCCGCCTCTACCACCTCTTCTTCCTTCGTGTCCTCAGCCGCCACCCCCGTGCCAAGTCCCATTACCCGACCGGCATATCACATGTGCAGGGCGCAACGGTGTCACGCTGTGCTGCACCTGGTATGCCTTGGCGAACGTAGTCACACAGGGGAGGAACTTCTCAGTGTAATTAACAGAGAAATCGACAGATGGCTGTCTCCGCGCAAACTGAAAATCGGAACCATGTTGACCGACAACGGAAAGAACATGGTGTCTGCTCTGCGTCAAGGAAGGTTGTGCCATGCACCATGCATGGCTCACGTGTTCAATCTGGTTGTCAAGCGGTTCCTAAAATCCACCATCCCACTGCAAGACATCCTTAAAATGTCAGGTAAACTTTGCATGCATTTCAGCCATTCCTACACCGCAAAGCACACCCTCCTTGAGCTGCAGCGGCAGAACGGAATTCCACAGCATCGCCTGATCTGCGACGTTGCAACAAGGTGGAATTCAACCCTACACATGTTAGACCGCCTTTACGAACAGCGAAAGGCCATCACCGATTTCCTGATGTTACAAGCGGATAAAGGTACTCCCCTGTGTAACTTCGATGTCAGCCATTGGCAGCTCATGCGTGACACCTGCCGCTTGCTCAGGCCCTTTGAGGAGGCCACGCTATTCGTGAGTCGGCAGGACTATGGGATGAACGACGTCATTCCTCTGTTGCACGTCCTGGAACAAACGCTGTTAACAATGGCTGGTCAGGGTGCGGTAGACGTGGCGCACAGATCTCAACGCCACATGACCCCTGTGGGGGCAGGACAGGAAGAAGAAGAGGAGGTAGAGGAGGACATTTGTGCTCAGGAATTATTGAGTGAAATGGGTGGTTTTTCCACTCAGCGGACAGGAGTGAAGGAGCAGGAGCATCTGGTAGAGGAGGAGGAGGAGGAGACAGAGGACCCAGACACACCGTGGCAGTATGCTGTGGAGATGGAGGCAGGGAGTCCCTCGCATTCCTTGGCACAAATGGCCCATAGCATGCTCGCTTGCTTGCGTAGCGACAGCCGAATAATAACCATCAGACAGAGGGATGACTTTTGGCTGTCCACCTTGTTGGACCCTCGCTACCGTTCAAAAATGGTGGCCTTTTTCACACCTGCTGAGAGGGAGGCCAAAATAACGTACTATAAAAACCACCTATGTAGTCAGTTGGTCTCTGCCTTTGTGCGCCAACGTCCATCCTCAGACACTGTGGGCCCTGTGCGCTCGTGTTCCACTGCCATGGCAGCAGGGGAGGGGTGAGGTGGTAGGAGCAGTGGTAGCTCCACCAGCAGCGGCTGCCTCAGTCTGCAGTCGATGATGAGTAGCTTTCTTCACCAGCGCAGTGAGGAAACTAGTAACCAGCCGCAGCAGCAGCAGCATCAGGTGGACCTGGAGCAGGAGCTCAAACAACAGGCTTGGGCCTACTTGGACAGCACCCTGCCAACCGAGGTAGACAATCCCCTTGACTACTGGGCAACGAAACTTGACCTTTGGCCCCAACTAGCTGAATTTGCCCTTGAAAGGCTGTCATGCCCGGCCAGTAGCGTGGCATCGGAGCGCGTGTTTAGTGCGGCAGGAGGTATTGTAACTCCGCGGAGGACACGACTGTCCACCCAAAGTGTGGAGAGACTCACGTTTGTGAAAATGAATCAGGCGTGGATTAGTCTGGATTTCAAACCACCAGTTCCTGACACAACTGACTAAATCCGCCATGAATCATGCCCCTGCCATGTGCCAATTTCAGGTCTCCTCACACACTGCTGGTGTGTTCCATTTTTTGTCATAGGGTGCTGGCAGATTACGGGCCTCCCATAGCTGCTGCCAGGCCCCTAATCTGCCATGGGCCCCTATACCGCCTCCTCATGCTGCTGCCAAGTCCAGAGTCTCTCATGGGTCCCTGTACGGCGTCCCATTGCTGCTGTCTCCATCGCCACACTCTGCCATGTGCCACTTTCAGGTCTCCTCACACTGCTGGTGTGTTCAATTTTTTGTCATAGGGTGCTGGCAGATTACGGGCCTCCCATAGCTGCTGCCAGGACCATAATCTGCCATGGGCCCCTATACCGCCTCCTCATGCTGCTGCCAGGTCCAGAGTCTCTCATGGGTCCCTGTACGGCGTCCCATTGCTGCTGTCTCCATCGCCACACTCTGCCATGTGCCACTTTCAGGTCTCCTCACACTGCTGGTGTGTTCCATTTTTTGTCATAGGGTGCTGGCAGATTACGGGCCTCCTATAGCTGCTGCCAGGCCCCTAATCTGCCATGGGCCCCTATACCGCCTCCTCATGCTGCTGCCAGGTCCAGAGTGTGTCATGGGTCCCTGTACGGCCTCCCATTGCTGCTGTCTCCATCGCCACACTCTGCCATGTGCCACTTTCAGGTCTCCTCACACTGCTGGTGTGTTCCATTTTTTGTCATAGGGTGTTGGCAGACTACGGGCCTCCCATAGCTGCTGCCAGGCCCCTAATCTGCCATGGGCCCCTATACCGCCTCCTCATGCTTCTGCCAGGTCCACAGTGTCTCATGCCATGTGCCACTTTCAGGTCTCCTCACACTGCTGGTGTGTTCCATTTTTTGTCACAGGGTGCTGGCAGATTACGGGCCTCCTATAGCTGCTGCCAGGCCCCTAATCTGCCATGGGCCCCTATACCGCCTCCTCATGCTGCTACCAAGTCCAGAGTCTCTCATGGGTCCCTGTACGGCATCCCATTGCTGCTGTCTCCATCGCCACACTCTGCCATGTGCCACTTTCAGGTCTGCTCACACTGCTGGTGTGTTCAATTTTTTGTCATAGGGTGCTGGCAGATTACGGGCCTCCCATAGCTGCTGCCAGGCCCCTAATCTGCCATGGGCCCCTGTACCGCCTCCTCATGCTGCTGCCAGGTCCACAGTGTCTCATGCCATGTGCCACTTTCAGGTCTCCTCACACTGCTGGTGTGTTCCATTTTTTGTCATAGGGTGCTGGCAGATTACGGGCCTCCCATAGCTGCTGCCAGGCCCCTAATCTGCCATGGGCCCCTGTACCGCCTCCTCATGCTGCTGCCAGGTCCACAGTATCTCATGCCATGTGCCACTTTCAGGTCTCCTCACACTGCTGGTGTGTTCCATTTTTTGTCATAGGGTGCTGGCAGATTACGGGCCTCCTATAGCTGCTGCCAGGCCCCTAATCTGCCATGGGCCCCTATACCGCCTCCTCATGCTGCTGCCAAGTCCAGAGTCTCTCATGGGTCCCTGTACGGCGTCCCATTGCTGCTGTCTCCATCGCCACACTCTGCCATGTGCCACTTTCAGGTCTCCTCACACTGCTGGTGTGTTCAATTTTTTGTCATAGGGTGCTGGCAGATTACAGGCCTCCCATAGCTGCTGCCAGGACCATAATCTGCCATGGGCCCCTGTACCGCCTCCTAATGCTGCTGCCAGGTCCACAGTGTCTCATGCCATGTGCCACTTTCAGGTCTCCTCACACTGCTGGTGTGTTCCATTTTTTGTCATAGGGTGCTGGCAGATTACGGGCCTCCCATAGCTGCTACCAGGCCCCTAATCTGCCATGGGCCCCTGTACCGCCTCCTCATGCTGCTGCCAGGTCCACAGTGTCTCATGCCATGTGCCACTTTCAGGTCTCCTCACACTGCTGGTGTGTTCCATTTTTTGTCATAGGGTGCTGGCAGATTATGGGCCTCCTATAGCTGCTGCCAGGCCGCTAATCTGCCATTGGCCCCTATACCGCCTCCTCATGCTGCTGCCAAGTCCAGAGTCTCTCATGGGTCCCTGTACGGCATCCCATTGCTGCTGTCTCCATCGCCACACTCTGCCATTGTCCAACTTCAGGTCTCCTCACACTGCTGGTGTGTTCAATTTTTTGTCATAGGGTGCTGGCAGATTACGGACCTCCCATAGCTGCTGCCAGGCCCCTAATCTGTCATGGGCCCCTATACCGCCTCCTCATGCTGCTGCCAGGTCCACAGTGTCTCATGCCATGTGCCACTTTCAGGTCTCCCTCACACTGCTGGTGTGTTCAATTTTTTGACATTGGTTGCTGGCAGATTTCGGACTTCCCATAGCTGCTGCCAGGCCCCTAATCTGCCATGGCCCTATACCGCCTCCTCATGCTGCTGCCAAGTCCAGAGTCTCTCATGGGTCCCTGTACGGCGTCCCATTGCTGCTGTCTCCATCGCCACACTCTGCCATGTGCCACTTTCAGGTCTCCTCACACTGCTGGTGTGTTCAATTTTTTGTCATAGGGTGCTGGCAGATTACGGGCCTCCCATAGCTGCTGCCAGGACCATAATCTGCCATGGGCCCCTATACCGCCTCCTCATGCTGCTGCCAGGTCCAGAGTCTCTCATGGGTCCCTGTACGGCCTCCCATTGCTGCTTTCTCCATCGCCACACTCTGCCATGTGCCACTTTCAGGTCTCCTCACACTGCTGGTGTGTTCAATTTTTTGTCATAGGGTGCTGGCAGATTACGGGCCTCCCATAGCTGCTGCCAGGACCATAATCTGCCATGGGCCCCTATACCGCCTCCTCATGCTGCTGCCAGGTCCAGAGTCTCTCATGGGTCCCTGTACTGCGTCCCATTGCTGCTGTCTCCATCGCCACACTCTGCCATGTGCCACTTTCAGGTCTCTCACACTGCTGGTGAGTTCAATTTTTTGTCATAGGGTGCTGGCAGATTACGGGCCTCCCATAGCTGCTGCCAGGACATAATCTGCCATGGGCCCCTATACTGCCTCCTCATGCTGCTGCCAGGTCCAGAGTCTCTCATGAGTCCCTGTACGGCGTCCCATTGCTGCTGTCTCCATCGCCACACTCTGCCATGTGCACTTTCAGGTCTCCTCACACACTGCTGGTGTGTTCAATTTTTTGTCATAGGGTGCTGGCAGATTACGGGCCTCCCATAGCTGCTGCCAGGCCCCTAATCTGCCATGGGCCCCTGTACCGCCTCCTCATGCTGCTGCCAAGTCCAGAGTCTCTCATGGGTCCCTGTACGGCGTCCCATTGCTGCTGTCTCCATTGCCACACTCTGCCATGTGCCACTTTCAGGTCTCCTCACACTGCTGGTGTGTTCAATTTTTTTGTCATAGGGTGCTGGCAGATTACGGGCCTCCCATAGCTGCTGCCAGGACCATAATCTGCCATGAGCCCCTATACCGCCTCCTCATGCTGCTGCCAGGTCCAGAGTCTCTCATGGGTCCTGTACGGCGTCCCCATTGCTGCTGTCTCCATCGCCACACTCTGCCATGTGCCACTTTCAGGTCTCCTCACACACTGCTGGTGTGTTCAATTTTTTTGTCATAGGGTGCTGGCAGATTACGGGCCTCCCATAGCTGCTGCCAGGCCCCTAATCTGCCATGGGCCCCTGTAACGCCTCCACATGCTGCTGCCAAGTCCAGAGTCTCTCATGGGTCCCTGTACGGCGTCCCATTGCTGCTGTCTCCATCGCCATACTCTGCCATGTGCCACTTTCAGGTCTCCTCACACTGCTGGTGTGTTCAATTTTTTGTCATAGGGTGCTGGCAGATTACGGCCTCCCATAGCTGCTGCCAGGACCATAATCTGCCATGGGCCCCTATACCGCCTCCTCATGCTGCTGCCAGG
Source organism: Staurois parvus (assembly GCF_062004578.1). NCBI lineage: Eukaryota > Metazoa > Chordata > Amphibia > Anura > Ranidae > Staurois > Staurois parvus. The sequence continues at coordinate 3,793,445 of NW_028317841.1, read as the reverse complement.
TCCAGAGTCTCTCATGGGTCCCTGTACGGCCTCCCATTGCTGCTGTCTCCATCGCCTCACTCTGCCATGTGCCACTTTCAGGTCTCCTCACACTGCTGGTGTGTTCAATTTTTTGTCATAGGTGCTGGCAGATTACGGGCCTCCCATAGCTGCTGCCAGGACCATAATCTGCCATGGGCCCCTATACCGCCTCCTCATGCTGCTGCCAGGTCCAGAGTCTCTCATGGGTCCCTGTACTGCGTCCCATTGCTGCTGTCTCCATCGCCACACTCTGCCATGTGCCACTTTCAGGTCTCCTCACACTGCTTGTGTGTTCAATTTTTTTGTCATAGGGTGCTGGCAGATTACGGGCCCTCCCATAGCTGCTGCCAGGACCATAATCTGCCATGGGCCCCTATACTGCCTCCTCATGCTGCTGCCAGGTCCAGAGTCTCTCATGAGTCCCTGTACGGCGTCCCATTGCTGCTGTCTCTATCGCCACACTCTGCCATGTGCCACTTTCAGGTCTCCTCACACTGCTGGTGTGTTCAATTTTTTGTCATAGGGTGCTGGCAGATTACGGGCCTCCCATAGCTGCTGTCAGGACCATAATCTGCCATGGGCCCCTATACCGCCTCCTCATGCTGCTGCCAGGTCCAGAGTCTCTCATGGGTCCCTGTACGGCGTCCCATTGCTGCTGTCTCCATCGCCACACTCTGCCATGTGCCACTTTCAGGTCTCCTCACACTGCTGGTGTGTTCAATTTTTTGTCATAGGGTGCTGGCAGATTACGGCCTCCCATAGCTGCTGCAGGACCATAATCTGCCATGGGCCCCTATACCGCCTCCTCATGCTGCTGGCAGGTCCAGAGTCTCTCATGGGTCCCTGTACGGCCTCCCATTGCTGCTGTCTCCATCGCCACACTCTGCCATGTGCCACTTTCAGGTCTCCTCACACACTGCTGGTGTGTTCAATTTTTTGTCATAGGGTGCTGGCAGATTACGGGCCTCCCATAGCTGCTGCCAGGCCCCTAATCTGCCATGGGGCCCTGTACTGCCTCCTCATGCTGCTGCCAAGTCCAGAGTCTCTCATGGGTCCCTGTACGGCGTCCCATTGCTGCTGTCTCCATCGCCACACTCTGCCATGTGCCACTTTCAGGTCTCCTCACACTGCTGGTGTGTTCAATTTTTTGTCATAGGGTGCTGGCAGATTACGGGCCTCCCATAGATGCTGCCAGGACCATAATCTGCCATGGGCCCCTATACCGCCTCCTCATGCTGCTGCCAGGTCCAGAGTCTCTCATGGGTCCCTGTACGGCGTCCCATTGCTGCTGTCTCCATCGCCACACTCTGCCATGTGCCACTTTCAGGTCTCCTCACACACTGCTGGTGTGTTCAATTTTTTGTCATAGGGTGCTGGCAGATTACGGGCCTCCCATAGCTGCTGCCAGGCCCCTAATCTGCCATGGGCCCCTGTACCGCCTCCTCATGCTGCTGCCAAGTCCAGAGTCTCCCATGGGTCCCTGTACGGCTTCCCATTGCTGCTGTCTCCATCGCCACACTCTGCCATGTGCCACTTTCAGGTCTCCTCACACTGCTGGTGTGTTCCATTTTTTGTCATAGGGTGCTGGCAGATTACGGGCCTCCCATAGCTGCTGCCAGGACCATAATCTGCCATGGGCCCCTATAGCGCCTCCTCATGCTGCTGCCAGGTCCAGAGTCTCTCATGGGTCCCTGTACGGCGTCCCATTGCTGCTGTCTCCATCGCCACACTCTGGCCATGTGCCACTTTCAGGTCTCCTCACACTGCTGGTGTGTTCCATTTTTTGTCATAGGGTGCTGGCAGATTACAGGCCTCCTATAGCTGCTGCCAGGCCCCTAATCTGCCATGGGCCCCTATACCACTTCCTCATGCTGCTGCCAGGTCCAGAGTGTGTCATGGGTCCCTGTACGGCCTCCCATTGCTGCTGTCTCCATCGCCACACTCTGCCATGTGCCACTTTCAGGTCTCCTCACACTGCTGGTGTGTTCCATTTTTTGTCATAGGGTGCTGGCAGATTACGGGCCTCCCATAGCTGCTGCCAGGCCCCTAATCTGCCATGGGCCCCTGTACTGCCTCCTCATGCTGCTGCCAGGTCCACAGTGTCTCATGCCATGTGCCACTTTCAGGTCTCCTCACACTGCTGGTGTGTTCCATTTTTTGTCATAGGGTGCTGGCAGATTACGGGCCTCCTATAGCTGCTGCCAGGCCCCTAATCTTCCATGGGCCCCTATACCGCCTCCTCATGCTGCTGCCAAGTCCAGAGTCTCTCATGGGTCCCTGTACCGCGTCCCATTGCTGCTGTCTCCATCGCCACACTCTGCCATGTGCCACTTTCAGGTCTCCTCACACTGCTGGTGTGTTCAATTTTTTGTCATAGGGTGCTGGCAGATTACGGGCCTCCCATAGCTGCTGCCAGGCCCCTAATCTGCCATGGGCCCCTGTACCGCCTCCTCATGCTGCTGCCAGGTCCACAGTGTCTCATGCCATGTGCCACTTTCAGGTCTCCTCACACTGCTGGTGTGTTCCATTTTTGTCATAGGGTGCTGGAAGATTACGGGCCTCCCATAGCTGCTGCCAGGCCCCTAATCTTCCATGGGCCCCTGTACCGCCTCCTCATGCTGCTGCCAGGTCCACAGTATCTCATGCCATGTGCCACTTTCAGGTCTCCTCACACTGCTGGTGTGTTCCATTTTTTGTCATAGGGTGCTGGCAGATTACGGGCCTCCTATAGCTGCTGCCAGGCCCCTAATCTGCCATGGGCCCCTATACCGCCTCCTCATGCTGCTGCCAAGTCCAAAGTCTCTCATGGGTCCCTGTACGGCGTCCCATTGCTGCTGTCTCCATCGCCACACTCTGCCATGTGCCACTTTCAGGTCTCCTCACACTGCTGGTGTGTTCAATTTTTTGACATAGGGTGATGGCAGATTACGGGCCTCCCATAGCTGCTGCCAGGCCCCTAATCTGCCATGGGCCCCTGTACCGCCTCCTCATGCTGCTGCCAAGTCCAGAGTCTCTCATGGGTCCCTGTACGGCGTCCCATTGCTGCTGTCTCCATCGCCACACTCTGCCATGTGCCACTTTCAGGTCTCCTCACACTGCTCGTGTGTTCAATTTTTGTCATAGGGTGCTGGCAGATTACGGGCCTCCCATAGCTGCTGCCAGGCCCCTAATCTTCCATGGGCCCCTATACCGCCTCCTCATGCTGCTGCCAAGTCCAGAGTCTCTCATGGGTCCCTGTACCGCGTCCCATTGCTGCTGTCTCCATCGCCACACTCTGCCATGTGCCACTTTCAGGTCTCCTCACACTGCTGGTGTGTTCAATTTTTTGTCATAGGGTGCTGGGAAATTACGGGACTCCCATAGCTGCTGCCAGGCCCCTAATCTGCCATGGGCCCCTGTACCGCCTCCTCATGCTGCTGCCAGGTCCACAGTATCTCATGCCATGTGCCACTTTCAGGTCTCCTCACACTGCTGGTGTGTTCCATTTTTTGTCATAGGGTGCTGGCAGATTACGGGCCTCCTATAGCTGCTGCCAGGCCCCTAATCTGCCATGGGCCCCTATACCGCCTCCTCATGCTGCTGCCAAGTCCAAAGTCTCTCATGGGTCCCTGTACGGCGTCCCATTGCTGCTGTCTCCATCGCCACACTCTGCCATGTGCCACTTTCAGATCTCCTCACACTGCTGGTGTGTTCAATTTTTTGACATAGGGTGATGGCAGATTACGGGCCTCCCATAGCTGCTGCCAGGCCCTAATCTGCCATGGGCCCCTGTACCGCCTCCTCATGCTGCTGCCAAGTCCAGAGTCTCTCATGGGTCCTGTACGGCATCCCATTTCTGCTGTCTCCATCGCCACACTCTGCCATGTGCCACTTTCAGGTCTCCTCACACTGCTGGTGTGTTCAATTTTTTGTCATAGGGTGCTGGCAGATTACGGGCCTCCCATAGCTGCTACCAGGCCCCTAATCTGCCTTGGGCCCCTGTACCGCCTCCTCATGCTGCTGCCAGGTCCACAGTGTCTCATGCCATGTGCCACTTTCAGGTATCCTCACACTGCTGGTGTGTTCCATTTTTTGTCATAGGGTGCTGGCAGATTACGGGCCTTCCATAGCTGCTGCCAGGCCCCTAATCTGCCATGGGCCCCTGTACCGCCTCCTCATGCTGCTGCCAGGTCCACAGTATCTCATGCCATGCGCCACTTTCAGGTCTCCTCACACTGCTGGTGTGTTCCATTTTTTGTCATAGGGTGCTGGCAGATTACGGGCCTCCTATAGCTGCTGCCAGGCCCCTAATCTGCCATGGGCCCCTATACCGCCTCCTCATGCTGCTGCCAAGTCCAGAGTCTCTCATGGGTCCCTGTACGGCGTCCCATTGCTGCTGTCTCCATCGCCACACTCTGCCATGTGCCACTTTCAGGTCTCCTCACACTGCTGGTGTGTTCAATTTTTTGTCATAGGGTGCTGGCAGATTACGGGCCTCCCATAGCTGCTGCCAGGACCATAATCTGCCATGGGCCCCTGTACCGCCTCCTGTGCTGCTGCAAGGTTCACAGTGTCTCATGCCATGTGCCACTTTCATGTCTCCTCACACTGCTGGTGTGTTCCATTTTTTGTCATAGGGTGCTGGCAGATTACGGGCCTCCTATAGCTGCTGCCAGGCCCCTAATCTGCCATGGGCCCCTATACCGCCTCCTCATGCTGCTGCCAGGTCCAGAGTCTCTCATGGGTCCCTGTACGGCCTTCCATTGCTGCTGTCTCCATCGCCACACTCTGCCATGTGCCACTTTCAGGTCTCCTCACACTGCTGGTGTGTTCCATTTTTTGTCATAGGGTGCTGGCAGATTACGGGCCTCCCATAGCTGCTGCCAGGCCCCTAATCTGCCATGGGCCCCTGTACCGCCTCCTCATGCTGCTGCCAAGTCCAGAGTCTCTCATGGGTCCCTGTACGGCGTCCCATTGCTGCTGTCTCCATCGCCACACTCTGCCATGTGCCACTTTCAGGTCTCCTCACACTGCTGGTGTGTTCAATTTTTTGTCATAGGGTGATGGCAGATTACGGGCCTCCCATAGCTGCTGCCAGGCCCCTAATCTGCCATGGGCCCCTGTACCGCCTCCTCATGCTGCTGCCAAGTCCAGAGTCTCTCATGGGTCTCTGTACAGCGTCCCATTGCTGCTGTCTCCATCGCCACACTCTGCCATGTGCCACTTTCAGGTCTCCTTACACTGCTGGTGTGTTCAATTTTTTGTCATAGGGTGCTGGCAGATTACGGGCCTCCCATAGCTGCTGACAGGACCATAATCTGCCATGGGCCCCTATACCGCCTCCTCATGCTGCTGCCAGGTCCAGAGTGTGTCATGGGTCCCTGTACGGCCTCCCATTGCTGCTGTCTCCATCGCCACACTCTGCCATGTGCCACTTTCAGGTCTCCTCACACTGCTGGTGTGTTCCATTTTTTGTCATAGGGTGCTGGCAGATTACGGGCCTCCCATAGCTGCTGCCAGGCCCCTAATCTGCCATGGGCCCCTGTACCGCCTCCTCATGCTGCTGCCAGGTCCACAGTGTCTCATGCCATGTGCCACTTTCAGGTCTCCTCACACTGCTGGTGTGTTCCATTTTTTGTCATAGGGTGCTGGCAGATTACGGGCCTCCTATAGCTGCTGCCAGGCCCCTAATCTGCCATGGGCCCCTACACCGCCTCCTCATGCTGCTGCCAAGTCCAGAGTCTCTCATGGGTCCCTGTACGGCGTCCCATTGCTGCTGTCTCCATCGCCACACTCTGCCATGTGCCACTTTCAGGTCTCCTCACACTGCTGGTGTGTTCAATATTTTGTCATAGGGTGCTGGCAGATTACGGGCCTCCCATAGCTGCTGCCAGGCCCCTAATCTGCCATGGGCCCCTGTACCGCCTCCTCATGCTGCTGCCAGGTCCACAGTATCTCATGCCATGTGCCACTTTCAGGTCTCCTCACACTGCTGGTGTGTTCCATTTTTTGTCATAGGGTGCTGGCAGATTACGGGCCTCCTATAGCTGCTGCCAGGCCCCTAATCTGCCATGGGCCCCTATACCGCATCCTCATGCTGCTGCCAAGTCCAGAGTCTCTCATGGGTCCCTGTACGGCGTCCCATTGCTTCTGTCTCTATCGCCACACTCTGCCATGTGCCACTTTCAGGTCTCCTCACACTGCTGGTGTGTTCAATTTTTTGTCATAGGGTGCTGGCAGATTACGGGCCTCCCATAGCTGCTGCCAGGACCATAATCTGCCATGGGCCCCTATACCGCCTCCTCATGCTGCTGCCAGGTCCACAGTGTCTCATGCCATGTGCCACTTTCAGGTCTCCTCACACTGCTGGTGTGTTCCATTTTTGTCATAGGGTGCTGGCAGATTACGGGCCTCCTATAGCTGCTGCCAGGCCCCTAATCTGCCATGGGCCCCTATACCGCATCCTCATGCTGCTGCCAAGTCCAGAGTCTCTCATGGGTCCCTGTACGGCGTCCCATTGCTGCTGTCTCCATCGCCACACTCTGCCATGTGCCACTTTCAGGTCTCCTCACACTGCTGGTGTGCTCAATTTTTTGTCATAGGGTGATGGCAGATTACGGGCCTCCCATAGCTGCTGCCAGGCCCCTAATCTGCCATGGGCCCCTGTACCGCCTCCTCATGCTGCTGCCAAGTCCAGAGTCTCTCATGGGTCTCTGTACAGCGTCCCATTGCTGCTGTCTCCATCGCCACACTCTGCCATGTGCCACTTTCAGGTCTCCTTACACTGCTGGTGTGTTCAATTTTTTGTCATAGGGTGCTGGCAGATTACGGGCCTCCCATAGCTGCTGACAGGACCATAATCTGCCATGGGCCCCTATACCGCCTCCTCATGCTGCTGCCAGGTCCAGAGTGTGTCATGGGTCCCTGTACGGCCTCCCATTGCTGCTGTCTCCATCGCCACACTCTGCCATGTGCCACTTTCAGGTCTCCTCACACTGCTGGTGTGTTCCATTTTTTGTCATAGGGTGCTGGCAGATTACGGGCCTCCCATAGCTGCTGCCAGGCCCCTAATCTGCCATGGGCCCCTGAACCGCCTCCTCATGCTGCTGCCAGGTCCACAGTGTCTCATGCCATGTGCCACTTTCAGGTCTCCTCACACTGCTGGTGTGTTCCATTTTTTGTCATAGGGTGCTGGCAGATTACGGGCCTCCCATAGCTGCTGCCAGGCCCCTAATCTGCCATGGGCCCCTGTACCGCCTCCTCATGCTGCTGCCAGGTCCACAGTATCTCATGCCATGTGCCACTTTCAGGTCTCCTCACACTGCTGGTGTGTTCCATTTTTTGTCATAGGGTGCTGGCAGATTACGGGCCTCCTATAGCTGCTGCCAGGCCCCTAATCTGCCATGGGCCCCTATACCGCATCATCATGCTGCTGCCAAGTCCAGAGTCTCTCATGGGTCCCTGTACGGCGTCCCATTGCTTCTGTCTCTGTCGCCACACTCTGCCATGTGCCACTTTCAGGTCTCCTCACACTGCTGGTGTGTTCAATTTTTTGTCATAGGGTGCTGGCAGATTACGGGCCTCCCATAGCTGCTGCCAGGACCATAATCTGCCATGGGCCCCTATACCGCCTCCTCATGCTGCTGCCAGGTCCACAGTGTCTCATGCCATGTGCCACTTTCAGGTCTCCTCACACTGCTAGTGTGTTCCATTTTTTGTCATAGGGTGCTGGCAGATTACGGGCCTCCCATAGCTTCTGCCAGGCCCCTAATCTGCCATGGGCCCCTGTACCGCCTCCTCATGCTGCTGCCAGGTCCACAGTGTTTCATGCCATGTGCCACTTTCAGGTCTCCTCACACTGCTGGTGTGTTCCATTTTTTGTCATAGGGTGGTTGGCAGATTACGGCCTCCTATAGCTGCTGCCAGGCCCCTAATCTGCCATGGGCCCCTATACCGCCTCCTCATGCTGCTGCCAAGTCCAGAGTCTCTCATGGGTCCCTGTACGGCATCCCATTGCTGCTGTCTCCATCGCCACACTCTGCCATGTGCCACTTTCAGGTCTCCTCACACTGCTGGTGTGTTCAATTTTTGTCATAGGGTGCTGGCAGATTACGGGCCTCCCATAGCTGCTGCCAGGACCATAATCTGCCATGGGCCCCTGTACCGCCTCCTCATGTTGCTGCCAGGTCCACAGTGTCTCATGCCATGTGCCACTTTCAGGTCTCCTCACACTGCTGGTGTGTTCCATTTTTTGTCATAGGGTGCTGGCAGATTACGGGCCTCCTATAGCTGCTGCCAGGCCCCTAATCTGCCATGGGCCCCTATACCGCCTCCTCATGCTGCTGCCAGGTCCAGAGTCTCTCATGGGTCCCTGTACGGCATCCCATTGCTGCTGTCTCCATCGCCACACTCTGCCATGTGCCACTTTCAGGTCTCCTCACACTGCTGGTGTGTTCAATTTTTTGTCATAGGGTGCTGGCAGATTACGGGCCTCCCATAGCTGCTGCCAGGCCCCTAATCTGCCATGGCCCCTGTACCGCCTCCTCATGCTGCTGCCAGGTCCACAGTATCTCATGCCCATGTGCCACTTTCAGGTCTCCTCACACTGCTGGTGTGTTCCATTTTTTGTCATAGGGTGCTGGCAGATTACGGGCCTCCTATAGCTGCTGCCAGGCCCCTAATCTGCCATGGGCCCCTATACCGCCTCCTCATGCTGCTGCCAAGTCCAAAGTCTCTCATGGGTCCCTGTACGGCGTCCCATTGCTGCTGTCTCCATCGCCACACTCTGCCATGTGCCACTTTCAGGTCTCCTCACACTGCTGGTGTGTTCAATTTTTTGTCATAGGGTGCTGGCAGATTATGGGCCTTCCATAGCTGCTGCCAGGCCCCTAATCTGCCATGGGCCCCTGTACCGCCTCCTCATGCTGCTGCCAAGTCCAGAGTCTCTCATGGGTCCCTGTACGGCGTCCCATTGCTGCTGTCTCCATCGCCACACTCTGCCATGTGCCACTTTCAGGTCTCCTCACACTGCTGGTGTGTTCAATTTTTTGTCATAGGGTGCTGGCAGATTACGGGCCTCCCATAGCTGCTGCCAGGACCATAATCTGCCATGGGCCCCTATACTGCCTCCTCATGCTCCTGCCAGGTCCAGAGTCTCTCATGGGTCCCTGTACGGCCTCCCATTGCTGCTGTCTCCATCGCCACACTCTGCCATGTGCCACTTTCAGGTCTCCTCACACTGCTGGTGTGTTCCATTTTTTGTCATAGGGTGCTGGCAGATACGGGCCTCCCATAGCTGCTGCCAGGACCATAATCTGCCATGGGCCCCTGTACCGCCTCCTCATGCTGCTGCCAGGTCCACAGTGTCTCATGCCATGTGCAACTTTCAGGTCTCCTCACACTGCTGGTGTGTTCCATTTTTTGTCATAGGGTGCTGGCAGATTACGGGCCTCCTAATAGCTTCTGCCAGGCCCCTAATCTGCCATGGGCCCCTATACCTTCTCCTCATGCTGCTGCCAAGTCCAGAGTCTCTCATGGGTCCCTGTACGGCGTCCTATTGCTGCTGTCTCCATCGCCACACTCTGCCATGTGCCACTTTCAGGTCTCCTCACACTGCTGGTGTGTTCAATTTTTTGTCGTAGGGTGCTGGCAGATTATGGGCCTCCCATAGCTGCTGCCAGGCCCCTAATCTGCCATGGGCCCCTGTACTGCCTCTTCATGCTGCTGCCAGGTCCACAGTGTCTCATGCCATGTGCCACTTTTGGGTCTCCTCACACTGCTGGTGTGTTCCATTTTTTGTCATAGGGTGCTGGCAAATTATGGGCCTCCCATAGCTGCTGCCAGGCCCCTAATCTGCCATGGGCCCCTGTACCGCCTCCTCATGCTGCTGCCAGGTCCACAGTATCTCATGCCATGTGCCACTTTCAGGTCTCCTCACACTGCTGGTGTGTTCCATTTTTTGTCATAGGGTGCTGGCAGATTACGGGCCTCCTATAGCTGCTGCCAGGCCCCTAATCTGCCATGGGCCCCTATACCGCCTCCTCATGCTGCTGCCAAGTCCAAAGTCTCTCATGGGTCCCTGTACGGCGTCCCATTGATGCTGTCTCCATCGCCACACTCTGCCATGTGCCACTTTCAGGTCTCCTCACACTGCTGGTGTGTTCAATTTTTTGTCATAGGGTGCTGGCAGATTACGGACCTCCCATAGCTGCTGCCAGGACCATAATCTGCCATGGGCCCCTGTACCGCCTCCTCATGCTGCTGCCAGGTCCACAGTGTCTCATGCCATGTGCCACTTTCAGGTCTCCTCACACTGCTGGTGTGTTCCATTTTTTGTCATAGGGTGCTGGAAGATTACGGGCCTCCTATAGCTGCTGCCAGGCCCCTAATCTGCCATGGGCCCCTAAACCGCCTCCTCATGCTGCTGCCAGGTCCAGAGTCTCTCATGGGTCCCTGTACGGCGTCCCATTGCTGCTGTCTCCATCGCCACACTCTGCCATGTGCCACTTTCAGGTCTCCTCACACTGCTGGTGTGTTCCATTTTTTGTCATAGGGTGCTGGCAGATTTCGGGCCTCCTATAGCTGCTGCCAGGCCCCTAATCTGCCATGGGCCCCTATACCGCCTCCTCATGCTGCTGCCAGGTCCAGAGTGTGTCATGGGTCCCTCTACGGCCTCCCATTGCTGCTGTCTCCATCGCCACACTCTGCCATGTGCCACTTTCAGGTGTCCTCACACTGCTGGTGTGTTCCATTTTTTGTCATAGGGTGCTGGCAGATTACGGGCCTCCCATAGCTGCTGCCAGGCCCCTAATCTGCCATGGGCCCCTGTACCGCCTCCTCATGCTGCTGCCAGGTCCACAGTGTCTCATGCCATGTGCCACTTTCAGGTCTCCTCACACTGCTGGTGTGTTCCATTTTTTGTCATAGGGTGCTGGCAGATTACGGGCCTCCTATAGCTGCTGCCAGGCCCCTAATCTGCCATGGGCCCCTATACCGCCTCCTCATGCTGCTGCCAAGTCCAGAGTCTCTCATGGGTCCCTGTACGGCGTCCCATTTCTGCTGTCTCCATCGCCACACTCTGCCATGTGCCACTTTCAGGTCTCCTCACACTGCTGGTGTGTTCAATTTTTTGTCATAGGGTGCTGGCAGATTACGGGCCTCCCATAGCTGCTGCCAGGCCCCTAATCTGCCATGGGCCCCTGTACCGCCTCCTCATGCTGCTGCCAGGTCCACAGTGTCTCATGCCATGTGCCACTTTCAGGTCTCCTCACACTGCTGGTGTGTTCCATTTTTTGTCATAGGGTGCTGGCAGATTACGGGCCTTCCATAGCTGCTGCCAGGCCCCTAATCCGCCATGGGCCCCTGTACCGCCTCCTCATGCTGCTGCCAGGTCCACAGTATCTCATGCCATGTGCCACTTTCAGGTCTCCTCACACTGCTGGTGTGTTCCATTTTTTGTCATAGGGTGCTGGCAGATTACGGGCCTCCTATAGCTGCTGCCAGGCCCCTAATCTTCCATGGGCCCCTATACCGCCTCCTCATGCTGCTGCCAAGTCCAGAGTCTCTCATGGGTCCCTGTACGGCGTCCCATTGCTGCTGTCTCCATCGCCACACTCTGCCATGTGCCACTTTCAGGTCTCCTCACACTGCTGGTGTGTTCAATTTTTTGTCATAGGGTGCTGGCAGATTACGGGCCTCCCATAGCTGCTGCCAGGACCATAATCTGCCATGGGCCCCTGTACCGCCTCCTGTGCTGCTGCCAGGTTCACAGTGTCTCATGCCATGTGCCACTTTCAGGTCTCCTCACACTGCTGGTGTGTTCCATTTTTTGTCATAGGGTGCTGGCAGATTACGGGCCTCCTATAGCTGCTGCCAGGCCCCTAATCTGCCATGGGCCCCTATACCGCCTCCTCATGCTGCTGCCAGGTCCAGAGTCTCTCATGGGTCCCTGTACGGCCTTCCATTGCTGCTGTCTCCATCGCCACACTCTGCCATGTGCCACTTTCAGGTCTCCTCACACTGCTGGTGTGTTCCATTTTTTGTCATAGGGTGCTGGCATATTACGGGCCTCCCATAGCTGCTGCCAGGCCCCTAATCTGCCATGGGCCCCTGTACCGCCTCCTCATGCTGCTGCCAAGTCCAGAGTCTCTCATGGGTCCCTGTACGGCGTCCCATTGCTGCTGTCTCCATCGCCACACTCTGCCATGTGCCACTTTCAGGTCTCCTCACACTGCTGGTGTGTTCAATTTTTTGTCATAGGGTGCTGGCAGATTACGGGCCTCCCATAGCTGCTGCCAGGCCCCTAATCTGCCATGGGCCCCTGTACCGCCTCCTCATGCTGCTGCCAAGTCCAGAGTCTCTCATGGGTCCCTGTACAGCGTCCCATTGCTGCTGTCTCCATCGCCACACTCTGCCATGTGCCACTTTCAGGTCTCCTCACACTGCTGGTGTGTTCAATTTTTTGTCATAGGGTGCTGGCAGATTACGGGCCTCCCATAGCTGCTGACAGGACCATAATCTGCCATGGGCCCCTATACCGCCTCCTCATGCTGCTGTCAGGTCCAGAGTGTGTCATGGGTCCCTGTACGGCCTCCCATTGCTGCTGTCTCCATCGCCACACTCTGCCATGTGCCACTTTCAGGTCTCCTCACACTGCTGGTGTGTTCCATTTTTTGTCATAGGGTGCTAGCAGATTACGGGCCTCCCATAGCTGCTGCCAGGCCCCTAATCTGCCATGGGCCCCTGTACCGCCTCCTCATGCTGCTGCCAGGTCCACAGTGTCTCATGCCATGTGCCACTTTCAGGTCTCCTCACACTGCTGGTGTGTTCCATTTTTTGTCATAGGGTGCTGGCAGATTACGGGCCTCCCATAGCTGCTGCCAGGCCCCTAATCTGCCATGGGCCCCTGTACCGCCTCCTCATGCTGCTGCCAGGTCCACAGTATCTCATGCCATGTGCCACTTTCAGGTCTCCTCACACTGCTGGTGTGTTCCATTTTTTGTCATAGGGTGCTGGCAGATTACGGGCCTCCTATAGCTGCTGCCAGGCCCCTAATCTGCCATGGGCCCCTATACCACATCCTCATGCTGCTGCCAAGTCCAGAGTCTCTCATGGGTCCCTGTACGGCGTCCCATTGCTGCTGTCTCTATCGCCACACTCTGCCATGTGCCACTTTCAGGTCTCCTCACACTGCTGGTGTGTTCAATTTTTTGTCGTAGGGTGCTGGCAGATTATGGGCCTCCCATAGCTGCTGCCAGGCCCCTAATCTGCCATGGGCCCCTGTACTGCCTCTTCATGCTGCTGCCAGGTCCACAGTGTCTCATGCCATGTGCCACTTTTGGGTCTCCTCACACTGCTGGTGTGTTCCATTTTTTGTCATAGGGTGCTGGCAAATTATGGGCCTCCCATAGCTGCTGCCAGGCCCCTAATCTGCCATGGGCCCCTGTACCGCCTCCTCATGCTGCTGCCAGGTCCACAGTATCTCATGCCATGTGCCACTTTCAGGTCTCCTCACACTGCTGGTGTGTTCCATTTTTTGTCATAGGGTGCTGGCAGATTACGGGCCTCCTATAGCTGCTGCCAGGCCCCTAATCTGCCATGGGCCCCTATACCGCCTCCTCATGCTGCTGCCAAGTCCAAAGTCTCTCATGGGTCCCTGTACGGCGTCCCATTGCTGCTGTCTCCATCGCCACACTCTGCCATGTGCCACTTTCAGGTCTCCTCACACTGCTGGTGTGTTCAATTTTTTGTCATAGGGTGCTGGCAGATTACGGACCTCCCATAGCTGCTGCCAGGACCATAATCTGCCATGGGCCCCTGTACCGCCTCCTCATGCTGCTGCCAGGTCCACAGTGTCTCATGCCATGTGCCACTTTCAGGTCTCCTCACACTGCTGGTGTGTTCCATTTTTTGTCATAGGGTGCTGGAAGATTACGGGCCTCCTATAGCTGCTGCCAGGCCCCTAATCTGCCATGGGCCCCTAAACCGCCTCCTCATGCTGCTGCCAGGTCCAGAGTCTCTCATGGGTCCCTGTACGGCGTCCCATTGCTGCTGTCTCCATCGCCACACTCTGCCATGTGCCACTTTCAGGTCTCCTCACACTGCTGGTGTGTTCCATTTTTTGTCATAGGGTGCTGGCAGATTTCGGGCCTCCTATAGCTGCTGCCAGGCCCCTAATCTGCCATGGGCCCCTATACCGCCTCCTCATGCTGCTGCCAGGTCCAGAGTGTGTCATGGGTCCCTCTACGGCCTCCCATTGCTGCTGTCTCCATCGCCACACTCTGCCATGTGCCACTTTCAGGTGTCCTCACACTGCTGGTGTGTTCCATTTTTTGTCATAGGGTGCTGGCAGATTACGGGCCTCCCATAGCTGCTGCCAGGCCCCTAATCTGCCATGGGCCCCTGTACCGCCTCCTCATGCTGCTGCCAGGTCCACAGTGTCTCATGCCATGTGCCACTTTCAGGTCTCCTCACACTGCTGGTGTGTTCCATTTTTTGTCATAGGGTGCTGGCAGATTACGGGCCTCCTATAGCTGCTGCCAGGCCCCTAATCTGCCATGGGCCCCTATACCGCCTCCTCATGCTGCTGCCAAGTCCAGAGTCTCTCATGGGTCCCTGTACGGCGTCCCATTTCTGCTGTCTCCATCGCCACACTCTGCCATGTGCCACTTTCAGGTCTCCTCACACTGCTGGTGTGTTCAATTTTTTGTCATAGGGTGCTGGCAGATTACGGGCCTCCCATAGCTGCTGCCAGGCCCCTAATCTGCCATGGGCCCCTGTACCGCCTCCTCATGCTGCTGCCAGGTCCACAGTGTCTCATGCCATGTGCCACTTTCAGGTCTCCTCACACTGCTGGTGTGTTCCATTTTTTGTCATAGGGTGCTGGCAGATTACGGGCCTTCCATAGCTGCTGCCAGGCCCCTAATCTGCCATGGGCCCCTGTACCGCCTCCTCATGCTGCTGCCAGGTCCACAGTATCTCATGCCATGTGCCACTTTCAGGTCTCCTCACACTGCTGGTGTGTTCCATTTTTTGTCATAGGGTGCTGGCAGATTACGGGCCTCCTATAGCTGCTGCCAGGCCCCTAATCTTCCATGGGCCCCTATACCGCCTCCTCATGCTGCTGCCAAGTCCAGAGTCTCTCATGGGTCCCTGTACGGCGTCCCATTGCTGCTGTCTCCATCGCCACACTCTGCCATGTGCCACTTTCAGGTCTCCTCACACTGCTGGTGTGTTCAATTTTTTGTCATAGGGTGCTGGCAGATTACGGGCCTCCCATAGCTGCTGCCAGGACCATAATCTGCCATGGGCCCCTGTACCGCCTCCTGTGCTGCTGCCAGGTTCACAGTGTCTCATGCCATGTGCCACTTTCAGGTCTCCTCACACTGCTGGTGTGTTCCATTTTTTGTCATAGGGTGCTGGCAGATTACGGGCCTCCTATAGCTGCTGCCAGGCCCCTAATCTGCCATGGGCCCCTATACCGCCTCCTCATGCTGCTGCCAGGTCCAGAGTCTCTCATGGGTCCCTGTACGGCCTTCCATTGCTGCTGTCTCCATCGCCACACTCTGCCATGTGCCACTTTCAGGTCTCCTCACACTGCTGGTGTGTTCCATTTTTTGTCATAGGGTGCTGGCATATTACGGGCCTCCCATAGCTGCTGCCAGGCCCCTAATCTGCCATGGGCCCCTGTACCGCCTCCTCATGCTGCTGCCAAGTCCAGAGTCTCTCATGGGTCCCTGTACGGCGTCCCATTGCTGCTGTCTCCATCGCCACACTCTGCCATGTGCCACTTTCAGGTCTCCTCACACTGCTGGTGTGTTCAATTTTTTGTCATAGGGTGCTGGCAGATTACGGGCCTCCCATAGCTGCTGCCAGGCCCCTAATCTGCCATGGGCCCCTGTACCGCCTCCTCATGCTGCTGCCAAGTCCAGAGTCTCTCATGGGTCCCTGTACAGCGTCCCATTGCTGCTGTCTCCATCGCCACACTCTGCCATGTGCCACTTTCAGGTCTCCTCACACTGCTGGTGTGTTCAATTTTTTGTCATAGGGTGCTGGCAGATTACGGGCCTCCCATAGCTGCTGACAGGACCATAATCTGCCATGGGCCCCTATACCGCCTCCTCATGCTGCTGTCAGGTCCAGAGTGTGTCATGGGTCCCTGTACGGCCTCCCATTGCTGCTGTCTCCATCGCCACACTCTGCCATGTGCCACTTTCAGGTCTCCTCACACTGCTGGTGTGTTCCATTTTTTCTCATAGGGTGCTAGCAGATTACGGGCCTCCCATAGCTGCTGCCAGGCCCCTAATCTGCCATGGGCCCCTGTACCGCCTCCTCATGCTGCTGCCAGGTCCACAGTGTCTCATGCCATGTGCCACTTTCAGGTCTCCTCACACTGCTGGTGTGTTCCATTTTTTGTCATAGGGTGCTGGCAGATTACGGGCCTCCCATAGCTGCTGCCAGGCCCCTAATCTGCCATGGGCCCCTGTACCGCCTCCTCATGCTGCTGCCAGGTCCACAGTATCTCATGCCATGTGCCACTTTCAGGTCTCCTCACACTGCTGGTGTGTTCCATTTTTTGTCATAGGGTGCTGGCAGATTACGGGCCTCCTATAGCTGCTGCCAGGCCCCTAATCTGCCATGGGCCCCTATACCACATCCTCATGCTGCTGCCAAGTCCAGAGTCTCTCATGGGTCCCTGTACGGCGTCCCATTGCTGCTGTCTCTATCGCCACACTCTGCCATGTGCCACTTTCAGGTCTCCTCACACTGCTGGTGTGCTCCATTTTTTGTCATAGGGTGCTGGCAGATTACGGGCCTCCTATAGCTGCTGCCAGGCCCCTAATCTGCCATGGGCCCCTATACCGCCTCCTCATGCTGCTGCCAGGTCCAGAGTCTCTCATTTGTCCCTGTACGGCCTCCTATTGCTGCTGTCTCCATCGCTACACTCTGCCATGTGCCACTTTCATGTCTCCTCACACTGCTGGTGTGTTCCATTTTTTGTCATAGGGTGCTGGCAGATTACGGGCCTCTCATAGCTGCTGCCAGGCCCCTAATCTGCCATGCGCTCCTATACCGCCTCCTCATGCTGCTGCCAGGTCCAGAGTGTGTCATGGGTCCCTGTAGGGCCTCCCATTGCTGCTGTCTCCATCGCCACACTCTGCCATGTGCCACTTTCAGGTCTCCTCACACTGCTGGTGTGTTCCATTTTTTGTCATAGGGTGCTGGCAGATTACGGGCCTCCCATAGCTGCTGCCAGGCCCCTAATCTGCCATGGGCCCCTGTACCGCCTCCTCATGCTGCTGCCAGGTCCACAGTGTCTCATGCCATGTGCCACTTTCAGGTCTCCTCACACTGCTGGTGTGTTCCATTTTTTGTCATAGGGTGCTGGCAGATTACGGGCCTCTCATAGCTGCTGCCAGGCCCCTAATCTGCCATGGGCCCCTAAACCGCCTCCTCATGCTGCTGCCAGGTCCAGAGTCTCTCATGGGTCCCTGTACGGCGTCCCATTGCTGCTGTCTCCATCGCCACACTCTGCCATGTGCCACTTTCAGGTCTCCTCACACTGCTGGTGTGTTCCATTTTTTGTCATAGGGTGCTGGCAGATTTCGGGCCTCCTATAGCTGCTGCCAGGCCCCTAATCTGCCATGGGCCCCTATACCGCCTCCTCATGCTGCTGCCAGGTCCAGAGTGTGTCATGGGTCCCTCTACGGCCTCCCATTGCTGCTGTCTCCATCGCCACACTCTGCCATGTGCCACTTTCAGGTGTCCTCACACTGCTGGTGTGTTCCATTTTTTGTCATAGGGTGCTGGCAGATTACGGGCCTCCCATAGCTGCTGCCAGGCCCCTAATCTGCCATGGGCCCCTGTACCGCCTCCTCATGCTGCTGCCAGGTCCACAGTGTCTCATGCCATGTGCCACTTTCAGGTCTCCTCACACTGCTGGTGTGTTCCATTTTTTGTCATAGGGTGCTGGCAGATTACGGGCCTCCTATAGCTGCTGCCAGGCCCCTAATCTGCCATGGGCCCCTATACCGCCTCCTCATGCTGCTGCCAAGTCCAGAGTCTCTCATGGGTCCCTGTACGGCGTCCCATTTCTGCTGTCTCCATCGCCACACTCTGCCATGTGCCACTTTCAGGTCTCCTCACACTGCTGGTGTGTTCAATTTTTTGTCATAGGGTGCTGGCAGATTACGGGCCTCCCATAGCTGCTGCCAGGCCCCTAATCTGCCATGGGCCCCTGTACCGCCTCCTCATGCTGCTGCCAGGTCCACAGTGTCTCATGCCATGTGCCACTTTCAGGTCTCCTCACACTGCTGGTGTGTTCCATTTTTTGTCATAGGGTGCTGGCAGATTACGGGCCTTCCATAGCTGCTGCCAGGCCCCTAATCTGCCATGGGCCCCTGTACCGCCTCCTCATGCTGCTGCCAGGTCCACAGTATCTCATGCCATGTGCCACTTTCAGGTCTCCTCACACTGCTGGTGTGTTCCATTTTTTGTCATAGGGTGCTGGCAGATTACGGGCCTCCTATAGCTGCTGCCAGGCCCCTAATCTTCCATGGGCCCCTATACCGCCTCCTCATGCTGCTGCCAAGTCCAGAGTCTCTCATGGGTCCCTGTACGGCGTCCCATTGCTGCTGTCTCCATCGCCACACTCTGCCATGTGCCACTTTCAGGTCTCCTCACACTGCTGGTGTGTTCAATTTTTTGTCATAGGGTGCTGGCAGATTACGGGCCTCCCATAGCTGCTGCCAGGACCATAATCTGCCATGGGCCCCTGTACCGCCTCCTGTGCTGCTGCCAGGTTCACAGTGTCTCATGCCATGTGCCACTTTCAGGTCTCCTCACACTGCTGGTGTGTTCCATTTTTTGTCATAGGGTGCTGGCAGATTACGGGCCTCCTATAGCTGCTGCCAGGCCCCTAATCTGCCATGGGCCCCTATACCGCCTCCTCATGCTGCTGCCAGGTCCAGAGTCTCTCATGGGTCCCTGTACGGCCTTCCATTGCTGCTGTCTCCATCGCCACACTCTGCCATGTGCCACTTTCAGGTCTCCTCACACTGCTGGTGTGTTCCATTTTTTGTCATAGGGTGCTGGCATATTACGGGCCTCCCATAGCTGCTGCCAGGCCCCTAATCTGCCATGGGCCCCTGTACCGCCTCCTCATGCTGCTGCCAAGTCCAGAGTCTCTCATGGGTCCCTGTACGGCGTCCCATTGCTGCTGTCTCCATCGCCACACTCTGCCATGTGCCACTTTCAGGTCTCCTCACACTGCTGGTGTGTTCAATTTTTTGTCATAGGGTGCTGGCAGATTACGGGCCTCCCATAGCTGCTGCCAGGCCCCTAATCTGCCATGGGCCCCTGTACCGCCTCCTCATGCTGCTGCCAAGTCCAGAGTCTCTCATGGGTCCCTGTACAGCGTCCCATTGCTGCTGTCTCCATCGCCACACTCTGCCATGTGCCACTTTCAGGTCTCCTCACACTGCTGGTGTGTTCAATTTTTTGTCATAGGGTGCTGGCAGATTACGGGCCTCCCATAGCTGCTGACAGGACCATAATCTGCCATGGGCCCCTATACCGCCTCCTCATGCTGCTGTCAGGTCCAGAGTGTGTCATGGGTCCCTGTACGGCCTCCCATTGCTGCTGTCTCCATCGCCACACTCTGCCATGTGCCACTTTCAGGTCTCCTCACACTGCTGGTGTGTTCCATTTTTTCTCATAGGGTGCTAGCAGATTACGGGCCTCCCATAGCTGCTGCCAGGCCCCTAATCTGCCATGGGCCCCTGTACCGCCTCCTCATGCTGCTGCCAGGTCCACAGTGTCTCATGCCATGTGCCACTTTCAGGTCTCCTCACACTGCTGGTGTGTTCCATTTTTTGTCATAGGGTGCTGGCAGATTACGGGCCTCCCATAGCTGCTGCCAGGCCCCTAATCTGCCATGGGCCCCTGTACCGCCTCCTCATGCTGCTGCCAGGTCCACAGTATCTCATGCCATGTGCCACTTTCAGGTCTCCTCACACTGCTGGTGTGTTCCATTTTTTGTCATAGGGTGCTGGCAGATTACGGGCCTCCTATAGCTGCTGCCAGGCCCCTAATCTGCCATGGGCCCCTATACCACATCCTCATGCTGCTGCCAAGTCCAGAGTCTCTCATGGGTCCCTGTACGGCGTCCCATTGCTGCTGTCTCTATCGCCACACTCTGCCATGTGCCACTTTCAGGTCTCCTCACACTGCTGGTGTGCTCCATTTTTTGTCATAGGGTGCTGGCAGATTACGGGCCTCCTATAGCTGCTGCCAGGCCCCTAATCTGCCATGGGCCCCTATACCGCCTCCTCATGCTGCTGCCAGGTCCAGAGTCTCTCATTTGTCCCTGTACGGCCTCCTATTGCTGCTGTCTCCATCGCTACACTCTGCCATGTGCCACTTTCATGTCTCCTCACACTGCTGGTGTGTTCCATTTTTTGTCATAGGGTGCTGGCAGATTACGGGCCTCTCATAGCTGCTGCCAGGCCCCTAATCTGCCATGCGCTCCTATACCGCCTCCTCATGCTGCTGCCAGGTCCAGAGTGTGTCATGGGTCCCTGTAGGGCCTCCCATTGCTGCTGTCTCCATCGCCACACTCTGCCATGTGCCACTTTCAGGTCTCCTCACACTGCTGGTGTGTTCCATTTTTTGTCATAGGGTGCTGGCAGATTACGGGCCTCCCATAGCTGCTGCCAGGCCCCTAATCTGCCATGGGCCCCTGTACCGCCTCCTCATGCTGCTGCCAGGTCCACAGTGTCTCATGCCATGTGCCACTTTCAGGTCTCCTCACACTGCTGGTGTGTTCCATTTTTTGTCATAGGGTGCTGGCAGATTACGGGCCTTCCATAGCTGCTGCCAGGCCCCTAATCTGCCATGGGCCCCTGTACCGCCTCCTCATGCTGCTGCCAGGTCCACAGTATCTCATGCCATGTGCCACTTTCAGGTCTCCTCACACTGCTGGTGTGTTCCATTTTTTGTCATAGGGTGCTGGCAGATTACGGGCCTCCTATAGCTGCTGCCAGGCCCCTAATCTTCCATGGGCCCCTATACCGCCTCCTCATGCTGCTGCCAAGTCCAGAGTCTCTCATGGGTCCCTGTACGGCGTCCCATTGCTGCTGTCTCCATCGCCACACTCTGCCATGTGCCACTTTCAGGTCTCCTCACACTGCTGGTGTGTTCAATTTTTTGTCATAGGGTGCTGGCAGATTACGGGCCTCCCATAGCTGCTGCCAGGACCATAATCTGCCATGGGCCCCTGTACCGCCTCCTGTGCTGCTGCCAGGTTCACAGTGTCTCATGCCATGTGCCACTTTCAGGTCTCCTCACACTGCTGGTGTGTTCCATTTTTTGTCATAGGGTGCTGGCAGATTACGGGCCTCCTATAGCTGCTGCCAGGCCCCTAATCTGCCATGGGCCCCTATACCGCCTCCTCATGCTGCTGCCAGGTCCAGAGTCTCTCATGGGTCCCTGTACGGCCTTCCATTGCTGCTGTCTCCATCGCCACACTCTGCCATGTGCCACTTTCAGGTCTCCTCACACTGCTGGTGTGTTCCATTTTTTGTCATAGGGTGCTGGCATATTACGGGCCTCCCATAGCTGCTGCCAGGCCCCTAATCTGCCATGGGTCCCTGTACCGCCTCCTCATGCTGCTGCCAGGTCCACAGTGTCTCATGCCATGTGCCACTTTCAGGTCTCCTCACACTGCTGGTGTGTTCCATTTTTTGTCATAGGGTGCTGGCAGATTACGGGCCTCCTATAGCTGCTGCCAGGCCCCTAATCTGCCATGGGCCCCTATACCGCCTCCTCATGCTGCTGCCAAGTCCAGAGTCTCTCATGGGTCCCTGTACGGCGTCCCATTTCTGCTGTCTCCATCGCCACACTCTGCCATGTGCCACTTTCAGGTCTCCTCACACTGCTGGTGTGTTCAATTTTTTGTCATAGGGTGCTGGCAGATTACGGGCCTCCCATAGCTGCTGCCAGGCCCCTAATCTGCCATGGGCCCCTGTACCGCCTCCTCATGCTGCTGCCAGGTCCACAGTGTCTCATGCCATGTGCCACTTTCAGGTCTCCTCACACTGCTGGTGTGTTCCATTTTTTGTCATAGGGTGCTGGCAGATTACGGGCCTTCCATAGCTGCTGCCAGGCCCCTAATCTGCCATGGGCCCCTGTACCGCCTCCTCATGCTGCTGCCAGGTCCACAGTATCTCATGCCATGTGCCACTTTCAGGTCTCCTCACACTGCTGGTGTGTTCCATTTTTTGTCATAGGGTGCTGGCAGATTACGGGCCTCCTATAGCTGCTGCCAGGCCCCTAATCTTCCATGGGCCCCTATACCGCCTCCTCATGCTGCTGCCAAGTCCAGAGTCTCTCATGGGTCCCTGTACGGCGTCCCATTGCTGCTGTCTCCATCGCCACACTCTGCCATGTGCCACTTTCAGGTCTCCTCACACTGCTGGTGTGTTCAATTTTTTGTCATAGGGTGCTGGCAGATTACGGGCCTCCCATAGCTGCTGCCAGGACCATAATCTGCCATGGGCCCCTGTACCGCCTCCTGTGCTGCTGCCAGGTTCACAGTGTCTCATGCCATGTGCCACTTTCAGGTCTCCTCACACTGCTGGTGTGTTCCATTTTTTGTCATAGGGTGCTGGCAGATTACGGGCCTCCTATAGCTGCTGCCAGGCCCCTAATCTGCCATGGGCCCCTATACCGCCTCCTCATGCTGCTGCCAGGTCCAGAGTCTCTCATGGGTCCCTGTACGGCCTTCCATTGCTGCTGTCTCCATCGCCACACTCTGCCATGTGCCACTTTCAGGTCTCCTCACACTGCTGGTGTGTTCCATTTTTTGTCATAGGGTGCTGGCATATTACGGGCCTCCCATAGCTGCTGCCAGGCCCCTAATCTGCCATGGGCCCCTGTACCGCCTCCTCATGCTGCTGCCAGGTCCACAGTGTCTCATGCCATGTGCCACTTTCAGGTCTCCTCACACTGCTGGTGTGTTCCATTTTTTGTCATAGGGTGCTGGCAGATTACGGGCCTCCTATAGCTGCTGCCAGGCCCCTAATCTGCCATGGGCCCCTATACCGCCTCCTCATGCTGCTGCCAAGTCCAGAGTCTCTCATGGGTCCCTGTACGGCGTCCCATTTCTGCTGTCTCCATCGCCACACTCTGCCATGTGCCACTTTCAGGTCTCCTCACACTGCTGGTGTGTTCAATTTTTTGTCATAGGGTGCTGGCAGATTACGGGCCTCCCATAGCTGCTGCCAGGCCCCTTATCTGCCATGGGCCCCTGTACCGCCTCCTCATGCTGCTGCCAGGTCCACAGTGTCTCATGCCATGTGCCACTTTCAGGTCTCCTCACACTGCTGGTGTGTTCCATTTTTTGTCATAGGGTGCTGGCAGATTACGGGCCTTCCATAGCTGCTGCCAGGCCCCTAATCTGCCATGGGCCCCTGTACCGCCTCCTCATGCTGCTGCCAGGTCCACAGTATCTCATGCCATGTGCCACTTTCAGGTCTCCTCACACTGCTGGTGTGTTCCATTTTTTGTCATAGGGTGCTGGCAGATTACGGGCCTCCTATAGCTGCTGCCAGGCCCCTAATCTTCCATGGGCCCCTATACCGCCTCCTCATGCTGCTGCCAAGTCCAGAGTCTCTCATGGGTCCCTGTACGGCGTCCCATTGCTGCTGTCTCCATCGCCACACTCTGCCATGTGCCACTTTCAGGTCTCCTCACACTGCTGGTGTGTTCAATTTTTTGTCATAGGGTGCTGGCAGATTACGGGCCTCCCATAGCTGCTGCCAGGACCATAATCTGCCA
The DNA here is from genome assembly GCF_062004578.1 of Staurois parvus. NCBI lineage: Eukaryota > Metazoa > Chordata > Amphibia > Anura > Ranidae > Staurois > Staurois parvus. The sequence goes on along the minus strand of NW_028317841.1, from coordinate 3,769,610 downwards.
TGGGCCCCTGTACCGCCTCCTGTGCTGCTGCCAGGTTCACAGTGTCTCATGCCATGTGCCACTTTCAGGTCTCCTCACACTGCTGGTGTGTTCCATTTTTTGTCATAGGGTGCTGGCAGATTACGGGCCTCCTATAGCTGCTGCCAGGCCCCTAATCTGCCATGGGCCCCTATACCGCCTCCTCATGCTGCTGCCAGGTCCAGAGTCTCTCATGGGTCCCTGTACGGCCTTCCATTGCTGCTGTCTCCATCGCCACACTCTGCCATGTGCCACTTTCAGGTCTCCTCACACTGCTGGTGTGTTCCATTTTTTGTCATAGGGTGCTGGCATATTATGGGCCTCCCATAGCTGCTGCCAGGCCCCTAATCTGCCATGGGCCCCTGTACCGCCTCCTCATGCTGCTGACAAGTCCAGAGTCTCTCATGGGTCCCTGTACGGCGTCCCATTGCTGCTGTCTCCATCGCCACACTCTGCCATGTGCCACTTTCAGGTCTCCTCACACTGCTGGTGTGTTCAATTTTTTGTCATAGGGTGCTGGCAGATTACGGGCCTCCCATAGCTGCTGCCAGGCCCCTAATCTGCCATGGGCCCCTGTACCGCCTCCTCATGCTGCTGCCAAGTCCAGAGTCTCTCATGGGTCCCTGTACAGCGTCCCATTGCTGCTGTCTCCATCGCCACACTCTGCCATGTGCCACTTTCAGGTCTCCTCACACTGCTGGTGTGTTCCATTTTTTGTCATAGGGTGCTAGCAGATTACGGGCCTCCCATAGCTGCTGCCAGGCCCCTAATCTGCCATGGGCCCCTGTACCGCCTCCTCATGCTGCTGCCAGGTCCACAGTATCTCATGCCATGTGCCACTTTCAGGTCTCCTCACACTGCTGGTGTGTTCAATTTTTTGTCATAGGGTGCTGGCAGATTACGGGCCTCCCATAGCTGCTGCCAGGCCCCTAATCTGCCATGGGCCCCTGTACCGCCTCCTCATGCTGCTGCCAGGTCCACAGTGTCTCATGCCATGTGCCACTTTCAGGTCTCCTCACACTGCTGGTGTGTTCCATTTTTTGTCATAGGGTGCTGGCAGATTACGGGCCTTCCATAGCTGCTGCCAGGCCCCTAATCTGCCATGGGCCCCTGTACCGCCTCCTCATGCTGCTGCCAGGTCCACAGTATCTCATGCCATGTGCCACTTTCAGGTCTCCTCACACTGCTGGTGTGTTCCATTTTTTGTCATAGGGTGCTGGCAGATTACGGGCCTCCTATAGCTGCTGCCAGGCCCCTAATCTTCCATGGGCCCCTATACCGCCTCCTCATGCTGCTGCCAAGTCCAGAGTCTCTCATGGGTCCCTGTACGGCGTCCCATTGCTGCTGTCTCCATCGCCACACTCTGCCATGTGCCACTTTCAGGTCTCCTCACACTGCTGGTGTGTTCAATTTTTTGTCATAGGGTGCTGGCAGATTACGGGCCTCCCATAGCTGCTGCCAGGACCATAATCTGCCATGGGCCCCTGTACCGCCTCCTGTGCTGCTGCCAGGTTCACAGTGTCTCATGCCATGTGCCACTTTCAGGTCTCCTCACACTGCTGGTGTGTTCCATTTTTTGTCATAGGGTGCTGGCAGATTACGGGCCTCCTATAGCTGCTGCCAGGCCCCTAATCTGCCATGGGCCCCTATACCGCCTCCTCATGCTGCTGCCAGGTCCAGAGTCTCTCATGGGTCCCTGTACGGCCTTCCATTGCTGCTGTCTCCATCGCCACACTCTGCCATGTGCCACTTTCAGGTCTCCTCACACTGCTGGTGTGTTCCATTTTTTGTCATAGGGTGCTGGCATATTACGGGCCTCCCATAGCTGCTGCCAGGCCCCTAATCTGCCATGGGCCCCTGTACCGCCTCCTCATGCTGCTGCCAGGTCCACAGTGTCTCATGCCATGTGCCACTTTCAGGTCTCCTCACACTGCTGGTGTGTTCCATTTTTTGTCATAGGGTGCTGGCAGATTACGGGCCTCCTATAGCTGCTGCCAGGCCCCTAATCTGCCATGGGCCCCTATACCGCCTCCTCATGCTGCTGCCAAGTCCAGAGTCTCTCATGGGTCCCTGTACGGCGTCCCATTTCTGCTGTCTCCATCGCCACACTCTGCCATGTGCCACTTTCAGGTCTCCTCACACTGCTGGTGTGTTCAATTTTTTGTCATAGGGTGCTGGCAGATTACGGGCCTCCCATAGCTGCTGCCAGGCCCCTAATCTGCCATGGGCCCCTGTACCGCCTCCTCATGCTGCTGCCAGGTCCACAGTGTCTCATGCCATGTGCCACTTTCAGGTCTCCTCACACTGCTGGTGTGTTCCATTTTTTGTCATAGGGTGCTGGCAGATTACGGGCCTTCCATAGCTGCTGCCAGGCCCCTAATCTGCCATGGGCCCCTGTACCGCCTCCTCATGCTGCTGCCAGGTCCACAGTATCTCATGCCATGTGCCACTTTCAGGTCTCCTCACACTGCTGGTGTGTTCCATTTTTTGTCATAGGGTGCTGGCAGATTACGGGCCTCCTATAGCTGCTGCCAGGCCCCTAATCTTCCATGGGCCCCTATACCGCCTCCTCATGCTGCTGCCAAGTCCAGAGTCTCTCATGGGTCCCTGTACGGCGTCCCATTGCTGCTGTCTCCATCGCCACACTCTGCCATGTGCCACTTTCAGGTCTCCTCACACTGCTGGTGTGTTCAATTTTTTGTCATAGGGTGCTGGCAGATTACGGGCCTCCCATAGCTGCTGCCAGGACCATAATCTGCCATGGGCCCCTGTACCGCCTCCTGTGCTGCTGCCAGGTTCACAGTGTCTCATGCCATGTGCCACTTTCAGGTCTCCTCACACTGCTGGTGTGTTCCATTTTTTGTCATAGGGTGCTGGCAGATTACGGGCCTCCTATAGCTGCTGCCAGGCCCCTAATCTGCCATGGGCCCCTATACCGCCTCCTCATGCTGCTGCCAGGTCCAGAGTCTCTCATGGGTCCCTGTACGGCCTTCCATTGCTGCTGTCTCCATCGCCACACTCTGCCATGTGCCACTTTCAGGTCTCCTCACACTGCTGGTGTGTTCCATTTTTTGTCAAAGGGTGCTGGCATATTACGGGCCTCCCATAGCTGCTGCCAGGCCCCTAATCTGCCATGGGCCCCTGTACCGCCTCCTCATGCTGCTGCCAGGTCCACAGTGTCTCATGCCATGTGCCACTTTCAGGTCTCCTCACACTGCTGGTGTGTTCCATTTTTTGTCATAGGGTGCTGGCAGATTACGGGCCTCCTATAGCTGCTGCCAGGCCCCTAATCTGCCATGGGCCCCTATACCGCCTCCTCATGCTGCTGCCAAGTCCAGAGTCTCTCATGGGTCCCTGTACGGCGTCCCATTTCTGCTGTCTCCATCGCCACACTCTGCCATGTGCCACTTTCAGGTCTCCTCACACTGCTGGTGTGTTCAATTTTTTGTCATAGGGTGCTGGCAGATTACGGGCCTCCCATAGCTGCTGCCAGGCCCCTAATCTGCCATGGGCCCCTGTACCGCCTCCTCATGCTGCTGCCAGGTCCACAGTGTCTCATGCCATGTGCCACTTTCAGGTCTCCTCACACTGCTGGTGTGTTCCATTTTTTGTCATAGGGTGCTGGCAGATTACGGGCCTTCCATAGCTGCTGCCAGGCCCCTAATCTGCCATGGGCCCCTGTACCGCCTCCTCATGCTGCTGCCAGGTCCACAGTATCTCATGCCATGTGCCACTTTCAGGTCTCCTCACACTGCTGGTGTGTTCCATTTTTTGTCATAGGGTGCTGGCAGATTACGGGCCTCCTATAGCTGCTGCCAGGCCCCTAATCTTCCATGGGCCCCTATACCGCCTCCTCATGCTGCTGCCAAGTCCAGAGTCTCTCATGGGTCCCTGTACGGCGTCCCATTGCTGCTGTCTCCATCGCCACACTCTGCCATGTGCCACTTTCAGGTCTCCTCACACTGCTGGTGTGTTCCATTTTTTGTCATAGGGTGCTGGCAGATTACGGGCCTCCCATAGCTGCTGCCAGGCCCCTAATCTGCCATGGGCCCCTGTACCGCCTCCTCATGCTGCTGCCAGGTCCACAGTGTCTCATGCCATGTGCCACTTTCAGGTCTCCTCACACTGCTGGTGTGTTCCATTTTTTGTCATAGGGTGCTGGCAGATTACGGGCCTTCCATAGCTGCTGCCAGGCCCCTAATCTGCCATGGGCCCCTGTACCGCCTCCTCATGCTGCTGCCAGGTCCACAGTATCTCATGCCATGTGCCACTTTCAGGTCTCCTCACACTGCTGGTGTGTTCCATTTTTTGTCATAGGGTGCTGGCAGATTACGGGCCTCCTATAGCTGCTGCCAGGCCCCTAATCTTCCATGGGCCCCTATACCGCCTCCTCATGCTGCTGCCAAGTCCAGAGTCTCTCATGGGTCCCTGTACGGCGTCCCATTGCTGCTGTCTCCATCGCCACACTCTGCCATGTGCCACTTTCAGGTCTCCTCACACTGCTGGTGTGTTCAATTTTTTGTCATAGGGTGCTGGCAGATTACGGGCCTCCCATAGCTGCTGCCAGGACCATAATCTGCCATGGGCCCCTGTACCGCCTCCTGTGCTGCTGCCAGGTTCACAGTGTCTCATGCCATGTGCCACTTTCAGGTCTCCTCACACTGCTGGTGTGTTCCATTTTTTGTCATAGGGTGCTGGCAGATTACGGGCCTCCTATAGCTGCTGCCAGGCCCCTAATCTGCCATGGGCCCCTATACCGCCTCCTCATGCTGCTGCCAGGTCCAGAGTCTCTCATGGGTCCCTGTACGGCCTTCCATTGCTGCTGTCTCCATCGCCACACTCTGCCATGTGCCACTTTCAGGTCTCCTCACACTGCTGGTGTGTTCCATTTTTTGTCATAGGGTGCTGGCATATTACGGGCCTCCCATAGCTGCTGCCAGGCCCCTAATCTGCCATGGGCCCCTGTACCGCCTCCTCATGCTGCTGCCAGGTCCACAGTGTCTCATGCCATGTGCCACTTTCAGGTCTCCTCACACTGCTGGTGTGTTCCATTTTTTGTCATAGGGTGCTGGCAGATTACGGGCCTCCTATAGCTGCTGCCAGGCCCCTAATCTGCCATGGGCCCCTATACCGCCTCCTCATGCTGCTGCCAAGTCCAGAGTCTCTCATGGGTCCCTGTACGGCGTCCCATTTCTGCTGTCTCCATCGCCACACTCTGCCATGTGCCACTTTCAGGTCTCCTCACACTGCTGGTGTGTTCAATTTTTTGTCATAGGGTGCTGGCAGATTACGGGCCTCCCATAGCTGCTGCCAGGCCCCTAATCTGCCATGGGCCCCTGTACCGCCTCCTCATGCTGCTGCCAGGTCCACAGTGTCTCATGCCATGTGCCACTTTCAGGTCTCCTCACACTGCTGGTGTGTTCCATTTTTTGTCATAGGGTGCTGGCAGATTACGGGCCTTCCATAGCTGCTGCCAGGCCCCTAATCTGCCATGGGCCCCTGTACCGCCTCCTCATGCTGCTGCCAGGTCCACAGTATCTCATGCCATGTGCCACTTTCAGGTCTCCTCACACTGCTGGTGTGTTCCATTTTTTGTCATAGGGTGCTGGCAGATTACGGGCCTCCTATAGCTGCTGCCAGGCCCCTAATCTTCCATGGGCCCCTATACCGCCTCCTCATGCTGCTGCCAAGTCCAGAGTCTCTCATGGGTCCCTGTACGGCGTCCCATTGCTGCTGTCTCCATCGCCACACTCTGCCATGTGCCACTTTCAGGTCTCCTCACACTGCTGGTGTGTTCAATTTTTTGTCATAGGGTGCTGGCAGATTACGGGCCTCCCATAGCTGCTGCCAGGACCATAATCTGCCATGGGCCCCTGTACCGCCTCCTGTGCTGCTGCCAGGTTCACAGTGTCTCATGCCATGTGCCACTTTCAGGTCTCCTCACACTGCTGGTGTGTTCCATTTTTTGTCATAGGGTGCTGGCAGATTACGGGCCTCCTATAGCTGCTGCCAGGCCCCTAATCTGCCATGGGCCCCTATACCGCCTCCTCATGCTGCTGCCAGGTCCAGAGTCTCTCATGGGTCCCTGTACGGCCTTCCATTGCTGCTGTCTCCATCGCCACACTCTGCCATGTGCCACTTTCAGGTCTCCTCACACTGCTGGTGTGTTCCATTTTTTGTCATAGGGTGCTGGCATATTATGGGCCTCCCATAGCTGCTGCCAGGCCCCTAATCTGCCATGGGCAACTGTACCGCCTCCTCATGCTGCTGCCAAGTCCAGAGTCTCTCATGGGTCCCTGTACGGCGTCCCATTGCTGCTGTCTCCATCGCCACACTCTGCCATGTGCCACTTTCAGGTCTCCTCACACTGCTGGTGTGTTCAATTTTTTGTCATAGGGTGCTGGCAGATTACGGGCCTCCCATAGCTGCTGCCAGGCCCCTAATCTGCCATGGGCCCCTGTACCGCCTCCTCATGCTGCTGCCAAGTCCAGAGTCTCTCATGGGTCCCTGTACAGTGTCCCATTGCTGCTGTCTCCATCGCCACACTCTGCCATGTGCCACTTTCAGGTCTCCTCACACTGCTGGTGTGTTCCATTTTTTGTCATAGGGTGCTAGCAGATTACGGGCCTCCCATAGCTGCTGCCAGGCCCCTAATCTGCCATGGGCCCCTGTACCGCCTCCTCATGCTGCTGCCAGGTCCACAGTGTCTCATGCCATGTGCCACTTTCAGGTCTCCTCACACTGCTGGTGTGTTCCATTTTTTGTCATAGGGTGCTGGCAGATTACGGGCCTCCCATAGCTGCTGCCAGGCCCCTAATCTGCCATGGGCCCCTGTACCGCCTCCTCATGCTGCTGCCAGGTCCACAGTATCTCATGCCATGTGCCACTTTCAGGTCTCCTCACACTGCTGGTGTGTTCCATTTTTTGTCATAGGGTGCTGGCAGATTACGGGCCTCCTATAGCTGCTGCCAGGCCCCTAATCTTCCATGGGCCCCTATACCGCCTCCTCATGCTGCTGCCAAGTCCAGAGTCTCTCATGGGTCCCTGTACGGCGTCCCATTGCTGCTGTCTCCATCGCCACACTCTGCCATGTGCCACTTTCAGGTCTCCTCACACTGCTGGTGTGTTCCATTTTTTGTCATAGGGTGCTGGCAGATTACGGGCCTCCCATAGCTGCTGCCAGGCCCCTAATCTGCCATGGGCCCCTGTACCGCCTCCTCATGCTTCTGCCAGGTCCACAGTGTCTCATGCCATGTGCCACTTTCAGGTCTCCTCACACTGCTGGTGTGTTCCATTTTTTGTCATAGGGTGCTGGCAGATTACGGGCCTTCCATAGCTGCTGCCAGGCCCCTAATCTGCCATGGGCCCCTGTACCGCCTCCTCATGCTGCTGCCAGGTCCACAGTATCTCATGCCATGTGCCACTTTCAGGTCTCCTCACACTGCTGGTGTGTTCCATTTTTTGTCATAGGGTGCTGGCAGATTACGGGCCTCCTATAGCTGCTGCCAGGCCCCTAATCTTCCATGGGCCCCTATACCGCCTCCTCATGCTGCTGCCAAATCCAGAGTCTCTCATGGGTCCCTGTACGACGTCCCATTGCTGCTGTCTCCATCGCCACACTCTGCCATGTGCCACTTTCAGGTCTCCTCACACTGCTGGTGTGTTCAATTTTTTGTCATAGGGTGCTGGCAGATTACGGGCCTCCCATAGCTGCTGCCAGGACCATAATCTGCCATGGGCCCCTGTACCGCCTCCTGTGCTGCTGCCAGGTTCACAGTGTCTCATGCCATGTGCCACTTTCAGGTCTCCTCACACTGCTGGTGTGTTCCATTTTTTGTCATAGGGTGCTGGCAGATTACGGGCCTCCTATAGCTGCTGCCAGGCCCCTAATCTGCCATGGGCCCCTATACCGCCTCCTCATGCTGCTGCCAGGTCCAGAGTCTCTCATGGGTCCCTGTACGGCCTTCCATTGCTGCTGTCTCCATCGCCACACTCTGCCATGTGCCACTTTCAGGTCTCCTCACACTGCTGGTGTGTTCCATTTTTTGTCATAGGGTGCTGGCATATTACGGGCCTCCCATAGCTGCTGCCAGGCCCCTAATCTGCCATGGGCCCCTGTACCGCCTCCTCATGCTGCTGCCAGGTCCACAGTGTCTCATGCCATGTGCCACTTTCAGGTCTCCTCACACTGCTGGTGTGTTCCATTTTTTGTCATAGGGTGCTGGCAGATTACGGGCCTCCTATAGCTGCTGCCAGGCCCCTAATCTGCCATGGGCCCCTATACCGCCTCCTCATGCTGCTGCCAAGTCCAGAGTCTCTCATGGGTCCCTGTACGGCGTCCCATTTCTGCTGTCTCCATCGCCACACTCTGCCATGTGCCACTTTCAGGTCTCCTCACACTGCTGGTGTGTTCAATTTTTTGTCATAGGGTGCTGGCAGATTACGGGCCTCCCATAGCTGCTGCCAGGCCCCTAATCTGCCATGGGCCCCTGTACCGCCTCCTCATGCTGCTGCCAGGTCCACAGTGTCTCATGCCATGTGCCACTTTCAGGTCTCCTCACACTGCTGGTGTGTTCCATTTTTTGTCATAGGGTGCTGGCAGATTACGGGCCTTCCATAGCTGCTGCCAGGCCCCTAATCTGCCATGGGCCCCTGTACCGCCTCCTCATGCTGCTGCCAGGTCCACAGTATCTCATGCCATGTGCCACTTTCAGGTCTCCTCACACTGCTGGTGTGTTCCATTTTTTGTCATAGGGTGCTGGCAGATTACGGGCCTCCTATAGCTGCTGCCAGGCCCCTAATCTTCCATGGGCCCCTATACCGCCTCCTCATGCTGCTGCCAAGTCCAGAGTCTCTCATGGGTCCCTGTACGGCGTCCCATTGCTGCTGTCTCCATCGCCACACTCTGCCATGTGCCACTTTCAGGTCTCCTCACACTGCTGGTGTGTTCAATTTTTTGTCATAGGGTGCTGGCAGATTACGGGCCTCCCATAGCTGCTGCCAGGACCATAATCTGCCATGGGCCCCTGTACCGCCTCCTGTGCTGCTGCCAGGTTCACAGTGTCTCATGCCATGTGCCACTTTCAGGTCTCCTCACACTGCTGGTGTGTTCCATTTTTTGTCATAGGGTGCTGGCAGATTACGGGCCTCCTATAGCTGCTGCCAGGCCCCTAATCTGCCATGGGCCCCTATACCGCCTCCTCATGCTGCTGCCAGGTCCAGAGTCTCTCATGGGTCCCTGTACGGCCTTCCATTGCTGCTGTCTCCATCGCCACACTCTGCCATGTGCCACTTTCAGGTCTCCTCACACTGCTGGTGTGTTCCATTTTTTGTCAAAGGGTGCTGGCATATTATGGGCCTCCCATAGCTGCTGCCAGGCCCCTAATCTGCCATGGGCCCCTGTACCGCCTCCTCATGCTGCTGCCAAGTCCAGAGTCTCTCATGGGTCCCTGTACGGCGTCCCATTGCTGCTGTCTCCATCGCCACACTCTGCCATGTGCCACTTTCAGGTCTCCTCACACTGCTGGTGTGTTCAATTTTTTGTCATAGGGTGCTGGCAGATTACGGGCCTCCCATAGCTGCTGCCAGGCCCCTAATCTGCCATGGGCCCCTGTACTGCCTCCTCATGCTGCTGCCAAGTCCAGAGTCTCTCATGGGTCCCTGTACAGCGTCCCATTGCTGCTGTCTCCATCGCCACACTCTGCCATGTGCCACTTTCAGGTCTCCTCACACTGCTGGTGTGTTCAATTTTTTGTCATAGGGTGCTGGCAGATTACGGGCCTCCCATAGCTGCTGACAGGACCATAATCTGCCATGGGCCCCTATACCGCCTCCTCATGCTGCTGTCAGGTCCAGAGTGTGTCATGGGTCCCTGTACGGCCTCCCATTGCTGCTGTCTCCATCGCCACACTCTGCCATGTGCCACTTTCAGGTCTCCTCACACTGCTGGTGTGTTCCATTTTTTGTCATAGGGTGCTAGCAGATTACGGGCCTCCCATAGCTGCTGCCAGGCCCCTAATCTGCCATGGGCCCCTGTACCGCCTCCTCATGCTGCTGCCAGGTCCACAGTGTCTCATGCCATGTGCCACTTTCAGGTCTCCTCACACTGCTGGTGTGTTCCATTTTTTGTCATAGGGTGCTGGCAGATTACGGGCCTCCCATAGCTGCTGCCAGGCCCCTAATCTGCCATGGGCCCCTGTACCGCCTCCTCATGCTGCTGCCAGGTCCACAGTATCTCATGCCATGTGCCACTTTCAGGTCTCCTCACACTGCTGGTGTGTTCCATTTTTTGTCATAGGGTGCTGGCAGATTACGGGCCTCCTATAGCTGCTGCCAGGCCCCTAATCTGCCATGGGCCCCTATACCACATCCTCATGCTGCTGCCAAGTCCAGAGTCTCTCATGGGTCCCTGTACGGCATCCCATTGCTGCTGTCTCTATCGCCACACTCTGCCATGTGCCACTTTCAGGTCTCCTCACACTGCTGGTGTGTTCAATTTTTTGTCATAGGGTGCTGGCAGATTACGGGCCTCCCATAGCTGCTGCCAGGACCATAATCTGCCATGGGCCCCTGTACCGCCTCCTCATGCTGCTGCCAGGTCCACAGTGTCTCATGCCATGTGCCACTTTCAGGTCTCCTCACACTGCTGGTGTGCTCCATTTTTTGTCATAGGGTGCTGGCAGATTACGGGCCTCCTATAGCTGCTGCCAGGCCCCTAATCTGCCATGGGCCCCTATACCGCCTCCTCATGCTGCTGCCAGGTCCAGAGTCTCTCATTTGTCCCTGTACGGCCTCCTATTGCTGCTGTCTCCATCGCCACACTCTGCCATGTGCCACTTTCATGTCTCCTCACACTGCTGGTGTGTTCCATTTTTTGTCATAGGGTGCTGGCAGATTACGGGCCTCTCATAGCTGCTGCCAGGCCCCTAATCTGCCATGCGCTCCTATACCGCCTCCTCATGCTGCTGCCAGGTCCAGAGTGTGTCATGGGTCCCTGTACGGCCTCCCATTGCTGCTGTCTCCATCGCCACACTCTGCCATGTGCCACTTTCAGGTCTCCTCACACTGCTGGTGTGTTCCATTTTTTGTCATAGGGTGCTGGCAGATTACGGGCCTCCCATAGCTGCTGCCAGGCCCCTAATCTGCCATGGGCCCCTGTACCGCCTCCTCATGCTGCTGCCAGGTCCACAGTGTCTCATGCCATGTGCCACTTTCAGGTCTCCTCACACTGCTGGTGTGTTCCATTTTTTGTCATAGGGTGCTGGCAGATTACGGGCCTCCTATAGCTGCTGCCAGGCCCCTAATCTGCCATGGGCCCCTATACCGCCTCCTCATGCTGCTGCCAAGTCCAGAGTCTCTCATGGGTCCCTGTACGGCGTCCCATTGCTGCTGTCTCCATCGCCACACTCTGCCATGTGCCACTTTCAGGTCTCCTCACACTGCTGGTGTGTTCAATTTTTTGTCATAGGGTGCTGGCAGATTACGGGCCTCCCATAGCTGCTGCCAGGACCATAATCTGCCATGGGCCCCTGTACCGCCTCCTCATGCTGCTGCCAGGTCCACAGTGTCTCATGCCATGTGCCACTTTCAGGTCTCCTCACACTGCTGGTGTGTTCCATTTTTTGTCATAGGGTGCTGGCAGATTACGGGCCTCCCATAGCTGCTGCCAGGCCCCTAATCTGCCATGGGCCCCTGTACCGCCTCCTCATGCTGCTGCCAGGTCCACAGTGTCTCATGCCATGTGCCACTTTCAGGTCTCCTCACACTGCTGGTGTGTTCCATTTTTTGTCATAGGGTGTTGGCAGATTACGGGCCTCCTATAGCTGCTGCCAGGCCCCTAATCTGCCATGGGCCCCTATACCGCCTCCTCATGCTGCTGCCAAGTCCAGAGTCTCTCATGGGTCCCTGTACGGCATCCCATTGCTGCTGTCTCCATCGCCACACTCTGCCATGTGCCACTTTCAGGTCTCCTCACACTGCTGGTGTGTTCAATTTTTTGTCATAGGGTGCTGGCAGATTACGGGCCTCCCATAGCTGCTGCCAGGACCATAATCTGCCATGGGCCCCTGTACCGCCTCCTCATGCTGCTGCCAGGTCCACAGTGTCTCATGCCATGTGCCACTTTCAGGTCTCCTCACACTGCTGGTGTGTTCCATTTTTTGTCATAGGGTGCTGGCAGATTACGGGCCTCCTATAGCTGCTGCCAGGCCCCTAATCTGCCATGGGACCCTATACCGCCTCCTCATGCTGCTGCCAGGTCCAGAGTCTCTCATGGGTCCCTGTACGGCCTCCCATTGCTGCTGTCTCCATCGCCACACTCTGCCATGTGCCACTTTCATGTCTCCTCACACTGCTGGTGTGTTCCATTTTTTGTCATAGGGTGCTGGCAGATTACGGGCCTCCCATAGCTGCTGCCAGGCCCCTAATCTGCCATGGGCCCCTATACCGCCTCCTCATGCTGCTGCCAGGTCCAGAGTCTCTCATGGGTCCCTGTACAGCCTCCCATTGCTGCTGTCTCCATCGCCACACTCTGCCATGTGCCACTTTCAGATCTCCTCACACTGCTGGTGTGTTACATTTTTTGTCATAGGGTGCTGGCAGATTACGGGCCTCCCATTGCTGCTGCCAGGCCCATAATCTGCCATGGGCCCCCATACTGACTCCTCATGCTGTGACGTTGCAACAAGGTGGAATTCAACCCTACATATGTTAGACCGCCTTTACGAACAGCGAAAGGCCATCACAGATTTCCTGATGTTAAAAGCGGATAAAGGTACTCCCTGTGTAACTTAGATGTCAGCCATTGGCAGCTCATGCGTGACACCTGCGCTTGCTCAGGCCCTTTGAGGAGGCCACGCTATTCGTGAGTCGGCAGGACTATGGGATGAACGACGTCATTCCTCTTTTTGCACGTCCTGGAACAAATGCTGTTAACAATGGCTGGTCAGGGTGCGGTAGACGTGGCGCACAGATCTCAACGCCACATGACCCCTGTGGGGGCAGGACAGGAAGAAGAGGAGGAGGTAGAGGAGGACATTGGTGCTCAGGAATTATTGAGTGAAATGGGTGGTTTTTCCACTCAGCGGACAGGAGTGGAGGAGCAGGAGCATCTGGTAGAGGAGGAGGAGGAGGAGACAGAGGACCCAGACGCACCGTGGCAGTATGCTGTGGAGATGGAGGCAGGGAGTCCCTCGCATTCCTTGGCACAAATGGCCCATAGCATGCTCGGTTGCTTGCGTAGCGACAGCCGAATAATAACCATCAGACAGAGGGATGACTTTTGGCTGTCCACCTTGTTGGACCCTCGCTACCGTTCAAAAATGGTGGCCTTTTTCACACCTGCTGAGAGGGAGGCCAAAATAACGTACTATAAAAACCACCTATGTAGTCAGCTGGTCTCTGCCTTTGTGCGCCAACGTCCATCCTCAGACACTGTGGGCCCTGTGCGCTCGCTTTCCACTGCCATGGCAGCAGGGGAGGGGTGGGGTGTTAGGAGCAGTGGCAGCTCCACCAGCAGCGGCTGCCTCAGTCTGCAGTCGATGATGAGTAGCTTTCTTCACCAGCGCAGTGAGGAAACTACTAACCAGCCGCAGCAGCAGCAGCATCAGGTGGACCTGGAGCAGGACCTCAAACAACAGGCTTGGGCCTACTTGGACAGCACCCTGCCAACCGAGGTAGACAATCCCCTTGACTACTGGGCAACGAAACTTTACCTTTGGCCCCAACTAGCTGAATTTGCCCTTGAAAGGCTGTCATGCCCGGCCAGTAGCGTGGCATCGGAGCGCGTGTTTAGTGCGGCAGGAGGTATTGTAACTCCGCGGAGGACACGACTGTCCACCCAAAGTGTGGAGAGACTTACGTTTGTGAAAATGAATCAGGCGTGGATTAGTCTGGATTTCAAACCACCAGTTCCTGACACAACTGACTAAATCCGCCATGAATCATGCCCCAAACATGTGCCACTTTCAGGTCTCCTCACACTGCTGGTGTGTTCCATTTTTTGTCATAGGGTGCTGGCAGATTACGGGCCTCCCATAGCTGCTGCCAGGCCCCTAATCTGCCATGGGCCCCTATACCGCCTCCTCATGCTGCTGCCAAGTCCAGAGTCTCTCATGGGTCCCTGTACGGCCTCCCATTGCTGCTGTCTCCATCGCCACACTCTGCCTTGTGCCACTTTCAGGTCTCCTCACACTGCTGGTGTGTTCCATTTTTTGTCATAGGGTGCTGGCAGATTACGGGCCTCCCATAGCTGCTGCCAGGCCCCTAATCTGCCATGGGCCCCTATACCGCCTCCTCATGCTGCTGCCAGGTCCAGAGTCTCTCATGGGTCCCTGTACGGCCTCCCATTGTTGCTGTCTCCATCGCCACACTCTGCCATGTGCCACTTTCAGGTCTCCTCACACTGCTGGTGTGTTCCATTTTTTGTCATAGGGTGCTGGCAGATTACGGGCCTCCCATAGCTGCTGCCAGGTCCCTAATCTGCCATGGGCCCCCGTACCGACTCCTCATGCTGCTGCCAGGCCCGTAATCTGTCATGGGCCCCTGTTGTCGCTTGTTGGCATATTCCGCTCGTTCAGATGCTCCTTCTCCTGCTACTCCTCTTCACGGATTCCGTCAGCAGTCTTTCTTGGAATCCGTTTCCAAGAGACAACAGTTTGCGAGCACGCACCCGACGGTGCAGAAGCTGAACGTCCTCCTGTCCAAGTTGCTGCTGCCAGGCTCGTAACCTGTCATGCGCCCCTGTACCGCCTCCTCATGCTGCTGCCAGGTCCAGAGTGTGTCATGGGCCCCCGTACCGACTCCTCATGCTTCTGCCAGGCCCGTAATCTGTCATGGGCCCCTGTACCGGCCTCCTCATGCTGCTGCCAGGTCCAGAGTGTGTCATGGGTCCCTGTACGGCCTCCCATTGCTGCTGTCTCCATCGCCACACTCTGCCATGTGTCACTTTCAGGTCTCCTCACACTGCTGGTGGTTTCCATTTTTGTCATAGGGTGCTGTATGGCCTCCCATTGCTAATGCCTCCACCGCCACACTGTGGCTCCACACTCTGGTTTTGGCCCCGTGACTGCCCAAATGAGTGAAGTGTGCGGTGATTCTAAGATCGACGGCACTCATCTGCATGTCATACTGACTGTCAGTATTATTTCTCTTCCCCAGCAGACTCCAAGGGCATTTAAATTAAAGGTACAGTGTTCTGCACTAATATAAAGGCTCTCTGAAGCCTAGAAACACCCTTTTATAAGTTAAATTTGCAGCGAATATATTCGACTCGAATTGAAAATTTTCCACGAATTCGCCGAATCAGTCGAATCGAATTTTTGAATACTTCGCTCATCTCTAGTCAACATCTCATGTGTATTAGAAGTACAGATCATTTAGCAAATCCATAGATCACTTCAGACTGAGATGGGCAAGTAAAACAGTTATACTGCATCTAAATGAGAACTTTCTGATCATAATTAATATGCCCTACCATCTGTGGAATACTAAATCTTAAATGAATCTTGCAGAGATTCACATATTCAAATAATATGATGTGAATGACAGAGGTTATCCTTTGAATGATCAACGTAAAATAGAAGCCTTATTCATAAGCAGTAGCTATGTTGTATTCAACAGCAGACATTTGCAGTGTCTATTTGTGAGACCAGTTTCTTGATGCACTGTTTGTCTTTACCCCCCAAATGTCTCACACAGAGTAGACCCCAACTACAGCCTATCACCTTGTGTCTTGCTGCAAAGTTACATTGTATTTGCAGGCTGATCACTGGGAGAGAGGAGATTGAGGAAATGCTTCCTCCTGCCAGGAGAGCAGACTTTGCCTCATCCTAGGTAAAGTCCCATGACTTTATTTTAAAGTCTGCTTTTATATTGCATTCCCACTTATGCACTGCATCACACACAGTAAAACTCATATTTTAACTCATGTTAATACCCTGTAATACACAGGTATATGTGCCTTGTGGTGTACTGCAATTCATTTTTAAGAGCACCCCAATACACATGCATACAATAAGTCAAAAAGGACTATGGTATGCATTGGGGTGCAACTGAACTGCCAAAAATAAGGCAGGTGCATGATTGACAGTGTTTGCTCTATGCACCACAATATTGTGAATGGACCCCATACTGGTCCATAAAGGGTCTTCCTTCCATTCTCCAATGGTCTAAGAGGGTCTGGCGTCATTAAAACGAATGCAGATTCCCCACCGGCACCTAGTGTCACAGTACAGTATCAGTGCTTTTTATTAGCACTGAACACTGTGTTAGTGTCACTGGGGATGTCAGTGCCAGAATACCCGCCGCAGTCCTGCAGTCCCTCTATAAATTGCTGATCGCTGCCATTACTAGTATTTAAATAAAAAAAAAAAAATTTAATTTACACATATTGGGATTTTATTTTAGCAAAGACATGATACAGAATACATTTTGGCCTAAATTTATGACGAAATTTGATTTTTAAAATGTTTTTTACTTGATGTTTTATAGCAAAAAGTCCCCAAAATGTTTTTTTTTTAAATATGTCGGTCTTTTGTTTATAAAGCAAAAAATAAAGAATGCAGAGGCTATCAAATACCACCAAAAGAAAGCTCCATTTGGGGGCGTGTCCGGTTGGCTCTGTGGATGGCTGCTTCCAAACAGAGCTCCACAGCACTCCAGCTCAGTCAGCGGCCACACAGCGACTTCAGGGTTGAAAAATACCTTCACTGATTGGGTACTTACCCCTCCACTCTCCGATGTTATGCCACGTCGCAGGAAGTCACCTGGGCAACCGCAGAAGCTCACAGACTTCTATGCAGCCCGGGATCACAGGATGCAAGATGGCACCAGCGGCCTGTTCAGCGATCTATCCACCCTGCCAGACAACCAATACAGATTCACACCAGACCCCAGGCTCTCCGTTCCTCTATATGATGGCGATCCGGGTGAGTCATCTCCCCCATTATCACCCACATCACGCAGTCCTGCCAAATCCAGGACTAGGATAGAGGATCCCTTCCACATAGATACACAGGCATCTCCTCTCCTCCACATTCCTGCCTCACAGCTGCAGTCAGCCATAGAAGCTTTCCCTGCCTCTGACCAACCTGTTTCAGAATTAGCTATGAAGAACATACTTCTCTCATTACGGCAAACACTTCATACCGATTTATCAGCTGCACTAATACCGCTTCCTAACACTGTGCACGAACAAGAACAATGCATACACCATATTGAAAATAAGATGAGAAAACTCGATTTGGGAAAAAAGGACACACATTTCATTTGGGTGCAGCATTGCATGTCCACGCAATTGTCAGTTAAAGTACCGCAGCACAATATTGCAAAAAATGGCCTGGTCAGGAAGAGGGGTAAATTCTCTGGAGGGCAAGTGGTTAAACAGATCTACTATTGCTGTATATTGTCAAACACTTTTCTTAGTTACTGAAAGTTCCACTAAAGGCTCAGTTAATGTTCAGGCGTTAAGATTAGGGTTGGGTTTAGAGGTTAGGCATGAGGCTGAAATTTAGAGTGTGGGTTCTGAATCAGTGGTAGGACAGAGGTTAGGTTGAATTTTAAAGATAGAATAGTAAATATACTGTATTCCTTAAGGTATGATTGCTTCTATCAAAAGATCATATGAGCTTCAAGCCTAAGTTCTTTATATATATATGGGAGATTAAAATGTACACATGTAGAGTTTATTGAGAAAGAAGTGGTGCTCTAGAAACAACCATGTCAATTTTTAATAGCTGAAAAAGTGTCTAGCTGATCTGATATAACCTTTCTTCCAACTACTTCAAATCTAATTAACACATACTGTATACTTCTGCAACAAATATGTGAGCATCAACCTCAAGCAAAGCTGCCTGATCTGCTCCAAACTCTCACTCCCAAAGAACAATTCAGTTTATAAGAGATGTCCTTTTAATAAATCTGTGTGCTCGCAAATCCTCCTCCGTGTCTTTTGTTGCTTAAAGAACAGTCCTTGGCTTCTTGCAACTAACCGGCAAACTTGAAAGGCTACTATACCAGTCCTTTTAACAAAGAACATTGATAATATGAGTCTTGCTCTCTCTCTTTGAACTATGACTTGTTTTAAACTCTGCTATATTCCTTTTAAGTGTCCAAAAAGTCAGTGTTTTCATAAAACTGCGTCTACTAAAGTATCCTTCCTTTGTACTGAAGACCTAAGTCATGCTTGCAAACCCTGCTTCTGGTAAAACTTGCCATTAACAGAATTTTCTAAGAGTCAGTTCACCTTTCTTCTAGACTGTACTAACAACAACAATTCAGGAATCCAAGTCCGATAGTAGGAGTTGTAGTCAAAAGTTAAAACAATTATACTTAAAGCCAAAACTTCTTTTTTTTCCAGTTTCTGATAGATTGATGAGGGGTAACAACTTCTATCAAGTTTTTATTCTGAGGAGAAATTAAAATTCTATTATAAATAAATAGTTAAAACCACAAACTCTTTACAGAAACAATTAGTGAATGCACCTACAGTATGTTCCACTTGAGGGGTTGACCAAAAATACTACTGACTATCCACCTTCTCACAAATAACCTGATAATATACTGTACATACAGTAGATCAATCTGTAATTATATCATCTTTGGTTTACATTGCTGTGCAGTGATTCATTTAAATCAATGCAATGAGTAGAGAAGATATGGAAAAATCCTTGACTTGTTACTCTGTCCACTACTTCAAGGGCATAGAAGTAATCTGAAACAATGAACAATGATAGGTAGAACGTACGCATAGAACATTCAATATAAAAACAATTAACCACAATTTGACCCTTTTACATGTTTCAAAGGTTTTGGCCCATGTATCATAAGTGCCAATATCTCATTGCTAAAAACCTCCCTTCTAGGGGGGTTCGGGGGAATAAACATGGTGAGTCAGAGCCAATAACATGATTATCTAAATGTATAAAAATAGGGCAGTAATGATTGGTGGAGTGGCATTAACATTAAGCAGTGTGAGAACACAGGCAACTAAGGACAATATGCTGTAAGTGGCAGGTAATTAAAGGTGTGTATGGGTAAGCAGGTTATAGTTAATATTATGTGGAATTCTTATGTGTTTTATTTAATCATGCTATTGGCTCTGTCATTATAAATCAAGCCAACACTATCCCCCAGCTTTGATGTTTTTTGATAAAGGATACTTTTAAATCTTATGCAGTCTCTATGCTCTTTGGCTTACTCTTACTTGGATCTTTCTACGTGTCATCTTACTCTCTTGATCTTCTTGAGACTTTATTGTATCATTTTTTTCCTCACATTTTTAGCACTCAGTTTGTTGTTTTTTTTTTCTCATCTTCTTTATGGATGTTGAAAACATAGTAGTAAGTCAATAAGAACAGATGACTCCAATAAACATCTAGGTACATAAGAAGTGGTATGTCTCATAAACATTTTGCCTCAACAAAGTTCAATACCATGTGTAAACCCAGGGTAGTATCACAAAGATAATCTCAGAATTTTAGTACTTGGGACAACCAAAAATACAAGTAGTAAGGGCCCAAACAAGTGTAACAAGAGCCTATTATGGTCTAGAGCAGGGGTCTTCAAACTATGACCCACGGGCCAGATACGCCCCGCCAAAGCCATTTATCTGGCCGACCGGGCCAGCCGAAAACAAAAAAAATCGTCGGCAGCCTGGGAGTCCCTGATTTTACCTGCTGCAGCCAGAGGATCAACAGGAGAGGAGGAGAGTACACCAGGTATAGTGCATTGCAGTGCCCAGTGCGTTACACAGTACAGTGCATTTTGGTGTCCAGTGCATTACACAGTACAGTGCATTGCGGTGTCCAGTGCGTTACAGAGTACAGAGCATTTTGGTGTCCAGTGCGTTACAGAGTACAGTGCATTTTGGTGTCCACTGCGTTACAGAGTATGCAGAGAGTGCATTGGGGTGTCCAGTGCATTACAGTGTCCAGTGCGTTACAGGGTAGAGTGCATTGGGGTGTCCAGTGCATTGGGGTGTCCAGTGCATTGCAGTGTCCAGTGCCTTAGTGTACAGTGGCCCAACCCCCGTGAAGGGAACTCTTAAGGAAATAGCATACCAAGACATTTTGGACAATTTCATGCTTCCAAATTTGTGGGAACAGTTTGGGGATGGCCCCTTCCTGTTCTAACATGACTGTGTGCACCACTGCACAAAGAAAGGTTCATAAAAACATGGATGAGCGAGCTTGAGGTGGAGGAACTTGACTGGGCTGCACAGAGTCCTGACCTCAACCCAATAGAACACTTTTGGGATGAGAGAGCCAGACTTTCTCGTCCGACATCAGTGTCTGACCTCACAAATGCGCTTCTAGAAGAATGGTTAAACAGTCCTACAAACACACTCTTAAACCTTGTGGACAGCCTTCCCAGAAGAGCTGAAGCTGTTATAGCTGCAAAGGGTGGGCCAACTCAATATTGAACCCTACAACTAAGACTGGGATGCCATTAAAGTTCATGTGTGTAAAGACAGGTATCCCAATACTTTTGGCAACATAGATATTGAATGAACATACATAGGCCAGTGACAAGTCTATTTACACATTAAAAGGGGGGTCATTAAGATTGACAGAGCTGGCAGACTACTCCTATTCAAATTCTTCTTAACAGGCAGATGGTAGCTGTATAATTGTAAGGAGAAAAATGTTAATTGGTTACATTTTCAGTTGTTTACTGTCCTGGGTAAAGGGGGTTGTAGACACTGTAGCTTAACTGTAAGTCTTAACTGTTGCTTTTAGTAAAATGCAAGTAGGGTCTTTTCATGTTAGGATGAAAAGTGCTTCACTGACCAATCAGGCATTTTTAGATGGGGGTAAGAAACTGTATATCAAGAAAATATTTTTGATTGCTGACGCAACATCATTATGGAAGCACAGGCCTAAAGAAATAGCATACATTATTGCATGCATGGGAGCTACCTAGGTGCTTATTATAGATTAAAAATATGCTGGACAGGTAGAATATCTCTATGCCTGCTAACGTATCATCAGAGCAGGATTGGGTATGTTGAAGTTGCTGCAGGAAAAATTAATTTCTTGGATAGAGTTTTGCATTCCATATCAGCGAGCAAACATTTAGAAAAATATTTAGAACAATAACTATCACTTCTCATCCATGACATCATTTTATTCGGTACGTTGAAGGATTCTGATCATTGTATTTGCAAACACTGTTCCACTGACAACTAAGAGAGAATTACTCTCACTTTGGAGGGATTTATTTCAACTTCCTGCTGTATCCAAAAGACCAGGAAGTGAAGGCAAGCAAAGCAGGAAGAAACAATTTGAAAAAAATTCATAGAGGTTTTAACCAATTCCTGATGGAAAAAAAAAAACACTTTAATTCTTTGTTTTTCTGTACTTTTTTAAGGCACTCTCTTCCCATTTGCTAACCACCTTTGAGATCATTATTTGCATAAGGACCCTACATTCATGTCTGTTTCTGTTCAATTATCTCTGTATTTCTGTGTTTTCTTCCACAACTGCTCCCAACTGATATGGCTACTGTGGTGTCCCAAAATAGAGATAACGTGTCTTGGGTTTGTATGCACTGGGGTTTGTAAACTTACAGCTTAAGTTGCCCTAAACTGATGTAAGATCTCTCACTAAAGGCTAATAATTTGGAGGTTACCTGGCTGTCTAAAGGATAAGTTCACCTTTAAAAAAAAGAATAAATGCACATTTACTATTATTTTTTTGTAGGAGCCAAGAAAGCATTGCACCCACAATCAGCAGATCACAGGTGCTATGCAGGGCTCTCACAGACTGTCAGTGTAAGCTGTCTGCTCGTACCTCATATGGGCAGGTAGTTACACAATGACAGGAACAATCAATGAACTACCTAGAGTGCTCAACAGTGCATTGATAGTTCATTGAGAACTACAAGCTGTCAGTTACAAAGGCAGTAGGTAATTGTAGTTCATTCATTCCCAGAACTCTGTGAATGAATGAAACAGTGGTGTGGGCGGAGCCCCACATTGCCATGCTCTATTCAAATAGTGTCAGCGGGTGTGGGGGGGAAATCCCCAGCCCACTGTCACAGGGAGGGAGGGATCAGGAAGTGGCTGCAGGAGCGGGTACATGTCACATGTTCCACCATAAAAATTGGTAGAACATGTAACATGTTCCCTAAAGGGAACTTATCCTTTAAGAAATGATAATCCATATTCTTTCATTCTTTTCTCATCTCTGGAGTTAACATCAGCTTTTAGAATTGTACAGCTTTTAAAAACCTTCAGTAAGCATTTGCTCTGCACTCCAACCAATCTGCCTGGTTATGATCTAACAATTGCTAAATGCTTTAAACCACGCTACTGTCTCTCCCTCAAGATATAAAGACAGCCTTTTAAAAAAACAAAAAAAACTGTCAGTATACTGTTGACTTGTTGTCACTTAAAATAGTCAAATATCACTATGCATTCCATAAATAATTCTATAAAACTTTATTTAGTATTAAAAAAATACAAGATAATGCCATATTTCCAGTGGCATAAATGACGATAATGAGCAATGACAAAGTAGGAAACACTCTGTTAGTAACATGTATCCAAAGAGAGGGCAAATAGACAAGGCATTAAACCAGGGGGGCTCAACATGTGGGCCCCAGAGCCCTCTGAAGTGGCCCTCGACCTCAAATCAGGGAAGTGCACCCTTGGGGTTGGCAACTTATTGATCGAAATCTGGGTGTGCTAATCCCCCATCCCAGAGCATCAGAGTGCATTGAACTGACACAGGCAGTGTAGGAAGCAGGTGGCCACAGAGAGAGCAAAAGCCACATAAGCTGATGCTTCCTTTGTAGCGTTGACTCCTGTCCAAGTTGGAGTGATTCCAAGAGCACTTCGCCTAGGACATTTGTAGCAGCCTGGAGACAGTGAGTGATGCCAGCAGAAGCTGGAAGAGGAAAAGAAGGTCAGTGTATTTAACAACATATACACTGCACACTTCACTTTTGCAATGGGCATATTAGCACCTAAAAAAAGGGTTAATAACTATTAAGCTGCTCTCACACTGGTCCATGAGTGCAGCGCAGTGCACCTACAGCTTTCCTGTGGGTTAGCTGGACTGAGCCACAGACTTCTATTATTTCCTGCAGGTTTCTTGCACTTTCTGAAAGTGTACAACACCTGCAGGATGTGATAGAAGTCTATGGCAAAGTGCAACAGGAAAGCAACAGGTGCACTGTGGTGCACCCGCGGTGCAGGTGAACCACAGCGCAGCAGTGTAAAAACAGCCTTATAGGGGGTTCCAGACAAAAAGGGCTTGTTTACTTTTGCAGTTTGGGGGGGGCAGGGTGGCAAAACACCATAGTTGAGATGTGTTTTATCAACCCCCCACAACCACTGGTGTAGCATTAGTTCTCCCCATGCTCCAGGGGTCTGTGCAGCCTCCCTGTCACATTCTGCTTTACACTTGGACAGGAGTAGCTACATATACAGGAACCAATCCTTTAAATTTTCTTCCTGCAACTGCTAAAAGCTGGCTTCTCCTCCTCTCTCTTCCGCTTCCATTCAGTGAGTGCAGGAGGAAAATATTCATTATGCTATTCAAAATTTTTCAAAATTGTAATTCTTAACCTTTTCATATGATTGTGGCCAGCGATCGGGTACCAAATCACTTAAGTGGTCCTCGCTCTTCAAAAGGTTGAGCAACCCTGCATTAAACATGATTGAAGTCAAAGGGTAGGTATTAATAGAATGAGGCACGTATTGTAGCATTATATGGTCATTGTACATGGTTCTGGGTGGTATGTTGAGGAATAAGCTCCTTGTATTAAGTGAGGGTAGTGGGCTTCAAAGATGGTAAGTTGATAGGGACATGCTGTAATCAAATATAGACTGAAAAAATAGTTGTATTAGATGGGTCAGCATTAAGATTGATGGATCAGTTGTGAAGCCAGGGAAGAAATGGGGGGGGTTACAGAAAGGGAATAAGGACAGGGGAGTGTGTGGGAAACAGTGCAAACTGGCAGTTCCCTCTGGCACTGCCCCAAAACACTGAACAGGGTGAAATGTTTGTTAGGTGCATTCCATATTTAGCACTAATTATATATACAATGAACTGGAAATGCTTTTAATTTGCACCAAAAAGGATCAACTGGCAGTCTGTGAAAATAAAAAATCAGCTCCATATGCTATACTAGCCTCTTCTCCTGTGCTGCCCACCAGAATATCCTACTCATGGATTCAGTGCCAGTCTTCTTTTGAATGATGCCCAACATTATTCAATGTTCAGCTTCATTAGCCCAGAATATCATAGCATGTCCCCCTTCCTGAACTCATAAGAGAATGTTGCAGAGAGCAGCAAAACATTACTATGAGGTGTCACTCTTTGCAGCATTTTGGATTCACCCACCTTTGGAGTAAGAAGGACCAAGGACACCTGGAAAAAAGGCAAATATAAAGGTTAAATAAAATTAGTGTGGGTGTCACAATGGGGAGTCCAAGCCCAAGGTTTGAGCTATAAGTTCACTTACTTCCCTCAACAGTATTTCCATTTGATGAAGAAGAAGAATTATTTTCTTCACTAATGATTAAATGATAATATTAAGTGCTAATGATAATGTTAATAATGGGTTCTCTTGCTAGAATTTCATTTGTTTGTATAAAGACACAGTTAGAACAATGTCCTTGAAAGATCTTTAGTTGCTGTCTGTAAAGAGACAGTTAAACTGGAAAAAAAACCCATAAAAAAAACCTGATTCCTCCATTCACACAATCGAGGTGAAAAGAGGCATCCTGCTGGACTCTCCATTGTCAGACTACACTGGTCAGTGGCTGCAGCCGCTGATCAAGAAAAATTTGCCAACAAGTCCCGTTGACAGAAGTCAACTGATTGATTTCTGTGGATCAGGACCATAATTTTCCAAGTCCCTGCTGAATCCGCAAAATTACCATTCATCTATGATCACCTTAAGTTTGTTAATATTCTACAACAAGAGTCTAGATTGCAGTCAAGCTGACAAGGTGTTCCAAAAAAACAGAAATGAATGCCTTTTGTCCTAATTAATTTATTGCCTGTGCAAATCCCTTTGAGAATGCGTTCACATTCAAATTTTTGTGGGTTCCTGCATGGCAACTGTCCTGAACTATCCAGAATTGGAGCTTAAAAGCCCCCTTCTGGGGAAAAAGCTAGGTCTTTGCACTTAATATGTCCAACCTCAACACCTTTGTTAATCTCTACTTTCTAATCTTTACTTTTACTTTGTAACGCTCCTGTTCTAAATAATACGAGGTTGTTGCTTTTCTTATCACAATGCATCAAATCAAACAGACACATATAAAGTGTCAAACTTTATTTATATCAGTAGTGCTAGGAGTGCACTTGGGTAACTGTAACTTGTCAAGTGCACTTGTGTTTTGAGCTATATGTGCTCAATTTTGTCGCAGGCATCACAGATTGCTTTACAGAAATTAGCAGCACCAAATATTGACGTGTGTGGTTGTGTTAAATGGTATTCTGAGCATAGGCCCCTTTCACCACTCACTTAAATATCTAAATTTGATTAAATACAGAATAGAAAGCAAATATTTTATGTATTTTTCATCTTTTATAATTTTTTTTCTTCTCAATATGTGAGATAGTCTTGTGAGGCAAAGATAAGAAATGACAGCTTACTTGAATTACTTTTAGCCCAACAAATGTATAATTGAAGATGAAGCAAATGTAATACCTTCATTATCAATGTCAGCTACCAAAAATGTTTCATGTATTCAGAAGATAAGCATGTTTATTTTATCAAATGCTAATACAGGTTTGTCTGCTCAAAAGCCTTTGCTGTGTTTAGTAGGGTTTATCTGTACTTTTTTAGCTGACATTTAATCTTGCTTACTTCTTATTTCAGAAAAGGTTGGGGAACAGTCAGTAATTGGGAGTGGTTAACATTTATGAAAATGAATATATTTACATACCTTTCAATATATTACAAGTTTTACTTTACAGTCATAAAGAAATGTTCGGGTTTTGCTCACATAAGGCGTATTTACATGAAAGTATGTTTTTACTCTTAGAAAGTTCCCAGAACAGCCATTTTCAGATCACTGTAGTCGGATGAATGAACATGAGTACTGATTGGTGGCTATGAGTTACTGAACATTGTCTTTTGCTCATTGCTTTAATAAATAAGTTAGATTGACTTATATTAGCAAGAAGAGTCCCCTGATACTGGTTATCATTGCTTACTGCGCTTCACCTTTTTTGAATAAGCCAGCATATTCAGTTATACTGATTTAATTGCAAAGGATATTTCCAAGAACATTCAGTGTTCACTAAAAAATATTTCAAAACTTTCAATACAGCCCACATCTACAAAACATTTTAGCTAAATATGTCTACGGTAAGCCCAAGTCAAAACTGAGACTAAAGCTGGCCATAGAGGGATCAAAATGTGTCCAGTTCAGTGGGGACTGGACACATTTCAATCCAGGTATGGTTGCCCCTTTTCAGCAGAAGTTAATCATTAAATCAACTTTTGTTGATTGGGAATGTTGCAAATGTTTTTCAATCAACAGCTAAACAATGTATTCTGACACTCCTTTTTACATTTTCCAGCATCAACTTCCTTTGTGGCTATTGCCATTTGATCACATCTCAGAGCCACAGTTGAAGTTGGTGCTGGAAGACTTCCCTTAGAAGTTGTGAATGGAGGCCAGAATTGGGAGTAGGTAGCTATATAATGCAGTCCTGTCTTAACCTGGTTCTATGTACACTAAGTACACTCCTTGGATGCTCACTACATGCTTTAAGGGACCGCCCGGCGGTACCACTAGCACTCCACTAAATAGGTGTTTCCAGAGCACGGAGTCTAAGTCCCAGGGGGCTTGTTCACCAGGGCCCCTGATGGTGGGGATGGACTTGGAGCCCCCCGAGACCAGGTCGTGGCTACTGGGCAAACCCGTTAGTGGTAGTGGTATTCGCCGAGGGCTCCTGCGGGGAAGAGCCTGATATGAGGAGGTCAGGAGACCCCACTGGGAGGGATGGACGCATGGATGGATGGATGGCTGAGCAGGTGCGGGGTCAGACAAGCCGGGTCGGTAACAGGGAGGACGGTATGGTACAAGGCAGCGGGCAGAGAATAGTCGGGTCACACGCCAGGTCAGCAACAGCAGGTCAGATCCAATAGGGGGCATTCAAGAGAGAGGTCAGGCAAAGCAAGGGTCAGGGCAGGAGAAATACAGCAAGGTCAAGCACAATCCGGGTCAGCAACTTACTATTCACAGGTTCGCAGATACAGGATACAGGTAAGACCAGAAGGCACTGAATGACAGCTCAGGGCCATTTAAATATCCCGCCCTGCGCTGCCATTGGTGCCCAGCGGGCGGCTGCGGCTTCTACTGCGCATGCGCGAACTCGAACGCCGCGGCCGGCCCGGACCTAATGCTCGAGTCCCAGCACAGGGCGGCACACTGCGCCTGCGCCGGGACCATCGCGGCGGAGACCGAGGGGATCCCTGACATTGCCCCCCCCCTACGGGCAACCTCCGGATGCCCACCCGATCTCTCCACCACGGGTGATCGCGAAAGAACCTCCGGACAAGTCTAGGTGCATGGACATTATGGGCAGGTTCCCAAGAATTATCCTCAGGGCCATAGCCCTTCCATTTGATTAGGAATTGGGTCTGGCCCCCCCTCCTTCGGCACTTCAAGATTGATTCCACCTCAAATTCCTCTTCCCCTTCTACCGATATGGCCTGCGGAGGCCCAGATTCTCGTTCAGGGAAGGTATCCGGGACTACTGGCTTCAGCAGGGACACATGGAAGACTGGGTGGATCTTGAGTGTGTCAGGGAGGACAAGTTCGTAGGCCACCTCGTTGACCATCCGCTTAACGCAAAAGGGTCCTATAAATTTAGGGCCTAATTTCTTTGAGGGGCAAAGCATCCTTAAGTTAGAAGTAGACAACCAAACCTTCTCAACGGGTCGCAACACCAGATCTCCCCTTCGTCTCTTGTTGAATGCCCTCTTGTAGTCATCTTGGGCCCGAATTAGGGCTTCCTGTAGCTTCTTGTTGTTCGAGGAGAAGAACGTCAATGTATCCTGCGTTGCCGGAATTGGGCATTCCGGGACCAAGTCCGGGAGGAAGGTAGGGTGAAACCCACAATTGGAGAAGAACGGGGACTGCCCCGTTGCCGAATGGCACGCGTTGTTGTACGCGAATTCCGCCAAGGGTAGAAGTGGTATCCAGTCATCCTGGGCAAAAGATGTATAGCAGCGCAGGTATTGCTCCAGAGTCTGGTTGGTTCTCTCGGTCTGTCCGTTGGACTGAGGGTGAAATGCAGAAGAGAGGGACAGTTGGATGTTCAGAGCTTTACACAGAGCCCTCCAAAATCTTGAGGTAAACTGAACCCCTCGGTCAGAGACGATGTCTTCAGGGACCCCGTGCAGTCTTACAATCTCTCGAATGAATACTCGCGCAGTTTCGGCTGCCGACGGAGTCTTTCTTAATGGTATAAAGTGGACCATCTTAGATAAATGGTCCACGGCCACAAGAATTGCTGTGTGGTCCCGTGAAGGTGGGAGCTCGACTATGAAATCCATCGAAATTTTCTGCCAAGGCCGTTCGGGAATTGGTAAAGGCCGCAGAAGACCCCAAGCCTTGCACCTTGATGGTTTGTTCCTCTGGCAGGTGATGCAGGAGTTGACGTAGTGTTTGCAGTCTTTTGCCATGTCCGGCCACCAGAAGGAGCGTCGGAGGAGCTCTAAGGTCTTGGCCGACCCAAAGTGCCCTGCCATCGGGTGGTCATGGCAATGGCCCAAGACCAGAGTTCGGATTCCCTCTGGCACCACAATCCGATCTTCCTTCCACAGGAGTCCCCCCTTGTTCTGGAGGGGCACCCCGGCTGGGATGGATAAGGCCGTGGACGCCTCCATTATCTTGGAACGAAGGTCCGTCTGGAGCGCCAAGAAGTTTCCTGAAGACAGGATAGTGTCGGGCGCTGGGGCCTCCTTGGCGTCCTCGTACATTCGTGACAACGCATCTGGCTTCGTATTCTTTGATCCCGGCCTGTATGTAATGTGGAAATTGAATCTTGAGAAGAACAGTGCCCATCTCGCCTGTCGTGGGCGTAAGCGTTTGGCGGTCCTCAGGTACTCCAGATTCTTATGATCCGTAAATATTAAGATGGGGTGTGAGGCACCTTCCAGCAGGTACCTCCATTCCTCTAACGCTGTCTTAATCGCCAGAAGTTCACGATAGCCGATATCGTAGTTCCTTTCCGCCGGGGTGAGTTTCCGTGAGAAGAATGCCACAGGGTGGAGCAATTCCCTGGTGCCCTTTCGCTGGGACAGGATGGAACCTACCGCATTCTCTGACGCATCTACCTCCAAGATGTAGGGTAAGGCGGCATCGGGGTGACCCAGGATGGGTGCCGAAGTGAATAGTTTCTTCAAAGCTTCAAAAGCTTCCTGCGCCTCTGGCGTCCACCTGAATCGAGTTCCAAGCTTGGTTAGCTGAGTAATGGGGGAGACCAGACCCGAGAAGTTCTTGATGAACTTGCGGTAAAAGTTTGCGAACCCGACAAACCGTTGGACGCCCTTCCTGTCTGTGGGTTCAGGCCAATCCAGTATTGCAGAGACTTTCTGAGGGTCCATCGCGACCCCCGCGGTGGAGATAATCAGACCCAGAAAAGTAATACTAGACTGTTCAAAGCAACATTTGTCAGCTTTGGCGTATAAGCCATGCTGCCGCAACCGCCCTAATACCTTTGCTACGTGAACCCTGTGCTCCCCCAGAGAAGGTGAAAAAATCAAAATATCGTCTAAGTAGACTATAACAAAGACTTCCAGGAAATCCCTAAAAATGTTGTTCACAAAGTGTTGGAAGGTGGCGGGTGCATTGCACAGACCGAACGGCATGACCAGATACTCGAAGTGGCCGAAGCGGGTGCGGAATGCCGTTTTCCACTCGTCCCCCTCCCTTATGCGAACCAGGTTGTACGCTCCCCTTAAGTCCAGTTTTGTGAACACCACTGCCGCCTTTAAACTCTGGAATAATTCTGGTACCAACGGCAGGGGGTAACGGTTTTTGATTGTAACTCTATTCAATTCCCGGTAATCAATACACGGTCTCAAGGTCTTGTCCTTTTTTTCTACAAAGAAAATCCCTGCCCCTGCTGGAGAGGTAGAGGGGCGGATGAATCCCTTCTGCAGGCTGTCCTCAATGTATTCCCTAAGGGCCCCCAATTCGAGCTCCGAAAGGGGGAAGATCCGCCCGAAAGGGATCTCTGAGCCAGGTAACAGGTCGATGGGACAGTCATACGGGCGGTGGGGGGGTAGAGTATCTGCTCCCCGTTTACTGAATACATCAAGGAATTCATGGTAGGCTGCTGGAATGACCTGCCTTAAGTCGGCATCCCCCTCTGAGCACACAAGGACCTGGGGAACCCCCGGGCCCGAAGTGCGGCAGTGTTCCCGACAGTATGAGGAAGGGAACGAGACTACCCTGGTTTCCCAGTCAATCTGGGGGTTATGAGCCCGTAACCACGGAAGCCCCAGAATGACTGGAAAAAGGGGTGATGCAATGGCATCCAAGCGGAGGAGTTCCTGGTGTTGGCTGGCAATGGTGGTAGAAATGGAAGGGGTCTCCTGGTTAACCACCCCTGATCTTATCTGGGACCCATCGGCCAGAAATATGTTGAACCCCTTTTCTTTTGGTTGGAGGGGAATACCCTGCTGGTGAGCAAAATTAATATCTACAAAACAGCTGCATGCCCCCGAGTCAATAATGGCTGTCACTTCCACGGTCCTTTCTGGCAGCTGAAAGGAGAGGGGTACAACTAAGTATTGGGAAGAATGAACATCGCCAACAGATAAGGAAGAAGAGGTGCACTTACTCAGTTTCTGCGGGCAGGATCGTACCATGTGACCAGCTTCACCACAGTAGAGGCATAGGTTCTGGGAGTGTCTGCGCTGGCGTTCCTCTGGAGATAGCTTAGGTCGCGCCAGGCCTAGCTGCATGGGTTCAGGAGCATCCTCTGGTGGTGGGTTCAGGAACTGTGGCCTAGTGGATTGGCTGTGACCCTGGAAAGACCCCCAGGAACCTCCTCGACCCTGACCGGACCTCTCAAACCTGCGTTCCCGCAGTCTTCGGTCAATCTTGATGGTTAGTGCAATTAAGTCTTCAAGCGCCTCAGGCATTTCTACCCGGGCGAGCTCGTCTATCAGGGCCTCTGACAGGCCCATGCGGAACTGGTGCACAAGGGCAAACTCGTTCCAGCGTGTGTCCCCCATCCAACGCCTAAAGTCAGAGGCGTACTCCTCCGCCGCCCGTCGGCCCTGCCGGAGTGTGTAAATGGTAGCTTCGGCCGAAGCTGCCCGCTGTGGGTCATCATATAAGATGGCCATTGCGTCAAAAAAAATGTTAACTGAGCCTAGGTGGGGGTCATTGTTCCCTCTCAGTCGGTGGGCCCAGTCTTGGGGTTCACCCTGCAGGAGGGAGATGACAAACCCCACCTTTACCGATTCCGTCAAAAAAGTACGAGGTTGCAACTCAAAATAGAGAAGGCAGGATTCACGGAACGACCTGAAGCATGTGCGGTCCCCGTGAAAACGCTCCGGTAGGGGTACCCGCAGTTCGGTCATAGGAAGTGATGCGGGAACCCCTGAAGCAGGCCCAGGGGCCGCTACGGGCGGAGGTGCAGGGGTCGGGGCCTGTGGTGCAGGGGCAGATATCGTGCAGTGTGTGTGTGTGTAACCACCTAAAAATTCCTCAAAAAGTCACACTTTCTCCCCAGAAAGCAATAGATCCCTTCAGACGAAGTCCGGAAGTGACGAAACGCGTTAAGGGTGTGACGTCGTGACGCACGCACGCAGACCGGAAGTGTCGCCGCGGCCATTTTGTGGGTTATCAACACATGGCTTATCGCAGTTGTTTGGTGGAACTTGCATAGGAACCATGTGGGGAGCTGGATATGTGATATTTTAATGTAAGTGGATATTAAAATCTTTACCTATACCTTGAATATGAGCCTTGAGACCCTTCTTGTCTTTTGAGGACCTTGGAACAATTTCTTTGGAGAGAATGAGAAGATCCCTGCTGGCATATTGTTACAGAGGGTAATAGTATCTAATACTATTGGTGTCGGTGGATACACAGTGTTGGAGTGTTCACAGAGGGATCACAGTTAATTTATATATGCACAGGAGATATATATGTATACAGTTTTTGCACAGTTTTGTTGTTTGTGTTTTGCACGGAGTGAATATTTATTATTTACAAAGGTAATGCACTAGATATTTTATTTTTGTTTTTTTGAGGTACCACGGTATGCAATGAGATTTTTTCCTACTGGAGGATAAAGTTTGAACATTGGGACATTTATTTTTGGACATTATTATTTTTTGGACACTATTATTATTTTTGGACACTATTTTTTGGACACTATTATTGGTTTGGGACAATTTTTATTGGGACATTTTTTCTGAATTTTATTATAATTTTTGTTTTTGTTTCTGTTTTTCTTTTGAGTTTGCATTATTATGGGATTTGAATATTAATATGTTTATGTATTTCAACACAAAAAGGTTATAATATTATAATAAGATATCGTGCAGGCCTGAAACCGATTTTCAATCTGCAAACACCTGTCCTGTAATACGTTTACCGCTTGCGTCAAGGAAGCCAGGTGCCTACAAACATCCTCCAGCGGGGAGGGTCCTCCTCGAGGCTCCGTCATGGCCTTCTGGTACTGTAAGGGACCGCCCGGCGGTACCACTAGCACTCCACTAAATAGGTGTTTCCAGAGCACGGAGTCTAAGTCCCAGGGGGCTTGTTCACCAGGGCCCCTGATGGTGGGGATGGACTTGGAGCCCCCCGAGACCAGGTCGTGGCTACTGGGCAAACCCGTTAGTGGTAGTGGTATTCGCCGAGGGCTCCTGCGGGGATGAGCCTGATATGAGGAGGTCAGGAGACCCCACTGGGAGGGATGGACGGATGGATGGATGGATGGCTGAGCAGGTGCGGGGTCAGACAAGCCGGGTCGGTAACAGGGAGGACGGTATGGTACAAGGCAGCGGGCAGAGAATAGTCGGGTCACACGCCAGGTCAGCAACAGCAGGTCAGATCCAATAGGGGGCATTCAAGAGAGAGGTCAGGCAAAGCAAGGGTCAGGGCAGGAGAAATACAGCAAGGTCAAGCACAATCCGGGTCAGCAACTTACTATTCACAGGTTCGCAGATACAGGATACAGGTAAGACCAGAAGGCACTGAATGACAGCTCAGGGCCATTTAAATATCCCGCCCTGCGCTGCCATTGGTGCCCAGCGGGCGGCCGCGGCTTCTACTGCGCATGCGCGAACTCGAACGCCGCGGCCGGCCCGGACCTAATGCTCGAGTCCCAGCACAGGGCGGCACACTGCGCCTGCGCCGGGACCATCGCGGCGGAGACCGAGGGGATCCCTGACACATGCACTCCACTGCCCTTCATTGCACACAACAGTCATCCTATCCGGAAGAAGACATCAGAAAAATGGCATCCAGAACCTAATGCTGTGAAAAATAAGCAATAATACCAATTATGAAAACATTGCCCTAGCTACTGATAACTGAAGATGTGTTTTCACAATCAGTGTCACCAATTACCTGAAGTGCTACAATGAGGTCATGTGTACTCCCAAAGGGGTTAGTTAAAGCCATGGTGTCAGAGGCTTCACTCTCCTGCCAGCCACAGACACCGGTACATAATTTACAACTGTGGCCTCTTGGACCGTCCCAGCATACACCCATGGTCCACAGCCTACAATTTGGGAATCACTTTAGTAAGGCATCTTTTGAATGACAACAGAGGCCCTGAGCTGGTAAGCATTGTTCGCAATGTGCTATAGATAACCCATTTTGTTGTTTGAACAGCCAGCAGGCTGATCGAAAAAAAAAACCCCAGATCCCTCCATCCACACAAGCGAGGTAGATAGAGGAATCCTCTCCACTGGGGCATTGTATACTGACAGCTGGGGGCATTTGACCCCTTTGGCCAACACTAATAAGCTATGTTGGGCTGGTGGCCATAAGTGGAGATAGTTCATTATTTAGCCATAGATCAGTCAGTCTATCAGACCTGCAGTCAGTCACACGTTACAAGGGTCGTTCAAGACAAATAGGGAATTTTAATAGGGAGTTTAAATAACAAATTTCAAAGAGTGGAATCTGCACTTATTTTTTTACATACTCCCCTACTACCTTATCCCAGGGTTTAACTAATGCCTTGAAAGCTTTGGCATAGAGAGATTTGTCAGATTTGTCTATCATGAAGGAAAGCACTTGGTAGTATTTGCTTTCCCCTTAGGAGCAAAGTCCTTAGTCCTCCCTTGCATAGAACCATTGCTGTAGTGTGCAGTCTCCCCATTCTATTTTGTTGGCAATTTGGTGATGTGACAACTAGTGATTCAATGGAGTAGTGAATAAAAAAGTGGCCCAAAGAGAATCTATTCACCATAAGAGAGATTGGGCCCTACTCCCGTGTGACATTTGGTCACTTGGCCAGATCAATTGGGGCCCCACTTTTAACACCGTAAGGGATTATAAGCCACAAATCCATGCACACTGCATACAACCTTAAAAGTCTGCTGTGTACTTAGAACCAGGGGTGGACTGACAACTCATGGGGCCCCCGGACAATAGGGGATCATGGGGCCCCTGTGTCCTTGCCCAAGCTCAAAAAAGCCTATGAAAAAGTACTAGGGGCATCTCATGGGGCCCCCTACTGACCCCGGGCCCTCAAGCAGTGCCCGAGTTTCCAAATGATCAGTCCGCCCCTGCTTAGAACTTACCTGAATGGACATGAAAGTGGTCCTTCTGACACTTTACTAGTTCACACAGGAGAAACAGGTTTAAAGGCAAAGTGAAGGGGACTAAAGAAGTACTCTATAAAAGCAGATCAGTGGGGTTTCTGAGTCAGGTGACCCTTGCTAGAACAGATCAATTCCATGCTGAAAATCCATTGAAGCATAATTCCACTTTTAATTAAACTGATACGTTGTAGAACAGACCTCAGATTTTTCATACAAGTGCAACCATTTATCTAAATGTATAGATTTCCAATTGCATTCTCTAATGGAACCCATAGAAGAGACAGAGCAGAGACTGCTCTTAGTGTAAAGGGTTTGGTTAGGCTAGTGAGCTGCTAGAGACAACCACTTGGCAGGGAAATAAATGAGATCTGACCATTGTAAGCAACCCTTAGTGTGTTATGGTTTGTCTCAACTCTCTATCTGCTACATCTGCAGGATAGCTTGTGTTGCTGAAAACCAACAGACTTACTGACAAGATCATTGGGTAAAAATAAAGGAAGGGAATCCTGAAAAAAGATCACAAATTCAACCACCACATCTAAGAATTGGTTAACTTCAAAATTGTTTTGAGTTTCCTTTTGGATTTATTAAAACTTTAAGCTGTATGTGCAGCAATGGTTTATTTCATAGTTTTGAACAGAGTGGGGAAGGACTAGAACCCCTGTCAATTTTTTTCTTCTATCTGGGACTCCATTTAGATGATTTACCCGCACTTCTTGTTCTGCTGACTATCTTTCAGCAAAGAGGAAGTGAGGGGAACTCTACAAACACAACATCGAAATAAAAAAACTTTTCTTTAGTAGATTATAATAGGACTAAAACCCATGTCAGATTTTGTATATCTGTGTCCTTGTTTCAGATTTTCCTTCACTTTCTGTTTGGTGAAATCATGTCACCAGGACAGCAATTGAGGGTAGGAAGTGAAGGCAAGTCCATAACAGTCCTTGTCCTTTTTTATTCTATCCAAAGGCAAAAAAAAAGTTTTTGGCTTGACCTACACTTTGTTTATTTTTTTTTCTAGAAATCTTAAGAATAAAGTTGTTTTTATCTGTTTTCAATTAATGCAAAACTTCTATCTCTGAAGACATAAACAGATACAAATTCAGGTTGGAATAAGCACATTTGTAATCAAATGTGTGAAGTTAATGTTTCCTGGTGTCTGCTGTTGCCTTTATCTAATATCTGCATTTCACAGCGTGAAGGTCAGCATCTACAAAATTGAAAATCTCTGATTGCATTGCAAGGGAAACAGGCGCACATCTGTCCTAGAGGCAATAGTTGTTCTCTAGAAAAAAAAAAGAAAAACTGAAAAATAACCTCAAAATGAATTATTGCAAAACCACTCTGATTTCATAACTGTTACGGGGAGGAAAGTAATATTTTATATGTCTGCTGAATGCATTACTGATAGTAAACAGCTCTTTAATTTGCTAAGAAACTTTGCAAGGTTTTTCTGTGTATTGGCAAATTGAAACATATTCTTGCAATATAGGATTTTTTAAAAAGAAATATTAGTGAGTTATTCCGGAATACAGGCATGCATACAATACTTGTCTATAATTATTAATACATTATAGTTACTTGTCATCCTTTCACATTATGGAAAATAAACTGTCATCTTAGTACTACTGTCCCAGAAGCATAAAACTGCAAATACAACCAGCAAGAGAAAGAGATAGTAGTGAGAGGAAGAAGAAAGATTTCTTGAATGTTCAGAATCTTCTCAGCCAGGAAAGTATAGTACTTTTGCCACATAATTATGTATATAGCAGATTCCAACCATTGACCATCCACCCTATAGCAGAAGTACTGCTACAGAGCGGTATGGCTGCGCAAAATCAAGTATATGTACGTGATTTGCATTTCCGGGTAGGGGGCGCCACCCTACCCGCACCACTATTGGCAGCTGGGGATGTCAATCACTAGGTCCTAGCCAGTAATTGTCAGCAATGCTGACAGAGGAGAGACCTGTATGTAAACAACACAGGTTTCTCTCCTGTCAGCATGGACATACTGCTTTGTATCTCTCTGCACAGCAGAGAGATACAAAGCAGCATGTCTCCCAAGCAAAACAGCACACATCACACAGTTAAGCCTTTAATTGCTCCAGATGTTAACCCCTTCCTGTGCAGTGTCATTAGTACAATGTCAGTGCTTTTTTTTTTTAGCACTGGTCACTGTATTAGTGTCACTGGGGATGTCAGTGGCAGTTAGTCAGTTCCCACCCAGTGTCACATTGCCTTCCACTATAAGTCGCTGATCGCTGCCATTACTAGTATATATAGAAAAAATAAAAAATTCCAGTATATATATACATATGCAGCCATTTGTAGATGCCATAACTTTCATGTAAACCAATTACTATTCAATTATTGGGATTTCTTTTAGCGAATACATGTACCAGAATACATTTTGACCTAAATTTATTAAGAAATTAGATTTTTTAACTTTTTTTATTGGATATGTTTTATAGAAAAAAGTAAAAAATATAGTTTTTTCCTTTAAATTTGTTGATCTTTTTCTGTTTATAACGGAAAAAATAAAACATGTGGAGGTGATCAAACACCACAAAAAGAAAGCTCTGTTTATGGGAAAAAAATACATAATTTTCATTTATGTACAGCATTGCATGACCATACAATTGTCAGTTAAAGTAACGCAGTGTCGTATCACAAAAAATTGCCTGGTCAGGAACGGGGGTAAATCCTCTGGAGGGAAAGTGGTTAACCACTTAAGCTCCGGAAGGTTTTACTATTTTCTTTACCAAGGCATTTTTTGCTATTCAGCATAACTGGCAATTGCATGCAACACTGTATGCAAGTACAATTTATATATTTTTTTCACACAAATAGAGTTTTAGTTGGTGGTATTTTGATCACTATTGCATTTTTGTTTTTTTTATTATATAAATGAAAAAAGACTGAACATTTGGAAAAGAAATAAACATTTTCTACTTTCTCTTATAAAACATATCCAATAAAAAAAAAATCTAAAAAGCTAATTTCTTCATAAACTTAGGCCAAAGTGTTTTCTGCTACATGTCTTTGGTAAAAGTTAAAATTCCAATAAGTGTATATTAATTGGTTTGTGTTAAAATTATTATTGTCTACAAACTATGGTACATATATTTGAAAATTAATCAATCCTGATGTACGAATGGCCTATCTTGTTTCTTGAGTCCCTAAAATGCCAGGACAGTACAATTACCACCCAAATAATCCCTTTTAACATGGTAGACAGCCTGAGGTATTTGGTAAGAGGCATGGTGAGTTTTTTAAAGTTGTAATTTTTGCCACAATTGTTTGGAAAATGAAAAAATTTAATAAAATTAGATTTTTTTCACTATTTTTTTGTTTACATACTATCACCGGTGCAGTACATGCAGTCATCATATGACTGGTGTGGCGCTGAACAAGGACACTAACTGATGACAATATGTAAAAATAAATAAATAAACATATAAATACATAAATAATGTTTTTATTGAAGTTAGCATGTATCTTTTTTGAACTTTTTTTCTTGTTTTACTATTTTTTTCAGAGTAGTTCAGTGTCACCATAGTAAGACTATACTAACTCCTGGGGGTTAGTGATCAGGGATTTTTTTTTTACACTTACACTTTGATTGCTGCACTGTAAAAGCAATGTTTTGAACTGTCATGAATGGGTTATGCTCATAACAGCTGTGATTTTACTATTGTGATCTGTGATAGGACCACAGCTATCCCATGGTACAGGGTGCTGTGATTGGCCCAAATACCATATGGTCAAGGGCGTATTTTCCACAAGGCAAACAAGGCATTTGCCTAGGGCGGCATTTTTCAGAGAGGCAGTGCCGCCCCCCGGAAGAAGGGATGGAAGAAGGGACACATGCAGCATGGGGACCAGGTGGGATCTGAGAGAGGCTGTGGGCTACTTGATGGTGTATGCAGAGCCTGACTCTCGTTCCCTGGTGTGTCTCTTCTCTCTCACAGGGGTGGGGTGGGAGGGTGGTTTGTATCAGGGCGGTGGTAGTGGAAGGCTCTCTTGGGTGGGGGGTGTTGGTCAGTGTCAGGGTCTCTCTGTGGGGAGAGTTGGGGTGTGATTTTTGTGTTGCCTAGGGCAGCACGAAACTTAAATGCACCACTGCATATGGTAGCTGTGGCCCAATCACAGGTCACTATAGAAAACACAGCTGTTGTGAATGGAATTAATTTATACCAGCTTTGTTGACATTGTGATCATGTGCTTATCACATGATCCCCCGGCTGATCAAAGCAGCCAGGTACCAGCAACCACAATCCTCTGTGTCCTGTGTATCGCTGTGTCCTGTAGATGTGTATGTACTGCAAGCAGTTTGCAACTGGTTAAAGTATATATAAACCTTCACCTTGTAAAACAACCCATTCATTCATCTATTCATAAGTGATCACATTCCCTCTGTTCTCAGCCACATAAGAACTGGGGTGGCAGAAACAGTAACACAGTGGTCTTCCTAGTGAATGACTGTGAAGGGGGGGTTGTCATGACAAGTTTGATTATTGGAGGAGAGCAGACTGAGTTCCCAGCAGAGCTAAAGAACAGACCACGATGTGCTCTTATGCCTAGTGTGGTCAGTTTTTATTAGGAAAGCAGAGGGACTGACAGGAGCACCATGTATTTCACATAAAGGAAGCTATACATACAGAACAGGATACTTTAACATACAAGTACATGGTACAGCAGGCACATATCGTGAATATGAAATATTGGGTTTACAAACTCTTTAAATATGCTGTAAGTTATAAAAGGAGTACAGTTTTGGACTTTTGATTTTGAAACAATAAACTATATTGCAAGCTCATTTAGGAAACCCACTGCTGGTAACAAGCCTTCATCTTTCTTCTCAAACCTCTTAAGTCCCAGGTGGACAGTTTCTGAAAATCTACAGACATCATTTAAGATGAGAGGATTTGGAGAAGAAAGCCAAGGAGATGAAAGCTCGCTTCAAGAAACATTGGTACTCCCAAAGGTCTTTAAAGAGAGGCTTTGATATAGTCCTAAATGTGCACCGAGAACCACTTTTGATAAAAGTACATCAGGAAAAAAAGAAAAATGAAGACTATAGAAAGAATGGTTACATTCTATGTTTCCCACTGGGGAGGTGGGAAGCCATTGAAGGATGTTTTGCCTAAATATTGATATTTACTCCTGGGGGATCCAGAGGTACTGAGAATTGTGGGCCCATACAGAGCCTTATGATTTAAGAGGACTTGACATTTGAAGAAGAATTTAAGTGAATTTATTAACTCAGATAGTAGGAAACACGTAGAAGAAAAACTGAAGGTGCCACTAGGGATGTACAAATATAGGAACTGTATATGTACTGTACTGTATATGTGAGTACGTAATGTGAGAAACAATGTTTCAAAACCCTAAAGGTTAAAGGTTCAAAACGTTAGACAGGTAATTATTTTAATTGTTATATGGTAATAATAATAATAATAGGAATTATTATTGTTATTGATCAGGTTTTATATAGCAACAATGGTTTGTGTAGAGCTACAAATGAAAATGAGACAGTACAGTAACAATACAATTCATGAGGTGAGGGTTGGGAGTGTATCAAACTAAAAGAGAGCTACAACTAAGAAAAGGTGATGATGTCCAAGATTATTGAAGAAAAAATAAATTGTGCATTGGGCCCAAATTGTTTAACTTATTATAAAAGATTACATGTAAGGGAATTTATAAACTGAGAAAAGATGATAAAATCTTACTTCAAGTGGAATGATACTGGATCTACAGTATACATGCAACACTTTTGGGTAAAATTGGGTATATTCCTCTAGATCAGGGGTGGGCAAACTTTTTGACTTGAGGGCCGCAATGGGTTCATATATTGGACCCGGGGGCCGGACCAAGAGTAGATGAATGATGTGTATGTGTCATCCATAGTAAGTATAGTAATATTCCCCCATAGTAAGCATAGTAATTAATCCCCCATATAGTAATTCATCCCCCATAGTAATTCATCCCCCATAGTAATTCATCCCCCATAGTAATTAATCCCCCATATAGTAATTCATCCCCCATATAGTAATTCATCCCCCATAGTAATTCATCCCCCATAGTAATTCATCCCCCATATAGTAATTCATCCCCCATAGTAATTCATCCCCCATAGTAATTCATCCCCCATATAGTAATTAATCCCCCATAGTAATTCATCCCCCATAGTAATTCATCCCCCATAGTAATTCATCCCCCATATAGTAATTCATCCCCCATAGTAATTCATCCCCCGTATAGTAATTCATCCCCCGTATAGTAATTCATCCCCCGTATAGTAATTCATCCCCCATAGTAATTCATCCCCCATATAGTAATTCATCCCCCTATAGTAATTCATTCCCCATATTAATTCATCCCCCATATTAAGTCCCCAAGTCCCCCCTGTGTCAATTTACTTACTTTTGCTCAACGCGTTCTTCTCGCCGTGTTCCCGCGCCGTTCCGGTCTTCAGGGCGGACTGTGAGAGGAGCCTAGCTCCCCTCACGTTCGTCACGCTGCCCCACCTACACACATCCTGTCAGCCATCCTGACAGTATCACGCTCCGCGGGCCGGATTAAAAGGTCCGCCGGGCCGTAGTTTGCCCATTGCTGCTCTAGATCCTATCTTTGGAGGTTAGTTTTTTTATTGTGTTCATGTATTTCATTATTTTCTTGACTTGATGTTCTCAAAGAAATTGGTATAGTTAACATAGTATGATGATTTTTTTTACATTTTGTTATGTTGAAAGTGATGGTTTCTTAACCTTAAAATGTTACTAAACCCTGGACCCTGCATTTACTATATCTGGTCTCCCACAGTACACAAAACATGGAAATGCAATTATTTTAGTAACTATAAACTGCTAAATACCTTTTTTTCATCAACAGTTAGAGCAGTAATGTGACTTCAATCAGTGTCCACCAGAGCACTGGTTAAAACTTGTAGGAGGAGTTTTCATTCTATCCTGATTGCCCTATGAGACTGCATAACCTTTGACCCTCTGTCTGAACAGTGCTGATTGGCCCTGTGCGGATAACATGCACTCTTCCCCCCAAAAAATGCAACTTTGTAGCAATACACACCAAATTGTGCATGTGCAGCTTGCCCCCAAGGCTCTGTTCTATCATGAGATGGATTGGGGGCAGTAGAAGGGGAGGATCAGAGAAGACAGGATCAAACACCCTATTTACACAATGTGGAGTATTAACTCCTTAGATTCCACAATCAGTATAAAAAGCATGCTTGACTTCCGGTTCCGGCGCCGGATGCTGTAACACGCGGGACCCGCGGCTCCCGGGATCCCGGCTATACAAATCCCGCTAACTGCCTCCGGGTCCCCGCTCTTCAGCCCTCGGGTGTCCCTTACCTTCTGGCAGTGGCCCCGGCATGGAGCGGTACCTTCTGCCGGCGCAGTCCGGCCACGAGTCGGCGGCTAGAGCGGAGGGGTGCGGCTCTCCCCCTTCTGCAGCCAAGATGGCCGACGATGCCTGTCACACTATGGACACAGGCAAGGAGCGAGATCACACTCAGGGAGCAGATACAATGGAATCTCCCTCCAACCTCCTCACTGCCTCTCCACTCCCTTTTGGCACTGACTGCCTTAATGAGCAGTATAATAAGATAGCACAGGCAGTGTCCTCTATATTGCTCCCTAATATCACTCAGGCTGTAGATAGAGCAGTCACAATGGGCATTGAACAGCTGAGAAAGGATCTCAGCGATCATTCTAAACGATTATCTGAGGCTGAACAACGTTTATCTGATTTAGAAGATGAAGTCCATTCAATGCAAGCGGGTACATCACAATCCAATAGTATACAGCAAAGTATTTTGGATAAAATCGAAGATTTGGAAAATCGATCACGTAGGAATAACCTACGCATTGTGGGTCTTCCAGAATCTTTCAATACTGGATCTCTCCCCGATTTATGCTCAACACGGATCCCGGCGGCATTAGGCCTATCCTCCTCCTGCCAGGTCGCGAGAGCTCACCGCCTGGGGCCTCCGTCTACCGAGCGCCGAACGCCACGCTCAGTGATTGTCCGCTATCTCAATTATGCTGACCGCGTAGCGATCCTCACCTCTTTTCGTAACTCACGCTCTTTGCAGATTGAAGGTCACAAATTACTGCTATTTGCGGACTACTCGCAGGAAGTGTCGCGTAAACGGAAGGCATTCCAGCAAGTATATGCCACTCTTTATCAGAAAGGAATAAAGTTCACATTGGCGTATCCGGCCACGTTACGGTTCACTGCACCATCTGGGGTCTCTAAATCTTTTGTCCATCCTGAAGAAGCCCACCAATATCTCCGAGATCACCTAGCCGAAGGGGATCCGGCAACACAGCAGGCGGGTAGAAATTTTGGGCCCAGAGATCAACGCAGTCCCTGCAAAGACCCACCTAAACGTCAATGCATCATTCCATCGTCCTCTAAAGCTCGTCCGCCTTGAAGGTCTAGGAGGCCATTGGTCTCTACATCAAAGCTTCAAGCTTTTCTCTTGATCTGATTGGCTCTGATGAAAGAGCTTTCTACTGGTATTTTTTTATTTTTGAATGGTATTTTTTTGCGTACTGAAAGCTCACACGTTCTAAAGTCTGAGCCTGTTCGGTTGTTCAGCGCTAGATGTTCTATGTATTATTTGTTTGGCACAAGGCCTTTGCATTGTCGCCTACTTCAATGTCATGTTTTATTTACATATATGCCTGAATTTTACTTCTTCCTTCCTGCATTTGCCTTGCTCCATACATCAGCGGTGCTGCGGGGGAGGGGTGCTGGAGCTGCTGTCGGGAGTTCATTTGAGGGACGCCCTCACGCATCCTTAGCAATTATAACTTGGTCCCAGGGGCAAGCTCCTCTCACTGCTACTCCCGGTCACGCTGATGTTGGTGGATACAGCATGCGGAATGACGTGAAGTCCTCTATACTGTTGTGGTATATTATATGTTTGGTATTTTTGTTGGGCTTTACTAGGGCCCCTGCTCTTGTCTTCGCTTTTTCTCCTCTTTTTTCTCTCCACTTTCACTTTTTCTTCTTTGGAGATCTTCGTC
This sequence comes from Staurois parvus, assembly GCF_062004578.1. Lineage (NCBI taxonomy): Eukaryota > Metazoa > Chordata > Amphibia > Anura > Ranidae > Staurois > Staurois parvus. The sequence continues at coordinate 3,725,758 of NW_028317841.1, read as the reverse complement.
GTCTTCTGAGACCAGATTTACACCACCCACATCCGCCTAATGAAGCAACGCTAATTGTTACTACATCTCTAATTGGTAAGTCCCGTATCTTCTTATCACATACCTTATCCCAGCTAGAATGACACGTATTTTTTCCTGGAATGTTAAAGGCCTCAGATCCCCTCACAAACGCATGGCAGTACTAAGACATTTGCGGCGCTTACGCGCGGATATAGCTCTACTCCAAGAGACTCATCTTACACAGCCTGACTTTGTCCGTATGCGAAACCTCTGGGTGGGTCACGTCTTCGGCTCCTCCTCCCTTAATAATAAAGCAGGGGTACTTATTCTTATTCACAAGAGACTTAATCCTGAATTGGTCTCTGTGGATGCAGATGCCGAAGGCCGTTTCATAGCAGCACATGTCAAAATAGGACCCCAAGAGTTGGTCCTTGCCAACATATATGCTCCTAACTCCCCGACGAGGCATGTTTTTCAGGACCTGTCTTCACGGCTGGCACCCTATATCCACAAGCCGCTTGTCATGGGAGGTGATTTTAATTCTGTTATGCAGGAGCAGGAGGATAAATCGCAGAGTGTTGACCGAGACTCTCGCTCTACTCAGCCTCCCCGTCCAACGCCCACATTACTTGGTAGTTTCGTTGAAGCTATGCAGTTTACTGATATATGGCGCTTGACACACCCAGACGGTAGAGATTATACTTTCTATTCTCCCGTTCACCACTCTTTATCACGAATCGATTATATTTTTTGCAACCCCACAACGTTGCAACATGTTGTATCATCTACCATACATGACATAGCCATATCGGATCACTCTCCAATTTCTATCATGATATATTTCTTAGATTCTAAACCGCACCCTAGGATATGGCGCTTCCCCTCGTTTTTGGCAAATAATCAGGAGCTTTCCCGGCAGCTACAAGACACCTGGGCAGATTTCCAATCTACTAATGCGGCTCATGTTTCTAATCCAAATTTATTTTGGGATACGGGGAAGGCGGTATTACGCGGTAAAATTATTGCTTTTACGTCCGCATATAAAAAAAGAATTCTGCACCATTTCACGGAGGCTAGTAACCTTCTTAGACTGACTCAGCGCAGGATGACGGACTCAAATACACAGGACAATAGGACAGCTTGGGCGGACGCTAAGAACCAGTTCAAACACTTGGGCGGCAGCACAGGAAACACTTCATCACTCATACCTTGACTTACAGTATCACAGGTTTGGTAACAAACCAGGCAAATTTCTGGCGCGCATGTGTAGGAAGCCTTTTACCCCCACGCAATTCACCTCTTTAAAGGATTCTCAGGGGATACTTACACAATCTTCGGAAGAGATTATATCTATTCTGGAAAGTTTTTACGCAAATTTATATGGGTTGGACCCTATAGACCAGGCACGAGCACACTCCTTTCTTGACAGCGTACATCTACCACAAATAGATCCAATAGCACTGCAATCTCTAAATGCCCCGATATCACAGGCGGATATTTGTCTAGCTATTAGTTCCTTAGCCAATGGTAAAGCTCCAGGCCCAGACGGGTACACTTCTGAATTTTATAAACTTATGGATAAAACCCTCTCTCCTACTCTTCAGCTGGTATATCAGTCTATTCAGGAGAGCGGGGTATATCTGCCATCAGCTTCGCAGGCCCACATTAAATTAATAGCCAAAAAAGGCAAGGACCCCTCGGACCCTGGTTCTTATCGACCAATTTCTCTCCTTAATCTAGATGCAAAGATTCTCTCTAAAATAGTAGCTAACCGTTTGGCCATCATTTTGCCCACCCTTATTCATCCTTCTCAAGCTGGCTTTATAAAGGGGCGCTCGGCCACCTCAAATATCCGCAAAGTGCTCACAGTTTTACATCAGGCTAAACATAACCCATTACAGGATCTAGCGATTGTTTCCCTCGACGCTGAAAAAGCGTTTGACAATGTAAGTTTTCAATGGCTTTATTCGGTCCTCACTAAATTTGGCTTTTCCGGACCGTTCACACGTTTAATTCAGGCTATGTATTCTGCCCCGACAGCTCAGGTAGTGGCAGCGGGGAAAATATCCAATCCCATTTCATTACATAAGGGTACAAGACAAGACTGTCCATTGTCCCCCCTGCTTTTCAACTTAGCTTTAGAACCCTTAGCCCGCTTCCTGTTGTTTCAATCACAACTTCATGGCATTCAAATGGCCCAACAGGATCTTCGTCTAGCTTTATTTGCGGACGACATACTAATATTCACCTCCAACCCGACTCTAGACTTACCGTACATTCAGTCCGTTTTCGCAGATTTTCGATGCTGCTCGGGCCTCCGTATTAATTTTGCGAAAAGTGAGGTTCTGCCGTTATATCACGCTCGACTCCCTGAGTGGGCTGGCGACTCACTCTTTAAAATTAATATGAACCATATCACTTATCTAGGTATTAAAATTGGGAAATTAGCCTCGTCCCTTTATTCTCTTAACTATTCACCAGTAATTCAAAAAATTTTAGGGGAATTGGAAATGTGGAAAGAACTGCCATTATCACTTATGGGTAGAGTCCACCTCTTCAAGATGACGAGTTTTCCAAAGCTTCTGTATCCTCTTCAAACTATTCCTCTCCTGCTCAAGCATACGGATATAGTCAGGCTGAATAAAGCGATTTCTAGTTTCTTATGGAGGGGGCGCCGTCCGCGAATAGCTATACATAAGTTGTTTCTTCCTAGATGTGAGGGTGGTCTGGGCCTTCCCAACATTAGGCTTCACAATCTATCTTGTATTTTACGGGTATGTGTAGATTGGATCTCCCGTTCGTCTGTGTTTTCTAATTACCGACTCGAATCTGGCATGGTGAGCCCATATGATCTGTCGGCCCTCTTACATTCTAATTCTGCCTCACTTCCTCCGGATCTTAAACACAATCCACTCATACGGGATACCCTCTTCACATGGAGGGAGGTCAGACGTAGACTAGGAGTTTCTCCCTGGCTGTCTCGATATCTCCCTATTCATCACAATCCTTCCTTTTCTGTCTCTCAATAAATGCAGCTTATGAAAAGTGGTATGACCAGGGTCTTAGACTTGTAAGTCAGTTGTATGGCTCAGCAACAGGATCCCCCCTTCCGTTCCAACAAATTCTCAGCGCGTTTGACTTACCTTCCCACCATTTTTTGTATATTTTGCAAGTTAGGAATTATGTGAATTCCATAGTACAAAACAAGTCTTCTCACTTTTGCTCTACTATGATAGAAGTCCTTGTAAGGAATCAAAAATACAACATATCCAATATATATTTTAATTTTAATTTAATTTTTGAATCTTATTAGATAAAATTAAATTGTATGGTCTATTTTTTATATTTTTTTTATATTTTTTATATATTTATTTTATTTTATTCATTTATTTTATAGTTTATGGGTATATATGTATATATATACCTTTATACAATTTGAGTGCTGTGATAGGATGTCTTCTATGAATGAGGTTAGTAGTGCGGACTCCGGTAAAATGGCCGCCGGGAGTCCGCCCTCTAATTAGGAATAGTGGGTTGATCATCCCCTATATAAATGAATCATGGCTCTGGGGGGCGGTACCCTGATGAAGTCATGACGCACGTGACGTAACGCGTCGGAACGCCATTCCCAGTTCGAGATTTCGTCACTTCCGGTCACGTGGGGACGTTTGTCCGGACGCAGCGGCCATATTTGTTTCCCGCCCTGTATGAGAATACACCCATGATGTGAGGTGGAAAAGCGCTGTATTCAAGGATTACATGTGAGTGGGAAAAATTTGTTATGCCAAATTACTCCTAATAAACGGTATTACACTATGGGAAGCTTTTGTTTGTGTCCTATATGACGTGTTGAGAGGAGGTGGAGTGGAAGTCCTGAGGTCCCTTGCTGAGTTGCCTGGAGGAAAGGATTGCCTTTGAGGAGAGTTTTTTGCCTTGTGGCCCTGTGTGGGTCGAGGAGGGGAGGTGAGCAGGCATTGCTGCCATTGGAGGATTCCTTTTTGAGCACTAGAAGTGAAGATCACAGAGTGTTTTTCACATTTTGCATGGACTATTTGAGTTTATTTTGAACACTGAGTTCATTCATTTTTATCACTGAATTAAGAAGCAATTTATTTTTATTTTATTCTGTTATAGGGTTTATCACAAGATATATGTATTACATAATTTATTGCAGAATCACTATTTTTGATCTATAGGTTCGTCACAATTATCACGATTTGTCACATTTTTTATTATGAATTAGTATTATTATGATTAAAGATGAGCGAAGTATTGAAAAATTCGATTCGGCTGATTCGGCGAATTCCAGTATGAAATTCGATTCGATGCGAATTTCTTCGCTACGAAGATGGCTTATAAAAAGGGTTTCTAGGCTTCAGAGAGCCTTTAAATTAGTGCAGAACACTGTACCTTTAATTTAAATGCCCTTGGAGATCAGGAAGGAGAAGGAGAAGGAGAAGGAGAAGGATGAGAAGAAGGAGAAGGATGAGAAGAAGGAGAAGGATGAGAAGAAGGAGAAGGAGAAGGATGAAAAGATGGAGAAGGAGAAGGATGAGAAGAAGGAGAAGGAGAAGGAGAAGGATGAGAAGAAGGAGAAGGATGAGAAGAAGGAGAAGGATGAGAAGAAGGAGAAGGAGAAGGATGAGGAGAAGGAGAAGGATGAGAAGAAGGAGAAGGATGAGAAGAAGGAGAAGGAGAAGGATGAGAAGATGGAGAAGGAGAAGGATGAGAAGAAGGAGAAGGAGAAGGATGAGAAGAAGGAGAAGGAGAAGGATGAGAAGAAGGAGAAGGATGAGGAGAAGGAGAAGGATGAGAAGAAGGAGAAGGATGAGAAGAAGGAGAAGGATGAGAAGATGGAGAAGGAGAAGGATGAGAAGAAGGAGAAGGATGAGAAGAAGGAGAAGGATGAGGAGAAGGAGAAGGATGAGAAGAAGGAGAAGGATGAGAAGAAGGAGAAGGAGAAGGATGAGAAGAAGGAGAAGGATGAGAAGAAGGAGAAGGAGAAGGATGAGAAGAAGGAGAAGGATGAGAAGAAGGAGAAGGATGAGAAGAAGGAGAAAGAGAAGGAGAAGCAGAAGGAGAAGGATGAGAAGAAGGAGAAGGAGAAGGATGAGAAGATGGAGAAGGAGAAGGATGAGAAGAAGGAGAAGGAGAAGGATGAGAAGAAGGAGAAGGATGAGAAGAAGGAGAAGGATGAGGAGAAGGAGAAGGATGAGAAGAAGGAGAAGGATGAGAAGAAGGAGAAGGATGAGAAGAAGGAGAAGGATGAGAAGAAGGAGAAGGATGAGAAGAAAGAGAAGGATGAGAAGAAGGAGAAGGACGAGAAGAAGGAGAAGGATGAGAAGAAGGAGAAGGATGAGAAGAAGGAGAAGGATGAGAAGAAGGAAAAGGAGAAGGATGAGAAGATGGAGAAGGAGAAGGATGAGAAGAAGGAGAAGGAGAAGGATGAGAAGAAGGAGAAGGAGAAGGATGAGAAGAAGGAGAAGGAGAAGGATGAGAAGAAGGAGAAGGATGAGAAGAGGGATGAGAAGAAGGATGAGAAGAAGGAGAAGGATGAGAAGAAGGAGAAGGATGAGAAGAAGGAGAAGGATGAGAAGAAGGACAGTTCTGTGACAGTTTCTGTCTATTTCTGACAGTTCTGGGACATTCACTCCATACAGCGGTTTCAACCGCTGTATGGAGTGAATGTCCCAGAACTGTCAGAAATAGACTATTTCTGACAGTTCTGGGACATTCACTCCATACAGCGGTTTCAACCGCTGTATGGAGGGAATGTCATAGAACTGTCAGAAATAGACTATTTCTAACAGTTCTGGGACATTCCTTCCATACAGCGGTTGAAACATTGTATCTATTTGTTTCCATAAATGGATCCATTTATGGAAAAAAATAGATACAATGTTTCAACCGCTGTATGGAAGGACAGTCCCAGAACTGTCATTAATAGTCTATTTCTGACAGTTCTATGACATTCCCTCCATACAGCGGTTGAAACCGCTGTATGGAGTGAATGTCCCAGAACTGTCATAAATAGTCTATTTCTGACAGTTCTGGGACATTCACTCCATACAGCGGTTGAAACATTGTATCTATTTTTTTCCATAAATGACATTCTGCATATACACTTAGAGGAGCGCTGCAGATACACTTTTTGCCGGCTTGGAATTATTCTTATTTTCATCCTACTTCTTCTTCTTCTTCTTATGAGGATGAGGATGAAGAAGAAGAAGTAGGATGAAAATAAGATTAATTCCAAGCCGGCAAAAAGTGTATCTGCAGCGCTCCTCTAAGTGTATTTGCAGAATGTCATTTATGGAAAAAAATAGATACAATGTTTCAACCGCTGTATGGAGTGAATGTCCCAGAACTGTCATAAATAGTCTATTTCTGACAGTTCTATGACATTCCCTCCATACAGCGGTTGAAACCGCTGTATGGAGTGAATGTCCCAGAACTGTCAGAAATAGTCTATTTCTGACAGTTATGGGACATTCCTTCCATACAGCGGTTGAAACATTGTATCTATTTGTTTCCATAAATGGATCCATTTATGGAATTAAATAGATACAATGTTTCAACTGCTGTATGGAAGGAATGTCACAGAACTGTTAGAAATAGTCTATTTCTGACAGTTCTATGACATTCCCTCCATACAGCGGTTTCAACCGCTGTATGGAGTGAATGTCCCAGAACTGTCAGAAATAGTCTATTTATGACAGTTATGGGACATTCACTCCATACAGCGGTTGAAACATTGTATCTATTTTTTTCCATAAATGACATTCTGCAAATACACTTAGAGGAGCGCTGCAGATACACATTTTGCCGGCTTGGAATTAATCTTATTTTCATCCTACTTCTTCTTCTTCTTCTTCTTCTTCTTCATCCTCATCCTTATAAGAAGAAGAAGAGGATGAGGATGAAGAAGAAGAAGTAGGCAAAAAGTGTATCTGCACCGCTCCTCTAAGTGTATCTGCAGAATGTCATTTATGGAAAAAAATAGATACAATGTTTCAACCGCTGTATGGAGTGAATGTCCCATAACTGTCAGAAATAGACTATTTCTGACAGTTCTGGGACATTCACTCCATACAGCGGTTGAAACCGCTGTATGGAGGGAATGTCATAGAACTGTCAGAAATAGACTATTTATGAAAGTTCTGGGACATTCCTTCCATACAGCGGTTGAAACATTGTATCTATTTTTTTCCATAAATGACATTCTGCAAATACACTTAGAGGAGCGCTGCAGATACACATTTTGCCGGCTTGGAATTAATCTTATTTTCATCCTACTTCTTCTTCTTCTTCTTCATCCTCATCCTTATAAGAAGAAGAAGAGGATGAGGATGAAGAAGAAGAAGAAGTAGGCAAAAAGTGTATCTGCAGCGCTCCTCTAAGTGTATCTGCAGAATGTCATTTATGGAAACAAATAGATACAATGTTTCAACCGCTGTATGGAAGGACAGTCCCAGAACTGTCATTAATAGTCTATTTCTGACAGTTCTATGACATTCCCTCCATACAGCGGTTGAAACCGCTGTATGGAGTGAATGTCCCAGAACTGTTATAAATAGTCTATTTCTGACAGTTCTTGGACATTCACTCCATACAGCGGTTGAAACATTGTATCTATTCTTTTCCATAAATGACATTCTGCAGATACACTTAGAGGAGCGCTGCAGATACACTTTTTGCCGGCTTGGAATTATTCTTATTTTCATCCTACTTCTTCTTCTTCTTCTTATGAGGATGAGGATGAAGAAGAAGTAGGATGAAAATAAGATTAATTCCAAGCCGGCAAAAAGTGTATCTGCAGCGCTCCTCTAAGTGTATTTGCAGAATGTCATTTATGGAAAAAAATAGATACAATGTTTCAACCGCTGTATGGAGTGAATGTCCCAGAACTGTCATAAATAGTCTATTTCTGACAGTTCTATGACATTCCCTCCATACAGCGGTTGAAACCGCTGTATGGAGTGAATGTCCCAGAACTGTCAGAAATAGTCTATTTCTGACAGTTATGGGACATTCCCTCCATACAGCGGTTTCCGGCAAAAAGTGTATGTGCAGAGTTCCTCTATTCTGCAGATACACTTAGAGGAGCTCTGCAGATACACTTAGAGGAGCTCTGCACATACACTTTTTGCCGGCTTGGAATTATTCTTATTTTCATCCTACTTCTTCTTCTTCTTCATCCTCATCCTCTTCTTCTTCTTCTGAGGATGAGGATGAGGATGAAGAAGAAGAAGAAGAAGTAGGATGAAAATAAGATTAATTCCAAGCCGGCAAAAAGTGTATGTGCAGAGCTCCTCTAAGTGTATGTGCAGAGCTCCTCTAAGTGTATCTGCAGAATAGAGGAACTCTGCACATACACTTTTTGCCGGCTTGGAATTATTCTTATTTTCATCCTACTTCTTCTTCTTCTTCTTCATCCTCATCCTCTTCTTCTGAGGATGAGGATGAGGATGAAGAAGAAAAAGAAAAAGTAGGATGAAAATAAGATTAATTCCAAGCCGGCAAAAAGTGTATGTGCAGAGCTCCTCTAAGTGTATCTGCAGAGCTCCTCTAAGTGTATCTGCAGAATAGAGGAACTCTGCACATACACTTTTTGCCGGCTTGGAATTATTCTTCTTTTCATCCTACTTCCTCTTCTTCTTCTTCTTCTTCTTCTTCTTCTTCATCCTCATCCTCATCCTCAGAAGAAGAGGATGAGGATGAAGAAGAAGAAGAAGAAGAAGTAGGATGAAAAGAAGAATAATTCCAAGCCGGCAAAAAGTGTATGTGCAGAGTTCCTCTATTTCTGCCAGTTCTCTGACAGCTTCTTCACATGTACAGCGGTTGAAACATCTGTATCCTAAATGGAAACTAATAGATACAATGTTTCAACCGCTAAACATGTGTTCCTTCTGTCAGAGAACTGTCAGAAATAGCGGAGCTCACTGCAGGGACACTTTTGCCGGCTGATCGGGAAATGTTCGATTCGCGCACCCGAAGTAGGCAAAATTTCGGATTCGACGCGAATCGAATATTTCCTGAAATTTGACTCGAATTCCGGTTCGCCTGGTTCGATTCGCTCATCTCTAATTATGATAATTGATTCTATCACTGATATTTGAGTATTCATCATGGATTTTATATTCGTTATTTTCCATCACAGATCTATTAAGAGGCAATAATAATTGGTATATATGAGAGGTGTTTATGCATTTTATTTTTTCACTAATTGATTTAGTTTATATGGTTTTTATCACCTTATAGTATTAATTATTTTTAAGTTCGGTGGGTATTTATGGTATGCACAGAGGGAATTTGTTTAGATAATTTTGGAGCGCTTCACTATTTAATGCATGGTATTTATGACTTATTGGTTGAGGTTGAGTGATTGCAGCTAGTAGATAGGGACTTACCCATATCAAGCGCAGGAAGATATCCCCCCTAGTTTTTACTGCTATTTTAGTGACCATCATACCTTTTGCAGCTAGTATGGAGATTTTTCGGTTTGTTGAAAATAGGATTATTAATTTAGAAGAAATTTTTAATCACACTGAACATGCCCCTATTAATGATCTGGACACCTTATATAGGAAATTAGGGCACTTGATGGAAAAGAAGCTGTCTATTTGGTGGGATATGACCACCTTTGAAAAATATCTTAAGGACAGATTGGTGCCCAGGAGATTTAGGTGGGATATTCCCATCTGTGATGGGTTAGATGATACAGAAGCAACTGAGGAATGGTTTGAGTTCTTCCATGAGAAGGGTTTAGAGCTTATAAAATTTTTACTCAAAAGGAAACAGAGGAAATTAAGGAACCTAGAATCTCAAATAGGAGAGATTAAACAAAAACTTGAATTAATGAAGGATTCTGTGGATTTAGAACCATATAACAAAAGGGTAAATAAAGACCTAGAGAAGCTTGATCAAGAGATAAAATATAGGAAAACAAAAAAATATCAGAGAGATTTTAACGATTTTAAAAAGGAACAAGTTTTTAAATGGCAGAGTTCCCCGGTAGAGACAGAGAGTGTATCCAATAATACCACTCCAGTTAAAGAACAAAATGTGGATACAAATAGATCCCTCCCAATGCCGCCAAAAACAGTTAGGAATAATGATGAGCAAAAGACTAACCATTATGGACCATCATACCACACTCCCCATAATGGATGGAGGCAACAACCTAAAAATGGAGGGCCTCCATATAATAATAAAAAAACCTAAAGGAAAAAATGGAGGGAATGGGTGGAGACCCCAGTGGAATTCACAGTGGAATAGACCTAACAATTATCAGAGACCTGAATATTATGGTCCACCTAGACCTGAGTATTATTCGAACAAAATGTACAATTACTATCCAGAAAGAAGCCCGAGATTTTATCCACAGGAAAGATGGTAATATTTCTGCCCTCCGTGGCGGCGGATATCTGCGGCCTGGTGCGGCCGCGTGGGCCGGGGCTCCGGCGCCTCACATCCACACCCGCTGCCATCCGGGTGGTGGGGGATCGTCCAGGGACATCCGAGGCGCCCTCTGCATCAGCTGGATCTGTGAGAGGGTCGCCGCTCAGTGTTGCCACTCCCCACTGCGGCGGGCAGCTGTGGCCTGCACCATGTGACGGGACCTTCCTCTCATCCGGTCACAGTGAGTAAGGGGGGACGGGCTGACAGTCCTCAGGTCCCCCCATTGTGATTTGGGGACTGGGTTTCACAGCTGCGGCCCCAGACGCCATCTGCCTCCGTTGCAGCAGCCCCTGTCGGGCTCCGTGGCCTACTGGAGCCCTGATACTGCTCCGAGGGGTGTTTTTTTGGATTTGCCCTGGAGGGCCCTGTGCTTGATATTGGAGGCCCTCTGCTCCACGCTCTGCATCCCTCTCAGGCCCTAGGGTGGGACCTGGTGCTGTGACCCTGCTCCTGCAAGATATAAAGTGGTTACTGCGGCCTGTGTCCTCTCTGCCTTTTCACGGCCTGCTAAATATTTTTACAATATAACATCTTCGCGGATGACCCCGACAGCATTCATGTAACTACAACCTTTAATCTATTTTGGGCGTTATAGGTCTCCTGGGGTTATTTTCTCCATTTCTTATCCAATTTTCAGCTGATCACCCCCAGGAGACTGCCTGTATGCCGTCCACCAAGAAAAAAAAGGGACAAGCTCAAAAGTCCCTCACGACATACCTACTTAAGGCACAAGAGCTTTGCAGCATGTCTCCAGTCACTACAGAACGAGCATCCCTGTCCGATCCCACGCAGGATACCATAGCTCCTTCCTTAGCCCTCGTCAGTGAAAATACACAGCAACTCACAAAGGGGGATCTGGAGTCTTGTCTGGAATCTATGTACACCAAGTTGGCCACCAAATTCCAATCAGAATTGCATAAAAGCACTAATGTTCTCTCTCAGGAAATAGCCACATTGGGCTCCAGGACCGACCGCTTAGAAACCAAACACGATGAACTTTGCTTAGCCTATGGTGAACTTTCCAGAGAGCATGACCATCTACAAACGGCTTTTTTACAATTGCGGGCGCAGGTAGAGGACCTAGATAATCGCAACCGCAGGAATAATTTGCGAATCAGGGGAATTCTGGAGTCTATATCTGACCTCTCATTAACCACAACCAAGTTATTCAAGTCACTCCTTCCGGATCGCGACCCTGGGTCTTTTGCCTGTGACCGCATCCATAGAGCCCTGCGCCCTAAACCTCCTAATGACAAGCCGCCTAGGGATATTGTCCTGTGTATGAAGGATTTCCTGACCAAAGAAGACATACTTAGAGCTGCTCGTAATACCCCAACAATCTCCTTCGATGGCTCGGTTCTACAAATCTTTCCAGATGTTTCCCCGGCCACGTTGGAGAAACGTAGAAAAATGAAGGAAGTTACCACTGCCCTGTTCTCAGCTCGTATCCGCTACAAGTGGGGCTTCCCTTTTAAGCTGATAGTTCCACATAATGGGAGCACATATATAGCCACATCCCTTCTTGAAGGTAGGGAAATTTTGGCCAAATTGGGCCTGGCGGATGCCCCATCGCCTCGGCGTCCACCCTCCACCCCTCGTGTTTCTCCCATTTGGCATACTCCATCTCCACGAAGGGATAGAAGGAGAGTCAGACAAGCACCGGGCTGACAGGACCATTTTCACATGCCTGATACCCATTGTTTTGACGGTCCTTGGTCCTGCCTATTGTATATTATGACTTTGACAGGAACTGGGACACAGGGATTTTGCTCTTTATCTCTTACACTGTCAGGATATGCATTTTTGTGGTCGTTGCTCTGATATCTTTGTGGTTCTGCGAACTATGTGTTCCTTGTATTAATAGCTGGACGAGTTAAGTTTTACAAGGGTCTGTGGGCCCTCTTAATTACGCCCATTAAACCATGGTCTCACAACTCTTGGACACGTTTCCCCACCCTGCCTCCTGACATGGCCGGAGGTGTTGCCGCCCGATTGAGGGGTGACGGCTCCGTTTTCCATGTTTTACGGAGACAGGGTCTGGGCCCATTTGGCCCGTTAATGTCTGAATTTTTTGTTTTATCGGGTATGGTAAATTTCCTGCCTGATCCATGTTCTTTAGTTACCCTCTCAACTGTAGGAGCTATTAAAGCTTCGTTTCTATTGTTTTTTGCTCATTCTCTTCACAAAACTTTAGTGTATGACGTTGGTATTGTGCCGGTCTGTGGACGTCATGACCCCCATGTTGGGGTCTGGGGGTCCCCTAGGCTGGTACTGCTGCAGGTAGATCTGTCTGATGTGGACCTGTGGGTCATCATGTCTAGCCAAATAATTTTAGGAGATATCTCTCCAGTGTGTATTTTTACGCTGATAGTGTCAAACTTTGTTTACTATGGTAATTCAATGTATCTCGCATAATGTCCAGGGTTTCAATTCACCAAATAAGCGCCAAACAGCCTTTCTTCAATATAAGCGTCTAGGAGCTAAAATTATATTATTACAGGAAACACATTTTGCAGCCGCAAAACACCCAACATATTTTCATAAATCCCATAGGCAGGGGTATTATACCCTACATTCCTCCAAGAGTAGGGGAGTAGCCATCTTTCTACATAACTCATTCCCCTTTGAGGTTCAACATGTGTATCGTGATCAGTAGGTTTATCATTCTTAAAGGCACCCTTTCCGGTCGAGAACTTACGATTGCTAATCTTTATGCACCGAACTCGGCACAATCTTCCTTCTTTTCTACATTTTTTGGTGCTCTGGATAGGTTTTTATCCCCTCATCTATTGGTGGGTGGTGATTTTAATCTAGTGGCAAACCCTCTTTTGGATCGTAGCTCCTCCTCACACTCTTCCCAAGCTTTCCCAAAATCCCTTACCAAGAAACTAGATGCCCTCCAGTTGGTGGATACCTGGAGAGCGCACAACATGGGAGCCAGGGATTACACATTTTATTCTCACCCACACGACTCTTATGCCAGATTAGACTATATCTATTGTACCCCGATTTTACTAGCTAATTCTAAGACAGCTTGTATTCACTTGAGCCCCTGGTCGGATCACAATATCTTGGCTTTATCTATCACATTTATAGGATTGGCACCTACTCCCTTCTCTTGGAGACTTAATGACTCTATGCTAACTGATATTGACTCTCGTCAAGAGGTGGTTACATCTATCCGGGAATATTTTCAATCTAATTCAACCCCTGATATATCCTCGGCCACACTATGGGTAGCCCATAAGTCGGTCCTACGAGGCCGACTTATCTCCATGGCTTCATCCAGAAATAGAAAACATTGGCAGCAAGTACTACTTCTTACCCGAGAATTAGAAGCACACTATAGAGGTCATGTTGCTAATCCATCTCTCCTCAATAAACAGTTATTGTCCCAAAAACGCTTAGAACTGAATGCCCTGCTTTCTCAAAAGACTGAAAAGGCCCTCCACTGGTCGAAGGCCTCGTTCCTATTACATAGCAACTCAGCATCTACCATGTTTGCAAGGAAATTGAACCACTCTCTGCGCCCCCCACACGTGTATAAACTACGCACTAATTCGGGTACTATCTCATCTCTACCTCAGGAAGTCTTAGGTATTTTTGAAAACTTTTATTCTAATCTACTAGCTTCTCCGCAGTCAGATTCTGTTCCTCCATCAGACTCATGGCTGGATTCTATATCCCTCCCTGCTCTTACACCTTCTCAGATTGCCTCCCTTAATGCCCCCTGCACTTTGGAGGAAATAACTTGTGCGATTAGTGCGCTAAAACGCTCTACTGCACCGGGTCCAGATGGATTTACCGCTAGTTATTATAAGCATTTTGCCCCCACGCTGGCTCCCTATTTGATAACTTTATTCAATGATGTTTTGCAGGGGGGTAGGTTCCCTGAGGAGATGCTATTGGCTAATATGTCCCTAATACCTAAACCGCAGAAAGACCACTGTTTGCCACAAAACTATAGACCAATCTCAGTAATGAATAACGATCTGAAGATATTTAGCCGTATTTTGGCGAACAGGTTGGCCCCTATCATCTCCTCTTTGGTTTCTCCAGACCAGTCGGGTTTTATTCCCGACAGATTTATTACTGATAACATTCGCCTCACTCTAAATGTTATTCAAGATGCTAATTTACATTCCAAAGAGGTTCTGTTGATGAGTTTAGATATAAACAAGGCTTTTGACAGTGTTCTTTGGCCATATTTATTCTCCCTGCTAGGGAAAATGGGCTTTAGTGACGGGTTTTTGGCAGGCGTGCACACCCTATACGACTCTCCTAAAACAAGAATAAGGCTTCCTGGTTGTAACTCTGACTTTTTTACATTGGGTAGAGGCACCCGCCAGGGTTGTCCTCTTTCACCCCTTCTATTTGCGCTGGTGTTGGAACCTTTGGCATTGGCGATCAGATCACATTCGGATATTTCTGGTTACTCATTATTAGTTTCACATTTTAAAATGAGCATGTATGCCGATGATGTTATGCTTTTTCTTACTAACCCATTGACTTCATTGCCTAATTTATGTGCTGTATTGAACGATTTTGCCTTAGTGTCAGGTCTCACCGTTAATTTTACCAAATCGGTGATTATGCCGGTTAATGTTCCTGACTCCCTAAGTGCATCTCTCCGTAGCTCTTTCCCATTTCGTTGGGTCAAGGACAGGATCTTCTATCTTGGGATTAATCTCACCCCTAGATACTCGGATATGTTTACTGCTAATTATCCATCATGTGTATCACGTCTCTCTACTCTATTGAAGATTTGGCATGGTTATCATATTTCCTTTCTGGGTAGAGTCACGGCGGTTAAAATGAATATTTTGCCCAAACTGCTTTATCTTTTTAGATCACTGCCAGTTCCAGTTTCAAAAACGTTTTTGGATCACTTTCAGCGGCCTGTTAATAATTTTATTTGGGGAAATAAGCATCCACGTTTTGCTTCATCCATTTTGTACCGCTCACAACGGACGGGAGGTCTTGGCCTCCCCAACTTTTGGCTATATTACCTCTCTGCTCGTTTTGCGCAATTATCACAATGGGCTACTATTAATTCTCAAATCCCATGGATCAAGTTTGAGTCTCAATCAATACGCCCATTTTATTTACCGGGAATTCTATGGTCTAAAATTTCCCCCCGATCGCTTACTTTTCATAACTCCATAGTGACTCATTCGCTGACTCTCTGGTCCAAATACAAATCTAAATTGAATCTAGTCTCTCTTACCCCCCCAGGTGTTTCATTTTTTGGTGACCCCACTTTTGTTGTAGCTTTTTCTTCCCCTCAACAGTTTCGTTGGTGGTATGATTGATCCTTTATCAGATTATCGGATTTTCAAAGAGGAGGATCTTATATTACCTTTGATATGCTACGTGTGTTGTTTGATGTTCCTCTTCGCGAGTACCTTCGCTACCGACAGATTAGACATTTTTTTAATTCGCACTTTGGCCTTATGCCATCTTCCCCGATTTCTTTTTTTGAACGTATCAGGGGTAGGGGTCTTATCTCAGATCTTTATCACCAATTTTTGATCTGCCTTTTTCATACACCCCCCTCTTATCGACAAAAATGGGAGGAGGATTGTGGTATCACTTTTTCAGAGGAGGATTGGGATTCCATGGTGGATAATATATGCAAGAGTTCTAGATCTCTTTCGGTTCGTGAGACAGCCCTTAAAGTTTTAACCAGATGGTATAATACCCCATCAAGACTACATGTATTGTTCCCACAAACGTCCCCTTTATGTTTCCGGGGCTGTGGCCTCACAGGTACTTTGGTTCATATATTCTGGGATTGCCCGACCATATCTTTGATTTGGTGTAAGATATCTGAGGTGGCTACCTCACTGTCGGGTACCCCGATACGATTGTCCATACAGACCTGTTTATTGGGGGCCAATATCCCAGGGGTCTCTGATGCCAATCTGAGATTGATACATACATTATGTATTGCCACCTTATGGTCTATTGCCTTACACTGGAGGTCCAATGCTGTACCCTTGGACTCCGTTTTACACAGAATTGATACTGTAATGCTCATGGACCGCATTCATTATACCCTACTGGATAAGATGCACTTATATGATAAAAAATGGGAGTCATGGAGAGATTGTAGACACTTATTGCATGTTTAGCAATATTCTCAGTAAAAGTTGCCTGACATGTACTGTTGACGGATGTATCTCTTAGCTTATCTTATTGTTCACGTATTTCATGCACTCGTAATTTACTCTTTTCCTTTTTTTTTTTTTTTTCTCTCTTTCTTATGTTAATATACTTTTCTGTATTGTACATTTCAAAAGTGCCTTGTTTTCGTTGAAAATAACACTTGAAAGTGTGCTGTTGTTTTACAGTCTACTTATATTCAATAAAATCGTTTGTAAACCAAAAAATATGCACCACCTAAAACAGCTAATAAGTTTGACATATATGTGGATACTCAAAAATTCGTTCGGAAATTGAACATTAAAAAATATTTTTTAGGGCTACCAGGGGCTAGAAGCAATTTAGCTAGTGGTTTTAGTAGCAATATTTTGCACAGTCATTTTAGAAACAAGTCACTTTTTAATCCGCAGTTATCTAATAATCATTATACAGAGGTTTTTAAACGCATGGTCAATCATGATTTGGAGAAATTGATAATTCCAAAAGTGACAACTAACATTGGTATCCAAACAGGAATCAATAGGCTCTCCAAAAGAGATAATATTGTAATAAGACCTGCTGACAAAGGGGGTGGTATTGTAATTCTGTCTAAAGAATATTATTTGCAAGATTTAAATAAACAATTATCAGATACCACCACATATAAAGTTATCCCTAGAGATCCGACACTTTCTTATAAAAAAGTTCTAACTAAGCTTGTACAAGAAGGAGAGAAAAAGGACTTTCTGAATAAAAAGGAGGCCAAATATCTGATACCAGAGGTTTGTAGAATACCCATAATTTATACAATACCTAAAATACATAAGAATTTGAGCGAACCTCCAGGTAGACCGATAGTGAATGGGGTACAATCGGTCTTGGCCAGATTAGGCCAATATGTAGATTTTTATCTACAACCAGCAGTTCAAAAGACGAAAGCTTATTTACGAGACACTAAGCATTTAATTCAGCTATTAGATAAAATGGAGCTGAGCTCGGAAATTTTGTTGGCAAGTGCTGATGTGACATCTTTGTACACAATCATTGATCACGATGGGGCGGTAGAGGCAGTTACATGGGGGCTTAGAGAATATACCACTATAGGGTGGCCCCAAAGGAAGTACATAGTGAAGTGTTTGGAATTCGGCCTCCAACACAATTATTTTTGGCACGATGAGACTTTTTTCCAACAAGTGAAAGGAGTCGCGATGGGGGCTAAATTCGCTCCCAGTGTGGCCAATTTATATATGGCCCACTGGGAGGAAGAGGCAATTTATAAACAGACCCCGGAGGAACTTTTGTTATACTCCAGATATATTGATGATGTGATCATTAGTGATGAGCGAATCGAACTAGGCGAAGTGGAATTCGTTTAGAATATTAGGAAAATTTTTCCTAAAATGGCGGCGACATGTGCGGCGACGGAGCGGGGATGTCTGGGAAGGCGCGCAGACAAGGCGCGCTGACCCATAATGCATTCATTCATGACATGTGATCGCATTAGCCAATCAGCAGCCAGCCAGCCAGCACTGTGTAATGGTCGAGCTATAAATGGCAGCCATTTTAGAATTCTCCATTTGACTCCAGTCATTCAACAGAGGCAGACCTGGCTGTATTCAGGGAGAGAGTTAGGGACATAGAAACGTTACTTAGGGACACAGAAACGTTACTTAGGGCCACAGAAACGTTACTTAGGGACACAGAAAGGTTACTTAGGGACACAGAAACGTTACTTAGGGACACAGAAACGTTACTTAGGGCCACAGAAACGTTACTTAGGGCCACAGAAACGTTACTTAGTGCCACAGAATTGTTACTTAGGGACAGACACAGAATTGTTACTGAGGGACACAGATTTGTTACTGAGGGCCACAGAACCGTTACTTAGGGCCACAGAAACGTTACTTAGGGCCACAGAATTGTTACTTAGGGACAGACACAGAATTGTTACTGAGGGACACAGAATTGTTACTGAGGGCCACAGAACTGTTACTTAGGGCCACAGAAACGTTACTTAGGGACACAGAATTGTTACTCAGGGACAGACACAGAATTGTTACTGAGGGACACAGAATCGTTACTTAGGGCCACAGAAACGTTACTTAGGGCCACAGAAACGTTACTTAGGGCCACAGAATTGTTACTTAGGGACAGACACAGAATTGTTACTGAGGGACACAGATTTGTTACTTAGGGCCACAGAACCGTTACTTAGGGCCACAGAAACGTTACTTAGGGACACAGAATTGTTACTCAGGGACAGACACAGAATTGTTACTGAGGGACACAGAATTGTTACTGAGGGCCACAGAACTGTTACTTAGGGCCACAGAAACGTTACTTAGGGCCACAGAAACGTTACTTAGGGCTACAGAAACGTTACTTAGGGCCACAGAAACATTACTTAGGGCCACAGAAACGTTACTTAGGGCCACAGAATTGTTACTTAGGGACAGACACAGAATTGTTACTGAGGGACACAGATTTGTTACTGAGGGCCACAGAACCGTTACTTAGGGCCACAGAAACGTTACTTAGGGACACAGAATTGTTACTCAGGGACAAACACAGAATTGTTACTTAGGGACACAGAATTATTACTCAGGGACAGACACAGAATTGTTACTGAGGGATACAGAATTGTTACTGAGGGACACAGAACCGTTACTTAGGGCCACAGAAACGTTACTTAGGGCCACAGAAACGTTACTTAGGGCTACAGAAACGTTACTTAGGGCCACAGAATCGTTACTTAGGGCCACAGAAACGTTACTTAGGGCCACAGAAACATTACTTAGTGCCACAGAATTGTTACTTAGGGACAGACACAGAATTATTACTGAGGGACACAGATTTGTTACTGAGGGCCACAGAACCGTTACTTAGGGCCACAGAAACGTTACTTAGGGACACAGAATTGTTACTCAGGGACAGACACAGAATTGTTACTTAGGGACACAGAATTGTTACTCAGGGACAGACACAGAATTGTTACTGAGGGATACAGAATTGTTACTGAGGGACACAGAACCGTTACTTAGGGCCACAGAAACGTTACTTAGGGCCACAGAAACGTTACTTAGGGCCACAGAAACGTTACTTAGGGACACAGAATTGTTACTCAGGGACAGACACAGAATTGTTACTTAGGGACACAGAATTGTTACTCAGGGACAGACACAGAATTGTTACTGAGGGATACAGAATTATTACTGAGGGACACAGAACCGTTACTTAGGGCCACAGAAACGTTACTTAGGGCCACAGAAATGTTACTTAGGGCTACAGAAACGTTACTTAGGGCCACAGAATTGTTACTTAGGGCCACAGAAACGTTACTTAGGGCCACAGAAACGTTACTAAGAGCCACAGAATTGTTACTTAGGGACAGACACAGAATTGTTACTGAGGGACACAGATTTGTTACTGAGGGCCACAGAACCGTTACTTAGGGCCACAGAAACGTTACTTAGGGACACAGAATTGTTACTCAGGGACAGACACAGAATTGTTACTTAGGGACACAGAATTGTTACTCAGGGACAGACACAGAATTGTTACTGAGGGATACAGAATTGTTACTGAGGGACACAGAACCGTTACTTAGGGCCACAGAAACGTTACTTAGGGCCACAGAAACGTTACTTAGGGCCACAGAAACATTACTTAGGGACACAGAATTGTTACTCAGGGACAGACACAGAATTGTTACTTAGGGACACAGAATTGTTACTCAGGGACAGACACAGAATTGTTACTGAGGGATACAGAATTATTACTGAGGGACACAGAACCGTTACTTAGGGCCACAGAATCGTTACTTAGGGCCACAGAAACGTTACTTAGGGCCACAGAAACATTACTTAGTGCCACAGAATTGTTACTTAGGGACAGACACAGAATTATTACTGAGGGACACAGATTTGTTACTGAGGGCCACAGAACCGTTACTTAGGGCCACAGAAACGTTACTTAGGGACACAGAATTGTTACTCAGGGACAGACACAGAATTGTTACTTAGGGACACAGAATTGTTACTCAGGGACAGACACAGAATTGTTACTGAGGGATACAGAATTGTTACTGAGGGACACAGAACCGTTACTTAGGGCCACAGAAACGTTACTTAGGGCCACAGAAACGTTACTTAGGGCCACAGAAACGTTACTTAGGGACACAGAATTGTTACTCAGGGACAGACACAGAATTGTTACTTAGGGACACAGAATTGTTACTCAGGGACAGACACAGAATTGTTACTTAGGGACACAGAATTGTTACTCAGGGACAGACACAGAATTGTTACTGAGGGATACAGAATTGTTACTGAGGGACACAGAACCGTTACTTAGGGCCACAGAAACGTTACTTAGGGCCACAGAAATGTTACTTAGGGCTACAGAAACGTTACTTAGGGCCACAGAATTGTTACTTAGGGCCACAGAAACGTTACTTAGGGCCACAGAAACGTTACTAAGTGCCACAGAATTGTTACTTAGGGACAGACACAGAATTGTTACTGAGGGACACAGATTTGTTACTGAGGGCCACAGAACCGTTGCTTAGGGCCACAGAAACGTTACTTAGGGACACAGAATTGTTACTCAGGGACAGACACAGAATTGTTACTGAGGGACACAGAATTGTTACTGAGGGACAAAGAATTGTTACTCAGGGACACAGAATTGTTACTCAGGGACACAGAATTGTTACTGAGGGACACAGAATTGTTACTCAGGGACAGACACAGAATTGTTACTCAGGGACAGACACAGAATTGTTACTGAGGGACACAGAATTGTTACTGAGGGACACAGAATTGTTACTCAGCGACAGACACAGAATTGTTACTCAGGGACAGACACAGAATTGTTACTGAGGGACACAGAATTGTTACTGAGGGACACAGAATTGTTACTCAGGGACAGACACAGAATTGTTACTCAGGGACAGACACAGAATTGTTACTGAGGGACACAGAATTGTTACTCAGGGACACAGAATTGTGGGCCACAGAACCGTTACTTAGGGCCACAGAAACGTTACTTAGGGACACAGAATTGTTACTCAGGGACAGACACAGAATTGTTACTGAGGGACACAGAATTGTTACTGAGGGCCACAGAACTGTTACTTAGGGCCACAGAAACGTTACTTAGGGCCACAGAAACGTTACTTAGGGCTACAGAAACGTTACTTAGGGCCACAGAATCGTTACTTAGGGCCACAGAAACGTTACTTAGGGCCACAGAAACGTTACTTAGGGCCACAGAATTGTTACTTAGGGACAGACACAGAATTGTTACTGAGGGACACAGATTTGTTACTGAGGGCCACAGAACCGTTACTTAGGGACACAGAATTGTTACTCAGGGACAGACACAGAATTGTTACTTAGGGACACAGAATTATTACTCAGGGACAGACACAGAATTGTTACTGAGGGATACAGAATTGTTACTGAGGGACACAGAACCGTTACTTAGGGCCACAGAAACGTTACTTAGGGCCACAGAAACGTTACTTAGGGCTACAGAAACGTTACTTAGGGCCACAGAATCGTTACTTAGGGACACAGAATTGTTACTCAGGGACAGACACAGAATTGTTACTCAGGGACAGACACAGAATTGTTACTGAGGGACACAGAATTGTTACTGAGGGACACAGAATTGTTACTCAGGGACACAGAATTGTTACTCAGGGACACATAATTGTTACTGAGGGACACAGAATTGTTACTCAGGGACAGGCACAGAATTGTTACTCAGGGACAGACACAGAATTGTTACTGAGGGACACAGAATTGTTACTGAGGGACACAGAATTGTTACTCAGCGACAGACACAGAATTGTTACTCAGGGACAGACACAGAATTGTTACTGAGGGACACAGAATTGTTACTGAGGGACACAGAATTGTTACTCAGCGACAGACACAGAATTGTTACTCAGGGACAGACACAGAATTGTTACTGAGGGACACAGAATTGTTACTCAGGGACACAGAATTGTTACTCAGGGACACAGAATTGTTACTGAGGGACACAGAATTGTTACTGAGGGACACAGAATTGTTACTCAGGGACACAGAATTGTTACTCAGGGACAGACACAGAATTGTTACTCAGGGACACAGAATCGTTTAATTAAAGAGTATGTCAGACAACATGCAGAGGAGTGGCATAGGAGGCAATGTTTTAGGAGCGAGCAGACGTGGCAGCAGAGGAAGGGGTCGAGGCAGCACTAGTCGCAGCCAGAGGCCAGTGCTCCCGGTGTCATCCAGCGGTTGTGTCTCCACCGACAACCCTGCCGTCATCGATTGGTTGGCTCGGTCGTCTTCCTCTTCCCAGGTCACCTCTGACACCTACAGCCAACGGTTGGTGGGTACGTCAGACACAACCGTTAGTTGGCATGGCCCGGGAGCAAGCCCACTGAAATCACGTGTCCTCTACCTGCCCCTGTCCTTTGGTGTTCCCTCACCAAGCGAAGTATCGCATGCTGTGGGCTCAGCCCCACTGTACATTGAGGAAGAGCTAACAGAGGGCGGTCAGGAACGGGGGGAGACATCCGCCTCTTCAGCAGCCAGGCGAAGAAGTAGTGGCGAGGAGAGTGGCTCGGTAGCCGGTCTAGAGACAGGTCTGTCTCCTGACCCACACGCAGCCGAGGGGGCTAGTAGTGAGGCGGAGACCCTAATTGATGATGATGAGGCTGATCGCACTTGGCAGCCTCGTCGTCATCAGGCTATTGCTTCCGCATCATCAGGAGAAGAGGGTGGCAGCTTGGCAGCGAGCAAAACAGTCGGTGGGTTGCCCAGGAGGCAGCAGGGTCACAGCAGTGTCAGTGGAGGCAAACGGCCACGGAGTACAGCACCAGCTCCACTGCAGCCTACCACCACGGCCAGTAGTGGTGCCGGTGTGCACGGAGGAAGCAGCAGTCAGCCAGTGAGGAGTATCGGGGGCAAAGTTTCCTACTCGGCGGTGTGGCAATTTTTTGTCAAGCCGCCCGAGGAAGTAAACGTAGCCGTATGTCGACTATGTCAAGCGTGGCCAGGGGGCCCATGTTGGGACTACAGCGTTGCGTCAGCATATGCAGCGTCGCCATTTGGTGGCCTGGGAAAACCGTGATAAAGATACGGCGGTTCTGCCTGCCCCAGACCCCGCTCCCTCACCGTTACTTGCTCCGTCCCCCGACGTCAATCGCCCTCTATCAGCCAGTCAAGGCTCGAACACCTCTGCTGAGGGGAGTTGTCGCTCGTTGGCATCTTCCGCTCGTTCTGATGCTCCTTCTCCTGCTACTCCTCTTCACGGATTCCGTCAGCAGTCTTTCTTGGAATCCGTTTCCAAGAGACAACAGTTTGCGAGCACGCACCCGACGGTGCAAAAGCTGAATGTCCTCCTGTCCAAGTTGCTGGTGCTGCAGTCCCTCCCTTTCCAAGTGGTGGACTCAGCACCTTTCCGACAAATGATGGCTTGTGCCGCGCCGCGGTGGAGAGTGCCAAGCCGTCATTTCTTCGCCAAAAAGGCAGTGCCAGCCCTGCATTCACATGTAGAAGAGATGGTGGGCCAGTCTTAAAACATGTCGGTCTCTGCCAAAGTGCACGGCAGCGCCGACGTGTGGAGCTGTAACTACGGTCAGGGACAGTACATGTCATTTACGGCCCACTGGGTGAACGTGGTGCCGTCACAGCCGCACCAGCAACTTGGACAGGTCACGCCGCTTTTGCCTCCACGTTTGCACGTCCTTGGTCCGGCAAAGATGTCCGCCTCTACCACCTCTTCTTCCGCCATGTCCTCAGCCGCCACCCCCGTGCCAAGTCCCATTACCCGACCGGCATATCACATGTGCAGGGCGCAACGGTGTCACGCTGTGCTGCACCTGGTATGCCTTGGCGAACGTAGTCACACAGGGGAGGAACTTCTCAGTGTAATGAACAGAGAAATCGACAGATGGCTGTCTCCGCGCAAACTGAAAATCGGAACCATGTTGACCGACAACGGAAAGAACATGGTGTCTGCTCTGCGTCAAGGAAGGTTGTGCCATGCGCCATGCATGGCTCACGTGTTCAATCTGGTTGTCAAGCGGTTCCTAAAATCCACCATCCCACTGCAAGACATCCTTAAAATGTCACGTAAACTTTGCATGCATTTCAGCCATTCCTACACCGCAAAGCACACCCTCCTTGAGCTGCAGCGGCAGAACGGAATTCCACAGCATCGCCTGATCTGCGACGTTGCAACAAGGTGGAATTCAACCCTACACATGTTAGACCGCCTTTACGAACAGCGAAAGGCCATCACCGATTTCCTGATGTTACAAGCGGATAAAGGTACTCCCCTGTGTAACTTCGATGTCAGCCATTGGCAGCTCATGCGTGACACCTGTCGCTTGCTCAGGCCCTTTGAGGAGGCCACGCTATTCGTGAGTCGGCAGGACTATGGGATGAACAACGTCATTCCTCTGTTGCACGTCCTGGAACAAATGCTGTTAACAATGACTGGTCAGGGTGCGGTAGACGTGGCGCACAGATCTCAACGCCACATGACCCCTGTGGGGACAGGACAGGAAGAAGAGGAGGAGGTAGAGGAGGACATTTGTGCTCAGGAATTATTGAGTGAAATGGGTGGTTTTTCCACTCAGCGGACAGGAGTGGAGGAGCAGGAGCATCTGGTAGAGGAGGAGGAGGAGGAGACAGAGGACCCAGACGCACCGTGGCAGTATGCTGTGGAGATGGAGGCAGGGAGTCCCTCGCATTCCTTGGCACAAATGGCCCATAGCATGCTCGGTTGCTTGCGTAGCGACAGCCGAATAATAACCATCAGACAGAGGGATGACTTTTGGCTGTCCACCTTGTTGGACCCTCGCTACCGTTCAAAAATGGTGGCCTTTTTTACACCTGCTGAGAGGGAGGCCAAAATAACGTACTATAAAAACCACCTATGTAGTCAGTTGGTCTCTGCCTTTGTGCGCCAACGTCCATCCTCAGACACTGTGGGCCCTGTGCGCTCACGTTCCGCTGCCATGGCAGCAGGGGAGGGGTGGGGTGGTAGGAGCAGTGGTAGCTCCACCAGCAGCGGCTGCCTCAGTCTGCAGTCGATGATGAGTAGCTTTCTTCACCAGCACAGTGAGGAAACTACTAACCAGCCGCAGCAGCAGCAGCATCAGGTGGACCTGGAGCAGGACCTCAAACAACAGGCTTGGGCCTACTTGGACAGCACCCTGCCAACCGAGGTAGACAATCCCCTTGACTACTGGGCAACGAAACTTGACCTTTGGCCCCAACTAGCTGAATTTGCCCTTGAAAGGCTGTCATGCCCGGCCAGTAGCGTGGCATCGGAGCGCGTGTTTAGTGCGGCAGGAGGTATTGTAACTCCGCGGAGGACACGACTGTCCACCCAAAGTGTGGAGAGACTCACGTCTGTGAAAATGAATCAGGCGTGGATTAGTCTGGATTTCAAACCACCAGTTCCTGACACAACTGCCTAAATCCGCCATGAATCATGCCCCAAACATGTGCCACTTTCAGGTCTCCTCACACTGCTGGTGTGTTCCATTTTTTGTCATAGGGTGCTGGCAGATTACGGGCCTCCCATAGCTGCTGCCAGGCCTCTAATCTGCCATGGGCCCCTGTACCGCCTCCTCATGCTGCTGCCAGGTCCAGAGTCTCTCATGGGTCCCTGTACGGCCTCCCATTGCTGCTGTCTCCATTGCCACACTCTGCCATGTGCCACTTTCAGGTCTCCTCACACTGCTGGTGTGTTCCATTTTTTGTCATAGGGTGCTGGCAGATTACGGGCCTCCCATAGCTGCTGCCAGGCCCCTAATCTGCCATGGGCCCCTATACCGCCTCCTCATGCTGCTGCCAGGTCCACAGTGTCTCATGCCATGTGCC
Source organism: Staurois parvus (assembly GCF_062004578.1). NCBI lineage: Eukaryota > Metazoa > Chordata > Amphibia > Anura > Ranidae > Staurois > Staurois parvus. The sequence continues at coordinate 3,699,260 of NW_028317841.1, read as the reverse complement.
ACTTTCAGGTCTCCTCACACTGCTGGTGTGTTCCATTTTTTGTCATAGGGTGCTGGCAGATTACGGGCCTCCCATAGCTGCTGCCAGGCACCTAATCTGCCATGGGCCCCTATACCGCCTCCTCATGCTGCTGCCAGGTCCAGAGTCTCTCATGGGTCCCTGTACGGCCTCCCATTGCTGCTGTCTCCATCGCCACACTCTGCCATGTGCCACTTTCAGGTCTCCTCACACACTTCTGGTGTGTTCCATTTTTTGTCATAGGGTGCTGGCAGATTACGGGCCTCCCATTGCTGCTGCCAGGCCCCTAATCTGCCATGGGCCCCTGTACCGCCTCCTCATGCTGCTGCCAGGTCCACAGTGTCTCATGCCATGTGCCACTTTCAGGTCTCCTCACACTGCTGGTGTGTTCCATTTTTTGTCATAGGGTGCTGGCAGATTACGGGCCTCCCATAGCTGCTGCCAGGCCCCTAATCTGCCATGGGCCCCTATACCGCCTCCTCATGCTGCTGCCAGGTCCAGAGTCTCTCATGGGTCCCTCTACGGCCTCCCATTGCTGCTGTCTCCATCGCCACACTCTGCCATGTGCCACTTTCAGGTCTCCTCACACACTGCTGGTGTGTTCCATTTTTTGTCATAGGGTGCTGGCAGATTACGGGCCTCCCATTGATGCTGCCAGGCCCCTAATCTGCCATGGGCCCCTGTACCGCCTCCTCATGCTGCTGCCAGGTCCACAGTGTCTCATGCCATGTGCCACTTTCAGGTCTCCTCACACTGCTGGTGTGTTCCATTTTTTGTCATAGGGTGCTGGCAGATTACGGGCCTCCCATAGCTGCTGCCAGGCCCCTAATCTGCCATGGGCCCCTATACCGCCTCCTCATGCTGCTGCCAGGTCCAGAGTCTCTCATGGGTCCCTGTACGGCCTCCCATTGCTGCTGTCTCCATCGCCACACTCTGCCATGTGCCACTTTCAGGTCTCCTCACACTGCTGGTGTGTTCCATTTTTTGTCATAGGGTGCTGGCAGATTACGGGCCTCCTATAGCTGCTGCCAGGCCCCTAATCTGTCATGGGCCCCTATACCGCCTCCTCATGCTGCTGCCAGGTCCAGAGTCTCTCACAGGTCCCTGTACGGCCTCCCATTGCTGCTGTCTCCATCGCCACACTCTGCCATGTGCCACTTTCAGGTCTCCTCACACTGCTGGTGTGTTCCATTTTTTGTCATAGGGTGCTGGCAGATTACGGGCCTCCCATAGCTGCTGCCAGGCCCCTAATCTGCCATGGGCCCCTATACCGCCTCCTCATGCTGCTGCCAGGTCCACAGTGTCTCATGCCATGTGCCACTTTCAGGTCTCCTCACACTGCTGGTGTGTTCCATTTTTTGTCATAGGGTGCTGGCAGATTACGGGCCTTCCATAGCTTCTGCCAGGCCCCTAATCTGCCATGGGCCCCTATACCACCTCCTCATGCTGCTGCCAGGTCCAGAGTCTCTCATGGGTCCCTGTACGGTCTCCCATTGCTGCTGTCTCCATCGCCACACTCTGCCATGTGCCACTTTCAGGTCTCCTCACACACTGCTGGTGTGTTCCATTTTTTGTCATAGGGTGCTGGCAGATTACGGGCCTCCCATTGCTGCTGCCAGGCCCCTAATCTGCCATGGGCCCCTGTACCACCTCCTCATGCTGCTGCCAGGTCCACAGTGTCTCATGCCATGTGCCACTTTCAGGTCTCCTCACACTGCTGGTGTGTTCCATTTTTTGTCATAGGGTGCTGGCAGATTACGGGCCTCCCATAGCTGCTGCCAGGCCCCTAATCTGCCATGGGCCCCTGTACCGCCTCCTCATGCTGCTGCCAGGTCCACAGTGTCTCATGCCATGTGTCACCGATGACGGCGCCGGGCAGGCACTAGGACCCAGGAGCGCCTGTCAGGAGTTGGGCGGCCTATTTAAACCCAGCTCTTGCAATGCTCAAGTGCCGTATGGTCTTACCTGTTACCTGTGTACCTGTTTTGATCCAGTGTTCCTGAATACCTTGTTGCTGACCCAGCCTGTTCCTGATACTGCTGTCTTCTCCTGCTCTGATCCCTGGCTTGTCTGACCATTCTCCTGATTAACCCTGCACGTTCTGATCTCCTGTTAACGAACCCGGCTTGTGACCAGTTTATTCCTCTGCCTGCTGATTTTGTACCACGCTGCCACCACTGTTACCGACCCAGCCTGCCTGACGCTGCTCTTGTGACCTCCTCACATCAGACTCTCACCTGCTATACACCTCCAACGGTGCTTCTACCACAGCTGGGTGAACTCAAGGGCCGCGACCTGGTCTCGGCCTGCTCCAAGTCCATCCCCACCATCAGGGGCCCTGGTGAACAAGCAGGTAGGGACTTAGATTCCGCGCCTTGGGGGAATCCGGTCTGTGGAGTGCTAGAGGCTACCGCTGTAGGATCCCTGACAGAACCATACGGCCATGACAGAGTCTGGAGGAGGACCTTCACCCTGGGAAGAGATGTGCCAACATCTGGCAGCACTCACACGAGCGGTGAAGACCCTGGAAGAGGGATACAAGCACCTGGAGGGACAGGTTCAGAGCCTGGCCGCACCAACACCCACAACATTGGGCTCAGTGGGAACACCTCCCGCCACGGGTTCAGCAGGGCCTTCCACTGGAGCAGCATTTACAATTCCTCTGCCAGAACCAAGAGTACCGACCCCTGAGCGGTTCAGTGGGGATCGAGGGAAGTTCAGGGCCTTCCAAAACTCCTGCCAGCTATACTTTGACCTGCAACCCCGGACCTTCTCTTCAGAATCGGTGAAGGTGGGATTTGTTATATCCCTGTTGCAGGGCGAACCTCAGGGATGGGCCCATCGCCTGATGGAGGTCCACCACCCACATTTGAACACTGTGGCCACCTTCTTTAAGGCAATGGCACAGCTGTACGATGACCCGCATCGAGCTGCCTCGGCTGAAGCAGCCCTCTATTCTCTACAACAGGGACGCCGGGCTGCAGAGGATTATGCTGCGGAGTTTAGGCGTTGGAGTGGAGATACACAATGGAACGACGCAGCCTTGCGCCACCAGTTCCGGTTGGGACTGTCGGAACCACTGAAGGACGAGTTGGCAAGAATAGGGGTTCCAGACTCCTTGGAAGGTCTAATAGATCGTGCGATCCAAATCGATCGCAGACTGCGGGAAAGGAGACAGGAGAGGTCCAGCCAGGGGCAAAGAACCTCATGGATGCTGCCAAGAGTTCCAGTCATGCCAAGGGTCAGTGTCGGCAATCGGGGCCCAGAGCCGTCAGAGGGAGCCGAACCTATGCAACTCAGCTTGATGCGGCCTTCCCTTTCTACTGAGGAACGACAGAGGCGTCGAGCAAACAATCTGTGTCTGTACTGCGGAGCAGCGGGTCATATGGTGCGCTCCTGTCCGGAGAAATACTGTAAGTCCTCTATTTTCTCTAATATATCTACTGTGTGCACAGGCAACCCCACTCACTTGGCTGTACCTGTGTCTTTTCAGCTCCCAGGAGGAAGCATACAGGTGACGGCCATTATTGACTCCGGGGCATGTAGCTGCTTTGTTGATCTCAGTTTTGCTACCCAGCATCAGATACCGTTACTCACCAAAGAACATGGGTTGAATATTTTCTTGGCAGATGGGTCTCAAATAAAATCGGGGACGGTAGATTGGGAGACTCCTCCCATACACACCACAGTGGCGGGACATCACCAGGAGTTCCTCCGTTTGGACGCCATCGCGTCCCCCCTATTTCCAGTTATTCTGGGGCTCCCCTGGCTACGAGCTCACGACCCCCAGATTGACTGGAAGACCGGGTCAGTCCAGTTTCCCTCACAATACTGTCAGGAACATTGTTTATCTAAGTTATCATTAAATACACAGGCCCTACTGGCTGTAAGCCCTGATGCCGAGTTAGCCCAAATTGTGCCTGCGGCCTACCACCAATTCTTGGATGTATTTAGTCCATGGGGGGCAGAAGTTCTTCCCCCACATCGAGCATATGATTGCCCCATTGATCTGCTCCCAGGTTCAGAAATCCCTTTTGGCCGCATTTTTCCACTATCTGAGCGAGAACTAGGGGCACTAAAAGAATACATTGATGAGAGCCTCCGTAAGGGATTTATCCGCCCTTCCACATCACCGGCCGGGGCGGGGATTTTCTTTGTCGAGAAAAAGGACGGATCCCTGAGACCTTGTGTTGACTACAGAGACCTCAACAAGATTACGGTCAAAAACCTCTACCCCCTTCCTTTGGTTCCAGAGTTGTTTCAGAGGTTAAAATCAGCATCCATTTTTTCTAAACTGGATCTCAGGGGTGCCTATAACTTGGTAAGGATACGTGAGGGGGATGAGTGGAAAACGGCGTTTCGCACTCGGTTCAGGCATTTTGAGTGTCTAGTCATGCCTTTCGGGTTATGTAATGCACCAGCCACCTTCCAGCACTTTGTCAACAACATTTTCAGGGACTTCCTTGACATTTTTGTAATCGTCTACTTGGACGATATCTTGATATTCTCCTCGTCTTTGGAAGCACATCGAGGACATGTTAGGAGTGTGCTAGAACGTCTCCGTCAGCATGGACTCTACGCTAAAGCTGAGAAATGCTGTTTTGAACTGAAAAGCATCTCATTTCTTGGTCTAATTATCTCCACCACGGGGATCGCTATGGACCCTCAAAAGATCTCGGCCATCCTGGAATGGCCTGCCCCCACGGATAAGAAGGGCGTCCAGAGGTTTATTGGGTTTGCCAATTTTTATAGAAAATTTTATAAAGAACTTTTCAGGCCTGGTAGCACCCATTACTCAGCTCACCAAAGTGGGAGTACATTTCCAATGGACCCCAGCAGCACAGGCAGCTTTTGAGGCATTGAAAAAGCTATTCATAAACGGCTCCCATTCTGAACCATCCTGATGCATCATTGCCCTACATACTAGAGGTAGATGCATCGGAAGTGGCTGTAGGAGCAGTGTTATCACAGAGGGTAGGGGCCAAGGAGCTGATGCACCCAGTGGCTTTCTTTTCTAGGAAGCTCTCCCCTTCAGAAAGGAATTATGATATTGGGGATCGGGAATTACTGGCCATTAAGACCGCTCTGGAGGAATGGCGATATCTGCTAGAGGGGGCCCCACATCCCATTCTGGTCTATACCGACCACAAAAACCTTGAGTACTTGAAAACCGCTAAACGGCTCCGTCCACACCAGGCCAGATGGGCATTGTTTTTTGCAAGGTTTAACCTCCACATAACGTATCGTCCTGGGTCAAAAAATACTAAGCCAGATGCTCTTTCCCGGATGTTTGAGGACCCTGGAGAGAACCCCCAGCCAGACACCATCCTGCCAGCAGGTAGCTTCCTACTGCTTCAATCTGAGCTGTTGTCTAAATTGCAGGCTGCTTCCACCGGGTCTCTGACCTGCCTGGAGTCTCCCTACTGAATAAGGAGGGACTCTTCTGGAAGGGGGAACAAATCATGGTACCCAAGGAGGTCCAGTCCCTGGTGTTAGGTTACTGCCATGACTATCCCCTAGCGGGGCACTTTGGGATACATAAGACTATAGATCTGGCACGACGCACATTTTGGTGGCCAAACATGGCCAAGGATTGTGAAGCGTACGTGAGATCTTGCCCCATCTGCAACCGGAATAAACCTACCAGAGACAAGGCCTGGGGCCTATTGAGACCTTTACCAAGACCTGACCGTCCCTGGAGTATGATCTCCTTAGACTTTATTGTAGAATTGCCACCCTCGCAAGATCACACCGTGATCTTTGTGGTAGTGGATCGCCTTTCTAAAATGGCCCATTTCCTTCCACTAGCCAAGACACCATCTGCCTCCGAAACAGCCCAAGTGTTCATTAGAGAGATTGTGAGGCTTCACGGAGTGCCAAGAGAGATTGTCTCAGACCGGGGGGTGCAATTTACGTCCAAATTCTGGAAAGCGCTATGTGAGAGGCTGGAGATTAAGTTATCTTTTTCGTCAGCATATCACCCCCAGACAAACGGGCAGACAGAACGAACCAATCAGACTCTCGAGCAATATCTGAGATGCTACACATCATTCCTGCAGAATGACTGGCTGACACTTCTACCAATGGCAGAATTTGCATATAATAATGCGAATCATTCCGCCACCAACCAATCCCCATTCTTTGCCAATTATGGGTTCCATCCTACCTTCCTGCCAGACCTGGTTCCTGAGAACTCAGTCCCGGCAGCCCAGGACACCTTAGAGTTCTTTACTACCAATAACAAGGTATTACAGGAAACAATGGCTAAGGCCCAAGAAGACAGTAAGAGGTTTTGTGACAGGAGGAGGAAGGGAGAATTGGTCATACACCCTGGGGATCGGGTTTGGTTGTCAACAGCCAACCTAAAACTGACATGCCTGTTCTGTTAGTGGATCCTGCTCAGATGCTCACACACTGTAGTTAACAGGAGACATTTTATTAGGTGCTTCTAGCTGCCATTATACATGTGTCTGCCCTAGAACTACAACCAAAGAGAGGCAATCACACAGTTGTACCAGTATCTAAGTAGTGAGACCCCTAGAGGCCATACACAGCATATAACATATTGCTACATCCTTTCTCTTTTAAATAAAAGAACAATGAAATATAACAAACACAAAATGGTGAAGTAGAACATAGCTATAAATTAGATATAATCCTTGAGGTGAGCCGGCTTTCTGATTGTTCTGCCAGCTCGCGTAACATATGAGGTTTCTTCTGATTCTGGCAGTCTATTTTCTGGGACTGTCTCTCTCTGCCTAGAGACCTCCCTATGCTCCTCAGCAGTTCCTGTTTCTTTGTTGCTGGTATTCATAGTCTCATCGCTTTGAGTGTCCATATACTGTTCCCAGGGCCCTGTATCATCTCCTTCTTGTGTTTTTCTCAGATGTCTCCGATTTCTCCTCCATCTTCTTCCTTCCTCTGTTATAATTTCATAGGACCGTGGTCCCAATTTCTGTACAACCTTCGCTTTTTTCCAGTGTTTGTCATATTTCCCTATTGGCTGAATCCGTACATTGTCATTGCTCTGGAGAACAGGCAGATCTTTTGCAGATTTATTATAATAGAAAGCTTGCCTATCTTGATTCTTCGTTAGTTTGGCTTTAACATTGCCCACAAGCTTTGGCTTTAGTAGTTGACCTGCAGTTGGTAGGAGAGTCCTTGTACGTCTACTCATAAGCCGCTGTGCTGGACTGGTGTCTAGGCCTTGTGTGGGTGTGTTTCTGTGGTCCAGTATAGACAGGTATATCTCTGTACCTGCCTGTTTTGCCTTTTGCATGAGTCTTTTGGCTGTTTTTACTGCTGACTCGGCTTTACCATTACTCTGCGGATATCCAGGAGATGATGTCTGGTGCTCAAATTCCCACCTCTCCCTGAATTTTTTGAATTCTTCCGATGTAAATTGAGCGGCGTTGTCAGAGAACACAATATCCGGAATGCCATATCTGGCAAAATGGGCCTTGAGTTTTTTAATTACTGTTTTGGCCCTTGTGTCCTGTAAGTAGTCTATCTCCCAGAAGTTGGAAAAATAGTCCACAGTTACCAGATATTCCTTGTCATTCCACGTGAACAGATCTGTTCCTACTTTTGACCATGGTCTGTTTGGAATTGTATGTGGTTGCAATGTCTCTTTCGGTTGCTTATCATTGCACGATGCACATATTTCACACTGTGCTATAAAGTTTTTTATGTGGTCATTCATTCCAGGCCAATAAACATATTCTCGTGCACGACGTAGACATCCTTCTACACCTAAGTGAGTCGAGTGCAATCTTTCTATAATGTCTCTTCTAAGTGATTGTGATATGACAGCTCTTTCTCCTTTAAAGATGATTCCATGCTGCACAGAGAGTTCATCTCTTATATGAAAAAATGGAGAAACCTCCATTGGAGCATGCTGCTTGTGTTTTGGCCATCCCTTCAAGATGACAGTCGATAGGATCTGTAGAGTTTTATCTTCCGCTGTGCAGGTCTGTATTTGTTTCAGTCTGTCTTTTGAGACAGACAGATATTCACACATATTGATGCTTTCAATGTCTTTTTCTTCTTCATTTGTGATGGGTAAGTAAGCTCTGCTTAGGGCATCTGCAATCAGTAAATCCTTCCCTGGACAGTAACAAATGTTAAAATCATATTTCTGAAGCCTTAACAGCATACGCTGCAGTCTTTTTGGGGCATTCAGTAGTGGCTTCTTTGTAATACTTTCTAAAGGCTTGTGATCTGAATGCACCACCACTTGTCGACCGTAGGTGTACTGGTGAAATTTCTCTAACCCAAATACTACCACTAGTAGTTCCTTCTCGATTTGAGCATATCCTTGCTCTGTTAGAGTTAACGCTCTGCTTGCATATGTGATTGGCTGTTTATCCTGCATTAGTGTGGCTCCAAGGCTGGTTTCTGAGGCATCACATTGTACTACCACTGCTTGATCTGGATCAAAATATTTTAGCGTTGCTGCGTCTGCAATAGCATTTTTCACTGACTGAAAAGCAGTTTCATGGCTTTCTGTCCATTCCCAGAGTACGTCTTTGTGAGTTAGCTGTCTCAGTGGCTCACACATGTCTGATAAATGCTTGCAAAATTTGGAAAGATAATTCACCATGCCCAGGAATCGTTGTACTCCACGTATATCTGTAGGTGTCGGCATGTCCTGTATCGCCCTCACCTTCTCTGGATCGACTTTAACACCATTTGAGGTAAGAAGATGTCCAATATATGGTACTTCTGTCATTTTTAGTTTGAATTTTTCCAAGTTCAGTTTGATTTGTTTTTTTCTACATCTGTCTAAGAATTGTATCATCTTTTTATCGTGATCCTTTGTTGCAGATTCGAGATCATCACCTTCCCCAACTATTAGTATATCATCTGCTATTATTTTTACTTCAGACAGTCCTTCCAAAGCTTGCATCAATTTTTGTTGGAACACTTCTGGAGCTGGGCTTACTCCCATTGGCATTCTAAGCCACTTATAGCGTCCAAATGGGGAAGAAAATGCTGTTAATAAACTTGATTCTTTATCCAGTTCCACGTGCCAGAACCCATTTTTCACATCACATACCGAAAATATTTTAGCCTTTGATAGATCTGGTAGAATATCTTCTATTGTTGGCATTGGATAGTGATTTCTTTTAAGGGCCTTGTTCAGTGGCTTAGGATCAATGCATATTCTTAACTTGCCTGATGGTTTTTTCACAATCACCAAACTGCTTATTCAGTCTGTGCTTTCCTGTACTGGTGCTATCATACCTCTGCTGTGCAAATCCTGCAGTTCCTCTTTAAGCGGTTGCATTAAGGCTACAGGTACTCTTCTTGTAGGCAGTCTGGTAGGCTGTATTGTGTGATCAATTTCTAGTTTGTATTTACCTTCCAGGCACCCATCACCTTCAAATAAATCAGCATACTCTGTTTTTATGTGGTGAAAATCCAAAATGTATTCTGCCTTTTGTGTAGGATTTTGAGTATTGTCAGAAACTTCCAGAGCCATGATGTTATGGGACTGCACCTTTATTAAGTCCATAGCCTGAACTGCTTTAACTCCCAGCAAAGGAATGTGATCGTCCTCCTGCAACACAGTAAACTCCACTCTGTAGCTCTTTCTGTTACGTGGATTTCTTAATTTTAGCTTGCATGTTCCCATGGGTTTCAGAACACTTTTGTTGTACATGACCAGTACCTTATCAGTGGGCTCAATGGGAACCTATTTGTTAAGCAGAGTAAATGGAATGACATTGCAACTTGCTCCACAATCCAGCTGAAATCTTATGGGCTGTTCATCCACCATAAATATGGCAAAGAGCTGCTTTGCATCATTGGCTACTGGCTGTTTGACTACCTTGACGTTCTCTGTTGCAGACTGCAGCTGCAGCCATGTGATGCCCTCTGTGCTGTCCTCGTCTGTGTCCTGGGTCACTGTGTGGACTTGTCTGTACTGTTTGCTGGTTTTGAATCTGCACACAGCTGAAAAGTGGTTCATCTTGCCACAAGTCCTGCAGGACTCCCCATACGCTGGACATTTCTCTTTGTCTCTTTCATGTCTTTTGCCACAGTATTTACACTGGACTGAGCTCACAGGGAGCCTGGACCTTGCTCTGCCTTTCACAGATACTGCATGTACTGAGGCATCACTGGTGCCCTCCATCATCTTCAGCCTGTCTTTAGTCAGCTCTGCAGCCCTGCAGATTTGTATACATTTCTCCAGCGCCAGCTCTTCCTCCCTCAGTAATCTTTCTCTGAGGTGAGAGTCTCTGATGCCACACACTATCCTGTCTCGGATAAGGGAGTCCCTGATGTCCCCAAATCCACAGGTTGCAGCCAGTCTCCTCAGCTCTGTCACATATCTGTCCACACTGTCCCCAATCTCCTGATTCCTTGAGAAGAACTTGTATCTCTCCACTGTCTCATTCTTTTTGGGGTCACAGTGCTTATCAAATGCTTGCAGTATGTCTGTCAGTGCCATGCTGTCTGTGAGCAGGGTCTCGGCTAGTTCTTTGCCTTTTTCCCCAATCAAGTAATAAAACAGCTTTACTTCCCTCTGCTCATCTCTGGGTGCCACTGTCAGGTCCACATACAGAGTAAACTCTTCCTTCCAGTGTCTCCATGTCTGTGAGAGATTGGAAGAAGTGACATCCAGTCTCTGAGGGGGTTTCAGGCCACTCTCCATAGTGCAGTCTGATAGGGACTCTGTACTTACAGTTGCTGATTCTCTGTACAGTTCCAGTGTCACACAATCTGTATTTGTAGACAGAAGACTTGCTATTCAGAGGTTCAGTGCCCAGCTGCCACCATGTTCTGTTAGTGGATCCTGCTCAGATGCTCACACACTGTAGTTAACAGGAGACATTTTATTAGGTGCTTCTAGCTGCCATTATACATGTGTCTGCCCTAGAACTACAACCAAAGAGAGGCAATCACACAGTTGTACCAGTATCTAAGTAGTGAGACCCCTAGAGGCCATACACAGCATATAACATATTGCTACAATGCCCATCCAGAAAATTGGCACCCAAATTTGTGGGACCTTTCCCAGTAGAACGCAAGGTTAATGAAGTGGCATTTAAACTGACTCTCCCTGAGTCCCTCAAAATACATCCAGTCTTCCACGTATCATTATTAAAACCTGCAGTTCCAGACCCCTTTTTAGACCGCAGGTCTAGACCTTCAGAAGCTATAGATATCAACGGGGAGGAGGAATTCGAGGTGGAGGCAATTTTGGATTGTAGGAAGAGGGGTGGTCAGGTACAATACCTGATCAAGTGGAAAAGCTTTGGGCCGGAGGAGAATTCGTGGGAACCAGCCCAGAATGTCCATGCCCCCAGATTAGTACGAGAATTCCGTCATAGCCAGCCACAAAGGAGGAATCGGGTGGGCATCCGGAGGCTGCCCGTAAGGGGGGGGCAATGTCAGGGAATGGGAAGATCGCCTCGGCGATCGAATCTGCACATGCGTAGAATCCTGACAAGACATACAGGCAGGCAGGCACTAGGACCCAGGCGCGCCTGTCACCGATGACGGCGCCGGGCAGGCACTAGGACCCAGGAGCGCCTGTCAGGAGTTGGGCGGCCTATTTAAACCCAGCTCTTGCAATGCTCAAGTGCCGTATGGTCTTACCTGTTACCTGTGTTCCTGTTTTGATCCAGTGTTCCTGAATACCTTGTTGCCGACCCAGCCTGTTCCTGATACTGCTGTCTTCTCCTGCTCTGATCCCTGGCTTGTCTGACCATTCTCCTGCTTAACCCTGCACGTTCTGATCTCCTGTTAACGAACCCGGTTTGTGACCAGTTTATTCCTCTACCTGCTGATTTTGTACCACGCTGCCACCACTGTTACCGACCCAGCCTGCCTGACGCTGCTCTTGTGACCTCCTCACATCAGACTCTCACCTGCTATACACCTCCAACGGTGCTTCTACCACAGCTGGGTGAACTCAAGGGCCGCGACCTGGTCTCGGCCTGCTCCAAGTCCATCCTCACCATCAGGGGCCCTGGTGAACAAGCAGGTAGGGACTTAGATTCCGCGCCTTGGGGGAATCCGGTCTGTGGAGTGCTAGAGGCTACCGCTGTAGGATCCCTGACAGCCACTTTCAGGTCTCCTCACACACTGCTGGTGTGTTCCATTTTTTGTCATAGGGTGCTGGCAGATTACGGGCCTCCCATAGCTGCTGCCAGGCCCCTAATCTGCCATGGGCCCCTATACCGCCTTCTCATGCTGCTGCCAGGTCCAGAGTCTCTCATGGGTCCCTGTACGGCCTCCCATTGCTGCTGTCTCCATCACCACACTCTGCCATGTGCCACTTTCAGGTCTCCTCACACTGCTGGTGTGTTCCATTTTTTGTCATAGGGTGCTGGCAGATTACGGGCCTCCCATAGCTGCTGCCAGGCCCCTAATCTGCCATGGGCCCCCGTACCGACTCCTCATGCTGCTGCCAGGCCCGTAATCTGTCATGGGCCCCTGTTCCGCCTCCTCATGCTGCTGCCAGGTCCAGAGTGTGTCATGGGTCCCTGTACGGCCTCCCATTGCTGCTGTCTCCATCGCCACACTCTGCCATGTGCCACTTTCAGGTCTCCTCACACTGCTGGTGGTTTCCATTTTTGTCATAGGGTGCTGTATGGCCTCCCATTGCTGCTGCCTCCACCGCCACACTGTGGCTCCACACTCTGGTTTTGGCCCCGTGACTGCCCAAATGAGTGAAGTGTGCGGTGATTCTAAGATCGACGGCACTCATCTGCATGTCATACTGACTGTCAGTATTATTTCTCTTCCCCAGCAGACTCCAAGGGCATTTAAATTAAAGGTACAGTGTTCTGCACTAATATAAAGGCTCTCTGAAGCCTAGAAACACCCTTTTATAAGTTAAATTCGCAGCGAATATATTCGACTCGAATCGAAATTTTTTCACGAATTCGCCGAATCAGTCAAATCGAATTTTTGAATAATTCGCTCATCTCTAGTGATCATCATATGGAAAGGCAGTAGTGAGTCACTATTGGGATTCCTGAATAGAATGCATTCTAATAATAGGAATATACATTTTTCCTGGACATATGATAGTCTTGAAGTTAATTTTTTAGATCTCAATATTAGAAATGAAGGAGGTAAAATCATCCCAAAAACGTATTTCAAAGAGGTAGACAGGAATGGCTATATACCAATAGACAGCTGTCTTTTCCCCCCATGGCTATATAAAATCCCAAAGGGCCAACTGGTGAGATTGAAAAGGAACTGCTCAAGTCAAGAAGAATATATTAAACAAGCAAAAATGATTGGAAATAAATTTATGGTTAAAGGATATTCACAACAAGCACTTGAAAAAAGTTTTAAAGAGGTTGGAAAAATAGAGAGAGAGTCATTGATAGTGGATAAAAAGAAAGTTGTTAATTTTGATGGACACATGGCCATAGTGTTGGACTATAATGTCCATTACAAGAAAATAGAGAAGATATTCAGTAAATATTGGCCAATTTTAAAATCGGATCCCCTGTTGAATCCAGTGTTAGGAAATGGTCCGAAATTTGTTTATAGGAAAGCACCAACATTAAAAATGAAGCTGGCAAAAAGTGTGCTGGACCCACCAGATGGAAAAAAGAAAGTCACGTTCCTTGACCAATCTGTTTTTTTCCCATGCAAACAGTGTTATGTGTGTAGGGAAACTAAAGGGAAAAACAGTAAACGGAAAATGTTTAAATGCAATATTGACGGCACTGAATTTAAGATCAAGGATTTTATCTTGTGCCGTACAGAAGGTGTTGTTTATGGTTTAGAATGTGATTGCGGCTTGCAGTATATAGGAAGGACGAAGAGACCACTCTGGAAACGTATCAGGGAACATGTCCAAAACATAAAAAATGGTTTCCCAAAACACAGTGGCCCTGATTCACTAAGATGTGAGTGTAATAGCAGAGACTGACCATTCAGGCAGACTCCGGTCAATCAATCAGTGGTCTGACCAGCGTCTAGCAAGCTCATTAACGAGCGTCTACTGACTACTTTGCCATTAGTGAATGAGGTATCCTGTCTGGCACATTTTTAGGTGCAATACCGGATATATTCGCTAGATGGCGCACAAGCGCGGGCTTTATTAACATTGGCGTTTTTCTGATAGAAAATTCTAATACAGCTGTACTATTACATTCTGAAAATTCTCTTTTGCTATTTTTTTTTTTTTGCTGTTTCTCCAAAATGATCAGGAAAGTATTGCATTTACTAATGAATGTCATACATTCTATTTTCAAATGTTAAACATTTTCACACTTATATCTCAAATAATTTATATACTTCTAATTTCCCAATATAGTTATATATCTTCATTCTCTTTAATCACATAACTATTCTATGTTAAAGACAAGTGCAGCGCTATAAATGCATGTGATCAATAATGAACGCATGTAAAAACCAAAAAGTGTAAAGAATTGCAATAATGATGTAAACTGGTAAATCGTGCTAAAATAAGTTCATATAATTATTCCTGAATAATGGAATGTCCTTGGTGTGAGAGCACCAACTCAGAGAGTGCCTATGAATGGCACATGTGTTCTCTCCGTGACGGACAGTAGTGCATGAACTCGTGAAAGGTAAACCACCCTTGGGACTGGTCTACACTCACCAGAACAAAAGTATTAATGTGCATGGGTTATACACATCGCACATCTGGGGGTGCAGCGGTATGCTGGCAGCTATGGGTTAGTCATCCAGCTCCATCCATCCATCCATCCATCCATCAGGGTGGGTGCCCAAATGGTCCTGGGGAGGAATTAGCTCAGCCACAGGAGCCAGAAAGGTGCTCAATAGTGTAGTACACTGTCACAGGGGTGGATGACCTTTCACGAGTTCATGCACTACTGTTCGTGGTTATATTTATCTTGTGTAAGACCATTTTACTAGTCTATATCATTTGACCAGCGCTCGCTTTATCATTTTTAAACAATGTAACTATTCTACATTATAACTCAAACTGTGTTTCCCACAGTGGTTTAGTGGTTAGAGCTCAGAACTTACAGCACTTGGGTCATGGGTTATAATCCCAGTCTTGGCAACATCCCAAAAAAATGGAGATCAATTTTCTGGGTTGTGGCAGGAATATTGATCAATCAATTATGATTTTGCCTAATGACTAGAAAGTGGATGAATGTTACTTGCGTACTGTTCTTCTGCCAATTAGGTCATGTGCAAGTTTCATGCCGTGTATATTTCATTGTAACTTTTTTCTCTTTTAAATCTGTCTCCTTATACAACTTGACCCCCTCCCCCACCCCATCATCACCTGTCCCATATGCAAATCTATGGATCACCGCCCCACTCTTTAACTATCTATTTACTGATCAAGTGAATGTGTCTCATTTTCTATCAGCTACAGCTCAGATCTCACATTATTATACAATTGCTGATTGTATCTCACCACTAGTCTGATTGAATTCACAATTCCTGGTCAGTCCTGTTCCCTGACCTCTAATAACCTTTAGGGCCAGTTCACACTACATGTGTTTCAGTTGCTTTTTCAGCATCACAAACGCACAGAAAGAAGGTTATATGGTTGTCAATGTCATAGTTCACATCAGCGCTTGCATTTTCAATGCATTGCAGGTGCTGTAAACAAAGTTGACCACGCTGCATTGTTTCTGCACAGAACTGTACTGGAACACATTGAAACGTCCTTGAATGTACTAAAACGCACATGTCCCTAACTACATTGAATACAAAGAAAATAGAAAAAAATAAGTGGAAGGGATACAAAAATGCAATGTAAACATGTCCAAAACGCATCCAAAATGTACTGGAACACACTAAACATGCATGCCAAAAGGGCATGAAAAAAACCCATCAGGAACACATCTAGACTGTTTCTATAGTGTGAACCAGCCCTTAGGACTTGTTCACACCATTGGTGGTGCAGAAACGCATGCAAGAACACACATTTTCCAGCACAGCAAAGAAATGCAATGCCCTGTGTAGATGTGCGCAGGTACCATGATGAAAACGTTGTTGCACCTACACACGTCTATTAAAAACAGCCCCATTCACAGCCACAAATACGCATGGCACCACACTACTGTGCGGTTAGGTGCGACACACTTGGAAAATAACATAAAAATAAGCCAACATGGCTAAAACATATCTTGAAAATATGGGGACTCTGATATCCGGCGACAGTCCGTTCACCAACGAGAAGCAATTCTGCACCCCTAAAACCAACATAGAGGAAAGGGATGGTCAAATTGCTGTGCTGCTTCCAAACCACCTCTGGCATGCCAGGGTCATTATGCAGGTCCTCGATGCCAGTTCTTGCCTGCGGCCACAAAATATCCACTGGCCACAAGTGAAGGTGAGTGGAGGACGTGAAGGTGGATTTCTACCAGCTTCAACCGCAAGCAGTACCACTCCTGAAAAATGAGAGCAAATAATCATTGACACGTCATCATGACAGTCAATTCTCAGTGCAGGCTATCTAGAGTGTCTTTCCTTTTTAACCATTTCAAGAGTTTAAGGAAACATTCTTGGAGCATCTACTGTGTTTGGAAAGGCCAAAGGTCCCCCCCTCCCCCAGGCACACTAATGCTTATGCAGGCCATAGACGGGGAGAAAAACAGCCGATTTTTCTTTTAAAAAATGAAAAATCGGTTGTTCAAGCGGCCGACGTTACCAGCAATGGTAAAAAAAAAATCGGCCGATTTTCATCCCGTCTACAGCCGGCAAAAAGTGTCCCTGCAGAGAGCTCCGCTATTTCTTTGACAGTTCTTTGACATTTATAGCGGTTGCAACAATGTATTTGTATCCATTTCGGATACAGATGTTTTTATTCGGAAACAAATAGATACAATGTTGCAACCGCTGTAAATGTCAAGGAACTGTCAAAGAAATAGCGGAGCTCTCTGCAGGGACACTTTTTGCCATACTGGAATTCCTCTCATTTTTCATCCTTCTTCTTCCTCTTCTTCTTCCTCTTCTTCTTCATCATCATCCTCTTCTTCCTCTTCATCATCTTCTTCTTCTTCTTCATCATCATCCTCTTCTTCATCATCTTCATCATCATCATCCTCTTCTTCTTTTTCTTCTTTTTGTCTTCCTCTTGCAGGTCACTGCTCATGTGCAGATTTTTTATCAGTAAAAAAATCGGCCGATTTGCCCATCATTGCCGCGAAAATCGGCCGATCGGCAAATTCGGCCGTTTTTTTCCAACTTTACCGAAAACAAAAATCTGCCAAAATACCGAAAAACGGCCGAACAAATAGCCCACCAACGATCCGAAAATCGGCCGATTTTATTTTCGGCCGAAAAATCGGCCGATTTTCGACCCATCTATGGCCTGCATAAGATATGGTGTGGCCCTAGGGTCAATGTGTGTTTAGAATACTTCCAAAATGCACATACAAAAACACTCCATCCAAATGCATGTTGCATTTCTATAGCATGTTAAACAGAAGAAAAATGCACTTACATAATGTTAACATGCGCAAGTAAAAATAGACAAAATCCACATCCTTTTATTCTGGCTTCACATACATGCATTGTGGTCTAACACCGCACTCCTGGGCAAATCACATGCAATTTGTGTGCGTTGCAATTAGAGACAAACATTTTGCACACCTCAAATTGCACCGCATCCGGGCCAAAAATGTGCAGGACCCTTTTTCAGGGTATGCACATGGGTGTGAATAGGCATGCCATCCAATTTGGCAAATCGCAATACGCTTTGTGTACCAATATTGGTGTGTTGGTAACTTCACCTAGAAAGCCGCAGCAGGTGGCATGAAGGGGTTGCGGTTGTGATGCGGTGCAGCGCTTGCACAGAAAACACTGCAAATTTCACATCGCATCTGTGTGACACCAGAATGTGCCAATATGTGGCTTGACAAAGCACAGTGGTCAGTGCAGATTATTTTCAATCCATGTTTTTTTACACTTTTCATTCACTGGTTTAACTCAGGTGATCATTAATCCCAATTATCTCCGGAGATCACATGCAGCCCCTCAACCATCTACACATATCTCTGGAAATCTATACAGATCTCCTTGAAAAAATGTCTCCTCTCCTCTTCGGAAAACAATTGTCCTCCACCTCATAAACAGGGGGACAGAGAAGACTTCTCCTTGATAACTAAAATCAGATGAATTATCTGTGCTTAATAAACATACACCAATACTGCAAATGCATTGTACTGTCCAAGGCATTGCACACTAATGCATTGCACACTAGAAATGTCAAATGCGTTAGTGTGTACAGTGCATGAGTGTAAAATGCTTTAGTGCACACTGCAGTGTACAACGCATTGCACACTGTAATACTCTGTACAAAGTAATACCGTGTACACCCACACATTGTAGACTGTAATGCACTGTACACTGTCATGCAGGATGGAGCAACGCATTGCACACTGTGATACCGTGTACACCCACACATTGTAGACTGTAATGCACTGTACACTGTCATGCAGGCTGGAGCTACGCATTGCACACTGTGATACCGTGTACACCCACACATTGTAGACTGTAATGCACTGTACTCTGTCATACAGGATGGAGCAACGCATTGCACACTGTGATACCGTGTACACCCACACATTGTAGACTGTAATGCACTGTACACTGTCATGCAGGCTGGAGCTACGCATTGCACACTGTGATACGCTGTCCACTGTCATGCAGAATCCAGCAACACATTGCACACTGTGATACCGTGTACACCAACACATTGTAGAATGTAATGCATTATATGCAGTATACATGTCCAGATATTCAAAGATTAGCCATGAAGGCCTAGCTGGTTACCTATTTGGCGACCGCAGATAGCCGAATAACGCTACACTGCATCCAGGCAGCTCTGGGAGGGTGTCATATGACATCCTGGCAGAACGCGCTCTCCGTGATTGCTGTGTCCTAAGGACACAGCTGATCACGTGATGTGGTAAAGGCCAATCACAGCGGCTTTTTACCATGTGATCAGCCATGCCCAATGACACGCTGATCACCGGGAAATGCATTTGCCGGGTCTTGGCTGCACTTTCATCACGCTGTCAGAATGTGTGGAAAGTACTGCCGAGAACCAGCAGTTATCAAAGCAGGGGTCGGCCCCGATGATCAGTGCCCACCAGTGCCACCCAACAGTTCCGCCCACCTGTGGCCAGCAGTGCCGCCTCATCAACGCACATCAGTGTTGCTAAATTACCAGTTTACCAAATGTTATAATATAAACAGCCTTTTATTCATTATGAGCTATTTTGTGGTTTATCGAGCAAAAAGTAAAACTCACAGCAGCAAGTCAATACCACCCAAAGAAAGCTCTATTTGTCTGAAAAAACTGATACAAATTTAAGATGGGTACAATGTGGCATGACCGCACAATTGTCATTCAAAGGGTAACAGTGCAGAAAGATGGAAATTGGCCAGGACAGGAAGGGGGTATGAGTACCCAGTAGGCAAGTGGTTAATATAATTGACCCATCAATACCCAGGAGCTAATGTACAGATAAGTAGCATGTGCACCAAGTGAGATTCTGCT
This sequence comes from Staurois parvus, assembly GCF_062004578.1. Taxonomy (NCBI): domain Eukaryota; kingdom Metazoa; phylum Chordata; class Amphibia; order Anura; family Ranidae; genus Staurois; species Staurois parvus. The sequence continues at coordinate 3,679,753 of NW_028317841.1, read as the reverse complement.
AGGCCCCACCCACAAAATTACAATTACTTGTCCCTCACATGTTATAAACATATTTGCAATGGCCACAGTTACTTTACATATAAGGATCATCTCCTCAGTTGAGAACTGTGCTCTCGCCATGTCCAAATGCCAATAAAGTTATCAAAATTTTCAACCAACACAAATCCTCCAACCACTTCTCATCCACTTACACTCCCCACAACCACTTCCGGGTGCGCGCGCACCAGATGACGGACTTCCAGGAGGATAGCTGCTCGTGCGCCACGGGGGACACCTGTTTGGCGTTTATTTGTGCACGATCGCTCATTTCTATGCACGGCTATGATAGCTTTCGCGAATGTGTGTTTTAGGGATTTTTTTTCTTTTTAAACCTTGCCTAATATATCTTTGTTGCCAAAGGCCAAAAATCAACATACAGTGGGGACTATTTTATTACTGTAAATCAAATTGTAGAAAACCTGTAGCTGGCTGCACAGTGAATGTGACATATTCATTAGTACATAATATTGTGGTGCAAGCAGGTTTTTTATTTTTTTGTTTGGTTTTGAAAAAGCCAGTTTGCACCCACTTGCATATTCACGCTCTTACAAGCTACATTTGAGCAGATTATATAAGTATACAAAGTAACTATTAAGGTTGTTCATATATTGAACATAAAATAAACACAAAAACATCAGTGAAACATTTATTGATCAAATATATCTTCATTTATTTGGTCAGCAGGAACAAGTAGGTACAGTCAATATCTTGGTGAGTCACAAAAATAGGATTGATGTGGCAAAAAGAAAACACTCCTGCTCATAAGAGCTTACAATCTAAAGATACTTCTAGTGAACTGTGTGTGCTCAGGTTATAGCAGGAAACAAAGGGGAAGATGAATCAAGTAACATTTTCGTGCACATAAGGTTTACTTACACAATCATTTAGTATAAAGATCCATTCACAAAAAAAGTCTACACATCAAAATATAAAGAAAACAAGACATATGTGAAAAACCCCTCCCACCTCTACAAATCCCCTACACATACATTTGTCAGCAGGTTTGTAAGAAAAATGCATTTGAGTCTAAATAAGCAAGCAAAATTAAAACAAGAGCAGATTTTAAACAAAACGATTGACATGTGTGAGGCTTTCAATGCAAAGAGAAAAAACACAATCATTGTGCAATAACACACAAACACTTTACAAGGCCAAAAATATGCAAACATTTCCAGCCCACTTCCAAACACAGCCTGAGTGGTGTCTGGGGCAATTCAGCACAAAATCTCTTCCTCCCCCAAACCACTACAAGCAAGGACTTAGTCACAAACCACCCGGCCTAGTAACAGGCCAAATCCCTCCCTACTGCACATCTTTATATAAGCTAGGTTGTATTTGGAGCGCCAAACAAGGCCCCACACCCAATGAAGCCACACCCACCACTGACCTTAGTTTGGTCAGTGAAAGTGTTTTCACCTGATGAATCCGCTTCCTACCTGCATTAACCCTTGGTATACAGGCCCCACAAATCAGAAAGATATATACAGTGAAATGTACGTGTGCAGCATACAACAGAACATTGAGCAGGGATGTGAAAGGGAACCCCAATTGGAACCTTTATTGCTACTATGGTCACAATTCCCTCCAGATTCTCGCATGAGTTAAGACAGTCACATGACCACATCTTGTATGCAATACTGAAAATGACAAATCGATTTGACTAGTATGGTGAATTTCCCATCAATTGGTAAAACACTCCAGAAATCAAACATCACCAAACATTACACTCTGGGCAAAGCTGATTTACAAATCATGCAACTTACAGTAAAGTTGACCATTTCAATGCAATTTTCAAGACATCTGACACAGATCTCTATGCAAATTGCCACTAAAGTAGAACATGTACTACTATAGAAATCAGTGTTTGAAACGCACCCATGTGGTCACTCTAATAGCAGACAATAGGGTGCGACTTTGCAGACGATTTACAGCTTGCATGTTGTGCAAATCACATGCCAAGTCCCACTCAATGAGCACGCTATTGGAGCGTTCATATTGTTGTGGTTCAAACTTGGTAGGAGCCGCAAGTAATAATAGAGTAATGAATACACTACTTTTCATGCAATTTGCTGAGAGATCGATGTCGAATGTCTTGCAAATTGCACTTGAAATCACCATGTACCCCGACTTTGAAATCATGCAACTTCTATGCAAGTCACATGATGTGACTGTGGTGTCAATAACACCACTTAGAAATCTGCTTTAATGTGACCGGGTAGCCCCCAGTAACATTGTTTGCGATTGCCATGCAATTGGCATGACAGGCGACTTGCAAATCGTAGACCAAGTCGCACCCTATTGGCCACTGTAGGCTCTGTTCACATCCAATTGGATTGTGAACTCGTGCAACTTCACTGTAAGTTGGACAATTGCCGCATCGGATTAGATGTGACAGTGGTGTTGGCCCCCAGTAACATTGGGTGCAATTTGCCATGCAAAGAGCAAGCTGCTGGCCATGCCAATCACATGACAAGTCACATCCAGGGTGTGCAATTTCAGGTGCGATTTGTGCATTGACATCGTACCTGATATTGGATATAATGAATGTGAGTGTATTAACATACACCATTTGTTGCAGCGAGAGTTCAAAGGTATTTGAGAATTGTGGCCATTTATTAGCAATTTAACATCTAGACTCAAATAGAAATCGCAATGCTACACACAATTGAAAACACAACTAGTTAGTAATTCTCTAGAAAACACAGTAAAATTGGCAACTTAAAGAGTAATTTTCAATTGCATATAGTGTGAGCGAAGCAGGAAAATCAACAAAGGAAATAAATCTTTGAAGGCGTGCGGTACCTGCCTGCTGGGATAAGGGTCTGCTATGCATTTGGGGGAAAAATGCACGCCAGGATTTGTGACAAGTTTGATGTGTGGATTCACCAACCAAGTCTTTTCTCTCTCGTTCACTCTTCTGAATGTCTCTCTTTATCACTCTTCAGTATGTATCTCTTGCTCACTCTTCTTTGTCTCACTGGCTCGCTCTTCTCTCTCGCTCACTCTTCTGAATGTCTCTCTTTATCACTCTTCATATGTATCTCTCGCTCACTCTTCTTCGTCTCACTCTTCTCTCTCTCTGTCAGCTCTTTGCTTGCCAAATCCTTCACAAAAGTGGGTGGAGTGTAAACCATCATTATCAAATCTATTAGTGATTCAGGCCCTTATCTTATCCCATTGTATGACATTCACATAAGGTGCAGCTTTGAAGGTGTTTCAACAGACAAGGCCTCATTCTAATTCACATTTTAGGGATCATTTAGACAGAATGCAAAGATGTTGCCAGAACATGTATGTGAAGACAGCCACACACGGAGATCATGCTACTACCTCGCCGGGGTTGGGATTCGAACCGACAACCCTAGAGTTGTGAGGCAGCAGTGCTAACCACTAACCCACGGAGCTACATTGCTAACCCAGCCTGTATTTCTGTGCTGTGAATCAATCCTAGGTCCCTGGGCAAGGTCAGTATAACTAGCCAGATATCTCCAATGTGACACAAATGTTGTGCTATGTTGCCAATTCACATGTATGATGGTTCTACGTATCCCAATACAAAGGATTGCAATACTAATACAGGCGTACCTCGGTTTACCAACGCCTCAGGGAACGTCATATTTGGGGTACAAATGTCAAACCATTTCAGTTAATTGGTCTGTTTACAAATGTTTGAATAATTTGGTATGGGCATGTGGCCTGGTATGGTTCAGGAGGGGGGGAGGCACTCGCTCGTCGTCGTCCCCCCCTTTCCTGACCTGCCGGGCTGCATGCTCGGATAAGTTTGTGTTATGGATTTAGGGGGGTACCCCATGCTGTTTTTTATTTAATTTCAGCGTGGAGTTACCCCTTAACATCCATACGAGACCCGAAGGGCTTAGTATGGATGGGAGGGGGGACCCCACGCCAGTTATTTAAAGAACTGTTTATAAATCACTGCAATACTTTGACATTCAACTGTCAGTGGGGAAATCCGCCGACAGCTGAAACATGAGCGCTGCATTGGTTTTCATTACTAAAATGCTGCATGAGTTGATAACATAACTCATGCGGGATTGTAGGAGCGACAGCCATGAGTTAATGTTTCATCTGTCAGCGGGGTTCCCCACTGACAGCTGAATGTAAAATAATTCCCTTTATTGCATAAATAATAAAAAAAAAGCGTGGGGTCCCCCCTCCCATCTGTACCAAGCCCTTCGGATCTGGTATGGATATTAAGGGGGAACTCCACGCTGGAATTAAAAAAAAAACCAGCGTGGGTCCCCCTCAATATCCATACCAGACCCTTATCCGAGCATGCAGCCCGGCAGGTCAGGAAAGGGGGGGGACGAGCGAGCGCCCCCCCCCCTCCTGAACCATACCAGGCCACATGCCCTCAACATGGGGGGGGTGCTTTGGGGCAGGGGGGGCTCCCCCCCCAAAGCACCTTGTCCCCATGTTGATGAGGACAAGGGCCTCTTCCCCACAACCCTGGCCGGTGGTTGTGGGGGTCTGCGGGCGGGGGGCTTATCAGAATCTGGAAGCCCCCTTTAACAAGGGGGCCCCCAGATCCCGGTCCCCCCCCCCCTACGTGAATGATTCTGCGGTACACGGTCCGCAGACTCATTCACAAAAAAACTAAGTGTGGTGTAAAAAAAACACAGTACAGGGTCTTTGACAAGTCCTTTATTAAAACAATGTCCCCCGAAGTAGATCCAACGTCAATCGCGGCGGCGGCGACCCGAAAAAAGGAAAAAAAAAAAAAGGTTCCGCTCCCGTCCGAGGCTTCCAGCCTAGTGAAGAAAAGCCTAGCTGACAGTTCTTATATAGGTATGGGCGGGGCCAGCCGGGAACAGCAAGCATGTGACATGGGGCGGGTCACTGGGATGATGTCCCCGGCTGGCCCCGCCCATACCTATATAAGAACTGTCAGCTAGGCTTTTCTTCACTAGGCTGGAAGCCTCGGACGGGAGCGGAACCTTTTTTTTTTTTCCTTTTTTCGGGTCGCCGCCGCCGCGATTGACGTTGGATCTACTTCGGGGGACATTGTTTTAATAAAGGACTTGTCAAAGACCCTGTACTGTGTTTTTTTTACACCACACTTAGTTTTTTTGTGAATGAGTCTGTGGACCGTGTACTGCAGAATCATTCACGTAGGGGGGGGGACCGGGATCTGGGGGCCCCCTTGTTAAAGGGGGCTTCCAGATTCTGATAAGCCCCCCGCCCGCAGACCCCCACAACCACCGGCCAGGGTTGTGGGGAAGAGGCCCTTGTCCTCATCAACATGGGGACAAGGTGCTTTGGGGGGGGGAGCCCCCCCTGCCCCAAAGCACCCCCCCATGTTGAGGGCATGTGGCCTGGTATGGTTCAGGAGGGGGGGGCGCTCGCTCGTCCCCCCCCCTTTCCTGACCTGCCGGGCTGCATGCTCGGATAAAGGTCTGGTATGGATATTGAGGGGGACCCACGCTGTTTTTTTTTTTTAAATTTCAGCATGGAGTTCCCCCTTAATATCCATACCAGACCTGAAGGGCTTGGTATGGATGAGAGGGGGGACCCACGCTGTTTTTTTTTTTTTTTTTATTGCGGACCTTTATTTTTACATTCAGCTTTCAAAAAAAATATTATCTAGACCTTCAAAATAAGTAAAATCATAACAGAAATAATTATAAAGGATAAGAAACAAAAATATAATCACTAGAACTAAGGAAATCTAATTAGATTACATGAAGATATGCCGAGTGCTGTTTATTAAACACAGTAGTCGCGACCGAGTGCCGGCTGTCAGAGGAATCCACAATCAGATTCACTATTAGTCAGTGGCTAAAAAGCAAACGCCCATGGCAGAGGTCTAAAAGGTGTTCTGCACATGCTCAGTTCTATCTGCCAAAGACACTGCACGGGCGTCTAGATTTTTACTGTGTCGATTTCCTTGAAAAAAACGATTTTTAACACATTCTTAATTTTTTTGGAAATAGCAGATATTGTTTAAAGTGAAGTCCTGATATTTGGCAAAGCAAATTTCTAAGTGAACATGTCTCTACAGTGATTTTTCATGGTGTTAGACGTGCTTCTTAGCAAGTCTGCTTTTGTGAGTCTGATTTCGGGCGTGTGTCTTTTTGTGAATTAGATTGGGCGTCTGCTTATGGGCTCTGGTCAATAGTGAATTAGGTTGCAGGGTCAAAAATGGACGGACGCCCATGAAAACTGGGCTTAAGCCCATAAATATGCGCCCACGCCCAATAGTGAATCAGGGCCAGTGTGTCCAAACACTTCCTGAAACAACATAGTAGGGATCCGTCAGGTTTAAAATTTTGGGGGATTCAGAAATATACAAAACATTGGAGGGGTGGTAGTAAGGTTAAATCTTTAAGCCAAGCTGAGTCCCGATGGATCTACACTATGCGTATGCAGGCACCGTATGGATTAAATGTGGAATTTGATCTAAACTGTTTTATTAGTGACTTTTAATTTAGTTTTAGACTGTGCATTTATATATATAATTGTTTTAATATATTTCAGTTATATTGTAGAGATTGATTTATGATATACGCTACGTATCTTGTATACTCGGATCATGGGTTTATTCACACGATTTATTAGCAATTCGTTTGGGTATGGTTTTTTTCTATTATAGGTAAATGGTCTGATTGGGCGAGGCGATGTGTGACTCAATTAACCATATATCCATTTGATTTAATTCATGGGATTTATTTAAATAAATAGATTCTCTTAGTTTTTTTTGGGAATGATGTAGAGTAATCCATTTAGGGTCCTGAGTAATGTTTTTAATTTTAATTTAATTTTTGAATCTTATTAGTTAAAATTAAATTGTATGGTCTATTTTTTATATATTTTTTTATATTTTTTATATATTTATTTTATTTTATTCATTTATTTTATAGTTTATGGGTATATATGTATATATATACCTTTATACAATTTTTAACATTAGAGGCATTAATTTTATCAGATTTGAGTATCTGTATTTATATTTATATCAATTATTGCTGGGTCTTATTTACATTTTTTCCTCTGCCCCTTCACTAGCATTAATGAGATATTAATAATAAAGTGGTGTATTATGTGGGTTTTAATATAATATTAATAAATAGTTGTATGTTCTGTATATGTTTTTAAGGGGAGTACCAACAGGATTATGATATATATATATGATGGAAGTGATGGCTCCTATTCATAGCGCGGATTGAGTGCTGTGATAGGATGTCTTCTATGAATGAGGTTAGTAGTGCGGACTCCGGTAAAATGGCCGCCGGGAGTCCGCCCTCTAATTAGGAATAGTGGGTTGATCATCCCCTATATAAATGATTCATGGCTCTGGGTGGCGGTACCCTGATGAAGTCACGACGCACGTGACGCAACGCGTCGGAACGCCATTCCCAGTTCGAGATTTCGTCACTTCCGGTCACGTGGGGACGTTTGTCCGGACGCAGCGGCCATATTTGTTTCCCTCCCTGTATGAGAATACACCCATGATGTGAGGTGGAAAAGCGCTGTATTCAAGGATTACATGTGAGTGGGAAAAATTTGTTATGCCAAATTACTCCTAATAAACGGTATTACACTATGGGAAGCTTTTGTTTGTGTCCTATATGACGTGTTGAGAGGAGGTGGAGTGGAAGTCCTGAGGTCCCTTGCTGAGTTGCCTGGAGGAAAGGATTGCCTTTGAGGAGAGTTTTTTGCCTTGTGGCCCTGTGTGGGTCGAGGAGGGGAGGTGAGCAGGCATTGCTGCCATTGGAGGATTCCTTTTTGAGCACTAGAAGTGAAGATCACAGAGTGTTTTTCACATTTTGCATGGACTATTTGAGTTTATTTTGAACACTGAGTTCATTCATTTTTATCACTGAATTAAGTAGCAATTTATTTTTATTTTATTCTGTTATAGGGTTTATCACAAGATATATGTATTACATAATTTATTGCAGAATCACTATTTTTGATCTATAGGTTCGTCACAATTATCACGATTTGTCACATTTTTTTTTATTATGAATTAGTATTATTATGATAATTGATTCTATCACTGATATTTGAGTATTCATCATGGATTTTATATTCGTTATTTTCCATCACAGATCTATTAAGAGGCAATAATAATTGGTATATATGAGAGGTGTTTATGCATTTTATTTTTTCACTAATTGATTTAGTTTATATGGTTTTTATCACCTTATAGTATTAATTATTTTTAAGTTCGGTGGGTATTTATGGTATGCACAGAGGGAATTTGTTTAGATAATTTGGGAGCGCTTCACTATTTAATGCATGGTATACTAGACACTTTTGTTGCCAGAACCCATGCTTTTCCTAAGTTACTTTTTCATTGCTTAATTCATTGACCTTATACTCAGGTCTTGAAGACTTTGTTTTTATTTTCCATGGCAAAATACTTCAATTTAATCATTCTCCATCGTTCAAATTCTAACAATTAAAAAAAATTATAAATATTTGAAGTAGTGTTATAGCTAAACTTATTTATTAAACTCAAATATTAAAACTGCACACTCGCATTTCCGTGTACTATAGAAGCACTACCTACAGGTATATTACTCATCGAAATACCGATTCCTCCTATCCCGCTCAATTACCAAGCTCCTTGGTATCAATATATTCTACTTCTGTCATCTGGGTCTGCACCTGAACTAGACTCACTGCAGAAGGCTGCAAAATGGCTAATCGGCGTCTCTCACCCCCAGTGTAAAATGCTGAGCTGTTGGATGATCAATAAATCCCATGTGGAATGGGTGGATGGAATCTCTTACAATGTGCATAGGCTTATACCAATGCTTTTCATCCACAGGACTTTTTCAAGGGATTCAGTAATGGCTCCAGTATTATTTGGACTTGAATACTATCTTTATAGAGACCAACAGAAACTTAAAGTATGTACCTATATTCTTCCATAGGGGACTAGATAATTGTCTGTTTTCAATATTTGATAAATAGCAGTTGGAAGGGGAATCTATTTTCTGAATTAGTGACCATGCTGAAGGATTTGCACAATAACATAGTATTTATTGGAATACAGCATTTTTTTAGTGGCCCTTGTCCACAAATTGGACAAACCGGGAGGTAGACCATGGAAATCTTTAGGTTTTTTACAGATATTAACCCAATGGGGTAGAAGGTAAGTGGGGGTGAGAGGACTGGTATCAAAGAAGACAGGATGGGGGAGGGGATGGAATTGATGGGGATCTAAACATATGATTGAGATTTTCCATTAGGTTGAGGTTAGGTGAAGGCTAGCTGGGGTGTGTGAATTTGGGTCTATGTTGTAAGCAGATATTTAATGGCATCAGATAGTTAAAACAAGGACCACCACATCAACCTGGGTAAGAAGGAATCCATTCTATTCAGATCTACAGCTACCAGCATTTCCATTTCCATATTCATCAGGGTATTCATAATTGTGGCCCCAGAGGCCAGAGATGGTGTCTTCTAATACCTAGAAATAGTAGATCAGACAGCCATCAAGCAATGTCCTAAGATGTCTTTTTTAAAGCGCCATAAGGAGCATGGGAGTGTCGAGAGTAGGACTGTCTCTGGCCTTTCTGTCATCTCCATTACCTGCATATTACTGTATGCCTAGAAGACTTTTATGCCTAAATGCTAGACTTCTGTGCAGATGTACCAAATATGCATGTGGTTGCTCTGATGTTGAAGGCATCTCAAGCAGATGTCAGATGATACAGAAAATAAGCGCTGCAGAGTGTTTGGGCATCTATACCTACCTGGATATGACTTTGTAATTGTCTTTTCTCTTGATAGTGATTGAACAGAATTGACAAATTATTAAAGATATAGGCCTTGGCCCATGCCACCTTCAAAAAACCTTTACCCAAGACCTTTTATAGATTACTTGAAGTGGCAGTCGCCGTTGTTTATTTGGATTTTGTGTGAAGGAGGTTCCGTCATTATTTTTGACACATCTATAACTGTCACATCTTACTTTTGGATTTGTGAAGATCAGAAATGAGTATTTGTAGAATATTTTTTAAACCATACTACATGCAGTAGTAGCAAGGGGTCTACCAGCCTAATAAATATAGCAATATCTTTTGTTCTGCCAGCAAATTAGCAAATATGCTGGCATTGTGGTGACTAGTGTAAGCAGGGGCATCCCGAGGCAGGTGCGGGGGGAGCAAGCTGACGATCCCCGCAGGATGGATCTGATCCATCCTGCGGGGATCGTTGGCTTTCCTTACAACTTACCTTTTCGTGGAGCGGATCTGGTGTTACCCCGTATAGGTTGCATGCCAAAGATCCCCGCAGGATGGATCGGATCTGCGGATTCTGGAGCATAATGGATTGGAGTCCAATCCATTATGCTCAATCCACAGATCTGATCCATTCTGCGGGAATCGTCGGAGGGGGTGTTACCAAGTGTTATTGCACCGGGTGACACCAACCTTAAGGACGCCCCTGAGTGTAACTATGATAGACAGCAGTTTATAAAACAAGAAAAAGCACTAAAAAAGATAGAAATTATAGCAGTTTCCTGCTCTCTTGCTCTACAGCTGGTGCTGAATTGTTTCTACCCTCTCTATACAACACAATGACACTCCATTCCTGCAAGTTCTGGTTTTGGTGTGGGCGAGTGCCCAACAATGACCCAAACAAAGTACACATGGTAAAAGAAAAGTATGGTCAAAGCTTGTTTAGCCATACTTCTCATGAGGGTCACAGGAGTGACCTTACTTTTGTTCTGCTGAGAGCCTGAGCCAGCCGCTCCTACCTACTCCACAGCTGGAGCTCCAGTGAGTGCTGGAGGGACAGAGCAAAGAGTGGTGATTGACAGTCTCTGCTCCAACAGGTTGCACAGCAAAAGAACATAAAGTTATGTTTTAAGTTCAGGTAAATTCATTTATGTAAAGGTGAGTGGAAGCAATAGTTATATTGCATAATGCTTACAATGTAAAGTGATAATAAATACCACCAAAGTTATAAAAAGTGACAAGCCTAAGATGATGCTCAGTGAGGTGATGAAGCAAATCCTCCCACAAAAACTGTACCTGTTTTCCTGCAACATGTTCTCATTCTGAGCCTTCCAAAATACACATTTCAGATTGTATTTCTCAGCTCCAGAAGACAGGGGTGAGGATTTGAAACCACACACGCAAAGCACAGAGTAGAGAGCTTAGTGTAATCTGACACGTGAGTGGAGGGAATGGACACCCCCCCCTCTCTACACAGCCTCACTGGGAAATATGCACATATGAGGCTGCCAGTCACCTGCTGTGTGCTAGACAGGGAAAAGAGGTGGACTGTCACCATGGATTGCCTGGTGTCATAGAAAACTGTTAGAAGCAGAGGAAAGACTGAGCAACCAGGATCCATGCTATGTGAGTTTTACAGTCACTGTAATTTGGTTTGGGGTCTCGTAACCCTTTCAGATGGAAAGTGAGACATGCTCCTTGCTTTCCTTATAGTGCAGCCAAAATCCTTCTCCATTGAGCAATGCACAGCAGACTGCCTCCAGAGTGTGCAAATGTACTAACTATGGCAGATGTCTGTGTAAGTCTGATTTGGCAGATATCTGTAGTTAGCTTTGAAAGTTTGCAATGGTTACTGCTACTGATAAATATAACAATCAGCACATTACAAATTCATGTATTGTTTTAAGCTATAAACATAATCCATCCTTTGGTCTATTCTATGGATAACTATAGTCGCAAACAGTTTATTGCATAATCTGATTATCCACAACTCAGTTGTGGGAAGGTCTATCCATGTAAAAACAGTACATGCAGTGTAAATACAATATATATATATATATATATATATATATATATACTGTATATATGCAGTCTTTGTGAGGCGTTTTCCGGAAATATTCTTAGCTGTGAATATGCATTTCAGGCAAAATGTCATCTTCTAAGACCCTGTTAGTTTTTAACAGATTAGCTAGAATCCCTAATGTAACAATATCATAAAAGTGCTGTTAAAGACGGATTATAAAAGTCTAACTTCTAATCTTATAGTCTGGTAAATGTCAGTATAATGCCAGAAGTGATAAACTCTTTCATGCCCAGGGGTTATTGAAGCCCATGCCAAATCTAGCAGCATTGGTATGCATCAATTAATGTGACTATAACACAGTAAGTAATAATTGTGTTAGGATTAACAACTGTTGTGTTTTCAACCAACTTTGTAAACATTACGTTACAAATAAAGGAAGCAATTATAATGCACACATTCTCTTTCATTAGTACTGATTTCACTTGAATGCACAGTAAGTACATCGGAATTCACTCATGAATGTTTTATATGTTTGCTGATTTAATGTCTAAAATAGGGGAAGAGGTAGCTGAGAATGTAATGCAGGGCATGGCACCTGCCTACAATATAGGTGCGGTCATGGGGGGGTTACCAGAGAATGTAATTCTGCCACTAATGATGGGGAGGGGAACTATCAAAAACATTGGGGTTGATTTACTAAAGGCAAATAGACTGTACACCATACAAGGTGCAGTTGCACTCTACAAGTGCAGTTGCTCCAGAGCTTTGTAAATGAGATAAAGACTCACTTTGCAAGGAATACCCAATCACATGCAAGAATAATTGAAAAAAAAAGCACTTTTGCTTGCACATAATTGGATGATGGAAGTCAGCAGAGCTTCTGCTCATTTATTAAGCCTTGGAGCAACTGCTCTTGCAGAGTGCAACTGTACTTTGCTAAATGCACAGTCTATTTGACTTTAGTAAATCAACCTCATTGTGTTGAGTTGCAGGGAACTACCACATAATGTTTTGTAGACTGCTGGGAGATGGCTGGCTAAGGAACTGTAGATCGTACGAGAAGAACCAAGAACAAAGCTAGTGTAGGGGAGGAGGTGCAAAATAAAACATAGGAGAGTGCACACTGCTAAGGAAACAAAGTATACTGGGAACATGGACACTGGTGATTTAATCATGCCTACACCTCGGCAAATACTTTAATGAGTGAACAAAGAGTGTGCAATGGATCACAGTGAAAAACTCTGGAAGAGGGCAGATCTGAGAGATAGCTCAGACTGACATTGGATCTACTGCGGGGGACATTCTTTTAGTTTTTTCTTTTAATAAAGGACTTGTCAAACACCATGTCCTGTCTTTTTTCACACTACACTTTTTGTTTTTTTGAATGAGTAGCGGGACCATGTACCCCATACTCATTCACATGGGGGGGCGGGATCTAGGGTCCCCCTTGTTAAAGAGGGCTTCAAGATTCCGATAAGCCCCCTGCCTGCAGACCCCCCACAACCACCGGGCAGGGTTGTGGGGAAGAGGCCCTTGTCCCCATCAACATGGGGACACGGTGCTTTGGGGGGAGCCCCCAAAGCACCACCCCATGTTGAGGGCATGCGACCTGGTACGGTTCAGGAGGGGGGGGCACTCGCTCATCCCCCCCTTTCCTGACCTGCCGGGCTGCATGCTCGGATAAGGGTCTGGTATGGATCTTGGGGGGGACCCCACGCCATTATTTTTAAATTTTGGCGTGGGGGTTCCCTTCAAAACCCATACCAGACCCAAAGGACTTTTTTATGAATGGTGGGGGGACCCCACAACATTGTTTTATTTATTATGGTACTGATTTTAATATTTGACTACCGCTTTTTTTTTTCTTCACTATAGCTCAGAGATTCAGCCGTCACTTTCACCTCAGCTAAAAGAAAGAATGTTTCCTTTTAGTTTATTTCCCTGAGTTAAAAGAAAGAATGTTTCCTTTTAGTTTATTAAAAGAAACAAAGTTTCCTTTAACTCTGGGGAAAGTGACAGCTAATTCTGTGAGCTATAGTGAAGAAAAAAAAAGCCGACAATTGCCTTTAAAAATTGGCATCAACATACAATTCGTATTGCGAAAAACATTTCATAAATTCATAAACTGAGGCATTATTTTCATTCGTAAACCAAACAATGTGTCAACTGATGCGTTCATAAACCTAGGTACACCTGTACAAAGACAAGGAGAAAAATTCACATATTCAGTGAGCAGCAACCATGCATATCTGTGTTCTACACTGGGCACCAAAGTTCATCATACACATTGCAATCTATTCATACAATCTCTGTACAGCCTTCTTTAGAGTTACCAAAACTATAAAAATGAAGACCTATCTAAACTGTCCAATTATTTTTTATCCAGTCAGGGAGATTGTAGAGTCAGATGCATGCAGGGCCAGTGCTATCACTAGGCAAACTAGGCTACCATCTAAGGCGTACTGCAGCCTAGGGCAGTACAGCCATACGCTGTATACAGACAAACATATTGCAACTCCTGTACTGTGTGATTATCATAATGATAATGATGGTGATCACAGTTCACTGATCTCCCCTTCCTGTTAATGACTGGGAAGCAGCGTGTAAAACATCACTTCAGGGTCCTGGTGTCACTCTTCCAAGACAGGACTGGATGAGGTTACATAGTTACGTAGTTAGTCTGGCTGAAAAAAGACAAAAGTCCATCCAGTTCAACCATTAAAAAAAAAAAAAAGTTATAATCCAACACCCACAGTTGATCCAGAGGAGCGTAAAAAAAAAACCCCAGCAAAGCATGATGCTCCTGCTGGGGAAAAATTCCTTCCTGATCCCCCGAAAGGCAATCAGATATTCCCTGGATCACCTTTACCTATAAATGTTAGTATCCAGTTATATTCTGTATATCCAAGTTGTCTCCAAGTTAGCTGGAGACAAAGCCATCTCCTACAAACTTCAGCCAATCTATACAGAAGAGGTATCAAGCAAATGAGGCAAATGTTTCGTGCAACATCACCAGCTACCCAGTCAGTCTCCATATGGAGCTAACACTGGCAAGGAGGTGAGAAAGCTCCCCTGCACAGGCTAAAAATGTGAAGTTTTTTTTTTTTCTTGGTGTGGGGGTTGCAAGAAGTAGCTGGTCTTGCCTAGGGCACAAAATAGGTCTGGATGCATGTGTTGTACTTATAGAACCAATTGAAAAATCTGCATTGAAGAGAGGAAGTAATGATTTTTTTAATTTAAGATTACTAACCTTGTGGAGATGAGGCCCACACAAAAGCATTCAGACAAATGCAGACATGGAAGTGGATAGTGTACAGTATGTATAAAGCATAGAATTACAGACTGTGGGTTCATTGAGGTGCACAGTGGAGCAAACAAAGGTGCAAAGGTTGGGTGTAAATCAGACAGGAGATGTACAGTGTAGGTACAAAGAAGTTAGTGGGTAGTGGAGGAAGTGCAAAATACTATTGGAAGCCTTAAAAAGATTAGATAGCTTTAAACTTGAACAAGAAAAATTGAGGTTTACATTTAACTTCAATTGCTTATATCTCCAGGTCTACTAATTGGTATGAAATAAGGTTCTTACTGAGGGTAACCTTTGCTTTTGCATTTTTCGTAAGATGCTCATGAAATGCAGGGTAGCTCACATGTTACAAATCACTGCATGATGAAAGTTGAGAAACAACCTATAAAGAAAAAAGTCAGAATGTGCGTATACCTACTTTACCCAGTTATCCAACCTTGGTGCTGAAGTGAGGGTGACATCACCTTCCTTCCAGTGAGATCCTGGGAAGTTCCTGAATATGGAGTGTCTTCTTGTGCGATTTGTAGAACTCATCATTCCTCAAGTTTCTCACCATATGAGGGTAAGGTTAAAGTGGTTGTAAAGGCTGAAAGTTTTTTACCTTCAGGCATTCTATGCATGAAGGTAAAAAACCTTCTGTCTGCAGCAGCCCCCCCCCAGCCCCCCTATTATTTACCTGAGCCTTATCTCAATTCAGAAATGTGCACAAGAGCCTCAGCTCCCCCAGGTCTCTCCATTTCATTGGCTGTTACAGCAGCTGTAGCCATTGGCTCCTGCTACTGTCAATCACAGCCAGTGAGAAGAGAGTGAGGGCAGGGGCCAAACCACAATCACACAGAGCAGTGGCTCAGGAGCGAGCCTACTTGCTATTGGAGCACTAGGCAGGAGTAAGAGGCCAGGAGCACCAGCGGGGGAGGAGGATCGGGGCTGCTCTGTGTAAAAGCATTGCACAGAGTAGATAAGTATAACATGATTGCCTTTAAAATCACTTTAAATATTATTCAGACCTTTTTCTTCACAGGTACATTTTTCTAATAAGCAGACCTTTGATTTTATTGCAAGGTCTGTTTTAGGAATCAATGCTGTAAGAACATTGCAAATGTAAAATATTGGGAAATGATTGCTCTGTTGCTTATGTAAATAAAGGTATTGACTTCTTCAGACTAGGGAATTAGTTCAAATATTATTTGTTGCGTAGACGTTTCACCAACCTTGGAATTGATTTTATCAAGGCTTGGCAGACTTACTGTAAATATGTAAAAATAATCTATTTCCTGTAATATAATGCATTAGATTGAAATTAAGAAAAAATAAATTCCTATAAATCAACACTTTTCTGTTACCCAATCTCTATTTATGCTGAAGAAACAATAAACATTATTCTTGTTTTCCATTTATTTATTTATTTTTACATTTGTAAAATGAATCAAACATAAGAAACATCACTCTCTCTTCAAAGCGCTTAATTTTTGCATTAAAATATAAACAGCTGTTTTATGAAAATGTTACATAGCAAAGTCATTACATCTATAACTTTTAGAGACAAAATTCTGTTCAGTATATGGCAATTGAATGTGATAGTTTAGCACTATCAACAAAAATAATTTCATGGTTGATCTTATTTGTTTTGTCACGGCTGCATATGCCAAATGGTAGTGTGCAAATTATACAGACAGTGCTAAGATGAGGAGCTTCAGTCCCTCACCCCCAAAAACAAAAAGGAAGTGAGTGAGAACCTTCAATGGGGACACTGCATTATAAAGCTGCAAATGGTTCTAGCCTCCCCCTAATCTACTAAAATTACCGTTTTAATTGGTGCCCATGTCCTTGTTGGAGATTTTCCTACACTTCCTGTCCTGATGATAATGTTGTCACTGGCACAGGGAATGAGGGGAAATCTCCTCAAAGGGCAACACAAACTGACAATGGTCCATGAAATTGTGCTCACACTATCTCCAACTTTTGAAATGTTGACACTGTGGATCACCAATGCCAAATTGTATTTAGAGATGCCTTGTATTGCATTATAGGATATAGGGAAGATATCCTGCAAAGTCATGAGACGTCCATCTCGTCATACACCAAGCAGGCTTTTGTAAATACCCCAGGTAATCCAGAAGAAATAATAATTTGCTGTGCCATTACCTATATCAGGGGTGCTCAACCTTTTGAAGAGCGATTGCAATCTTGGTGATTTGGTAACCCGTCGCAGGCCAAAATAAAATGAAATGGTTCACAAATTCAAATTCTTTATTTTGAATAACATAATGAACAATTTTCCTCCTACAGCCTCTGAATGCCTGTGGGAGGGAGAGGAGGGGAAGACAGCTTTCATCTTTTGCAGGAGGAAGATGGAGAGGATTGGTTCCTGTATATGCAACCCCCTCCACCCCTCCTGTCAAAGTGTAAGGCTAGTTCATACCAGATGTAGTTCAGTGTGCTTTTTTGCTGCATCAAAAATGAATTCAGTGTTTTTCATGTATTCCAATGGCCCTGGTTCACAATAGTGCAGTCAGCTCCAGTCAGTTTCTGGTGAAGAAAAAAAAAGTAGAACATGCTGCATTTTTTCTGCAGAGAACCATAACGTGGCAAACTGCATGAAAACTGCACCGGAACTGTGTGTGGTGTGAACTGAAAGCAAAAACATATTTGGAATGCATTTTTGTAGTGTGAACTGGTCCCAGAACAGAATGTGACAGGGAGGCTGCTCGGGCCCCCTGGAACATTGGGTAGGGTCGCACACCAGTGGCTGGGGGGTGTGGGGTAAACACACATCTCAACTATGGTGTTTTACTACCCTCTCAAGCCACAAATGTAAATGAGAATTTACTGTTCCGAGCCCCTTATAAGGCTGCTTTCACACTAATGCGCTGTGGTGTACCTGAACTGTAGGTGCAGTGCAGTGCCCTGTGGTTTTCTTGTCAGTTAGCTGTGCTTTTCCCTTAGACTTCTACTATATCTTGACTGCTAAAAAGGTCCCCTGTGCAAAGCGTACTTGATTTCACTACACCTCAGACAGAACCCAGCGAGCAGAGGAAGCATTGGCTCCTGCTCCCTCTAGGGCTGCTTGATTCCTCCCCTGCTGGTGCCAGCTCGATGCACTCTGATTTTCCGGGATGGCAAGTCGGCAAGCCTGGGCTGTGATCACCAGGATGCCGATCCCAGGCATGCACTTCCCTGGTTTGAGATCAAGGGACACATCAGACACATCAGAGGTCTCCAAGGGGCCAATGTGGCCCATAGGCCACAGGTTGAGCACCCCTGACCTATACAGACATATACTGTATGTATATGTAGCAATTTGTTTTGCACGTTTATGTCACAAGGATTGTGTCTGCACAGTCAATCACCTTTTAATATCTATAGCCATCTTAAAAATACCCAACCACCAATGGGTTATGTGAGAATCTAAATGGTTAATAAAGACTTTAAAATCACACTTCACATTATTCAATAGAGAATGAGTTGATAATACCAAATAACCATATAGTAGAGTAAAAAAAGTACTTTTTCGTCCTATGAATAGCGTTTGTTCCAACTTGACATTTACAACCTAAGCATAGATAACATAGATTTTGTTTGCTAGGTGCAGGTGAGTACTTCACATCATTAGAGACCACTGAGAGTTTATTAGTTTCAGGTAGACCTTAGCAGGGAAAAAAGAAGATCAGCAGGAATCTAAGCTTGCATATATTGTATGTGAAGAGGAAAATTGACTGCACCCATGAACAACTATAATTATACACTGTGAAAATGATAGAGATCCATTTATAAAACATTTACTAGCACACTTCTTGAGCAGTGGACATTCCCTGGTCAATTTCGCCCTGTGTATGATGGGACAAATGTTTCATTTACAGTGTGTTTTGAATAGAGTATATACCAATATACAGTACCTGAATTTGTCAGCTGGAGCTATCCATGGTGCTGAAACTGTGCATATGCACGTTTTAAAGGATATATTAAAAAATCAAGAACAAACATTTTATATATTGCAGCTTGCCAGTCTATATACAATGTGGCTGCATTTTTTTTTTTCAAGTTAGGTAGTTTTTTTGCAAATGCAGAAAAATTCCTGATGATCCTAATGGAAAACCTGTGCACTGAACTGATATCTCAAACAATCTCAAACTATCCCATCTTTCTTCTGTGAACTGCAAAACCCCTCCTCCCTATGTAATGAAGATTTGGAGAGGAAGATTTGTTTGTAGTTCTAATCAGGAGAGCAGCCTACTGACGATGATGCTCTTCCATAGGTACAGTGTGGTTAGTGAAGGTCATCATTCTAAGACATACAGTGAGGGGGATTTTCTAAAACTGGGGCACTCAGAATCTGGTGCATCTGTATATGGTAGCCAATTAGCTTTTAACTGCAGCTTGTTCAATTAAGCTTTGCCAATAAAACCTGGAAGCTGATTGATTTCTATGGAGAGCTGCACCATATTTTGCACTCTCTGGTTTTAGTAAATCCCCCCAGTGTATTATTAGTAGGATTGCCAAGTAAAAATAAAAGCGAAAAAACCTGAAAAAATAAATAATGAAGTAATCACATTTAAGAAGTGAAGAGCTGCAGTAAAATATATCGGGGTTTAAATAACCTTTTTGTTCTCTAGGAGCCTTAATTTAAATATAAAATGCCAGTATCTAATGCAGTAAATAATGAACAATTTAGTTGGTCAGTAAATCAGCAAGAACCTCAGTGCACTCACTACAGTGTGAGTAATGTGTGACAAAGCTCAACCCAAAATATTGAAAACAAATAAATGTGGACAATTATTATTGTGCCTCAAAAATCACATACATACTGTATATGCTCTGCTGACTACACTTTGTGTTACCACATATGTCAACAAAATCATATATTAATCAGTGCCCTGCAGTACTATATGCAGTAGGATAGCATAAATAGTAAACCTATGTTATAAAACAAAATATCTCCATTTGAAGTCTCAAAATCAACAAAAATGTGTCCATAATTATTATCAATAAATGTTCTTCAATTGTTAAATGAGTGTTTGGTATTATTTTCTTCCACTTTTACTGTTTACACTTTATTCTTTCTGTCAAGTGTTGTGAATCACTGAAACATATCTTCCATGATGTATTGTGCAAAACCCACCACCAACGTTCCAATACTCTCACCTTATGCTTTAACCCATCGAAAATCAGGTCTCATGAGCTTTCTCTTTAAACAGGGTGTTATATGCTAGAAATATTGCTCCCCCCTGTTCAGACCACATGGCCTTGAATCCACCTCCATCCACAGAATTCCTTTAGGTTGGTGTTTCTCAACCAGGGTTCTGCAGAACCCTAAGGTACTGCGAGAAGTCCCCAGGGGTTTCACTGTGAAACAACATTGTGGTGGATGTATACCACCTAACATTGTTCCCGGTGTTGTTCACAGTGTGTACTGACAGTCAGTAGTGTCAGCGCACATTGATACCTGATGCCTTCTCTATAGTTCTGGTCTCTATAAAGTCAGAGGGTGATGCCAGCAGTAGTGCAGCGTGTGGGAGCAGAAGGAGGTGGTGGTTTTCTGTGACAGCATTGAGCACAGAGCAGAAGCATGTGGCTTGCTGTAGGAGGTCCTACAGCTACAGATATACAGAGTACAAGGAGTGGTGGAGGAAGGAGGGCAATGAGCCACTAGCTGCAGGAGCATATGGCAGGATCAGGAGGAGAGATCCAGTTACAGTGGTGGTGTTGCAGAGTGCGGGGAGAAGGAAGCAGGGAGCAGCATATGGCTGTATGGGAGGTGAGATCTTCTTAGAGATGCAGAGTGCTGCAGGAGGGACAGAAAGGAGGCAGGAGGTGACATCCAGTGTATGACAGTAGTGATGCAGACTGCAGAGAGCTGGAAGACATAGCTGGATCGGACTGAATGTTGCAGGATGTGAGATGATGCTATGCCATAAATGTACATGTAGCTGTTAGGATCACACCTCCTGCTACATTCAGTCTCATCTAGCCACATGCTCCCACTCTCTGCTCCCCCTCTCTGCATTCAGTGCTGCCATACACTGAATGTCACCTCCTCATCCAGCTATGTGCTTCATCTACAGCTCGATGATCAGATTCAGTGTTCCATAAGATGTAGATCTTAAAATTTTTTTCAAGGGTTCCCCGAAATCTCAAACGTTTTACAAGGGGTTCCTCAAAGGCAAAAAGGTTGAGAAACACTGATTTAGGTATTATATATAGAAGGCTGTGTACACTTTATCAGATCAGTTAAGTGTGAACATCTGATGGTTGATTAATCATTTGTATGCTCATGCAAACCCACTGCATAGGTCCAATTAGTCTTCACAAACATTTATCATCTTTGTTTCCTTTTAGTAATTCAGGCCCTCTGTTTAGAGTGGGAGCTCAAATAAAGTTCAAATAAAGTGGAGCTTTCATCTTTTCACCAGTCAAGTGAAAAACTCTTGAAAGGATGCTGAAAACAACTTGTGCCCTCTACGACAAGAAACAATGGCTCTTACCAAATATAAATGACCCCTATCACAGAGATCAAAACAGCATGCTGGTTTCAAACATCCAGGTTTCTATCAATGATCACAGCAAATTGCCTGTATTAACTTCAATGGCTCCATGTATCAGCATATCAGGCCAGACAGCATCGGCACTCATAAAGAGAAAGAGACAGCACATAAAAATGTAAAACCACTCACATACACTTTTATTAATACATGGACAGGTACTTACAAATGTAGGTTAAAAATAACATGTAGTCACAACAGCAGAACCTAGCCGACATGCACTTGGTGGGTGTGAAGACATCACCGGTATGGCCTCTCCCAATGCATTTCACCAGCAAACAGGCGGGTTCGCTGTGATCATTGATGAGTACCTGGCTGTTTGAGACCAGCATGCTCTTTTGATCTTTGTGATAGGGGCCATTTATATTTGGTAAGAGGCCATTGTTTCTTGTGGTGGAGAGCACAAGGCGTTTTGATCATACTTTCAAGAGTTTTTTATTTGATGGGTGAAGAGTTGAAAGCTCCACTTTACGTATTTGAACTTTTTTCTTGATCTTTTGCACCATGTGGATGATTTTCATATTTACTGGATTGTTTGGTGTCATTATTATTACAGACTTTATTTTATTTAATAATTATTTTCTGTATGAGCAATTATTATTTGTATTTATTTGTCATGACATCTTGGGGTTTATTTACTAAAGCTGGAGAGTCCAAAATCAGACTCCCTTCTGCATAGAAACCAATCAGCTTCCAGGTTTCATTGCCAAAGCTTCATTGAACAAGCTGAGGTTAGAAGCTGATTGGTTTCTATGCAGAAGGGAGTCTGATTTTGGACTCTCCAGCTTTAGTAAATAAACCCCCTTGTGTCGGGTGTGCAGTGAATGTGGCTCCTACCATATAGTTTTGCAAAAACACTTTTTATTTGTTCTTTTCATTATAATTTAGTGATTTATTTTTACATAAATTATACTATATTTTTTCTGATACTCATCAAAAATGTTTGTAGTGACTCTGTTTTCAAAAGTATCCATGTTAGTTTTCTGTATTTAAAATACTCTCTTCGCTAAAAATAATCCCTTTGTGCTGTTATTTTGCTTCTGCACTTTTATTTATGCATTTCCTGTCACCATGCATTGCCAAATATATTTGTGTTTCCAGGGCATACTTGAAATTAGATTAATCTTAATGTTTTTCTTCCCAGTAAAACATTTTTTTTATAGACAAGTAAATAAAGCACTTGAAAGAATACTTCATACTGAAATGATCAGAGGCTTGATTTAAAAAGGAGAATTGTGATGTCTTGTCTATACTGTAAATTGTACTTATGAAAATAAAAATCCTAGAGCATTAACCATCTTCTATACATAGGACAATTATTTGCAATACAATATACCTAAGTTTAAAATGTAAAAAATATGCCTGCAGCATTAAATACAGAAGCAGATACATTGTACAACAGACATAATCCAATTGTAACCAAAAGCCATGCAGTCCATTGTTTTGATGGCTTGCCCTAAGCACTATATACATTATGATTATATGAAAATAGGCTTTCTATCTCATTTCTTTAAAACCATAAGCTATACCATAGATCATGTGCAGAACATACATCTTGGCTACTCACATTAGCCCAATAAAACACTTAAAACCTTAATATTAACTATCCATATACACTATGATTCAGAGATGGCTATATCTCCTATAGATGACTAATGAAAATATAGTTGGTGGATATAGTTACAAATGTACCTCATCCACAGGAAGGAATAAACAAAACTGGGGCCTAGTGGATTTTTAGGGTGCAGCAAGAAAAATGTACGAAATTCAAAATAATCACTTCATTAAAGTGTTACTAAACCCAGGACCCTGCATTCACTATATCTGTTCTCCCACAGTACACAGAATATGGAAGTGCAATTATTTTAGTAAATATAAACTGCTAAATACCTTTTCTCATCAGCAGTTAGAGCAGTCTTGTGACTTCTATCAGTGTTCAGCAGAGCCCTTACTTCCTACCTCCCTACCACCCCTCCTTTCCCTTCCTCCTTCCAACCCCTCCCTTCCTCCATCACTCCTACCCCTCCCTCCCACCCCTTCATCCTATCCCTCCCTTCCTCCCACCCCTCCCTCCTACCCCTTCCTCCCTTCCTCCCATCCCTCCCTTCCTTCCACCCCTCCTTCCTACCCCACCCTTCCTCCCTCCTACCCCTTCCTTCCTTCCTTCCACCCCTCCCTCCTACCCCTCCCTTACTTCCTCCCTTCCTCCCTCCCACTCCTCGCTCCCTTTCTCCCACCAATCCCTTTCTTCGTGCCTTCCTTCTTCCCACCCCTCCCTCCCTCCCTTCCTCCCACCCCTCCCTCCCTTCCTCCCACCCCTGCCTTCCTTCCTCCCTGCCTCCCACCCATCCCTTCCTTCCTCTCACCCCTCCCTTCCTCCCACCTCTCCCTCCCTTTCTTCCTTCCTCCCACCTCTCCCTCCCTTTCTTCCTTCCTCCCACCTCTCCCTCCCTTTCTTCCTTTCTCCCAACCCTCCCTCCTCTCCCTTCCTTCCTCTCACCCCTCAATCCCTTCCTTCCTCCCTTCCCTCCCACCCCTCCCTCTCTTCCTTCCTTCCCTCCCACCCCTCCCTCCCTTCCTCCCTCCTTCCCACCTCTCCCTTCCTTCCTTCCACCCCTCCCTTCCTTCCACCCCTCCCTTCCTTCCTTCCTCCCACCTCTACCTTCCTTTCTTCCTTCCTCCCAACCCTCCCTCCTCTCCCTTCCTTCCTCCCGCCCCTCATTCCCTTCCTTCCTCCCTTCCCTCCCACCCCTCCCTTCCTTCCCTCCCACTCCTCCTTTCCTTCCCTCCCACCCCTCCCTTCCCTCCTACCCCTCCCTTCCCTCCTTTCCTTCCCTCCCACCCCTCCCTTCCTTCCTCCCACCGCTCCCTTCCTTCCACCCCTCCCTCCCTTTCTCCCTCCTTCCCACCCCTCCCTTCCTTCCTTCCTTCCTTCCACCCCTCCCTTCCTTCCTCCCACCCTTCCTCCCTCCTCTCCCTTCCTTCCTTCCTTCCACCCTTTCTCCCTATTTTCCCTTCCTTCCTCCTCTCCCTTTCTCTCTCCTCTCCCTTCCTCCCTCCTCTCTTCCTCCCTCTCATCCCTTCCTCCCTCTCATCCCTTCCTCCCTCCCACCCTTCCTTCTTCCCACCCTCCCTTTCTTCCTCCAACCCTCCCTTCCTTTCTCCCTTCCTCCCTCCCTTCCTTTCACCCCTCCCTTCCTCATACCCTTCCTTCCACCTCCCCTCCCACCCCTACCTTCCTCCCACCCCTCCCTCCTTTCCATCTAGCCACCCCTCCCTTCCTCCCTTCTTTCCATCCTCCCATCCCTGCCTCCTTTCCATCCACTCACCCCTCTCTTCCTTCCTTCCATCCATTCACCCACCCCTCTCTTCCTCCCACCCCTCCCATCCACCCATCCCTCCTTTCCACCAATCCCTCCCTTCCACCAATGCCTCCCTTCCTTCCACCCACTTCTTCCTGCCTTCTTTCCATCCATCCCTCCCACCCCTCCCTTCTTCCCCCCACCCCTCCTCCCCTTCCTTCCACCCTCCCTTCCACCCCCCCTTGCCTTCCTTCTACCAACCCCTCCCTCCCACCTCTCCCTTCCACCCCCCCTCGCCTTCCTTCCACCCACCCCTCCCTTCCACCTCTCCCTTCCACCTCTTCCTTCCACCCCCCCTCGCCTTCCTTCCTTCCACCCACCCCCTCTTGCCTTCCTTCCTTTCACCCACCCCTCGCCTTCCTTCTACCCATCCCCCCTTCGCCTTCCTACTACCCATCCCTCCCTTTCACTCCACCCTCCCTTGCCTTCCTTCCTTCCAATCCAATCATTAGCTCCATTAAAGTCTTTGGGGGCTTGTTTCTCACCTTTATAATACTTTCTTACATATGTGAACGACATACAACATTTCCAAGTCTGTCCTCATCTTGACTGATTGGCTGCTGGGTCTTGTGGACCCTTTCAATTTCTATTTTACCAGGGGGTTCACCCCCAAGACTTGTGCAAAGATATCGATGAGCATTGGGATAAAGTACTTAGAATGCATTACCCCAGGAAGCCTTTTTTTATTAACAAGTCTGCATCATACAAAATATCATACAGATTATTAGTTGCATTGTGAACGGAGTAACATAAAGTACAGCTAGTGTGCCCCTTTACTCACTGCCTGGTGGCCTCCAGTAGATATCACTTACTAATAAGTAGAGCTGTGTTCACTTTAGGACCGGGAATCTACAACTACTGCCCTACCATATCTGTAACTTCTTTTACTGCAGTACATCAGTATAGATACCGTATGTAAATAACAGTTGTCAACATTTCAAAAAAATATTTATAGGGACACTTTTTTTCCTGTATGACCAGAAAGACAGTGTAGGCAGAGCAGTATGTTAATTAGGAGCAGGGCATTCATTCATGGGTGTGGCCTAAGAAGGAAAAGAGGGTGGCCATGCGCTGCAATGGGTATTGTTTAAATTAAGCTAAATATTGGGTGTGGCTTAAAGGGGGTGTGGTTAAACAGAGAGCTCCTTCCCCATGCAATTTTGCTCTCCACCCCAACATCCCAAAAAATAAACACAATCATAGACTTATTTAAAAAAGAACTGGTTCACACTTACTGATTTCTAGAGGTTACTGCAGTTAGTACAGGACTAGGGTCAGAGGCTGCAGGCGTGGTACAGGACTAGGGTCAGAGGCTGCAGATGTAGTAGTTTTCCTGGTAAAAAAAAAGTTGTGGCCATTAATGAAATGCTAATGTGAAAATATGTTTTTTCCTGCCATTGGATGACTGAAGATTGATGGAGACAGGCTCTAGGGATTGACAGGCTGCTCTTTAGATAATGTAAAAATCAGGTCTGGAGCTGACAGGACTTGACAGAAGTATATAGGCACTTCCATATTCACTTACCTCATCCATCTCTCTGTTCCTCTTCTTACTTCCTTGCTATTCTCCTCTTCCTAACGCATTCTCCTCAGTGGCTCTGAGGAAGAGGCAAGTCCTCGAAATGCATCAGCCTTTTGGATGTCTACACTCCCTATTGCGGACTGATACTCAGCGCGGTGTTGACCCAGCTGTTCTTTTATGACATACCTTGACTTTATTGTCATTTGTGAGTATAACACCTACTTTAATTGTTAATAAAAAATTTTTATGGTAATACACTAGGCCTGTTTGTTCTTTCCTCATTCAGTATATTTGGATTTCCCCGGTCTATTGAGGGTAGCAAGGTGTGCATGTTCCAGGACATTCTTAATGTGGTTGTAGCCTGCATCGAGTCCATCCCCAAGTGCAGGAGCATTTGTGTTTGCTGGTTCTTCATTTTCCATGAGCGTCCTAGGCAACAATGAATTAAAAGAAAAGTAAAAGTAAAATATACAATAAAAGTAAAGAGTGAAATAGTATAAAAAAGTTAAGAGGTGGAAAAACAAAAGCAAAAGGAAATACAGAGCCCCAGTCCTGCAGAGCCTCAGATTTGCAGTTGCCCTAAGAATCATGAGATCTGAAACAGTGTCGAGTCACAAAGATATCATGAATCCCAGACAGTATTATGCCTTTCTGCACTATCATTAAGCTTAGCCATGAACAACTCCATCAATTCCACATCCTTAATCCTCGCACATAAAGAGGCTTAAGATGGAAGCTCCCTTTCCCATTAAGCACTATTAGGAACCTTGCCAATGTAATGACGTCTTAACTTTTTGTAAAGTTTAAAAAGTTTTGGGGGAGGTAGTCCCAATAGAAATAATGTAGGTAGGAAGCATAGAATCAAATCATTTGTAACAGGTTGTGAACCTTCTTTCAGTATGGTTCAATTCGGGGACATGTCCAGAATATATAGTATAGGGTGCACTGATCACACTGGCATTTGGAAAGATTGTATCAAAAAGATCTAGGGTAAAATATCTGAAATCTAAGACTTTATAAGCATTGTCTTTATATAGAGTGCAGAGGGAACTTTTTGCTGCCTGCAACGAAACAGTCTGCCAAGCCTCCCACAACAGCTCCTCACCCAGCATCTTTCCCAATTTCAACATATAACCATGCTTACCTAAGTATGTAGGCATTAAGAATTTTATAGATGTCTATTACCCCATGGTAATCTTTTGAATGCCGTAGGATTAAAATAGCTTAAAGTGGGGTTGATAGTTAATGCATAATGCCATATTTGGCTATATCTGTCATACAATGTGTTTGTATCCAGGTCTGAGTCATTGCGGTGGTTAGGCTATCTGGCACTCCAGGATTAAATACTGTAGAAAAGCAGTCATAAGTGAAGCATCTGACATAAGGGCATGTTTGTGCCTCAGATTATTCCACAAGGTACCTAGCCATGCACTGCAGAACGCTGGGGGAATTAACCATCGTAGCCATGCTCCAAATAAGATTATGTATAGGGGCAAGCCAGAGATTCTTGATTTCAGTCCAGCGAATTTACGCTGGTAAAGTAGACCAAGAAACTACAGACCAGAGTTGAAGCTTAATAGTAAATTATCATATTCGGGAACTCTAACCCTCCATCGGAGCGAGAGGCATATAGCACCATCCTCTGAACCCTATGTTTTTTGTAGGCCTTAAAAAAATTAAGGAGATCTGCTTGTAATTTGTTTAAAGATGAGCCATTGGTATGGGTATTGGCAGTGTTTGAAAAAAAAAAAATAAAGACGTTTCTGAAAAATATTCATTTTTAGAGATGCAATATGACCCAGTAAAGAGATATACAAAGACTTCCCCTGGTTCAAAAATGCCCGTAGGGATTTGAATAAGAGGAGATAATTCTCTTTTAAGAGTGAATCATAAATTTGGAGTAATTTGAATTTGTAGTGTTCCAGCTCTTTAACCACTTGCCTACTGGGCACCCCCTTCCTGCCCAGGCCAATTTTCAGTGCTATCGCACTTTGAATGACAATTGCGCATACAACACTGTACCCAAACAAAATTGATATCATTTTTTGAGATAGATAGAGCTTTCTTTTGGTGGTATTTAATCACCACTGGGTTTTTTATTTTTTGCTAAACAAACTAAAAATGTCTGAACATTTTAAATGTTTTCTTAGTTTCTGTTATAAAAAATATGTAAATAAGTAATCTGTCTCCTTCACTGATGTGCGCTAATGAGGCTGCAGTGATGGGCATTGACAGGCATCACTGGTGGGCACTGAAAGGCAGCACTCATATGGCACTGACTGGAACTGTTAGGTGGCACTGATGACCACTGTGGCATTGATGGACACTGAAAGGCAGCGCTGATGGGGCTACACTGATAATCAGGACACTGATGATCAGTGCCCTGATGATCAGTGTAGATGTTCCCTCTGAGAAATTATGCTTATCGGCTCTCCTCCCCTCAAACGTTTTAAGGGTGAGGAGAGGACTGCCTATAACCTGCATTTCCTATTTACATGCGATCAACTGTGATTGGACACAGCTGATCACATGATAGAGCCTGTGTCATTGGCTCTTTACTACGATCGATTATCCAATCATCGCACATGTGCCACTAGAGTTGGGGGGAAGTCATACAACATCCTCCCAGAATGACAGAGTCACCACCCTCCCGTCATTTCCTTATATGGCGGGGGGGTTAATAAGATTAGGCAAGGTATTCCAGTTCTGCATTAATGCAAGGATTATATAATTTACAATAAGGGAAATCTGAAATTATTTACCTCTAACGAGTATGTCATGAAGTTTGGGGTTTTTTTTTTAGGAATGTGGGCCACCAGTAGCTCCATACATCTCACGAACTGTAACATGAGTAGGAGATTGGGTGAGATGTCCCACTATTTACACTGTTTTTACCAACATCCCAATACTAAAACAGAAAGCAAAATATGGAGATAACCCCCAGGTACTTTGTAAGACAAAAAAAGTGTGTACAGAAGTATTAAAATTTTTATTACAAAAAGTTTGATAAAAAGAATCAATGGGTTCAATAGGATTGAACTGCAGTACAAAAATACATGACTTAAAAGTAAATGACATTATACATATAACCTGACAGTCTTTAATACATCAACTGACAAGAGGGCTAACAACCCATAATGACTTGAACAATAATAGTGCCCAGACAAAACCAACACATTTCATTTCATGTTTCCTTCTTCAGGGAATAAATTTGTAAAGTCTAAAACATAACCAAAAACTTCAAATAAATACAGATAACATAATACAGAATATCAGATTAGGAATGTGTGAAAAAAGCTGGTTACTGATACACTTACAAATTGCACCACATCAGGTAGTAACTACAAGATGATCACAGAAAATTAGGTGGAGATGCTTCCTGAGTGACAAGCCTAGGAAAGGGCAGACAGGAACACCACAATGAACCAGCAATGACCACACTACAACTGCCAATAAGGGGATCTATAGGGTGTAATAAAAACCACATTGAGTAAAGAGGATCCAATGAATGCTACTCTCCTCAGGAGAATAGTATCATATGTGGCCCAAAGGCAACATTTGATATGAAGGCTCTACACAGATATATCATAGTCAGTAACCTGGTATGTTAACCACGGGCAACCAAAAGTAAATATAAAAATATATATAGGCCCGCCCGAATGTAAAACAGGGGAAATGTATAAATAGTAATAAAAAATGCTCACCCATAGTAGTGTTGTGGTATCATATAGAGCCGCATCATAATCATCCAGCACAAGGTCAGAGACTACAGAGTAGCTGGTATTAATAGTAGCAACCTGGTACTCATAAACCAATGACTATTCACTAATAATTGGCACCAAATAAGTATCAGCCTGTTTATGTTTCAAAGATCCCCCACTGCACAAAGATAGCCACATGGCCATCAACGGTGGTCACCCTGCCCGATGTGCGTGTGGTGCCACCAAACGCTGTAATAATGTCACGCACAAAATCACGATGACGTCATAAGCATGTGTGGCATACTGCCACACACACAGGGCTGCTGGCGCACCCAACTGGTCGCAGTCTCCACAAGGGAATAGGGAGGCAAGCCAACCCATCAACCCAGCAGCCAAGGTCACACCACACTGGCCCCTAGTGGGGAGAAGGCTAAATGCAGCCGCCCAAAAATGCAGCCAGAGGACAAAAAGCCTCCCCAGTGGATGGCCAGGGGAGCCCGGGTGCACCTGATGGTGAATGGAAATAATGCAGGCAATCCCCATCTGCTTTCCCCGAGAATGGCAAAGGGGGCATCCACCTTGCAATAACAATAATCCATAATAATAAGAAATATAGTGCATACATAACCAGACCAATATAGGGGAAGGAAATGGAGAAAAAAAGGAAATAAAAAGGACAAAAAAATGCATGAATGGCAGATAAAACAAATTACAAATCCTTTTCACAGTCCCCCAGATCGAAAACCTGGCAGAAATGGTTTGAAATTGAAGGCCTCATTGAGGCCAGGTGGGTTGATGGTATTAAGGTCATAAATCCACATTAGTTCCTGCTATAAGAGGGACTTATTAAAGTCCCCCCCTCCCATGACTAGGGTGGATATGGTCTGGCGCTAAGCGAAAGATTCCCCCATGGACAGATGCACATAGCGGCCCAAATGGAGCTCAGGTTCACTTTTACGCATGCTGGTAAGATGTCGGTAGACTCTGAGCCAAAAAGGCACCTTTGTCTTCCCGTCATAAACACACCCACATACATATATATATATATATATATATTAGGAAGTTTGATATGCAATCATGTATCCATGAACTTACAATAGGAACAGGACCCACAAGGAAAAGTCCCCCATTTTTTGCATGGATCTCCCCTCTCAGCCCCCCTGTACTCGCTGTGAACCAGCTGATCACCCACCGAAGGAACCCTGCTATAGATATTGGCTGGCACATGGTTGATTCTTTTTATCAAAAAACTTTATGTAAAACATTTGTTTTAGTCTTCTGTACACACTTTTTTTGCCTTACAAAGTCTCCATAATGTCTTACAAAGATATCTCCATGATTTGTTTTCTAGCGCATAGTAAAGACGATAAAGTCCTGTGCCCCTCATCCCCTGAAAATGCATATAGCTTGGTGATCAAGGCATACGCCCCACCTCCCACAGAAAGGAAAATTAAACAGTGTAATATCTGCTCATTGTACTATTAGTTAAGAGAACCATATATAGTAAATGTCTAGCATTCAGCTATGAAGATCACTCCATAAAGCACCTATAGCAGATTTAGTGTGCATTGCGACCAGCCATCTCTTATGGACTTTCATTGCATATCTCTCAGGATGGACGCTGATCCATTATGTGGTCTTATACTTTATGAACATCCATTTTCTTTGTTTATAGGTCCTCCACCATTTCCACCCTGTCTGCCAAGTGATGCAAATCTGTTTGTGGAGCCTTAATTTCCATGGGGCATGCTTCTTTGACATCATGAAGTAATTGGTGGAAGTCCTCTGCATATGTATTGCAATGTGAGAGGAACAGGGACCTCTAGAGCAAATATAATGGAGAGGCTGGTTGCACTTTCAAAATTGGAGTTTGAGTAGCAGTATCTAGGAGGTGTAGCAGACCAGCAGGAGCATAGGCAGTGTCACAAGTTAGCCTGCAATTTCTTGTTTGTGTTCATACCTCCTTGCTGCAGTGCTGTTCCTGATCCCTTTCACATGTGTGTTTGTCTGTGCTCACCTATGGGCATTGTCTGCTGCTTTCTGGGTTTTATTTACTTCCCTTCCATCACTTCCTGGCCCACCTCCTTGTTTGCCTGCCTATATAAGACAAGCTCAGTCTAGGCCACTTTGCCTGAGCAACTTCCTAGTTGTCGCAGCTCCTGTGTGTTGCTATTGCCTGTATCCTGCATTGACTGCTCGTGTACCGACCCTGGCTTTGTTCTCTGACTGTGCTTGTTTTCCGACTGTCCTGACCTTGGCTAGTCTATCGGATTTCCATTTGTCTCCTCCCATTGTACTCTGTTCCCACGAGTGGTCTCCTCATCCTCAGCTGGGCATACACGGGGGCCACGACCTGGTCCCAGCTTGCTACAAGTCCATCCCCACCATCAGGGGCTCTGGTGAAGAAGCAGGCTGGGGCTTAGACTCCGTGCCCTGGGGAACCCCAAGTTGACTATCTACAAAGGCTCACTACCACAGGTGCTGACAGGCAGAAGATGGAGGTGTATCCCAGGGCTCATATCAGGCTTGATGAGAGGGAAAGAGGAATTCCAAAGCCAGCACCAGTGCTGGGGCATCAGAGAAAGGCTCTACAGAGGTAGTAAGAATGTCCTGAGCCCTTGTAAATCCAATATTCTGAAGCACAAGAGGAGGCCCAGTACCGTACGGATCACAGAAAATGGTGCATTACCCAGGAGAGTTACCACTGCTGCTGTTACCATCAGATAGATGAATCCAGAAGCTCCATAAAAAAAACAGTGCTGTGGTGGTAGTAATATAAAAACCACACTAGGGTGGGGAGTACCTTTATTGGAATAAGCAGCAATGGAACATAAAAACACTTGAGCCTGCAGCTTGGAGGAAGTGCCTGGGTCAGGTGGACGGCCCGTCCACTCGGGGATGATGTACAGTGGTGATGAATGGAGTTAAGCCTGTCAGATGAAGAGACCACATGATCGCAGCATCCCGGGATGATGTTACCGAGATAGCCAGGAGATGGAGGGGAAGCCCAGCGTACTGCCATAAGCAGGGGAGGTATGGACAGCTACCAGGACAACATGTTTTACAACACGTGCTCTCAAGTCCTGGAAAGGGAGAGGTAATCGGCCATTTTATACGAGACTGACCAGCCGAGGGGGATGGCATGGACAGAGTGAATGGCTCGTCCCACCTGTGGGTCATGTAAAAAGTAAAGCAATTAAGACAGGGAAAAGTTCTTTTAAAACATGCTCAAAATTGAAAACGGACACGTTGGGGATGATGAAAGCTTTTTAACCAGACATATGATCACAAAGTGACCTGAATTATTGTGACATGATTGTACAGAGAATTATAACCTTAGACATGCAATTTGGGAATTAGTGAATCCCCAAGTATGTGACAACCTCTAAAATTCACACCTGCTGTAAATAATGTTAAAATTGGACAAAAAAAATTTATATATATATATATATATATATATTTTTTTTTTTTTTACAGAATTAAGAAATTAATTTAAAAGATAATATAATAATAATACATTATAATAATATATATATATATATATATATATATATATATATATATATATATAAAAAAAGATTCAGTTGTGCATACCAGAGAGATGAGTTGGAGGATGCAAGCCTTATCTTTACATTTCTTGTTTGATTATGACAAGGACAGAGAAAAATCACCCCATTGGGGTCACAGTGAGATATAAATACGTACCAGAAATGTCAACACTTCTCCACCAAAAGAAAGGAAACCTAAAGATCAAATGATTCCCCAGGGGACCTTAGAGGCAGAAGATATGAAACATGAAATATATTAAAAACCAAGCAATCAAATCTTTATTATTAATTCCCAAAAAAATGACCAATGGGACAAAAGGTGAAATACAATATGATACACCAATTAATTAAGCCAGCATATACCCAAGTGTATTTAGAAATACAACAGTTAAGAGGCATGTCATGCATGGCGATAAGAAAATCTTCCCATATTTCCCAACATGTCTCGGAACATAGTTCCTTCTTCAGGGAAATTACTGGTATAATGATGCTACAATACAATAATGTCATCAGTAATTACATACAATCAAGTTTACAGCATACATACACATTTTCAATAGAGAAGATGGGACTTTCAGGGTGCATAGACATGAATACCACTGCCAGGGCCTGGACTTGAACCATGGACTTCTACTGTGGCAGGCAGTAACTCTTCTCACTGAGCTGCCTGGGATACGGGACAACACTCTGCCTGATCTATTGGACAATCCTGCCTTGTGCCTTGTTTTCTGATGAACCTTGAACTCCTTGTTCCTCCCATGAACTTCCTGATTAAAGCCATCTCCGTGCACTTCCTCCTTGCCAGATTATTGTGCCTTCCAGCCAATATCCCACTTATCCTTACTGTTGCCGTCTATATCGTTTGTGACCGACCCTTGGCTTGTGACTGACTCCACTTCTGTCTGATCCCTAAACTGTTTGATCCGCTATTGGTTTCCAGCTTGCTCCCTGGTGGGGTGATCCTGAGATCTGCGACCTGGTATTCACACGCAGCAAAATCCATCTCCACCTTTAGGAGCTCTGGTGAAGACCTGTTAATACTTAGACCCCACACCTCAGGTGAGCCTGCGTCATTCCCAGGGTGACCCGCTGGTGTACATATCCTGCTGGTTTCAGGTAAGCCTTACACTGCTGTAGCAACTGGTCTCTGAACCTGACCTCACACCGTGACAACCACACATTAAAAGTTATATAATTTTTATTTTGTATTTTGGTAAAAAACACAGGAAAGGAAAAAATACAGAAACATAAAAACAATTTCAATTCTAAGAATACCAACTGAGATTCAAAATACCAAGTTTGAATCTCAGTTGGTATTCTTAGAATTTAAATTGTTTTTATGTTTCTGTATTTTTTCCTTTCTTGTGTTTTTTACCAAAATATGAAATAAAAATTATATAACTTTTAATGTGTGGTATTCATGTCTATGCACCCTGAAAGTCCCATCTTCTCTATTGAATATTTGCAATTTTAAGGGATGTGGTGCAATAATCATATCTGGTCTCTCGCTCGCCACTTCACTGTTCATATGTACACATTGTAAATGGATGTATAGAATGGCAGAAAAAAACGGGTAAAAAAGGACAAGGGGAAAGGGGAGGGGGAGTTTTGTAAGCATTAGTCTCCATAATTGCAAAAAAACTTACAATTAGTAGGTGTATCTGTGTAACTTGATTCAAAAATAGACATCCACAAAGCAGAGGTTGTCTAGCCAAAATCAGCGTAAGATCTTTAAATTCACCTCTCCAGCTCTGAAGGGGTTACTGAAAGGATCCCAGTGTGGTACCACCCGAGGGAAGGTTAATCTATATGAAGTATAAACAAATAAGGTATGGCACACCAACCAGTGACCATATGCATGGAAATACAGACCAAGATTTTTTGAAAATATTATGATTGGTAATAGTAAAATAAGGATACTGCGATGGACTAAGTCCACATAACTTGCATCTTAGAGCTGACATTTATAGAACACATAGTAAACAAAATGTTAGATTGTGTTAGCAAAGAGTATATATCTATGTCACAAAGTATCCCAATAAAGAATAGGGCAACTGGGATGAAGTGGATGGTGTCCACAAGGAGTATACATCTATATCACAGAGTGTCCCAGTAAAGCAAAGCGCAACTGGGGTAAGGTGAAAAAACTTAACAAAGTAGAGTTATGCTCAGCAAGGAAGTCATAGAATAAATGACTGAGTAATGGGTGTTCTATAGGTAGGGGGAAGGGAAAAAATCCTCTAATTTGGTCAGTGATGTTTCTAGGAGTGGACACATACCTACCACACAAGTGCATCACATTGCACCATGTGATCTGGGATCCCCAGACATGTGAAGTATAAACATCAACTAAGGTTTGGCACACCAAACCAGTAACCATATATATTGAGATACAGACCAAGGTTTTTTTTTAAATATTATGATAGGTAATAATAAAATAAAGATGCTGCAATGGACTAAATGCAAAGAATATGTATCATAGAGCTGACATTTGTAGAGCGCATAGTAAACAAAATATTAAATTGTGTCAGAGAGTATATGCCTATATCACAAAGTATCCCAATAAAACATATGGCAACTGAGATACAAAAAGTATACATCTGTATCACAGGGTATCCCATTAGAGCAAAAAGCAACTGGGGTAAGGTGAAACAACCCTAATAAAATACCTGGTCATGGCAGTATGACAGTCACAACAGAGGTATGCGTTGTGGGTATTATATAGGTAGGGGGTGATGTTTCTGGGAGCAGACACACAACTAACCACACAGGTGCAAAACATTGCACCATGTGGTCTTGGATCCCCAGACATGGTGCCGCGCTAGACAGGTGCGCGATGGAGTCACATGCCGCCACTCCTCTGGCGCGCAGGATGGCAGGCACTACTAAAAAAGGCAGACCTGGGCAAAGGGGAAAATCCATCACCTGGAAACCGGGTGGGAAGACTCCTCTGCCAAGCCAGATGACCTAGAGAGGGACCTGCGCATGCTGGGCAGAAAACCTGAAAGGGGGAGAGCATCAAAGATAAAAAAGGACCATTACAGATTGTCGAAAAAAAAAAAACCCTAAATTTTCTATGATTTGAGTT
Source organism: Staurois parvus (assembly GCF_062004578.1). Taxonomy (NCBI): domain Eukaryota; kingdom Metazoa; phylum Chordata; class Amphibia; order Anura; family Ranidae; genus Staurois; species Staurois parvus. Next base: position 3,642,917 of record NW_028317841.1, on the reverse strand, counting down.
ATTGATGATATTAATATAAGGAGGCATGTGCATACATGAAGAGAGCAGAATGCGTAAATTTGGGATGTTCAGTGAAAACACACAATATTTTGACTTAATATACAGAGATGTCCAAACATTTACAGAAATAACAACGCATATGGAAATGATGACAACACATATCCCATAATACATACATGTAAATGCAAGAGATCTAACCACCAACATACAGTGAAAAAAGGCCCCTATGTGGATCCTTCTCAATTACTGTAATTACATATTTAGTTCACATCCACCTGATCTGAAGCCCTCAAGAAATGGTTTGAAGTTAAAGGATTCATTGAGGCCAGGAGGTTCAGTGGCGTTGAGAGTGTAATTCCATCACAGTTCACGTTGGAGGAGGGATTTGTTAAAATCGCCCCCTCTGGATCAGAAGTGGATCCTGTCCAATGCCAAAAAGTGTATAGTTGGGGTGTGTGTGCCATGAACCAGAGCAGCATGACGCCCTAATGGGAAATATAGATCTTGTTTACCTATGGTCTCTAAATGTCTGTACATATGTTTCCAGAATTCCAGTTTGGTTTTCCCTACATAGAAACAACCACATTCACAAGTGAGAATATACACCACCCCTGACATTTTACAGTTGACATAATGTCTAGGACAAAAAATCGTCCCATTGGGAAGGTTGACGTGAGGTCTAATGTCCATAACAGAACAGTGGGCACAGGACCCACATCGAAATGTTCCCATTTGTTTGCATGGGTCACCTCTGGATTCTCCCAGGTATTCACTATGAATGAGCTTGTCCCCCAAGGATGGAACTCATCTATAAGTAATAGCGGGTTCATTAGGCACAAAAGGCACTCTTCTCCACCAGTTCCAAAATGACAAAAAAAAATTGCAAGAGTTAGTATTTAATCTGACTTTTGTTTCTTAAAACTTCAGTCAAGGTAGAGGTTAACTTTAGACCTTTGCCCTGCTGTACTACACAGTATATTGTCTTTGGGGACACAATCATATCTTGTCAATACAGGGCAGAAGCCATACAGGTTACTTTATATGGTTTGAAGCCATGTTTCATGATAATATTATAATATGAAAAACACTTTAAAGAGACAATTCTTGACTCAAATCCACAGTACAAGTAGGTAAGAAAATGTAATACTACATTGCATTGGAGGATATTGTCATGGAGGACATAGAAATATATCTGCTTCATACAGGAGCTGCAGAATTTAGAATCTTCTAGTTAATAATGACAAAGAGGTCAAGGATAACTAAGCTGACTATCAAGGCGAGTATTCAGTTGCTTAATAATCACTGTATTCATTGTCTGCGTTATGTAGGAGCCTGAATGGCTGTAAATAGAAGTCATTTGGAGAAGATTATGTATTCATAAACAGACAATGCATTCCAGTTATTTAGTGTCTAAAAGCAAGATAATGGGAAGGTCAGATAGTTTATAGAATAATATTTATATTGTAAAAATGTGTTTTAGCATTTTAAAGGAAGAATAAAATGCAATGCAAGTGTTGTAGAAATGTACAGTAATTGATTACATGCTACTTAATATAAATTGGACAGCTTATGTAATAGCACTGAAAAAGAAAAAAGGGGAAAACATGAATGTAAACATTTACCAACAGTATAACAAAGAATTTTCACTGTGACTTTTTTAATTATATCTTTACTGTACCATACTGTTTATCTAGTACTGATTCACGGTGTTATAACTGAGCTTGTTTTACTTGTAAAGTGTGTTACTATGCAAAAAAGGAACAAGAAAACAAGGGGAGAAAATACATCAGAAAAAAACAATAGGGAGCTATGAAACATCAGGCTTAATTTACCAAAGCAAATAAACCAGAGCAAGGATAAATCATTATGGTATTCTTCCATCATGGACTTGCATCCATGAACTTATCAAACACTGATGTTCAATGCATATGGTATCATTTTTCTAAAAAAAAAAATATTCACTCAGTATAAATGTGCATTTGCCAATATAAATGCTAAGTAGGGCTTGAATTTCTTCGAATGCATACAAAGATACCCCCAGTCTAAAGTAACCATGAACTTTGATCTCACTTGCCATCCGCCCACATTAAATTTTCAAGTGTGAGAGACTAGTTTTCATTTTGAGCAGAGCTATGTCATGTCACATGAGGAGTAAGAGCAGAAATATATTTATATACAGTATTTTTTGCTGATTCTGTGTAAAAATAAATAGAATGCATAACAGAACAAAATGTGTTTTTATACCCGTATTTCAGCTGTAATTATTCTACCATATCAATCCATTGCTAGTTTTAGATTCCATGCAGATAAGGATCAGAATTTGAAGCCTGATGTCCACTGGCACTTCCCTGATTCCCAGGGACAAAGAGTTTACTTACTAAGCACTACATAACAGAAAATTAAATCTAGTTTGAGCACCTGATACCACTAAATTGTATGTTATATGTGTTGGTGGGAGGAGCATCATGTCTTTGGGAATATGAACCCATTTAAAGATGAGATTAATTTTTTCTCTCATTACATTAATCTATTGGTAATTGTAAAGGAGAATCTAAATATTGAGGTATTTTGGGAATATTAGAATGGGAATGAATGCAAACTAAAATTTACAGGGGAAGAGGAGTCATATATTAACTATTTATATGTAACGTTTGGTGCTTCAGTTAAACAGTATACATACAGTATTATCGGATGTCACTCTCCATGATCTCTCTCCTCTATGCTAACAGTGCTCACCCGACCCATGTTAAAAGAGTCATACCCAAGGGTCAATCCATCAGGGCCAGATGAAATCGTTTTACCTTGGAAGAGAGAGGCAGCTGTCATGGGGGGGGGGGGTCCTGGAGCATGGTTATAATCAGAATACATAGGAAATATACAGTATATCATGAGTGAATTTATTGAGTTGGGATAAGAAACAAGGTAAGAGTAAGCTAACTAAAAGGTCCAAAATCTTTTGTTTTTTCCAACAAGTATAGTTTAGAATTCAATGACAAGATATATTTGTAGGTACTTACCCATTTTATATGGTGATGATGGGTATAGAGATATTTTGTTGTCAGGTATTCAATTTGTAACCAGAAAGGCTCTGTCTAGATAGGGAGCATAATATCCCCTAGTTTGTTCTCTTCAAATAAAAATAAGAGTACATGGTTGAGTAACTCAGGGATGTACAGATGTGGACATTCCTGTTGTTCCAATTGTGCCTATGTAGGAGACTCTCATAAGATCAGGTCATACACAAACACGCAATAGTCCTTGCAATCAAACAGCTAGTAAACTGTCAAACTAAATATGCTGTATAAATCATTTCATGCATAGTTTGTTGTAAACAGTACATAGGTAGAAAGGCAAGACAGTTATGTGACTGTGTCAGAGACCACCTCTCTAACATTAGCTCTAAGAAAAATACTAATGAAATGAGACTATTCGTACTGTTTGATTCCCCCATCAACACACTAACCCCTGGTTCACATATCTGCGTTCCTGTGGTCCGTGTTTTGCGTGGGCACGAGAGCCCATTCATTTGAATGGACCTCCGTGGCCCGGGACACGCAGGGAAGAAGTCCCTGCACTTCTTCTGAAAACGTAGCCCGCAAGGGAACCTCAGTTTCCAGTACGGTTGCAATTTCCAGTGTGGGTGGCGTTCCATTAGAATTAATGGCACCCGCTCGCAGGTCCGCAATCTTCTGTGCGGGTGGTGCGGCTGCACGGATTTTTGTGCGAATCTGTACATATGTGAACTTAGCATGAGTGTTGATGGGGAAATCCCTCCCGTAAAGCCATTGTGTTCTCCTGGCGGGGAGGTATAATTACTGTATAATAGCTGCTAGCAATAATCACATATAAAATCCAACAGGCTGGTTATACCCAAGTTGATCGATTGATTGAATCTTGACCGACCCCTTCTGAACTGAGATTCGTCTATGGCCAATTTAAGTTCTCAGTGCAATGCTTTAGAGAATACCTCTATGATGCTCCAAAAGGACACCAAATGGAAAAAAGTGTGAAAATTTAAAATTGTTTAAAAATTACAGATGTAGGTGTGCATGTGTGAGCATATAGGGGGAGGCTCTGAGGGGACTGGAGTTGAACTTTCTTACCGTCTAGGATGTTCTCATGCAAGCCTTCCTATTGGGGTAGAACACTCCAGAAAGTCTTATAAAAGCCAAAACTTTTTCCTTGTTTTTTTACGGTGTGAGGAAGGATTACATTTTTTTTGTTTTTACCGATATTAGGGCTCCAATAGAGGGATTTTCTTATAATAACTGTCATGGCTACAGCAGGTTTACCAAGGAGTGAAACAAAGAGCAGCAATAAACATCTGATGGGGTTGTGTATTGTTTTCTTTCACTTCCTGTCTGGTGAAATCACTGTGATTGGAGCAGTAAGTGAAGGTAATCTTTCTAATGGAGCTCAGATAGCTATAAAGACCCAGTTGGGATTGTAATACCTCCCTACTCTATGTAGAATGTACTTCAGTGTAGGAAACTGTGGGAATATGCAATCTTACACAAAAGTTGGAGAGCTTTGATAAGATGGCTCCCTTCCTATACCTCTGTTGTTTCCTGCCTGCTGTTTGTTGGCTGACCGGGACATAAATTACATACAGAAATTGTCAGAACAAACCAATAAACAGATGGCAATAGCAGAAAGTAATTAGGTATTGAAAATTAAACATATCTTTGCAGAGAATACACTGAATGTTTAATCACACACTTGACTAGTGAGATCAAGCACTCAGGAAAATGTTTGCAGAGCTTTGATAGTCTATTTTGTGTACAAAATAAGCTTTTGAAATAAATTGAATATTTATAGAAATCAAGAGGAGTATTTGCATCTATTTGAATTGTAGGATTTATTAGCATGAATAATAAATAAATCAGCCACAGACTGTGAGTTTGGATGACTGATTTGCCAAGTTTTATGAAATTTGGTTGTGGAAGTAACAAAGTTAGAGTGATATTACGTGACATGTTATATAGAGAAAGTTTTTTTCTTTTATAAATTTGTACATTTTAATATACAAATTAGAATATAATTTTAGATACACAGACACATACTGTATACTTTAAAATATTGCTTTTGTTACTAAAAGAGCAGTTAGCACTACTTCTATATAGCACTGGGCCCATGGAAGGATCTCCAGATAATGGCAATATTGCATTAACATCCTTGAGAAAACATATCTGCAAGGGATGGTTCATTTAGTATGCCAGAGAACATGGCATAAAAAACTTTAACATGTTAATGCCACCAAGACATGAAAATCCATAGGCCATTTGTCATATATTCTACTTTTTCTGACCAGTAGTAATTACAGTAACTGTAATGTAACCAGTTCCTCCTAGCCTATAGACAAATGACGACTGGGGGGGACATTCAACAATCTGGCTGAACGTCATATGACATCCTCTGGAACACACCTCGCGCGTGTCCCACAGGCTGGGCTGCAGCCGGATCTGTCACCTGCTGTGTCCACCAGACACAGTGGATGACAGGTCAGTGTACCAGCCACTGCTGGTACCATGTGATCGCTTTGATCAGTCATAGCAGATCACATGACAATTGTACACAGTGGATGGCTTTTATTCGTGCCACACATTGTGTACTATTGTGTTGATCTATGTGGCTGGTCACAGTGGTCACATGGTACAGACAGGGCCAATCACAGCCCATCTGTGCTGTATGATTAGCTGTGCCCAATCACAGCTAACTACAATAGTAAAAACTGAATTAATCAATTTCAATCAGTAAAAATGGTTGCTTATAACAGTGTAATTCACTGGTATAAGCAATCATAATGTGTTATAAAAATCCTGATCACTTCCCCAGAGTAGTACAATGTTACTATGGTAACACTGCACTGTTCTGGTCACAGTGTGTTAAAAGAATCATTAAAAAAAGTAAATAAATAAATACTTTTTTTTTACATATTGTCACCAGTCAGTGTCCCTGATCACTGCTACACCAGTTATATGATGATGCCATATTGCACTGGAGACAGTATGTTTTAAAAAAGATTGTGAACATTTTTATTTTAAATTTCCTCCTTTACTAAAAAATTATGACAACAAAATTCAACTGAAAAAACTCATCATGACTCTTACTAAATACTTTGGACTGTTTACTTTCCAAAAAGGGGAAATTTGGGGATTATTTGTACTGTCCTGGCATGTTTGGCCTCAAGAAATGAGGTAGGCATTCAGTGCAGGATTGATTTTCAGACATACAGTATATGTATATACCATAGTTTGTGGACTCTATAACTTTCCTACAGACTAAATAATAAACACTGACTGGGTTATTTTCACTAAAGAAATGTAGCAGAATACATATTGGCCTAAATGTAAAAAAAAAAAAAATTATTTCCAAACTTTTATACCAAAAACGACGAAAAAAATGGGGTCATTTTTCATTTATTTAACAAAAAATTCAAAAACCCAGTGGTGATTAAATACCACCAAAAGAAAGCTATATTTGTGTGAAAAAAATGATAAAAATGTTATATGGGTACAGTGTTGTATGACAGCACAATTTTCCTTTAAAGTGCAACAGCACTAAATGCTGAAAATTGGATTTTGCGATGTCACTATTGTGCTGATCACTTTTCCCTTTTCTATAGGCTTTGACATGAGGAAAAAAATACTGCCTTTACCAAGATTTCTGCCTCCACATCAGGGCTGCTGTTAGAAATCATGGGGTCCTGTGCAGCCTACCTGGCAGACCCCCCCACCAATATTAACCACTTGCTGCCTGGCCTATGGCCAAATGACGGCCGGGCAAACACTTCATCCCTCCGGGGCCATACTGTGGTGAGATATGTCACCCGCCGTGTACCTAGGACACGGCCGATGACAGATCTGTTGTTAGTACCATATGACCTGCTGTGACCAATCACAGCAGATCACATGACAGTTGTATACAATGGATGGCTTTCTTTCATGCCATCCATTGTATACAAGTGTGTCTAGCTGTGAATTGTCACAGCAATCACATGCACAGGCTGGGCCAATCACAACCCATCTGTGTCATGTGAGTAGCCATGGCCAATCACAGCTAATCACAACAAAAAAACCTGAATGAATCGATTTCATTCAGTTAAATGCTTGCTTATAGCAAAGGAATTCTTTGCTATAAGCAATCAAATTGTGTAAAAGAAAAAATACTGATCACTTCCCCAAAGTAGTGCAATGTTACTATGCTAACATTATGCTACTTTGGTCATAGTGCAATGTGAAAAAAAAATCTTAAAAAAGACAAAAAATGTAATGTCACCAGTCAGTGTCCCTGATCACCACCACAGCAGTTATATGATGACGCTGTACTGCAGTGGTGACAGTATGTAAACAAAATTGTGAAAATTATTTTTTTCATATCATTTTTTTAAAAATTATGACAAAAAAATTACAACTTCAAAAAATTTGCCATGCCTCTTATGAAATACGTCGGACTGTCTACTCTGCAAAAAGGGGTCATTTGGTTGTATATCTGTACTGTTCTGCCATTTTTTGGCCTCAAGAAATTAGATTGGCTGTCAGTACTTCAGGATTGATCAATTTTCAGCTATATCCTATAGTTTGTGAACTCTATAACTTTCCTACAGACTAAATAATAAATACTGATTTGGGTTATTATCACCAAAGAAATGTAGCAGAATACACCTTGGCCTAAATTTATGAAGAACAATTATTTATTTGCAAACTTTTATAACAGAAACAAAGAAAAACGTGGTTTGTTTTTCAAAATTTTCGTTCTTTTTTTGTTAATTTAGCAAAAAGTAAAAACCCCAGGGGTAATTAAATACCACCAAAAGAAAGCTCTAGTTGTGTGAACAAAATGATAACATTTTAGATTGGGTACAGTGTTGCATGACCGTGCAATTGCCATTCAAAGTGTGAGAGTGCTGAAACCTGAAAATTGGCCTGGGCAGGAAGGGGGTAAAAGTGCCCGGTATTGAAGTGGTTAAAACAATAATTTTTTTCTAAAAATACACCAAAATCATTATTAGCGGATGCTAAACCTAACGGATAAAACCATATTGAGTTAATACTGTAAATAAAGCTCTGTGTATGAGTGAGGTCTTTGGGATCATTCACATGGGCACTGTACAGTGTAAATCAGTGTTTTGTTTTTGTGGCTGGAGCTGTTTAGTCAGCCTATGTTATGCTATGGGGAGTCAGCAGCTGTACGAACACAGTGTCCTTACAGCTGCAGCATCCACATAGAGTAACAGGTGGCATGAGCTGCACAAACTGCTCATTCATACTGTGAGGGCTAGAGAACCTGTGTGAACGAGTCCCTCATTTTTAAATTATTTTTCACATTACTTTCTTTTTTTACATTTTTTTTATTACATTTTTAATTTTTTGTAATTTTGTTATTTTTTCCACAATGTTGTTGGGGTGGTAGGGGGGGTAAAGCTTTGATGATATATTAGAGACCCTTGGCATCTTACTTTTGAGACAGAGAAAGGGACCGAGTAGATAGATTCCTCCATCCATTTCTCGATACTGATTGCTCACTGTGGTCTGTTAGGGAAGGAAGGGGTCAGTAAATATGACATATTTACTGGACCCTTCCCCTTCTCTCCATTCTGAAAATATCCCCACCATGTGTGCCCACAGCAGCCAGTGGGACAGTAGAAGAGGAAAGCCAGCAGCGGTGGGGGGGAGCACACAGGGAGGCCTTAGCAGTGGGGGTATTGAATCTTGGAATCACCCTGGGGGGCAATTTACAAGATCCCCTGTGTGTCTCTTCCTGCAGCAGAAAGAAATTGTTCCCCTGCAGGAGCAAATTGGATCATGCTTTGCTGGGTTTTTTTGCCTTCCTCTGGATCAACTGTGGGTATAGGATTATAACTTTTTTTTTGGTTGAACTGGATGGACTTTGGTCTTTTTTCAGCCAGACTAATTATGTAACTATTTAACAGTTGTGGTAGTTCCTCCTCTATTGGTCTGAATATGTCGCCCAATGGCTGCCATAGGCGCCAAAATGGCACTCCCCATGTTTCCTTGGCATCCTTGGAGAGAGATACATCTCCCCCGGCCATCGCCACTGTATTTGCCGGGTCACCACGCACATGTGACATTAGTGTGTAATATGCCGATGCCGTGTGCATGTGTAGACCTAACCTATGTATGTAGCTGAAAGCCAGCAGGAGGTAGAGGAGGAGAGGCCAGCTTTCAGCTGCTGCAAAGAGAGAAACACAGAGGTTTTGGTCCTGTAATTGTCCCTCTGCTGCACCGATCACCCTCTCTCCTACCCACATCTAATTCACCTGTTGCTCAGTCCTCCCTGCTGGCTTGGGCCCATACAGGAGGACTGGTGATACCCCCTTATTGGCGGCCCTGCTCCACTAGAAGCAGAACACAGAACAAGGCATGAAAGTCCGTCTGTGCTGTGCTTCTGCAGCTGCAGGGAGACCACAGGCAATACTGGTGACCACATGTATTGAAAGTCGGTATCAAGATGAAGATCTGCTATTGAATATCCATTTATTTATGAAAAAGCTAATATACAGCATAGCAATGTTCTTACGTGTTTCAGCCACCTAAGCCTTAATCATAGCTATGCTTAAGGCCTAAGTGGCTGAAATGTGTAAATTGATAAATTTGATTGATATTCAATAACAAATCTTCACCGTGGTGCCAACTTTCAATACAATAGGTATTTATTGCAAGGCTTACTGAGGCTGCAGTATGAGCACCAGTGCTCCTTGTTGACCAGAATTGGGTGAGGAGTTAGAGCACAGATCAGTGTTTTTTTTTTCTTTTTTTTTTGAATACTGATGACTAGTCCTTTGCCCTTAATCTGCCTTTTTTGAGCTTCACTTCCTCTTTAAATGTCCCCCAACAGTGATACTGACATTCGTCATACTCCTCTGCTACTTCGATCTTCAGTCAAATTACTTTCTCCTCTTTATTCCAGAATGCAGTGCCTGGGCAAACATTTTCCAGGCAAATCTATGTATGTGATTGTATGCGTGCATAGCAATCACAATCCCTGAACCTATGTTGCTGATTGTGCAATGCTCAGTGTGTACAGTGCAGTCATAGTTTGCTGTGGTAGTTGAACAAATAAGTCTACTCTTCTTGCCTGCTGTTCCTATAGAGTGCACAATAGAATTCATACATCGACATTCTTTTTAAAAATGAACAGTTAAAATAACAATTAAAATGTATATGACTGTCTCAATAAGGAATACAATTCACCAACTTATGACATCTTATACTTTGGTTGGTTTGTGAACCAATGCATATATTATTATTATTATTATACAGTATTTATAAAGCGCCAATAGTTCGCTCAGCGCTGTACATTACAAAGGGGGACAGAACATGTGACAGAACAATACCAATACAATGTGATACACAAGGGGTTCGAGGGCCCTGCTCTTTTGAGCTTACAATATATGCACAAATGTATCTACATCTGCAATGCAACATCTCTCTGGGTAAGGATCACAGAGGCTTTTTAAAAATTAGGGAATTCAAACAAGTCTCCCTAAATAATTGCTGTGCACACTTGCTGCAGTTTATTTTTACATGGTATGCACATTTAAAAATGGAGTTAGATAGACCCAAAAAGCTTAAAGATTACATTTTTATTTTCGGCACACCATGGCTTAGTTGGTGTACATTCTGACTCTGGAGTGTACATTCCATATCAAACCACACTTGTAAGTAATTTATGTGTGTACAGTATATGATGTAGCCTGTACATGTTTGTCCACATGCATCTCAGGTTAAAGTGTTACTAAACCCACAACAGTAAAACTAGTCTGTATATGCTGTAAAGCATGCTTGTTATACTCACTGTGGAACCTAAGGGATTAATCCTCTGCATTGTGTAAAAAGGCTGTTTGATCCTTTCTTCTCTGTTTCTCCTCTTTTTCAAGTGACCGCCTCTTATCTCCAGACTGAACCGTATATATGCACATGCTCACCCCTATGAGTAAGTCAGAAGTGACGAAACGCATCAGGGCGTGACGGTGCAGCAACCAGAAGTGACATTGACCAGAACCGGAAGTGACACAACGGTGTCAGTTAACAACAATCCGGAGGTGGTGAGAGCACCAACGGTCTATTTCCACTTCAGGCTTACCCATGTATATGATATTTAGCTTTTTTACAATCGTTTGCTTGTGAGCAATGTCCATTTGATAAATTAAAGGATCTTGGTTTTTATACTACACCATTGAAGTGCCTCTCTGTTTTCTTGTTTTACATGATAATCGTGAGACAGTGGAATATCCTGCTTGTATAATATAAAAGCATCAGTTATAGTTTGTTTATATTTGGGAAGATTATTCCTTGAAGCCTGTTTGCCAACCACGAGAGTGGGAGACAGCTACCTTTGGTGAATGCACATCTGTGTTGGGGATATTTTGAAGCACTTGATTACCAGTAAACAGCACGTGGTGGATTCCAAAGAAAGAGGATTAATTTCTATGGACTTTGGATCATTATATTATATTATTGTATTCACATTAACTCACGGATGTCAATTTTTGATTTATTCACATTTATTGTGTTGTACTCACTATATCACTTTATCACTATTAATTTAGCGCCACTATAACACTATATGTGTTGTATGTTCACTCATTTATGACGGTTTATGTAAAGTGCCAGCTATCTATTTTTAGATTATATTGAAACAATTGAGTACTGTCCATGATACTTTTTTTATTTGAACTAACATACAATTTTGAGGACAAGCTTTTGGGGAATGTCCCCTTCTTCAAGGTCTAAGCAGTACCCTTGAAGAAGGGGACATTCCCTGAAAGCTTGTCCTCAAAATTGTATGTTAGTGCAAATAAAAAAAGTATCACGGACAGTACTCAATTGTTTCTGTCGCAAATGCACTAATACGGCTACAATCAACTCAAACAAAATAGATTATATTGAATACACTTAGTGCAATTTAATAGGTTTTGATAAATATCACACATAGTTTTTTTATTACACTTATTATTTTATTTTATATGCACATGCTCGGTTTGGTGTGTATTGCTAGAGAGGTCCTTTTTTTTTTCTGGGAGAGTGCATGTGATCAGCACTGGGCCAATCAGCACTGTCCAGACAGAGGTCAGGGGATTTCCATCCTCCTAGAGCAGAAAGAAAACTGCTCCTACAAGCTTTAGCTAGTGCTGGGCTGGACACCGATAGAAGTCACAAAACTGCTCTAACTGCTGATGAGAAAAGGTATTTAGCAGTTTATTTTTACTAAAATAATTGCATTTCCATGTTCTGTGTACTGTGGAAGACCAGATATAATGAATGCAGGGTTCTGGGTTTAGTAACACTTTAATAGTATATTTTGGAAGGATATGATTTACTTGTCCATGTGCGAATGAAGATCTGGCCTATCTACTTTTCCTCTTGTAAATCAGACCAAACCACTGTTTTGTTTTGCTGTTTGTTGCTTAAAAGTGGTTAAGGGACTATGCATACTTATGTATTTATTTGCCATTTTTAGATAGTGCTCACACTTGTTCCCCTATGCTTGAAACACAGCCACATATTCCAGGAGATAAGCAGAGATTTGCGTCAACACAGAACATGCAAACTTCAACGAGAAGGCCCTAGTCCCTCTTGGTACAAGGGAAGATTGCTAATCACACTTTAAGCCACTCTGCTGCTCTAAACCATATATTATTGCAGAATAAAATAGCTGTACAAAACAATTTTTGTTGAAGTGTGTAAATCTCTATGACAAAACCATTTTAAAAAACTAATAAAGCTATACAGCTATTAACATATATCTATACACAAGTGTTTCATTTGGGAACAATCTCTGCTAATGCAGAGCGTAGCTGTATACGACTAAAAGCCTCTTTTGTGTTATTATATACATAAACTATGTCCATTCAGAAAATGTGGAAATGTGTGTATGAGGCAACACACTCCACTAGGTAGTGATATATGAATCCAGAGACCAAATAATAGGCAGGAATAATTTGCTTACATGAAATATGTAACTGTGGAATTGTAATTTAGCTAGTGAATTCTTCAAGACGTTTGCTGGTGTATTGCATATTACATGATATTGTATAGATCAGATTTAAAATCTACACTCCTAGTTGAGTCATTAGATTTTTCTCTATATTTCATCTGTTGAATTTAACCAGATAAGTGAGCACAGCAATGTTCCACTCATTTCACTCACTGAAGCAGCACTCATTTGTGTGAATGAGGTGAAGTTCTGCTGACTTCCATCATCCAATCATTACATCTTACATCCAACCTATTGGCAATTTTAGATGGCCTTTTTGGTAACTCATTGTATACAAGTCAGTGCATGGCATATATAGCTTTTGTAAAACAATGAACTTCTCTTTTATGGTCCCTTTTGGTCTGTTAAGTACTGTATACCATTGGAAGTTTTTTGTTATATCTGTTAATAAGTACAACAAATACCTGCTGATCTTGCCAGTAATCTTGTCATCTGATAATTTATTGTGATCTTGTCACTGCTGCTTTCTGGTCAGTAATATTTCAAAGGACTACATAACTCCTCTTGTATATCTAATGCAGAGAGGTAGTGGGGGTCTGTAGTCCTTTTCTGTTTCTATTCTCCTGATAGAGTGGATGCAGGTGATCACATGATGTGGTAAAAGGCCAATCACAGCGGCCTTTTACCACATGATCAGCTGTGTCCAATGACACAGCAGATCACCGGTAAATGCAGGTGCCCTGATGATCAGTGCCCAGCAGTTCCACGCACCAGTGCACCTACGCCCAGCAGAGCTGCCCACAAGTGCTCAGCAGTGCAATCCACTTGTGCCCATCAGTGCCCAGAAGTGCCACCCACCTGTGCCCATCAGTGCCTAGTAGTGCCACCCACCTGTGCCCAGCAGTGACACCCACCCATGCCCAGCTCTGTCCTCCATCAGTGCCACCCATCGGTGCAGCATCATCAGTGCCGCCTCATCAGTGCCAGCTCATCAGTGCTGCCTATCAGTGTTCATCAGTGCTGCCTATCTGTGCCACTACATCAGTGTCACCTATCAGTGCCCATCAGTGCCGCCTATCAGTAACCATCAATGCTGCCTATCAGTGCAGCCTCATCAATGCACATCAGTGAAGGAGAAAAATTACCTGTTTATAAAATTTTATAATAGAAACAAAGAAAAACTTTTTTTTTCTTAAAATTTTTTGCTTTTTTTTTGTTTATAGAGTAAAAATTAAAACACCCAGTGGCAATTAAATACGACCAAAGAAAGCTCTATTTGTGTGAAAAAAATGATAAAAATTGGATATGGGTACAGTGTTGCATGACCGCGCAATTGTCATTCAAAGTGCGACAGCGCTGAAAGCTGAAAATTGGCCTGGGCAGAAAGGGGGTATAAGTGCCCAGTAGGCAAGTGGTTAATCACAATACTTAATTTATTGGGTAATTTTTTTCACATATATACCTGCAAAAATATTTTTAAGATAACAAATATTCTTTACTTACGTCCATGCTGGTTTGAAGAATACAAGATGCATTTTCCATTTTTCAATTAGGTCAATCATTAAAATCTATGAGGTTTTGTCTATATGATACTACTGTACATATGTTGTACAGCAACATGTTGTAAATAAAAAGCATCCACAAAGCTTTTGTGATATCTGTATTGAAGAAGACTGAATGAGATAGGTTTGGAATTTTATCTTAGTATTGTTAGTATGTGATTGTGAAGGTCATTCCTACTGGCTACACAAGCAGATTTTTCATTGCTTTTGACAATGATGTCATCACATTGTCATTCCGTAATCACAAAGCTGCAGATTTTTCTTTGGGTTTGTGTTTTTTTTGTCTATTCGTAATAGTGAAATGTCCATATATACTGCTAAGTGGATAGATTCTTCTTTTTGCTGTTGTTGATTGTGGCTTATTTTCAAAACAATGTTACCCTCAAACCCCAGGGATTTCCCAGTATGTTGAAGGCCAGATTGACTCATTCAAGAATGCTTGCAATTCCTTGTTTAAGTATCCAGTTATTGCAAAATACTCAAGTCTATTTTTACTTTCTTATTTATGTCATTCACAAGAAAAATGACATGCCATACATAGTATGAACAAATGCAGGTATTGAAACCGGAAAAAAGTATGTGTGTATGTGGCCACAAATGGCCTAGTAAATGTTACAGTAATATCTCAAAATGTGTGGTTTTTTTTAACTTGGTCTTATTTAAAATATTGCATACAAATAAAAGGTTATTCACATATAATGAATTCTACCATGGAGATAGTAATGTGAACAGAAGCGATGTCAGCTTTCACAAAGTTGTGAAAATACATGATACACAAAACAGGAAGCATGCCATACTCGAGTGAATATATACAGTACATCGATTATACCAGCATAATAGGAGAAAAGAACAAAACTCCGGGAAACAAAAGCAAATGGCTCATCAAACCTTGAAGTAGGAGAACAGTACCTATACATTCAAAAACGGAATAAAAATAAATACACAAAGTAAATAGCGAGTGTCTGAATAGCTTTATTTCTCTTAGCATCAACAGCATCTCGCACATGATCATGGGCATCATCAGTATACAGGACAAAGTGGAATGTAGAGGTAGTCTATGGAGGAGGATCGGAGATTACAGAGAGGAGGGAGTCACTAGTGTCTTGGGTGTCTAGCCAAGGTCCCCAGATTTTATAGAACTTCCCAGGGTAACCTCTGGCCTCATACATTAATTTGCAAATAGGAAAATTCTGGCTAACCTTTTCCATATACCAATATGAAAGGGCTCAGAATGAATCCACTGCAGGGCTATTGTTTTCATTATTTGTTAGCGTAATATACTGTAGTAAGGAACTAAGAAATTATTTGGCCACAGCTGTAATATCTAAGTCTTCAAAAATGTCAAGCAGATACCATTTAGGGCTACACATGTTAGGAAGAGCAAAACCAGCAGAAAGAAATTGCGATAACTTCCAACCATAAAGGCTTAACCCTATCACAAGTCCAAACCATGTGCAGAAAGTCCACTGTGTCATTTTTGCATTTATGACATATTCGTAGGGATGTCATGTTTATGCATGAAAGTACCATAATTGGATAAGTTTGTCCCTAGCAGATATAACCGTTCCATGGTATGAATTAACTAGTTGCCGTCCGCAGATAGCCGAATGACGGCTGCACTGCGGCCGGCCAGTTCTGGGTGGACGTCATATGATGTCCCCCCAGAACGCGCTCTCCTGCGCACCCCAGGGGGCGCGCACCCGGCAATCTCCGTGATCGCTGTGTCCTACGGACACAGCTGATCATGTGATGTGGTAAAAGGCCAATCACAGCGGCCTTTTACCACGTGATCAGCCATGTCCAATGACACGCTGATCACCGGGAAATTCAATTGCCGGTTCTCAGCTGCACTTTCCTCACGCTGTCAGATCGTGAGGAAAGTACTGCCGAGAACCGGCAGTTGTCAGAGCGGGGATCGGCACCGATCATCAGGGCACTGATGATCAGTGCCCTGATGATCGGTGCCCAGCAGTGCCACCCACAAGTTCCACCCACCTGTGCCCAGCAGTGTGCCCACTAGCTCTGCCCACCTGTGCCCAGCAGAGCACCCACCTGTGCCCAGCAGATCACCCACCTGTGCCCAGCAGTGCACCCACCTGTGCCACTCTGCAGTGTCACACACCTGTGCCCAGAAGTGCCAGCAACCTGTGCCCAGCAGTGCCCCCCACCTGTGCCCACCCACCTGTGCCCACCAGTGCCACCCACCTGTGCCCACCAGTGCCACCCACCTGTGCCCACCCACCAGTGCTGCCCACCAGTGCCACCCACCAGTGCAGCTCAGCAGTGCTGCCAGTCAGTGCCACCAGTCAGTGCCCAGTGGTTGTGCCAGTCAGTGCCACCAGTCAGTGCTCAGGAGTGATGCCAGTCAGTGCCGTCTATCAGTACCCATCATCAGTGTCACCTATCAGTGCCGCCTATCAGTGCTGCATATTAGTGCCGCCTATCCGTGACACATCATTAGTGCTGCCTATCAGTGCCGCCTATCAGTGCCACCTCATTAGTACTGCCTATCAGTGCCCTTTAGTGCTGCCTATCAGTGCCCATCAGTGCTGCCTCATCAACGCACATCAGTGAAGGAGAAAAATTACCTGTTTGAAAAATTTTATAATAGAAACAAAGAAACTTTTTTTTTTTTCAAATTTTTGCAATTTTTTTGTTTATAGCGCAAAAAGTAAAGCGCCCAGTGGCGATTAAATACCACCAAAAGAAAGCTCTATTTGTGAGAAAAAAATGATCAAAATTTCATATGGGTACAATGTTGCATGACCGCGCAATTGTCAATCAAAGTGCGGCAGTGCTGAAAGCTGAAAATTGGCCTGGTAAATAAGGGGGTGTAAGTGCCTGGTAGGCAAGTGGTTAAACAATTCCTGCCAGTTCTCAGGTCAGGAATATCCTGCAACCACAGTGACTGTACTTTAAGGAGCCGTGGCGATGGCCTGTCTATAAAAAATAGGTAGAATGTGAAAATAAGACATGTATGGTTCAATTGGAAAAGTGTGCCTCTGCCACTTGTCTAAGCTGTAAGCACCTGAAATACCACCCAACAGGGATCCTTAACTCCTGCTGCAACTGTGAGAAGGACCTAGAGGTACAACCCTGGTATAGTTGATGTAAATACACCAGGCCCTGTCACGCCCACAGCAGACCACAAGAAAGACCAAGGAAATTAGGTAAACTGGGATTAAACCAGAGGGGCTGATTGGGAGAGGAGATGTGATTTGTTTCAGCCAGTAAGATCAGACATTTTGTATAGATCTGTAGAGAGGTTTTTTGGGGTTGTGGTACTGCTGGTATTATTGAGGGACTGTCTATGTATAAGATTGGCTGAGGGTTTCATACGAAGAGACTATAGAGGCCTCCACAGCAGTAGCTGCATTGTTGAGATGAACAACCAACAGTGTACATAAACCACCTGAGCTGCATAATTGTAGAATCGAAGGTTGGGGAGTGCCGAGTCTCCTTTGGCGATAGGGAGTTGTTATGTCTCCATGGAACTTCTAGGCACCTTAGGATACCACAGAAAGGTGGAAAGGATTGAGTCAATTTCCTGAAATATTTTCTTTGAAATACAAAGTGGGGAGTTTTCTAGAATATAAATTTTAAATAAGTTTACACAGGCGTCTTGTGCAAAAAGGGGAAATACACGGTAATTGAACATCAATATCCAAATACTTAAACCTATGAGTAATCTGCAGCAGGCAAGACGGTGGCAAGTGAAGGAAAAGGTCTGCATCTATGGGAAACATACAGGACTTTGGCAAATTGACCTTGCATCTCGAATACTGGCCTAAATGCTGAACCAAGTCTAATACCGCCAAAAACCTACGCTGTGGGTCAGAAAGATACAGCAGCATATCGTCCACATATAAGGACACTCTTTCTTCTAACGAGCCAACCTGGATGCATTTTTATCAAAGTCCAAAGTATATCTGCTAATGGTTCATTGGTAACCTCTGCCGAGTGCCCCTCTGTATAGGGAAGGGAGGAGAAATACAGTCATTAACCCTTATACAGGCCTAGGATTGAGTAAGATTTTCACCAAATTGATAAAAGTTTTCCTGAAACCAAATGTTCGCAGTATTTGAAATAAGTATGGCCATTCTATGGAGTAAAACGCCTTGTGGGTATCTAAGGCTACCAAGGTTCTAGAGACATCAGTGGGGATGGCCAGCTGTAAGTTAGTGAACAGCTTCTGCAGATTAAAAAAAATAGAAATATCAGGAATAATCTGTTCAGATTTTATCAGGGAGGATACGATGGAGTTTAAACAAGTGAAAGGATTTTGGAAAGGATCTTAAGATCTGTGTTGATCAAAGATATTGGGCAAAACACTTACTGAAGGTCCTTAATAGACTTATAAAGGATGAATAGATGGGGCACCGCATACTTTTTATGAGCTATATACTACTCAATCGGTAACCTATCCAGTCCTGGGGTTTTATGTTTGGCAGAATGCCCTAGGGTCTTTTCAAATTCCTCAAAGTGATGGCACTGTTCATACAGTATGTCCTCTGTCCTCTGACGATAGAGACGGGAGATGTATCTGAGTTAGATTCCCCAACAAATTATTTGATATGTAATGGGCTTGGGAAGTATACATTTCAATACAGAATTACAAAAAGATCTCTAGAATGTGGTCAGAAGACATCTGAAGAACACCAGTACTATCAAATATTCTGGGAGTAGTGAAGGGTT
This sequence comes from Staurois parvus, assembly GCF_062004578.1. NCBI lineage: Eukaryota > Metazoa > Chordata > Amphibia > Anura > Ranidae > Staurois > Staurois parvus. The sequence continues at coordinate 3,623,700 of NW_028317841.1, read as the reverse complement.
CATGAACTGGTTTAGCCAGATAAGCCAATAATTTACTGTTCTTGTCCCCTTTTTCAAAAATATGTCATGCCTGATAAAGGAAACCTTTGTGGGTCTTGGTGCTATGGCATATTATCTTTGCTCAGCTTGCCATTGTTGGTAATGTGATGGGGTGGGATCAGAGGTATATTGACGATCCAGTCAGAGACTGTTTGAGAAATAATAGACTATTTAGAATCATTAGCTTTTTTAAGGTAATGCATGCCAGACAAGTATGAGTCTCTCATGACTGCTTTAAAGGCATCCCATTTGATATTCTCAGAGACCCCCTAATAATTATTCTGCTAATAAAGTTTCATATCATCAAGACTCTTGTATAGGACCAAAGATTCAGAAAGCCAAAAAGGGCTCAAATCCCAAGTATGCATGACATAGGGGAGCATCACCCAGAGATGAAATTTTAGAAGGGCATGGTCAGAAATTGCCTTTGGTAAATATTTGATATCCAAAACACTACTCAACCTGTCCTATTTGGTAAAGAACATGTCAAGCCTGGATATAATCTTATGAGACTCAGAATTAAAAGAATATTCTGCATGATCAGGGTGTCTCCAGCACCATATTTCGATTAACCCATAGCTGTCTGCCCAGTCTTTCAATGCAGCAAATGGGGCGCGTTTTCCCCCAATCTATCAAGAAGAGGATGCAAAACATTATTAAAATCAACAGCTATGAGAAGTACTTCTTTAGCAATCTGAAGTATTATGGTAGTACACTGCAACAATTTAGTAAGATCAAAAGGAGAGGGTAGTAGGCATTCACTAGGGTATAGTACGTATCTAAGTATCAAAGTACTACTGTATCAAAGTACTACGAGTTAGTAACAGCCTTGTGAGTCAATGACTGTTTCCTCAATTTGACCCGAGATTGACTTGGCAGTCAAAAATGAAACACCCCAGGAATATGTAGAGTAAGTGGCATGAAAGGCATGTGAGACCATAGGAAGCTTTAACACCATTACCCTAGAACCAATGAGGTGCGTTTCCTGGAGGAATATAATCTGGGGTTTGGATTATTTAAACTGGCCAAACAATAACAACCTCTTAATCTTCAAGTTTAGGCCTCTAACATTCCAGGACAAAATACCAAGAGTCATACTGTCTGTAAAATAGGAAATGGGATAACTGGAGAGCTATGGGCAACCAAGATACAAGTCAAGCAGAGTAAAGTAACCTTCAGACAGATGAATGCTAACCAGAAACCAGAAAAATACAAAAAACAGACATCCCCCAACCCCCACCTGGCCCGTCTTGCAAACAAATAGTGGGCTTTCACCCAAAACTGTGATAACCATCAAGGGGCATGTGCATGGGAGCCCACAAGAGAGAAAAAAAAAGTATTCAAACAAAAGAAACACAGTAATCACACTACATAAAGTGGTAAGGTGCTCCAAACAAGAAAGGTATACTCAGGCACTGCATAACGGTAGTGCCATTCAACTGGATTCACGTGGCAAAGCAAGTAGAGAAAATATCCTGAGTAAGTGTTCCTCTCTAAGAGCATGAAATGAAGGTGGTGATATCCACAAGGCAGCTTTAGGGTGAGGATCTGAGGATAGCTCAATTCAGGCTATCAAGCCAGTTGGAGGCATCTTCTGGATAGGTAAAGAATTGAACCTTTCCATTGTTAACAACCCTGAGTTTTGCAGGGTAAAGCATGCTATAGGGCAGATTGTTATCACGGAGCCTACTTTTGACCACAGGGAATGTAGCCCTTTAAGAAGGGGTTATCTTTTCATATTTATGCCTGGCCCTTTAAGAAGGGGCTTTCTTTCCAAAGAAAGCCCCTTCTTAAAGGGCAAGGTGTAATTTGACCTAATTTTGAGTAGCTCCAAATCTGAGGTAAGCAGTTTGGTTGGAAGGTGAATAAAGTACTGTTTTGGTGGTGATCTACAAAATAATCACTGTGCACGTTTGTTTGGATCTAATTTTGATGGTGGAAGAAAAGGTGGTGTTTATAAATTATTTCACGGACACTGATGCATATTTATTATAGACTTTGCACTCTAATTTGAAAGGAAAGATGCTGTGATATTGTGTTTGTAATTACGTTTCACATTTTTGGGAACATGTTTGATTTGGATGATATAGATTCAGATTTTGTTTGTCTGTGAAAAGTTTTATTTTCATTCTGAGATTTTATTAGTGTAGGAACACATGACAATTTATCTCTTCAAGGAAGCCTATCCTGCCTTCAGCTAATAACGTAATCTTCTATCCCTCCTACCAGTTCATCCCCCACAGTGATTACCTTTTGTACCACCAGCTCCTCCCTCTTGGATTGTAAGTAGAGATGAGCGAATCGAACTTGGCGAAGTGGAATTCGTTTCGAATATTAGGAAAATTTCGATTCGCGCCGAATCCAAAAATTTGCAGACTTCGGATGCGCGAATCAAAATTTTTCCAAAAATGGCGGCGACATGTGTGGCGACGGAGCGGGGATCTCTGGGAAGGCGCGCAGACAAGGCGCGCTGACCCATAATGCATTCATTCATGACATGTGATCGCATTAGCCAATCAGCAGCCAGGCAGCCAGCACTGTGTAATAGTGGAGCTATAAATTGCGGCCATCTTACAATTCTCCATTTGCCTCTGGTCATTCAAGAGAGACAGACCTCTCTGTATTAGGGACAGAGTTAGGGCCACAGATACTTTAGGGACACAGAATCGTTACTTAGGGACACAGAACCGTTACTTAGGGACACAGAACCGTTACTTAGGGACACACAATCGTTACTTAGGGACACAGAACCGTTACTTAGGGACACAGAACCATTACTTAGGGACACAGAACCGTTACTTAGGGACACACAATCGTTACTTAGGGACACAGAACCGTTACTTAGGGACACAGAACCGTTACTTAGGGACAGACACAGAATTTTTACTCAGGGACAGACACAGAATTGTTACTCAGGGACAGACACAGAATTGTTACTGAGGGACACAGAATTGTTACTGAGGGACACAGAATTGTTACTGAGGGACACAGAATTGTTACTCAGGGACAGACACAGAATTGTTACTCAGGGACAGACACAGAATTGTTACTCAGGGACAGACACAGAATTGTTACTGAGGGACACAGAATTGTTACTGAGGGACACAGAATTGTTACTGAGGGACACAGTATTGTTACTGAGGGACACAGAATTGTTACTGAGGGACACAGAATTGTTACTCAGGGACAGACACAGAATTGTTACTCAGGGACAGACACAGAATTGTTACTCAGGGACAGACACAGAATTGTTACTGAGGGGCACAGAATTGTTACTGAGGGACACAGAATTGTTACTGAGGGACACAGAATTGTTACTCAGGGACACAGAATTGTTACTCAGGGAAAGACACAGAATTGTTACTGAGGGACACAGAATTGTTACTCAGGGACAGACACAGAATTGTTACTGAGGGACACAGAATTGTTACTGAGGGACACAGAATTGTTACTGAGGGACACAGAATTGTTACTCAGGGACACAGAATTGTTACTCAGGGACACAGAATTGTTACCCAGGGACAGACACAGAATTGTTACTGAGGGACACAGAATTGTTACTGAGGGACACAGAATTGTTACTCAGGGACAGACACAGAATTGTTACTGAGGGACACAGAATTGTTACTGAGGGACACAGAATTGTTACTCAGGGACACAGAATTGTTACTCAGGGACAGACACAGAATTGTTACTGCGGGACACAGAATTGTTACTGAGGGACACAGAATTGTTACTCAGGGACACAGAATTGTTACTCAGGGACTGACACAGAATTGTTACTGAGGGACACAGAATTGTTACTGAGGGACACAGAATTGTTACTCAGGGACAGACACAGAATTGTTACTCAGGGACACAGAATTGTTACTCAGGGACACAGAATTGTTACTCAGGGACAGAAACAGAATTGTTACTGAGGGACACAGAATTGTTACTGAGGGACACAGAATTGTTACTCATGGACACAGAATTGTTACTGAGGGACACAGAATTGTTACTCAGGGACAGACACAGAATTGTTACTGAGGGACACAGAATTGTTACTGAGGGACACTGAATTGTTACTCAGGGACACAGAATTGTTACTCAGGGACAGACACAGAATTGTTACTCAGGGACACAGAATTGTTACTGAGGGACACATAATTGTTACTCAGGGACAGACACAGAATTGTTACTCAGGGACACAGAATTGTTACTGAGGGACACAGAATTGTTACTGAGGGACACAGAATTGTTACTCATGGACACAGAATTGTTACTGAGGGACACAGAATTGTTACTCAGGGACAGACACAGAATTGTTACTGAGGGACACAGAATTGTTACTGAGGGACACTGAATTGTTACTCAGGGACACAGAATTGTTACTCAGGGACAGACACAGAATTGTTACTCAGGGACACAGAATTGTTACTGAGGGACACATAATTGTTACTCAGGGACAGACACAGAATTGTTACTCAGGGACACAGAATTGTTACTGAGGGACACAGAATTGTTACTCAGGGACAGACACAGAATTGTTACTCAGGGACACAGAATTGTTACTGAGGGACACAGAATTGTTACTGAGGGACACAGAATTGTTACTCAGGGACAGACACAGAATTGTTACTCAGGGACACAGAATTGTTACTGAGGGACACAGAATTGTTACTCAGGGACAGGCACAGAATTGTTACTCAGGGACACAGAATTGTTACTGAGGGACACAGAATTGTTACTGAGGGACACAGAATTGTTACTCAGGGATAGACACAGAATTGTTACTGAGGGACACAGAATTGTTACTCATGGACACAGAATTGTTACTCAGGGACACAGAATTGTTACTCAGGGACAGACACAGAATTGTTACTGAGGGACACAGAATTGTTACTGAGTGACACTGAATTGTTACTCAGGGACACAGAATTGTTACTCAGGGACAGACACAGAATTGTTACTCAGGGACAGACACAGAATTGTTACTGAGGGACACAGAATTGTTACTGAGGGACACAGAATTGTTACTCAGGGACACAGAATTGTTACTCAGGGACAGACACAGAATTGTTACTGAGGGACACAGAATTGTTACTCAGGGACACAGAATCGTTGAATTAAAGAGTATGTCAGACAACACGCAGAGGAGTGGCAGAGGAGGCAATGTTTTAGGAGCGAGCAGACGTGGCAGCAGAGGAAGGGGTCGAGGCAGCACTAGTCGCAGCCAGAGGCCAGTGCTCCCGGTGTCATCCAGCGGTCGTGTCTCCACCGACAACCCTGCCGTCATCGATTGGTTGGCTCGGTCGTCTTCCTCTTCCCAGGTCACCTCTGACACCTACAGCCAACGGACGGTGGGTACGTCAGACACAACCGTTAGTTGGCATGGCCCGGGAGCAAGCCCACTGAAATCACGTGTCCTCTACCTGCCCCTGTCCTTTGGTGTTCCCTCACCAAGCGAAGTATCGCATGCTGTGGGCTCAGCCCCACTGTACAGTGAGGAAGAGCTAACAGAGGGCGGTCAGGAACGGGGGGAGACATCCGCCTCTTCAGCAGCCAGGCGAAGAAGTAGTGGCGAGGAGAGTGGCTCGGTAGCCGGTCTAGAGACAGGTCTGTCTCCTGACCCACACGCAGCCGAGGGGGCTAGTAGTGAGGCGGAGACCCTAATTGATGATGATGAGGCTGATCGCACTTGGCAGCCTCGTCGTCATCAGGCTATTGCTTCCGCATCATCAGGAGAAGAGGGTGCCAGCTTGGCAGCGAGCAAAACAGTCGGTGGGTTGCCCAGGAGGCAGCAGGGTCGCAGCAGTGTCAGTGGAGGCAAACGGCCACGGAGTAGAGCACCAGCTCCACTGCTGGTGGGTTCCATTTTGTCATAGGGTGCTGGCAGATTACGGGCCTCCCATTGCTGCTGCCAGGCCCGTAATCTGCCATGGGCCCCCGTACCGACTCCTCATGCTGCTGCCAGGTCCAGAGTGTCTCATGGGTCCCTGTACGGCCTCCCATTGCTGCTGTCTCCATCGCCACACTCTGCCATGTGCCACTTTCAGGTCTCCTCACACTGCTGGTGCTGTCCATTTTGTCATAGGGTGCTGGCAGATTACGGGCCTCCCATTGCTGCTGCCAGGCCTGTAATCTGCCATGGGCACCTGTACCGCCTCCTCATGCTGCTGCCAGGTCCAGAGTGTCCCATGGGTCCCTGTACGGCCTCCCATTGCTGCTGTCTCCATCGCCACACTCTGCCATGTGCCACTTTCAGGTCTCCTCACACTGCTGGTGCTGTCCATTTTGTCATAGGGTGCTGGCAGATTACGGGCCTCCCATTGCTGCTGCCAGGCCCGTAATCTGCCATGGGCCCCTGTACCGTCTCCTCATGCTGCTGCCAGGTCCAGAGTGTCTCATGGGTCCCTGTACGGCCTCCCATTGCTGCTGTCTCCATCGCCACACTCTGCCATGTGCCACTTTCAGGTCTCCTCACACTGCTGGTGGGTTCCATTTTGTCATAGGGTGCTGGCAGATTACGGGCCTCCCATTGCTGCTGCCAGGCCCGTAATCTGCCATGGGCCCCCATACCGACTCCTCATGCTGTGACGTTGCAACAAGGTGGAATTCAACCCTACATATGTTAGACCGCCTTTACGAACAGCAAAAGGCCATCACCGATTTCCTGATGTTACAAGCGGATAAAGGTACTCCCCTGTGTAACTTAGATGTCAGCCATTGGCAGCTCATGCGTGACACCTGCCGCTTGCTCAGGCCCTTTGAGGAGGCCACGCTATTCGTGAGTCGGCAGGACTATGGGATGAACGACGTCATTCCTCTGTTGCACGTCCTGGAACAAATGCTGTTAAGAATGGCTGGTCAGGGTGCGGTAGACGTGGCGCACAGATCTCAACGCCACATGACCCCTGTGGGGGCAGGACAGGAAGAAGAGGAGGAGGTAGAGGAGGACATTGGTGCTCAGGAATTATTGAGTGAAATGGGTGGTTTTTCCACTCAGCGGACAGGAGTGGAGGAGCAGGAGCATCTGGTAGAGGAGGAGGAGGAGGAGACAGAGGACCCAGACGCACCGTGGCAGTATGCTGTGGAGATGGAGGCAGGGAGTCCCTCGCATTCCTTGGCACAAATGGCCCATAGCATGCTCGGTTGCTTGCGTAGCGACAGCCGAATAATAACCATCAGACAGAGGGATGACTTTTGGCTGTCCACCTTGTTGAACCCTCGCTACCGTTCAAAAATGGTGGCCTTTTTCACACCTGCTGAGAGGGAGGCCAAAATAAAGTACTATAAAAACCACCTATGTAGTCAGTTGGTCTCTGCCTTTCTGCGCCAACGTCCATCCTCAGACACTGTGGGCCCTGTGCGCTCGCGTTCCGCTGCCATGGCAGCAGGGGAGGGGTGGGGTGGTAGGAGCAGTGGCAGCTCCACCAGCAGCAGCTGCCTCAGTCTGCAGTCGATGATGAGTAGCTTTCTTCACCAGCGCAGTGAGGAAACTAGTAACCAGCCGCAGCAGCAGCAGCATCAGGTGGACCTGGAGCAGGACCTCAAACAACAGGCTTGGGCCTACTTGGACAGCACCCTGCCAACCGAGGTAGACAATCCCCTTGACTATTGGGCAACGAAACTTGACCTTTGGCCCCAACTAGCTGAATTTGCCCTTGAAAGGCTGTCATGCCCGGCCAGTAGCGTGGCATCGGAGCGCGTGTTTAGTGCGGCAGGAGGTATTGTAACTCCGCGGAGGACACGACTGTCCACCCAAAGTGTGGAGAGACTCACGTTTGTGAAAATGAATCAGGCGTGGATTAGTCTGGATTTCAAACCACCAGTTCCTGACACAACTGACTAAATCCGCCATGAATCATGCCCCAAACATGTGCCACTTTCAGGTCTCCTCACACTGCTGGTGGGTTCCATTTTGTCATAGGGTGCTGGCAGATTACGGGCCTCCCATTGCTGCTGCCAGGCCCGTAATCTGCCATGGGCCCCTGTACCGCCTCCTCATGCTGCTGCCAGGTCCAGAGTGTGTCATGGGTCCCTGTACGGCCTCCCATTGCTGCTGTCTCCATCGCCACACTCTGCCATGTGCCACTTTCAGGTCTCCTCACACTGCTGGTGGGTTCCATTTTGTCATAGGGTGCTGGCAGATTATGGGCCTCCCATTGCTGCTGCCAGGCCCGTAATCTGCCATGGGCCCCCGTACCGACTCCTCATGCTGCTGCCAGGTCCAGAGTGTGTCATGGGTCCCTGTACGGTCTCCCATTGCTGCTGTCTCCATCGCCACACTCTGCCATGTGCCACTTTCAGGTCTCCTCACACTGCTGGTGGGTTCCATTTTGTCATAGGGTGCTGGCAGATTACGGGCCTCCCATTGCTGCTGCCAGGCCCGTAATCTGCCATGGGCCCCCGTACCACCTCCTCATGCTGCTGCCAGGTCCACAGTGTCTCATGGGTCCCTGTACGGCCTCCCATTGCTGCTGTCTCCATCGCCACACTCTGCCATGTGCCACTTTCAGGTCTCCTCACACTGCTGGTGCTGTCCATTTTGTCATAGGGTGCTGGCAGATTACGGGCCTCCCATTGCTGCTGCCAGGCCTGTAATCTGCCATGGGCCCCTGTACCGCCTCCTCATGCTGCTGCCAGGTCCAGAGTGTCTCATGGGTCCCTGTACGGCCTCCCATTGCTGCTGTCTCCATCGCCACACTCTGCCATGTGCCACTTTCAGGTCTCCTCACACTGCTGGTGGGTTCCATTTTGTCATAGGGTGCTGGCAGATTACGGGCCTCCCATTGCTGCTGCCAGGCCTGTAATCTGCCATGGGCCCCTGTACCGCCTCCTCATGCTGCTGCCAGGTCCAGAGTGTCTCATGGGTCCCTGTACGGCCTCCCATTGCTGCTGTCTCCATCGCCACACTCTGCCATGTGCCACTTTCAGGTCTCCTCACACTGCTGGTGGGTTCCATTTTGTCATAGGGTGCTGGCAGATTACGGGCCTCCCATTGCTGCTGCCAGGCCCGTAATCTGCCATGGGCCCCTGTACCGCCTCCTCATGCTGCTGCCAGGTCCAGAGTGTCTCATGGGTCCCTGTACGGCCTCCCATTGCTGCTGTCTCCATCGCCACACTCTGCCATGTGCCACTTTCAGGTCTCCTCACACTGCTGGTGGGTTCCATTTTGTCATAGGGTGCTGGCAGATTACGGGCCTCCCATTGCTGCTGCCAGGCCCGTAATCTGCCATGGGCCCCCGTGCCGCCTCCTCATGCTGCTGCCAGGTCCACAGTGTCTCATGGGTCCCTGTACGGCCTCCCATTGCTGCTGTCTCCATCGCCACATTCTACCATGTGCCACTTTCAGGTCTCCTCACACTGCTGGTGGGTTCCATTTTGTCATAGGGTGCTGGCAGATTACGGGCCTCCCATTGCTGCTGCCAGGCCTGTAATCTGCCATGGGCCCCTGTACCGCCTCCTCATGCTGCTGCCAGGTCCAGAGTGTCTCATGGGTCCCTGTATGGTCTCCCATTGCTGCTGTCTCCATCGCCACACTCTGCCATGTGCCACTTTCAGGTCTCCTCACACTGCTGGTGCTGTCCATTTTGTCATAGGGTGCTGGCAGATTACGGGCCTCCCATTGCTGCTGCCAGGCCTGTAATCTGCCATGGGCCCCTGTACCGCCTCCTCATGCTGCTGCCAGGTCCAGAGTGTGTCATAGGTCCCTGTACGGCCTCCCATTGCTGCTGTCTCCATCGCCACACTCTGCCATGTGCCACTTTCAGGTCTCCTCACACTGCTGGTGCTGTCCATTTTGTCATAGGGTGCTGGCAGATTACGGGCCTCCCATTGCTGCTGCCAGGCCCCTAATCTGCCATGGGCCCCTGTACCGCCTCCTCATGCTGCTGCCAGGTCCAGAGTGTCTCATGGGTCCCTGTACGGTCTCCCATTGCTGCTGTCTCCATCGCCACACTCTGCCATGTGCCACTTTCAGGTCTCCTCACACTGCTGGTGGGTTCCATTTTTGTCATAGGGTGCTGTATGGCCTCCCATTGCTGCTGCCTCCACCGCCACACTGTGGCTCCACACTCTGGTTTTGGCCCCGTGACTGCCCAAATGAGTGAAGTGTGCGGTGATTCTAAGATCGACGGCACTCATCTGCATGTCATACTGACTGACAGTATTATTTCTCTTCCCCAGCAGACTCCAAGGGCATTTAAATTAAAGGTACAGTTTTCTGCACTAATATAAAGGCTCTCTGAAGCCTAGAAACACCCTTTTATAAGTTAAATTCGCAGCGAATATATTCGCCTCGAATCGAATTTATTCCTCAAATTCGCCGAATCAGCCGAATCGAATTTTTGAATATTTTGCTCATCTCTAATTGTAAGCTCCGAGGAGCAGGGCCTTCCTAACCCTCTTGTATTGAACTGTATTGTTGCTGTATTGTCTCCCTTTTTATTGTAAAGCGCTGAACAAACTGTTGGCTCTATATAAATCCTGTATAATAATAATAATGACAACAGCTGCAGCAATCACTTATAATAAGTTTTTTGTATGTTTATGTATTAACAATATTTTACATTTATTGTGGTAGTGTGGGAGGTTTCAGTATTATTATTTTTGCACTCTTCTATGTTGCTATGTTTCGAATAAAGTACCTGAATTCGACTCGGTGTCAGACTTTTGCGGTCTCTGTGCAGCTGTGAAAGGAGAAAGCAGTACAAGGGACCAGTTCATGTGCTGACAAGGAGCATGCTGATAGAAGAAGACAGAGAGACAGAAGAGAGAGGAAAGCAGAGAGTCACAAGCTTAAGACGACTTCATGTCAATCTGCTTTACAATCGCACGATCTGATCTCACATGTGTCATATTGAGTTGACAACTAAGTCCTGTTATCATTAGTGTTTTACTGCAGTGAATATTGCAGAACACTTGCTAATTTTTAGAGGTTAAAGTTTCTGCACATACACTTTTTTCTTTCTCATAACAACTGCAGTTGTTGATAAAAATAAAAAGAAATAACCTTCTCATCATGGCAAACTGTCATTGGCTCAGTCATAGAACAAACTTACCATGCATAGGCAAAAAGCATTCACATCAGGATAGCTGGATGCATGGGATAGTCTCTGAGAGACTGCTTTAGGCTACAGTGATTAAACGTAGATACAACAGTGCTGAACACACTACACTGTGGGGACTTTTGGCACAAGCACTGTCAAACAGCATGCGGGTCAAAAGAATAAAATGATAATTTAAGTGTTTCATGCAAAAATCTCAGCATGGGCTGTTCATAGTTTAAATTCCTAAATGTACTTAATATATTTGAATATACATTAGTCTGACGCACCAACATACTTGTTACACCCACGCATGGTTGTGGATTTAGGTCTTTGTAAATTAGTTTCCATCAATTAAAACAGAAAACTTGTTTTCTTTGGATTCATTTATTTGGTCATATTTTCAATAGTTATATTTTGAATAGAGTAGGGAATAATAAAAAGCTCTGTCTTAGCGGAGGTGTTCCCTTGCCCTCCTCAAACCCTTTTTCCTTTCTCTTTCTCCCCTCTACAGATCCCCCACATAGGGTTAACTTGTTAACTTTTTGTTGTTTCTTTAGGTCTGCTATGCCTGTTTTACTATGTCATTACCTGTTAAAGCATTTGCTCATTCACATACATAGAGCGCACTGAGACGCATTTTGGTTGTTTATTCCATTGAACATTTGACATATGTGATTTCCTTTTTTCTTACCATTGTTATTTTTGGAGAGCATGTTGCTTTCCTTTGTCTTTTTGTACTGCCATTACATGTCGGTATGTTATTCCGGTGTATATGTTTGAACTGTTTACTTGTTATACTGAATAAAATCCTTGAAATATAAAAAGATCTGTCTTTTTTGCTGTCTGTTCTTCATGTCCTTCACGTCTGTCTTTCTAAAGTGACGCAAATTCCCTCTCTAATGGTTATCACCAAAACAGTTTAAACATATAGCCAAAAACCAGTGCTGAAAACAAAGATGCTTTAGAGAGCTGCAATGCCATACTGAGAGATGAACAGTAGTGAACTACTATTACCAGCGAGTACAGAAGGGTTTTTTTTACCAGCTCTTTGACTAGTTTTTTCTATGTGGTATTGCAAAAACCAGTGCTACCCTATTATAAATGAACAATCAATTCCCAACCAATATTAATATGTAAATAAATAAGTGAATAACTAAATCAAAATACAGTATCACAGTATGATACACTACCCATAAGAATATACAGTGCAAACAATAAATGTGTAACAGAAAGTGTGTTTCGGTTTGGTATGATTTATTAACCACTTCCTGTCCGGACACTTTTACCCCCTTCCTGTCCAGGCCAATTTTCAGCTTTCGGCACTCTCACATTGTGAATGACAATTACTCAGGCATACAACACTGTATCTAAATGAAATTATTATCATTTTTTTCAAACAAATAGAGCTTTAATTTGGTGGTATTTAATCATCACTGGGGTTTTTATTTTTTGCTAGAAAAATGAAAAAAGACTGAAAATTTTGAAAAAAAACATGTTTTTCTTAGTATTTGATACTAAATTTTGCAAATAAATATACTTTCTTCATAAATTTAGGCCAAAATCCATTGTGCTACATTTTGTTGGTAGACATAACCCAAATCAGTGTGTATTATTTAGTCTTTGTGAAAGTTATAGAGTCCACAGACCACGGTATATATATTTGATATATTTGAAAATGTATCAATCCTGATGCACGGACTACCTATATAATTTCTTGGGGCCCTAAAATGCCAGGACAGTACAAATACCCCCCAAACGACCCCTTTTTGGAAAGTAGACAGTCTGAGGTATTTAATGAGAGGCATGGGGAGTTTTTTGAAGTTGTCATTTTTTGCCAATTTTTTAAGGAAATGATGAAAGTAAAAAAAATTCTTTTTTTTTTCCCACAAAGTTGTCATTTAACAAGTTCTTTCTCTCACACGGCATAGGCATACTTGCAATTACACCCCAAAACACATTCTGCTACTCATCCTGAGTATGGCGATACCACATGTGTAAAACTTTTTCACAGCCTAACCACATAGAAGGGCCCCACATCCAATAAGCACCCTTAGGCGTTCTAGGGGCAAAAATTACACATCTAATTTCTTGACTGTCTATCACAGTTTTGGAGGTCCTGAAGCACCAGGACAATTGAATTACCCACAAAATGACCCCATTTTCAAAAGAAAACACCTCAAGGTATGTTTTAAGAGGCATGGGGAGTCCTCTGAAGACTTCATTTTTTGCCACATGTTTTTGGAAAATGTGAAAAGAAAATGAAAATGTATTTTTTTTTATGCAAAGTTGTCAATCTATGAGATATTTCTATTACACAGCATAGGCATACTTAAAATGATACCTCAAAACGCATTCTTTAACTCCTGCTGAATATGGCGATACCAAATGTGTGAGACTTTTTCACAGTCTGGCCACATAGAGGGGTTCCACATCCAATAAGCACCTGTTACCGTTCTAAGGGCAAAAATTAAACATCTAATTTCTTGACTACCTATTGCCGTTTTGGAGGTCCTGGAGCATCAGGACAATGGAATTATCCACAAAATGACCCCATTTTGGAAAGCAAACACCCCAAGGTATGTTTTAAGAGGCATGCAGAGTCTTCTGAAGACTTCATTTTTTGCCACAAGTTTTTGGAAAATGCGAAAAGAAAATGAAAATGTATTTTTTTCTACACAAAGTTGTCAATCTATGAGATATTTCTAATACACTGCATAGGCATACTTAAAATTACACCCCAAAACACATTCTCTAACTCTTCCTGAATATGGTGATACCAAATGTGTGAGACTTTTTCACAGTCTGGCCACATAGAGGGGTTCCACATCCAATAAGCACCTGTTAGCGTTCTAAGGGCAAAAATTAAACATCTAATTTCTTAACTACCTATTGCTGTTTTGGAGGTCCTGGAGCATCAGGACAATGGAATTATCCACAAAAAGACCCCATTTTGGAAAGAAAACACCCCAAGGTATGTTTTAAGAGGCATGCGGAGTCTTCTGAAGACTTCATTTTTTGCCACAAGTTTTTGGAAAATGCAAAAAGAAAATGAAAATGTATTTTTTTCTACACAAAGTTGTCAATCTATGAGATATTTCTAATACACTGCATAGGCATACTTAAAATTACACCCCAAAACACATTCTCTAACTCTTCCTGAATATGGTGATACCAAATGTGTGAGACTTTTTCACAGTCTGGCCACATAGAGGGGTTCCACATCCAATAAGCACCTGTTAGCGTTCTAAGGGCAAAAATCACACATCTAACTTCTTAACTACCTATTGCTGTTTTGGAGGTCCTGGAGCATCAGGACAATGGAATTATCCACAAAAAGACCCCATTTTGGAAAGCAAACACCCCAAGGTATGTTTTAAGAGGCATGGGGAGTCTTCTGAAGACTTCATTTTTTGCCATAAGTTTTTGGAAAATGTGAAAAGAAAATGAAAATATATTTTTTTTTATGCAAAGTTGTCAATCTATGAGATATTTCTATTACACAGCATAGGCATACTTAAAATTACACCTCAAAATGCATTCTTTAACTCCTGCTGAATATGGCGATACCAAATGTGTGAGACTTTTTCACAGTCTGGCCACATAGAAGCGTTCCACATCCAATAAGCACCTGTTAGCGTTCTAAGGGCAAAAATTACACATCTAATTTCTTGACTACCTATTGCCGTTTTGGAGGTCCTGGAGCATCAGGGCAATGGAATTATCCACAAAATGACCCCATTTTGGAAAGCAAACACCCCAAGGTATGTTTTAAGAGGCATGGGGAGTCTTCTGAAGACTTCATTTTTTGCCAAAAGTTTTTGGAATATGTTAAAAGAAAATGAAAATGTATTTTTTTCTATACAAAGTTGTCAATATAGAAGATATTTCTAATACACTGCATAGGCATACTTAAAATTACACCCCAAAACACATTCTCTAACTCTTCCTGAGTATAACGATACCACACGTGCAAGACTTTTTCACAGCCTAACCAAATGGAGGGGCCCCACATGCAATAAGCACCGTTAGGCATACTAAGGGCAAAAATTACACATCTAATTTATTGACTACGTATCACAATTTTGGAGGTCCTGGAGCAGCAAAGTCTTCTGAAGACTTAATTTTTTACACAGATTTTTAGAAAATGTGAAAAAAAAGTAGTTATTTTTTCTTTAATGCAATGTTACCAATAATAACATATTTCTAACACACTGCATAGGTATTCTTAGAATAACACTTTAAAACACATTCTGCTACTTTTCCTGAGTATGGGGATACCACATGTGTAAGACATTTTCAGTGTTTGGACTGATTACTGGTCATTGCAACCTGTTTATCACAAAAATTAGCAAACATTATATATCAATAAAGCATAGTGTAGCTTCACCTACAGCCTGTTCCTAAAAGCTTAACCTACTAGTACATGGCTGTCCACATAGCACTATGTTCATTCACCAAGAAGTTGAACAAAAGATAAACCAAAGAGTACCTGTTGTTTCAGTGCAGAGGATGGGTGGCACCAGTGTCTTGCAGGAAGGTAGCCAGTGGGATGTGCAGATGGGTCAGTACCGGTGTCATGCATAGACGTGGTGAGCAAACAGGCAAAGTAGTGGTCCAGGAAGAAGACAGGAACATGGTCCATAAAAAGGCCACAGTCAATACAGACAGCAAGCAAAGACGTGGTAAAAGGATTGGTCCAGGCAGAAACATTAAGCTTAGGGCCTTGGTTAGGTAAGACTGGACAAAGGGGTAGAGGCTTCATCCCACCCAAATCTCTTTGAAGCCTCTGGTCTCCAGACCCTGATCCGGGAATTAAAAAACCCAAAGAAAACAAAAAAGTTTTCTCTGCTCGGAAACACTGGATCCCCTGACATACGTGAGACCCCTGTGTTGTCTTGAATCCCACTACTAAAGTGGGAGGGCAAAAGATCAGTCCAGGAGGCAGGCAGAGGCATGGTCAATTAACAGGCCGAGGTCAGTTCAGGCAGCAGGCAGAGGCATGGTCGATTAACAGGCTGAGGTCAGTTCAGGCAGCAGGCAGAGGCATGGTCGATTAACAGGCCGAGGTCAGTTCAGGCAGCAAGCAGAGGCATGGTCGAGTAACAGGCCGAGGTCAGTTCAGGCAGCAGGCAGAGGCATGGTCCATTAACACGCCGAGGTCAGTTCAGGCAGCAAGCAGAGGCATGGTCAATAAACAGGCCGAGGTCAGTTCAGATGGAAGGCAGGAAAATGAATTCAGGCAACAGGCAGAAACGTGGCAGGGAAATAGCAAACAGAGGACAAAGAAATATATCTTCACCGTACTTCACTAATAATGTAGTGCGGTATGGTAGATACGGAAGCACTCTTCTATACAGAGACCAGGCTTTGAGGGACACTGGGGACAGTAGTATCGGGTGTCAGATCGAATTCTATGTTTGGAGCATACCCGACATCTCTTTTGAGGATTGCGGTCTGTTTCGGTAGGGGGGACGATATTGGGGAAATGTCTTTCATGCAATCGGCTCACTGCATCAGACCGAATTTGTTCAGGTACGGGTCTTACTTGATAGATGAGGGATGTGATAATCTCTTCCTGATATTGTAAGAAGGTGACAGGTCTTTGTGTGGACTTCTGGAAAACGATGTAGGAATTGTACAGGGCCATATGGAAAAGGTTGAAGGATACTTTTTTATACCAGTAGATTGATCTTCTGTTGGGTATGTAGGGCTGTAACATTTGATCATTTAAATCCACTCCCCCCATGAACAGGTTGTATTCGTGTATGCATTGGGGTTTTCGGATGGGACCGCGACTTCCTTGAATTTCCAATGAGCTGCTGTTATGGATAGATGAAAGGACATACACATCCCGTTTGTCTCGCCACTTAAGGGCCAGGATCTCTTCATTTCTCAAGCTAGCTGACTCCCCCCTGTTTAGCTTGGTGGCAACCAATTGTTGTGGAAATCCCTTCCGATTGGGTCGAACTGTGTCACAGGCTACAGTGTCCTTGAGATAAAGGTGGCGGAAAAGGGGCAGGCTTGTGTAGAAATTGTCCACGTAAAGATGGTACCCCTGGATGAAGAGGGGGTATAACAGGTCCCAGACAATTTTTCCACTAATCCCCATATAGGCTGGGCATTCAGGGGGCTCTAGCTGACTGTCCTTTCCCTCGTAGATACGGAACTTGTGCACGTATCCTGTGGACCTTTCGCAGAGTTTGTTCATCTTCACCCCGTATCTGGCCCGTTTACTTGGAATGCACTGTTTTATGATCAGCCTCCCAGTGAAATGGATTAGGGATTCATCGACACAGATGTTTTTTTCAGGACAATATATTTCTGAAAATTTTTGGTTGAAATAATTGATTAGTGGACGAATTTTATAAAGTTTGTCGTACTCGGGGTGATCTCTGGGGGGGAACAGGGAATTATCGTTGAAATGTAGAAAGTGCAGAATTGTTTTATAGCGGGTCCTGGACATAGTGGCAGAAAAGAGCGGCATGTGTTGAATGGGATTTGTCGACCAATAAGCATGCAGTTCATTTTTTTTTTGTTAGTCCCATATTAAATGTAAGGCCAAGAAACACTTTAAATTCTTCAACTGTGAGGCATTTCCACTCAAATGTTCGAGCATAACAGGAGTTGGGATTTTGAGTGATTAATTGCTGGGCGAAAATATTGCATTGGTGCACAACTGAATTCAAAAACTCTTCAGTGAAAAATAAATGGAAATAATCAATGGCTGTAAAATTTTGGGTTTCTGTCTGAATGCCTGACTGGGCTATGAATGGGGGAATTATAGGTGCTCCTGATCCTGAAGGTAGCCACACAGGGTTTAAAAGAGCATCTGGGACAGCAGTATGGGCCCTAATCCTTGGTGGCTGATGTGACACCTGAATACTAGAACTTGCACTTACAGTGCTGGTAGTAGCCATATCAGAAGAACGTATTGAGCTGCTGGTGGTTGCTTGCTGCTCCTTGGAGTTCCTCATTCTTTTTGTTGGAACACCTTCTTCTGATTCAGAGAGTGAACAGCTGCTGTGTTCTGGTTCATATACAGAATCAGAGTTTGACAGTGAGAGTTCTCCGTCACTCTCATCTGTCATACTCAGAATTTGAAACGCCTCCTCGCTTGTATATGATCTTTTGGCCATATTTTTGACACTGATCAGGACCCACTGGTATGGCAGTGATCAGGATGGTGTTGCAGTGAGGGACAGATATCTGGCTGCAGTTGGTTCACACTAGTCACTGTTGGGCAAAAATCAGAGATACAGTGAGGTGGCTGGCAATGTTTTGTGAGTGTGTGTAAACTCTGTGCAAAGGCTGAAAATTACTCACAGTTAGCTGTACTGGATCTCTCTCCTCACAGACGATGGCAGTGAACAGGATCCACTGGTGTGGCAGAGATCAGGGACACTTTATGAACAGGCACACTGTAAGGTGATCAGGGACACTGCTGGGCCACTGCGGTGATCAGGGACACTGCTGGGCCACTTGTGTGGCGATCAGGGACACTGTGGCAATCAGGGACACTGTGGCGATCAGGGACACTGCTGGACCACTTGTGCGGTGACCATGGACACTGCTGGGCCACTGCGATGATCAGGACACTGCTGGGCCACTTGTGTGGTGATCAGAAACACTGCTGGGCAACTGCGGTGATCAGGGACACTGCGGTGATCAGGGGCACTGCTGGACCACTTGTCCGGTGATCAGGGACACTGCTGGCCACTTGTGTGGTGATCAGGGACACTGCTGGGCCACTTGTGTGGTGATCTGGGCCACTGCGGCAATCAGGGACACTGCGGTGATCAGGGACACTGCTGGACCACTTGTGCAGCAATCGGGGACACTGAGGTGATCAGGGACACTGCTGGGACACTGCGGCGATCAGGGACACTGCTGGACCACTTCTGCGGCGATCAGGGACACTGCTGGGCCACTGCGATGATCAGGACACTGCTGGGCCACTTGTGTGGCAATCAGAAACACTGCTGGACTACTGCGGTGATCAGGGACACTTCGGTGATCAGGGGCACTGCTGGACCACTTGTCTGGCGATCAGGGACACTGCTGGGCCACTTGTGTGGTGATCAGGAACACTGCTGGGCCAATGTGGGGATCAGGGACACTGCTGGGCCAATTGTGTGGTGATCAGGAACACTGCTGGGCCAATGCGGTGATCAAGGACACTGCTGGGCCACTTGTGTGGTGATCAGGAACACTGCTGGGCCAATGCGGTGATCAGGGACACTGCTGGGCCACTTGTGTGGTGGTCAGGGACACTGCTGGGCCACTGCGGCAATCAGGGCCACTGCGGCAATCAGGGACACTGCTGGACCACTTGTGCGGCAATCAGGGACACTGCGGTGATCAGGGACACTGCTGGGCCACTGCGGTGATCAGGGACACTGCTGGACCACTTGTGTGGCAATCAGGGACAATGCTGGGTTACTTGTGCGGCAATCAGGGACACTGCTGGGCCACTTGTGTGGCGATCAGGGACACTGCTGGGCCACTGCGGCAATCAGGGACACTGCGGCAATCAAGGACACTGCTGGACCACTTGTGCGGCAATCAGGGACACTGTGGCGATCAGGAACACCTCTGGACCACTTGTGCGGCAATCAGGGACACTGCGGTGATCAGGGACACTGCTGGGCCACTGCGGCGATCAGGGACACTGCTGGACCACTTGTGCGGCAATCAGGGACACTGTGGTGATCAGGGACACTGCTGGGCCACTGTGGCAATCAGGGACACTTCTGGGCCACTTGTGTGGCAATCAGGGACACTGCTTGGCCACTGCGGCGATACTGCTGGGCCACTTGTGTGACGATCAGGGACACTACTTGGCCACTGCGGCGATCAGGGACACTGCTTGGCCACTTGTGTGGCGATCAGGAACACTGTGACGATCAGGGACACTGTGGAGATCAGGAACACTGCTGGGCCACTATGTGGCGATCAGGGACACTGACAATCAGGGCCACTGCTGGGCCACTTGTTGGGCGATCAGGGCCACTTGTGGGCGATCAGGGCCACTTGGGGCGATCAGGGCCACTTGGGGCAATCAGGGCCACTTGGGGCAATCAGGGACTCTTGTGGGGGCAATCAGGGCCACTTGTGGGGGCAATCAGGGCCACTTATGGGCAAAGCCACTTGTTGGGGCAATCAGGGCCACTTATTAGGGTGATCAGGGACACGTGGGGCGATCAGGGACACTTTAGGGGCGATCAGGGACACTTTAGGGGCGATCAGGTGTCACTGAGGTGGAGGGCAGTTGACTACTACCTCTTCTTGGCTGTTTCTCCTCTCACAGACAACTCCGTGTGAGGAGAAGGAGGCGGAAGCCGCACCATGCGGCTTTTGTTTACACTTAAGCTGTGTCCTTATTGGACACAGCTGATCACATGGTATGGGACCGATTTCATTGGTCCCATACCATGTCACGTAATCTACCGTGTCCGTCGGACTCGGCGATCATCGGGCTCGCGGGTGCACGCTCTAGGAGCCGCGCACGAGCCTCAGACACAAGGTGCCGTTTAGAGACGGCAACCCGCTCCTGTAGGTGTCCCGTCCTGCCGTTTATAAACAGCGGCCGGACGGGAAGTGGTTAAGTAAATAATTTTGTTTTGTCATAATCGTTGTTAAAACAATTCATTTTCGGAGTGATCCTTTATTTCAGGAGAGTATATTTTCGTTGTTCCTAAATGATTCATATTTTCAGAAGTTCTGTTATTCTTTTGTTATTTTTGAAGATTGGCTATATTTGTTTAAATGTAATTAATTAATATTTATTTGTTATGTTATTAAGCTGAATTCGTTTCCTCATTCCCACTTTGTTGGGCCTAGCACATACAAATCAAATGATTGGTCTCTCAAGTTCAACCCCAATACAAAAATAATCTTATACCAATATTCATGCTATACTCACTAGAATAAAAACAAACGGATCTGAATCAATTCGGATCATTCGTTATGTCGTTACGTTATTTCAGATGCTTCAAACATTGACAAAAGGTTCAAATATTGCATCATGTCATTTGAATGAAACAAATGAATATGAATGAATTCATTGTTTTCATTTTAGTTTACTGTGGGCTAGTTGAACTTTGTTACTATTGTGATTCGGAGATTCGAATACATCTGAATCTCCAAATCACGCAATGAATTGCACATGCCTAATACATACACAAACATGAAAGAAATCACACAAAACACTGTGATGAAATAACCAATAATAGTGAATAAATCTCAATCCAATAATGTAATCAATGATCTTCTTCTTTAATTTTCACACTCACAGATGTTCACTCTTCGCCCATTGCAACTCCAAACTGCTCACTTTACAAACGGACCTCTATATAATCATGAGGTCTATCTGGCATGAATCCCCATATGAGAGTAAACTGATAATCAAGTCTCCTTTACAGAGATCCAGTTCTAACAATGCTAACCAATCACCTCAGCATTATCAGAACATATACTGCATAAGAGAAAATATTGCTCATAGTGCTCACTGAATGGTTTTATTATATATAACAACAAAAAACAAAGCATGTGCAGTAAAAGCGCATATATACATGCAGTATAATTTTCCAGTCCAGACACATCTCATTACAATACAGACACAAACACTTCTCACAGAGCACACACCTCCAGCTCACACAGGGTAATGATGTTATCAAGGTTGGGCTCCATCCCTTTAAAAGTATTGTCCAATAGCAGGGTTTCTTCAAAAGGTGGGAGCTCTAAGGCATCAGCATGCTTTAAAGCATCTGCAGATTAATTCCATGGGAGCCTATACACAATGCGGGTCACAACAGAACAGTTTACCCCACTGAAAAATTTTACTGCTGCTCCTGATCCACAGACAACTGTAATATTATGGATTTCCTATCCCTTTCTGTCCTGATGAGCAAGGTCACCAGGAAAAATAGAAATGGTTAAATAAAAAAAGTTTTGACTTTAGATATACTTGCTAATTACATATTATGGTACACCCTACAGCTGCTTGCATGCGTATTACTTTCGCTTCTAAAGACTCCCAGGAGTACGTAAACCTGAGACTTTCCAATATGCCATCCAGTAGGAATTTGGTGATTCTTGCTGCTTAATTTTGGTTGCTAATTGATGGGAAACTTTACTGGCCAAAAGCAAGCCATGAGAGGAAACTGGTATTTACATAAAAAACTCTCTGGGTGGAGGGTCTAGCTGGCAGTTTAGTTTGTAGTCATATTCAGCAGACTACCCCATCCTACGTTATTTGCCTGCCTATATGTCTGCCCATTCTTTCCTATTACTACCTAGGTGGAGCAGTGTCATCACATATAAGCCGAATGAAGAAATTGTAGACACAGAGGTGACCATTTTTAGTTAAGTTGGAGTTGTACATTGACTCTCAGTGATGGTCAGAGACTTTACCATTCTCTATGCTGCACAGTCACAGTGTAAATTATGGCCCAATCATCCTCCTGTCACAATGCACTGATATTTAAAACAGCTTCTAATTCTGCTTACTCAGTGTCATAAAAGGTTATCATCATTCATATTGCTTTTCAAACTTTTCAAAAGTATTCACTATATCCTATTACTCATCTCAAAATGTTGCCCAAACTATCCCCTCCATTCCTTCCAAGACCTTCTGCTCATTAGCCCCTTCGTCACTTCTTTCAGTGCTCACCTCCAGGAGCTCTTCAGAGCTCCACTTCCTACTGCAGTCTAGCTGGATATCCCCTTCTCTTTCTTCCTTTAGGTGATTCCTGAAATTCATCTCTTTAGGGAAGACTATCCTACCTCCATGTAAAAACTGTACATATATTTTCTCCTTCTGCCCATTCCTCACAGTTATTACCTTTTGTATCATTTGCCCATTCCTTTTAGATAGTAAGCACTCTCGAGCACAACCCTCCTAACCCTTTTGTCCTGCATTGTAATGTGAGGATACTGTTCCCCTTTATTCTGTAAAGTGCTACACAAACTGGTAGCACTATATAAAGCCTGAAGAACTGAATGTTAATAATAACAATTCTTCATATATATTTACCGCTGCTCAAGGTAGAGAGATTCCCAATCTCCAAGCACAACTCCTCCTGTAGGTGCTAGCCCAGCTCGTGTGCTGCCTAGATGAGAACAAAGGACGTCCAATTGGCTGCACTCCAAACAATCCACTTTATTAAACCAAGATAAAACCAATACAGACAGTGGAAATACAGTGGGGGACTGGCAGGATCATCTTGAAGCCAGAGCAACTTGATCAAGATCCAGAGCACCACCAAGTTGAGGATATGTGCTAAACAAGGTACTTGTGTAAAATTCTACTCTCCTGTTGAAGGGTGCACTGTGCAAGAATCTCTAGTGTATATATATATATATATATATATATACAGTATCTCATGGAAGTGAGTCCACCCCTCACATTTTTGTAAATATTTTATTCTTTCTTTTCATGTGACAACACTGAAGAAATGACACTTTGCTACAATGTAAAGTAGTGACTGTACAGCTTGTATAACAATGCAAATTTGCTGTCTCCTCAAAATAACTCAACACACAGCCATTAATGTCTGAACCGCTGGCAACAACCCTAAGTGAAAATGTCCAACTTGGGCCCAAAGTGTCAATATTTTGTGTGGCCACCATTATTTTCCAGCACTGCCTTAACCCTCTTGGGCACGGAGTTCACCAGAGCTTCACAGGTTGCCACTGGAGTCCTCTTCCACTCCTC
The DNA here is from genome assembly GCF_062004578.1 of Staurois parvus. NCBI lineage: Eukaryota > Metazoa > Chordata > Amphibia > Anura > Ranidae > Staurois > Staurois parvus. Next base: position 3,599,913 of record NW_028317841.1, on the reverse strand, counting down.
CATGATGACAGCATGGAGCTGGTGCATGTTAGAGACCTTGCACTCCTCCACCTTCCATTTGAGGAAGGCCCCACAGATGCTCAATAGGGTTTAGGTCTAGAGACATGCTTGGCCAGTCCATCACCTTTACCCTTAGCTTCTTTAGCAAGGCAGTGTCGGGAAGTCTGTATTATGGGAGAAAGACAAATAGGTTTCCACCCCTGTTCAGGGATGCTTGCTCCAGTTTGACAAAGATTGCATTTTTCATACCTCTTTTTCAAGCCAGCTGTCCTGTCTGTCCAAAATATGCAATATATAGAGTTTTACAGCAGCAACTATCTCTCTCTGACCATGAACTGTTACCAGTAAATAACAAACAGAATAAATGCTGCTCGTCCCTACAAATAGTTTGTCCCGCTGTCTATCTTTTTCCCCTTAGGGATTTAGTACAGCTAAACATACATCCAACACTGTCCATTGCTTTATAAAAAAAATTAGTAACAACTTTATTGGTTCAAAAACATATGTATTAAAACATCACACACTCTAATATACACATTAGCCCTGGTATATAACCGATTCTAAAACGAACACCAGGCAAACATATGTGCATGATAGTTTACAATAGAATTTCTCCAACAATAAGTCCTGCCAAAATAAGCCCCAATGCATTTTAATTACTTTAGTCAAAATATTCTTCAGCGGGCAGCGTATAAGGCACCTAAATGATTGAGAACATATACAAATATTTCATTTAAAAAGATCAATACAATATAATACATATTTAACTCCCTTACAGTATAGAGAAACACTTACAAAGAGAATATCACATGAAAGTTAACCAGAGCTTTTTAAAAACAAAATATCGTTACCCCGGACCTATGGATCACCACATCTCAGGGCATACAATGGACCACGTAGACTCTCTGTTACCAAGGGTGAAGAAACCAATAAATAGAGCAAGATCTATCCAAGGTATAATTTAAAAAAGAATTTCAATTAAAATTCATTGCCTTTAGGAGACTTGGACTCAAGCATGTCTGTGCTGGCTAGATATAAATGTTAAAATTACCAACCACTGTAATGCAAATATAATATCATCAAATGATAGAGCACTCGAGATGAGCCTCCAATCAATAAAGTTATGCCAAGCCTAGATTTCCACTGCTTATACTGTAAAAGTAACTTTCATGAACGTAGAAAATATGTTTAGGGGGATATAGCAGCATATCAATGCTTAATATGTTCCCATCATAAATAAGAAACATTCCTGGGCAGATTATAATACTAACTACTGTAGTAGAAATGTATCATCATCAGATGGTATAGCTTTTAAATGAAATCCCCAAAGAGTGCTTGGCCCAGATTTTCAAGGCTTGTAAACAAAACTCAAATCAATATGAAAAATATATAATCAGTAAAAAATGTGTCAGCATATACTACATCCAATTCCTCAACATCATATGTGAGAAAAGTTCCCAAATTACGTAATGATCTAAAAAGGTTCTCACCAAAATTCAATGCAGCTTAGCTACTGTAGATGTGTGTGACCTCCAGCCAATCCAAGGATGCAATAACACTGAAAAGGTCTTCCTATATATGCAAAAAGTAACGCCCATTCAATTGATAAGGTGCTTCAGTTATCAAGCTTTGCAGTGGAATAACGTCCTTACAGGATGTCTTCAACTTACAAGCCGACCTCAATGCACTGTTTAATTGGGCAACTATGTGGCAAATGAGGTTTAATATTGATAAATGTAAGGTTATGCACTTGGGGGCTAAGAATATGCATGCAACATACATACTAGGGGGAGCACAACTGGGGGAATCAATGATGGAGAAGGATCTGGGGGTTCTGGTAGATCACAAGCTTAATAATGGCATGCAATTCTAAGCTGCGGTTTCTAAAGCGAGCAAAATCCTCTCTTGTATTAAAAGAGGTATAGACTCCAGAGAGAGAGATATCATATTACCCCTGTACAAATCATTAGTTATACCTCATCTAGAATATGCAGTTCAGTTTTGAGCACCAATTCACAAAAAAATCATTGGGGAACTGGAGAAAGTACAGAGAAGGGCAACCAAACTGATACGAGGCATGGAGGAGCTCAGCTATGAGGAAAGATTAGAGGAACTAAATTCATTCTCTCTTGAGAAAAAGAGACTAAGGGGGGATATGATCAACATGTATAAATACATCAGTGGTTCATATAGTGTAGAGCTATTCACCCTGAGGTCATCACAGAGGACAAGGGGGCACTCTTTACATCTAGAGGAAAAGAAATGTAATCTCCAAACATGGAAAGGTTTCTTCACAGTGAGAGCTGTGAAAATGTGGAACAGACTCCCTCAAGAGTTGGTTCTGGCCAGCTCAGTGGATTGCTTTAAAAAAGGCCTGGATTCTTTCTTAGATACACAGAATTTAACTGGATACTAACATTTATAGCTAAAGTTGATCCAGGGAATATCTGATTGCCTCTCGGGGGATCAGGAAGGAGTTTTTTCCCCTGCAGTAGCAAATTGGATCATGCTTTGCTGTTTTTTTTTTTTTGCCTTCTTCTGGATCAACTGTGTGTATAGGATTATAACTTTTTTTTTTTTTAATGGTTGAACTGGATGGACTTTTGTCTTTTTTCAGCCAGACTAACTATGTAACTATGTAACAGTTGTGGAAGTTCTTCCTCTATTGGTTTGAATATGTCGTCCAATGGCTGACATAGGTGCCAAAATGGCACTCCCCATGTAGTTCCCTGGCATCCCTGGAGAGATATACATCTCTCCTGGCCATCGCCACTGTATTTGCGGGGTCACCACGCACATGTGACATTAGTGTGTAATATGCCGATGCCGTATGCATGTGTTGACCTAACTTATGCCAGGGTTTCCTCATCTTTCTCTTTCTATTGAAAGAACAGCTAGTTTTCTGCAACAAATGCACCCTTTTCTTCCTCCTCCTCCACTGCTAATCCTGATGAAGTCCTGCAAATAGGCATGGAGGAGTCTAATGAATTATTTCATCACACCATCAGTAACTCTCTGCTGGAGGATGTGTAAGAATTCTTGTTAACAGATGCTAAGGTAAAGAGTGCCAGGAGTACAGATTTAGGATCTCATGGGCAGGGAGCAACAGTTGGTAGTGATGTTCCTGCAGCTGCTGCTTACTGCCTAGTGGGCCTCAAAGGTGATGAGGGTGGGTGCCAGAGAGGAGGAAAAACAGCAGTGAAGGAGGATTTCATTCAGAGGCAGTTTGCAGAGGACTAGAAGGAGCAGCCATCCTATTCCTTCAGAACAAGACCGAAGCATGTTATGAGTAACATGGGAATAGAACTAATAATGTGTTTTGGTGTGTTTTTGACATGTTTAAAAAGCATCAAGAATGATTGCTAAATGTCCATGAAAGTGTTGTTTTCTAGTGGGAAGTTCTTAAAGGGGACGTGATGTAGTGGAAATGATCTGCCTTAAGGTATGGTTAGGTTGTGATGTGATATGAGGCATTTTTGTGAATTCTCTGCAAGATGGGTGCATATACTTTTATTGACTGGTTCAGCTCAAAATGATCATGGAAAGAATGACCCAGTGAAAAAAGAGGAGAGTGTTGAGTAGGTTTTGAGTGAATCCCACAGTCTCACAGAGATTTTCCAAGGGACATTTCCATACTCTTTACCATGAATTGTTAATTTACCATGAATTGTTGAAAATTCTTAACTAACACATCAGAGATGCTAAGGTGCGGTTATGGTGCATTACAATTGAAAGTAATAGAGGCAGCTGATAAACGGCAATGGCTCATAAAAGGGGCATGCTGCTTGATTTTTAACACAACACAATAGAGCACAATTCTTCTACTCCTGTGTGTACTGCACTGTGTTGTGCCCATTGTAATATTCATGGCAGGCTTTGAAGGGTGGTTATGAGGCTTTCCAAATGCTGCTTAAATGAGCAGTTCACCTTTTGTAACATGTTACATGTTAAACCCATATTCAGAGTGTAACATGTAACTTCTGACCCCGATCCGTCAAAGTGACAGCTAGCGGGTGATCTTCTCACCCTACTAGCTGTCAACATTTTTTAAAACACACGGCCGTATGGAGCTCTGCCCACCTGGCCTCATCACTCATTCACAGTATTCTGTGAATGGGAAGACTAAAATTCCCAACAGTCTTTATGGCTTTTAGCTTGTAGTTTTCAATGAACTACCATGTCTGTGTAAAACTGTCTGCTCATTCGAGGTACAAGCACACAGATTACACTGACAGTCTACAGGAGACCTGCATAGCACCAGTGATCTGCTGATCACTGGTGCAATTCTTTCCAGCCTCCTTTACTTTTATCTGCAAAAAAATGTGCATTTATTATTTTCTGCTAAAAGGTAAACTAATCCTTTAAAGATGCTGCAACGCTACAGCAACATTATTGTATTTTATTGTCGGCAGTCTTATTCACTCTGTGGGTCAAAGTGCATTAGTTACTAGGTTATGGAGCTACTGAAAACCTGTAAATTTCAGTTTTTATAAATTGATTTTATTATTTGCCACCATCTGCTGTAAGTGATAAATCTTTGATGTTGGTTTTGTGGTACCCATGCACCCATGACAAGTTTCTGTCTTTTTTGTCTAATACAGGAGGTCTATTATTTATAACTAAGTGATTTACAGTATACACTCACTGGTCACTTTATTAGTTACACCCTGTTAGTACAGGGTTGGATCGCCTTTCGCTTTCAGAACTGCCTTAACTTTTTGTGGCATATATTCAACAAGGTCTAGGAAACATTCCTCAGAGAATTTGATCCATATTGACAGGAGTTACTGTTGCCTTTCTATCATCTTGAACCAGTCTGCCCGTTCTCTGTCCTCTAACATCAACAAGGCATTTTCATCCATACAACTGCCACTCTCTGGATATTTTCTCTTTTCTGGACCATTCTCTGTAAATCTTAGAGATGGTAGATCATTGAAATCCCAGTAGATCAGCAGTTTTTGAAATACTCAGATTACACGACCATGCCACATTCAAAGTCACTTAACCCCCTTTTCTTCCCCATTATGATGCTTAGTTTGAACTTCAGCAAGTCACCTTACCTGCGCCTAGATGCCTAAATACATTGAGTTGCTGCAATGTGATTGGCTGATTAGCAATTTGTGCTACCAAAAAATGGAACAAATGTACCTAATAAAGTGGCCAGTGAGTGTATGTATTTATTTGTTTATTTTAATTATTGAATCTCTGATTTGAACCTTTAGCTCATGATACTTTTCTATGGTGCTAAAACACCCCTGAAAAATATTTTTTAAAAACACATACTTGTAATATCTTTCATTGTTGGACACCTTGTCTGTTCCATGAATTGATTGATTAACATGATTTTGCTTTACTGTGGCAGTACTATACCCTTTTCAAAATCTTTTCCAGTTATCTAATAATGACTGCCTAGATGCTTCTTACAACTTCCAAAGTGTCCTGGCTTAAATTCATCTTTTATTTTTTTGTTGGTATCTCTGCTCAGGTAAAGGTTGATCAATTATGTTTTACTATATACCTGCAACACACAGTAAGCAAACAAAAGATTTCCCAGCAACACTTACCAGCCAGCCTGCAAAACAACCAATTTGGCCCAGTCTAACAGTTTGCATTAAAAAACAGAGGGTTTTGTTTGCACACATTTGCAAATACAAGTGTAAGCCACAGTCCCGCATCAAGGGTCCTCTGCAGGGGCGGACTGACCATTCAAGCACTTGGGCACTGCCCGAGGGCCCGGGGTTAGTAGGGGGCCCCATGAAATGCCCCTGGTACCTTATATATATAGGCTTTTTTGGGTGTGCTTTGAGTGTGGGCAAGGACACAGGGGCCCCATGATCCCCTATTGCCCGGGGGCCCCATGAGTTGTCAGTCCGCCCCTGGTCCTCTGTATACTTTGGACCTAACTAAAACTTCCAAAGTCCCCATAGTATGAGCACAAGTATCAATGGATAGTTTAAGGTCAGGTGTGACTGGAGGAGCCCATCCCTCCTTAAAGGTACAGGGATGCACGTGATGCCCAGCTATACCAAAATGACAGCAAAGGCATCCAGTGCATCCATGCATCCAAATTAGTCATGTACAAAAAAAATGGCAGCCGTCTCAACCTATAACCAGCCTTAGCAGTAAGGTGCACATGGAAGGGCAAAGCACATTGCAAATAAACAAAGGATTTCCCAGCAACACTTACCAGCCAGCCTGCGAAACAACCAATTTGGCTCTGTCTAACAGTTTGAATTAAAAACAGAGGGATTTGTTTGCACACATATGCAAACATTACAGTACAGTACACAATAAGTAATCCTTAAATAAAAACACACATTATATAATTGTTGGCCTTCCTGTCCCAGGATACTACTTGCATTGATGCTGGTAAAATTCCCCAAAATTTTGATCTACCCAAGTACCGTGAGATTCTATTCCTTTCTTGTATATTGTAAACTGTGCACACTACTGCATGTATGCCCAAAGAGTTTTTATGTGTAAGAATGTTATGGGGCACATTTATTATTTTATTTTCATTATGAAATTAACCCTATATAAAAACATTTTTTTGAAAATGTGTGAATTATGGTTGATTATCATCCCACAATATGGACCAGGTGGGCACATTTGACGAAGTGGGGGGAGCAGATTTAAGGAAGTTAATTCATCTCTGGCATAGGCTTACCCTATGTGAGAATGAGAGCAACACGTGTTGTCATGTAATTAAAGAATGCAATTTCTTAATAACTCTATGTTGCATATTTTACAGGACATTTTTACATATGAGAATGTCCAAAATACAGAAAGATGAATAATATAAACAGCTCATGCCTAATGGCAGAATAGTCATAGAATAATATAGCAGTTTACAAATCATTTTATGACTCACTCTGTCTATTGCCAACTCTAGAAACCAAAGAATATAGAATATAAGTTAGTGTGACAATATATTATTCACATGGACTTCTGAAATCTGTCTTGTGCTGATCACAATACGGCATCCCTGTCTTTTCTAGATTATCGCCTATTCTACAATGCCTCATTTTTGCAATTTAGATATTCAGTAAAGCATGCTTGGGGGAGAGGAGGGGGCTGAACACTGACACTGAGTGGCTGCTTTTGCAGCTAGCTCCTGCTGTTGGACTCCTAGACACAGAGACAGCTCAGCCAGTAAGCGAATGCTGTTATTGGACTCAGAGCCAGTCAGCTAGTATAGCTGTTGGACTACTTAACACAGAAACAGCTCAGGCAGTCTACTGCTGGACACCTTAACACAGGCAGTCTGTCATCTCTTGCTGCTGGTGTTGCCGCCTTGTCAAACACTTGCAGTAGCTTGGGGAGGGTGCATGAAGCAGCCACTAAGGAAAGACGAAGCAAAGCAAGACACTTAGAGGGACCACACTATTCACTATGGCATCCAACTTCAATGATATTGTAAAGCAAGGTTATGTAAAAATCAGAAGTAAAAAGCTTGGGGTAAGTCTCTTTTTACCTTGATCATTATATTTTTCTTGCTTAGTGCTTTTTTTTTTCTTTTTAGATCCTGCATTATAAAGCTCTGTGATAGACAGCTACTGTACTATCTTTAGCCACTCCAGCATATACTGTATATTCCACAGGGAGAGATGAGAATGCGTAAATGATTTTGTGTACAGCAGGATTGTGATTATCTGCATTTATAGAGCAAGTGTGCTGGTATTGATGGGGGCAGAGAAGCAAGGGGGAATTGAGCTCTTGTTGTGACTGTGTCACTGCCTTTTACTTCCTACCTTGCTCCTAAGACTTATATTTTGTCCTAATGTCAAAGACAACAGACTGATTATCTGGTTTGGATTCAGGGGAATAACCTTGCCAGACACTTCAAAGCTATTCAATGTGTTGCCGTGGACAGCAACCCCTGAGTGGATTAAGTATAGTCTAAAGAATGGATCCACATGGGAATTGTACTGTGGATAACAGGCTATTATTTCTTACGTTGTATTGCATTGTGAGGATTAATCGACTTTTTCATGAACAGATACAGTGGATTAGCGGGGTACAAAAAGTATGGAAGCTGTGGGATAATTATCACCAAACTGTCTCTTATTATTGCTTTCAGGTTCACGTGCATGATATTTATCTGAGACTTTTGGAAATGCTTGTTGAAGGATATTTAAAACACATAAGAGAGCCAATAATTGTCACTGATAATGTGGGTAAGAACAAGTGCTGCAACTCATTCCCTGATGGTGTTTTGTAATCTCTTCTTTTACAAGAATGAAAAATGTCAGGACTTGGAAGGATTTGATTCAGCCAAAAGCTTTTACTTGTTGTTTAGCCGGGGATTGCAATGAACAAGCTTTGACTGCATAATGTTTAGCAGCTCTATTTTATTACATTCATCTAGTTTAAATGAGCCCATAAACAATGGATGAAGGATGAACATGTTTTGTGGAATTGAAAAGGTAGACACTAATGCTGTGATGGTTATCTTATCTTTGGGCACATGGCTGAATGATTAAACATCTGACTTGGACTGTGTGATGCCAACAGACAGGCAGCAGCAGGCTGGATGCAGAGTCTAGCACCTGTGTTATCTAGAGAACTCCTGTCAAATAATGATCCGCTTTCCCAAACTGTGTCAGATAAGCCAGAGTCACTCAGAAAATGAAAATTCTTCAAGTAGCTTAGAATTTAGCTGCCTTACTTATCGCCCAAAACAAATGTTTATGGTAGTGACATAAGAACGTAGCTTACAGCATATATTTTTCTGGTTGTTTTCTTTCTTATTTTAGTACACGATCCCTGGAATTCATAAAGAATGTCATAGATAATCTTTAGAAATATGACTTACCAGTAGCACGACAAACAGCAAAAACATGATATATGAATCTGCCGCAACTCTGACAGAACTGTTGCAAACATCTCTCCTGCGAAGTGACAGAGTTTTACAGGCAGAGAGGCCATTTAAAGAAGTGAAGAATAATGAAAATGTATCAAATGTCTGTTCTAAAGGGACGTAAAGACAGTAAAAGTGACGCAAATAAGAACTACTTGAATATTTTTCCCACTAACAATGAAAATGTTGCAGGGAATTTGGCACAAGGCTTCCGACTGCATACAGATCACCAGAAATGTGTTACAAATGCCTTACTGAATCACCCCTAGTGTTTAATGTTTATGCTAATTATCTGCCTGTGTGTGTTAATGAGTGCCCTTAAAGGATTATCAACCCACAACTAGTATTTTGGTTATGCCTGTAAGCTCAGACACCTAACAGCCTTTTATGTCTGTTAGAGACTCTACAGGTGACTGCCCCCCCTTGAAGGATCTTACTATCCCACCCTTGTTGCTGTGGCTCAACTCAAGCGGCTCCAATCCTTTTGTATTTTAATAAAAGGAATCAAATATTCAGTATAGAGATAGAAGGCCCATTGTAATGACCATGACAAGTTAGTAGACCTGAAAACACAGGAGAACGTCTTAAGAGACATTTGAAAATAAGCCAGGTGGTGAATCAGTTTGCTTGCATGTAACAGAAAAGTCAGTTATAGATAAACTTGGCCTTTAAACCCTTTATCAGGTCTACTGTAAGGATCAAAGTTTCCTCATTTGCTGCATGTAATCATTACGGGTGGGAGGAGCAATAAAGCGCATGGTATAAATGAATACTGTATAGGTGTTTGTGAATGCAGGTGCTACGCCATCACTTTAGTAAGGATCATTGAGTATTCATCCATTCATCCAAGCCCGCTGCAGGCTGTTATGTGTCTCAATGCATTGCCTACAATTTTTAACTTTATTTTATCAAGTTGATTATCTTGTTAGATTGGATGTTTTGATTAGATTGAAAAATAGATCGATAGATAGATAGATAGATAGATAGATAGACAAGTGAATGCATATACTGTACATGCTTTTATTTTTTAAGGCAGTTTGCTTTAGCCTTTATTGCTATTTTGATACTCACCCTAGAAAGTAAATGTATATTAGGCAGATATTTTCATCTTTTAATAGATTAGCAAAATATATTACGCTAATATGGTCTGTCTTAATTTGCATTTTGCATAATGAACATTCAGGTACTTACTACATGAATCACTCATTGTGCAAACATAAATACTAAAAAATGCAAAACGGAAAAACAAGTAAGCAGCAATACATTATAGAATGTGCACCAATGTACTTTACAGGCAACCCAGGGACAAGGAAAACTTTAGGTCACTTACTGTAGTGCAACACAGTACAATTGCAAACTAACTGCTGCAGATATCATGGTAAATGTTTTTTGATATTCAGTAGTGATTACCATAGCATATAAGGCACAAAAAAAGTCACATCTGTTGTTTATTACAGTTATTTTATGATCCACTAATCTATTTGTATAGAAATAAACTAGTATATGTATAGTGTATTTTAAATGTTGCATTGCAAGGTGCAATCTGCAATATATTAACTGTAGTTGAGCAATATTGCTATGCACACTTTTCTCGTTTTGCTTCGGTTTATGATGTACAGGAATTTCACCTGTTGTTTATCCCTTGCCGTAATGGACAGTAAAATGCACACTCTTGTCATTATGTGCAGAAAGCATGCCCATCTAAATGTTTAAGTATGTAAACATACATTAGAGCCAGGGATAAAAGTTTATAGAGAGTGCCATATAGTTTGCCTTCTGGCTCCTTTCAGTGAAAGACTCACTATGAGGAAGGAATGAATTCCCTAATCTTTTTGAGTAATAATGTTATATTTTTAAAGAAAAATAGTAATAAAAAAATATCCAAAGGGCATTTATGAGATTTAAAATTGAAAAAATGTGGTTTTGACTATTATGGCTTTTCTTTACCTATTTCATGCAAGAGACAGCAGTAGTAAAGAAGATAGTAATGATACAATCCAAAAGGTTTTGGAGAAAACTAGTAGTATTACATTTCAAATAAATTATACCCAGTTTCTGTTAGTATGGCTGATGTCCAATTATAAAATAAGTGTGTTTTCCACAGTGACCTATTGTCTTATATGATAGATCGGCAGCACCAGATTGCACCAACAGGTGGCAGTGCAAGTGAAATCTGAAAAGTACAGCTGTGAGCTCAGATAAGAGACAGGAAACTATGGTGGTGGAGGAGGACCTTCTGTAGAAAAAAAAAACAAGGATTATCATTCTTTCCCAAAGACCAAGCCTATAAACAGTAAAGAAGGTTTGTTAGTTTTTACAGAGTATTATATTTTATACTTAGAGATCAGTTTACCAGCTAAGTATCTGAAGGACAGCATCAGTCAGGCATTCAGTGGCCCATGGATGAATGGCTAAGAACAACTTGCATTTTTCCACTAGAGAATAAAATGTGGTTTCTGTTGATCAAGTGCATTGCTTCATAGAACCCCAAGGATATAATGCTTTATCTGTAATTGTTCCTCAATAATAGTGACCTTATGCAGGCTGAGATAGTCACGTGATATAATTTCTATGCACTTATATATGGGGAAAAAAACAGTCTGAAAAGAGGTTTTACACTATCGCAGCTCTTCTTTCTCCCTCTGTAATTAACTTCAACGGAGAGTGTATAATTGACCTGGTTCCTGCATAAGTGATCCCCGGAGGATATAAGGAGCATAGTGACCCACTCAGATAGGGGGGTCCCAGTTTTCTAGTGAGTTCTCCTGACTGATGGTGGTGACACACATGGTTGGAGTGACACGTTGAAGATTGTTAAGGAATTATATAGCACTTTAAGAGCACAAGCATTTTTGACTGCAATAAAGATCCACTGAAAGAAATTTCGATTTTATAGAGACGCTTATTTGATTTTCTATGTGACTGTAAATACATTGATTTTTTACTTAGTATAGTTATATTAAACATTGCACTTCATAATTTAAAGGAGTGCTGTGTATTAAAAGGTTGTATCAAAAATATAGGTAACCCGTCATTCCCTCATTACTACTTCAAAGGCACTAATGTCTTCCTCACCTAATTTTCAGTGAATATTAGGCATTAATGCCACAAATACTGGACAAAGGTATGTTCATTTGTTTCCAAACCATCAGCTTTCTCCACAAATGACCTATCTAATGGCAACTTGTAATGAGAGATAACATTACATCTTTTTCTCTTCAGAGGCAATATGAGCTACAGCTCATGGTTTCTAGCCAGTAGAACCTTCAAGAGATGGAAAGGATGGGCAAGATTTAACACTACAAAGGCTAGATGCATCCCCTGGTGCCACTACAATCATTTCAGTAGCAGCATCAGGGGTTGAAAGAGGACTCTGAATCAGGTTTTCTTTTTCCATTTTAAGTAATTCAGTTATAAAGAAAACTTAAAATTATAGAAATTTTTACTTTAGCAGAGAACTTTAACACAGAATCCTGTCATCAAGACTCACATTAGCAGGAACATTTTCAGTTTAAATAGATCTGGCAAGATCCTATAACTTACAACACCATGCTGCTGTGAATCTCAACAGCAATTTTCTTATAGTCAGGATTAACAGTTTTAGTGCCACTTGACATAAACCTAAGCAACATTATCGAGCATATTATCAAGGTAACTTATCACAGCACAAACATCCCATAGTATCAGCACCACTATATAAAGCCATAGTGACACCAGTTCCCATCCAGGGAGACCTTTCGATATAGCTACTGGTATGTTAAAAGGTCAAATATCCACTTTATATACTTCCCTTAATAATCCAAAACTCAAGCTCCCTTACATGCTTCATTGGGAACGGGACTTAAATATCTCCCTAGAATTAAATTATTGGCAGGACACTGCTTATGCTCTGTCCAAGATTTCTATTAACACCACACTAATAGAATCTAACTATAAAACACTTCTAGGATGGTGCTTGGTCCCTACACGCCGTGAAAAAATACTGTGACACTGTGGGCAGGAGGGAACCATGTGCCATATTTGGTGGCAATGCTCTGTGGTGACTAGATTTTGGATCCGAATGTTTAACCTTATTTACTCAGTGACAGGAGTGAATATCCATAGATCCCCAGAGATAGCCTTTTTTCAAAAGTTACCCCCAGGAATCCCTAAGAAATCAACCAAATTGATCCTTTACATAATCCTGGCTGCAAGAATCACTGTTGCTAAATATTTAAAGCAATCAGTGATACCACTTGACTATGTTAAAAATAAACTGAATTGGATCATGGTTAATGACAAACTCACCTGCATTCTCAATAACAATATTTAAAAATTCAACAGAACCTGGGATCTGTGGATTCAATACCTCTTCGTCCCTTAGAGGGACCATGGCTGACCCTTGTTAATTTACTCTTCCTCTTAGTCTCTTTTTATCATTTTCTTTTTCATTCTTCTTTAGTACCTTTTGTTTCCAAAATTACTTTTTGATGTATCTAACTTTAGAACCTGACTGCGGTTTGGTCATGCTCGTGATTAGTCATTTTTCATAGTGAAATACTGTATGTACTGGAATTCTGTCTATTGTTACAGCTTATCCTCTTTGTCTGTGGATTACACCAGAGGGACTTCCTGATCCCATACATGTAAGCTATGTCTGATTCCTCAATCTTTCTGTATAATTTCAGTGGTTATACTGTATATACCGGTAAATATACACATTGGTAGAATCGGGGTTTCAGTACCGAAATGAAGTGCAAACAAAAATTGCTGTCCCTATATTCTGACATCTTTAACCTAACCCTTGAGCTGGCTGTAACACATAATCTTCTCACTTGAATCACACATTGTAACTTAGCTCCTACAGTTAAAGGATTAGTTTACCCTTTTTTTTTTGTTAAGGCCACTGTTAAGTGCTGGAACAGGCCATGTAAATGCTATAAAAAGCCTAGTGACACCAGAGAAGAGGCAGGTTCACAGGGGTCAGAGAAAAGGGTAATGAAGAGCTGACACAATAGAAATGTCTGTGGAACAAATGAAGCTACCAAAGATTTAATTTCATTATGGAAACTTAAGTTCTGCTACAAAAGATGAACTAAGCCCTTAAATTGAGGAGATTCTAACTGAATTCTGCAAATATTGTGATACACACATCACACTGTACCTTCAGACAGGGGACACACCTATTTTCTGGTTCAGAAATGATCATAATTATCAGTGCTACCTTTTCAGATCTAACATTCTCATGGACATTGAATCAGATTCACCACTTCTGAACAATAGGCCAAGAATTGACCCAGCAACCAGAAAAGCTGACTCAGAAAGTGTTAAAAGATAAGTTGAACATTTAACAAAAAGTAATAAAAGCACTTTATTGTAACGTCAGGCACATTTGTGCCAGCTTTACACATTGCCCTATTATTGCATAGGCTTAGTCTGAGCATTGTAAGTTTAATAATTATTGGAATTAGTAGTTTAAAAATTCCTTTTAGATATCAAAGATGAGGAAGATAGTGCCATGTTCATAGAGAGAGGGGACATCAGGCAGGGAGCACCAAGAAGCAGTAATATTCCAGCACTGCAAAGTGTAGAGGAAGGGGTGGATGTTGAAGGGGCATTGAGCAGTTGCACTTGGTTTTACCAATTGGAGAGCAGGACATTTCTGAGGGAGAGGCAGAACAGCAGCAAGGGGGGACTTTGTCCTGGTGTAGGGGCAGCTTGCAGAAGTCTCGTGGGAGCAGTCAACCTAATCTGTCTGGTGGCATTGGTGGTACAGGCCAGTACTATCCCTAGGGCTGGTCCACAGAGATCTGCAGTGTGGATCTTTTTAATATATGCTACCGATAGTACTGTGGTGGTCTGCAACCTCTGCTGTCAGCGTATCAGCTGAAGTGAAATTATTAGTCATTTTGTTGCCACATGCAACAAAATGACTAGTACTTATGGCAGCAGCACCTTAGTGAGACATTCAGCAGTTCAAACGCCTCCTATTTCCCCATTTTCTGTATAAACCTTCACCACAACATTCTCCTGCTGATTTTGGTCCCAAAATCTGCCGCCGCTAGTGATAGGATGGCAAGTCTCACAAGGTGTTTCAGAGGCTTAGGAAACATGTTAAGCAGGGAAGAGAAACATGGGACCACAGTGAGGAGGGTCAAAAGACAGCCTGACCCTCTGCAGAATTCTCCTACACCCACCCCTGCCATCTCCAGCAGCACTCTTTATAAGTGAGGTGTTTCTTCCACAGCTGCTGGAGCAGCAGAAAAATATTCTCAAATCACTCCAATGCCCAGCATCTTAATGCCAGCTTGTGAAAACTGTTGACTTTGCCGTTGACTTTTATGACCTGTGCAACACCACTGCGACAGATATATTATGGAAGTTATTCCTTCAGACAATTCAGACCTATTATAGCTAGCTAAAAAAAATTGTCACATTGCCAAATGTATCTAAAAAAGCCTTTTTTAAAGTAGAATGCCAGGTTTCATTTCAATTTAAATAGCTTGTTTAGGCCAAGCTGGCCCAAACAAACTATTTCCATTACTAAATGATGCAACCTCTGTGTATGCTGTAATGTACTATAGTAGCATTGGCTACATACACATAGGACGCATTTATCCATGCACATTAAGATACATTTTTGATGCATTTTTGCACTCGTTTTAGCATTAAATAATGCTTTACAGACATCTCCTCTGTTTTGGTTTTCCATTATTTAGATTCCTATACTATCATCATGGCTAGTAATACTTTGTGAATGCATTTAAAACAAGCAGTAAATGTGCATTTGTGATGCATTTGTGGTGCATTTGCAGTGTGTTTACAGTGATATGAATGGAGGTATTGGAGAGTGGTAAGTCAACTGAATGCTGCATGTCTGATAAATTGTGGTGCAATGCAATGCGAAGTGATGCAAATACGACCACATGAACAACATTGTTCGCTGTAATGCACATAATTGACATGGGGCATTGAGAGATGTTTGCAAGGCTTTAAAAACAGAAGAAACACCTGCTTTTGAAGCTAGTTTAAATTTAGCTTTAGCAGCTCTGTGTTCCGGAAGCAGTATGAGTGACTTCCCATCTGCTGCCAGATTGAAAGAGAGTCAGGATAAATGCTTCTCCATCATTCAGGACAAGCCTTGTATTTTTATCAGTGAATATCTGCCTCTCATCCTCAGTCAATCAGAGGTAGCACTGTGTTTGATATACTGTACAAAGCTTCTCCTGAGAAGCACTCAGCCCAACTCTCACTTTAGACCTGATTCACATATAAGTGCTGCAGGAAATGCAGCGAATTCTGTTTCCCACACTGCATTGAAATCACACTCCGTTCATGTGATCTGCCACCAGTGTCAATGGTAAATTAATGACACCCCAAAGCAGATTGCAAAATGCAGTGCAATTGCAAGAATTGGAGCCATGGGTATGAACACCCATGCAATCAAATTCAAGTGCGATACAAAATAAGGTCCCCACACCTTTTTCGTTCAGGTACAGTGAGAATTGAGCGCATACAAAATGAATGGGCTCAAATCGCACTACAAACAATCGCATGTGAGTTGAATAGAATGCGATGCAATTCCTGTCTGAATCACATGCAATTTCCCACACAGCTATAGTGACATTGGCATCCCCTTCTGAAGATGTGCATGGCATGAAACGCGTCAAGGAGGAGCCAATACGCTGCAATGTTACGCCACCAGAGCCTCTTAAAGGTCCGGCGGCCATCTTGCTAAGTGGACAGTTAGTCCCATATCACTACTGTTTTATACCTGGATTGGATTTCTTGCTAAGTGGACAGTTAGTCCTATAACACTACTGTTTTATACCTGGATTGGATTTCTTTTTATATGGATAATAAATTCCTATATTTTAAATACTACACTATAAGCTATCTTCTGTTTGCCTCCCTGCTGAGCTATTGATTTACAGAGCCATATCCCGGGAGATAGCTGTAGTTTACCACAGGATCCAGAGGAGGGAGTTTCCATCCCAGGCTGCAAACACCCATCCATCCTTAAAGGGGACCTCTGGCAGGACGAATCCCTCTATCACCCAGGAATTACTCCCTGTGCTGTATGCCTTCCAGAGGGAGGATATTCCATACCTGGCTTACCTCATCTATCCTTAAAGGGGACCTCTGATTACATATATTACATGCGTGTTTACAATACGCATCTGGTGAATGCATATTATTACCACATCTTTGAGCACATCACTGAATATTGAAACCGCTCACAATTGTGATTGACACCTTAGCACGGACTGTCACTTTATGAACAATTTATCCTTATTTTATTCATACATATCCTAATTAATGGTCACAAGTTTATTTTAAATCTTAGCGCTGCACTCTGTTTTCTTATATGTTTATTGAGGTTTTATCTGGTTACCTTTTAGTGTAACAGCAGCTTCATTCGAGTGCTCACTGATTCCTACTTTTTATATAGTGTGAATCCATTCTTATTTCTGGAAGCTGTACAGGTGAGGTTCTGGTAGCTATACAGGCAATTCTCCATCTCTTGAATTCCAGTAGCAGATGGGAAATTGCTCATACAGCTACCAGAACACAGAGATGCTTACTATATGAAACTAATTCCATGGTATCTAAAATTCCAAAGCATGTGCAAACAACTAATGCTACTACAGTACATTACACTACTCACGGTGACTGCATCATTTAGTAATGAAAATAGGTTTTTTGGGCCAGCAACCTGAACCTGCTGAGTTTAGGTTTAGCAAATTTTGAATCCCCCTCAAGTCAATGCCAGGCAGATACATTTTAAAATAAGTAACTTTGTTCAGAGTTTACCTTACATTTAGTGATCCATGTTGCTACATTTTATTTATGACAGTTGTATGCTTTATTTAGGGGCATTCATTTTTAATAATGCTGAATGTAGAAAGCCTATAGTCAATACCATTTCCTAGTTAATGTTTTATTGGAATTATCTGGGTTGCCTGGAATTAGAACTAAAGAAATACATATGCTACAGACAGAGGTTTTTGGTAGAAAAGACTTTGTATGTCTCTTCAGCTATAAAAAAAAAATCTGTAAAATGCTGCAGAGTAGAACCTAGTTCTAGGATATTGATACTCCATCGTGAACACTGGCAGAAGCATTAGGGAAAATGGCAGTTGTGGAGCATCAAGGCAAACCATGGAGCAGTAAAAGCAGCACTGCTTCCTCCGTAATACAAGCGGGTAACACCAAGGTGAATTCAGGTTCTAAAATATATATACATATATAATTAATTAATTGTATGTTTTATATCAGCTTGGATTGTAAATAATCTTGTTGTTTCTTTTTTGTTACATGTATGAGAGTTTTTTTTTTTATATAAGTATAATATGTTATTCCTACACACAGAAAAAAAAGAGACGTTGACTACTACAAACCAAGGTGAAAAGGGTTTCTTCCTATCATAGCCTCTACAATTAAGAGACCTATGTGTGTGGCATGCTAATATATTCTTTATTTCATGTTTTAGAGTCTACTTTTTTATTTTACTAAAGAACATATTTTATCTAACCTAAGTATAATGTAAAGAGAGATTATGTCCCAAGAAAAAGAGAATGGAATTGAGGTTAGCGATCAAATTGTGTGTGCTTTTACATGTCAAGGTCTGTGTAATAAATACAAGTATATAGAACTGTTTTATAAATTTGAAAACCTGTGAACAATCCCAAAAATCTGTAAAAATTAAATTGAATTATAAAGCTGCTCACAACTACACATACTCGTAAAAATATGCTAAATACAGAAAACATACAATAATCTTGCCGTGCTTCTCTTAATGTTAACTAATGCTAAATATAAATAGCACAAAAATCCCAATGTGAAAACTATATTAAATGATTATAAATATAGTAACAAACAATGTGCACCAAAAAGTAATGAATATTAAAGTTCATCTCCATATCATGATTCTTTTAGTATATAATGATGACTTGTGCCATTCAAATTTTCCAGACCTGGAGAACAGAAAAGTTGTGTCTGGGAATGCTGCAAAGTTGATCTTGTCTTATGGTGCATATAGCAGCAGCGTCACAATCTGACCTGTCCCGGAGGGAGCTCAGGGAGAGGAGTTTGGTGAGATCCTTTAGAGCCTGAGTGTGTCAGCTACAGTTTTACGGATTGTTTTATTCATTTGTGCAAATATTTGGTGCAATGGAGCAGCTGTATTATGTGAGTGGCCATTTTATATATCTTAATAAAATGCCAGTTTTTTAAACGATAAAGCACTTTTGGTTTGCCTATATTTTTCTATATGTGCACTGCGCAGAGGAGAAGGAAGGAGCTGAATCAGCAGTGAAGAAGAGACTTGATAGAGGTCTTACCACCAATATATTGTATGTCCATTGAATGGGCGCAAGACATTTTTGACCAAACTTAATTGTGGGGTCAAAAATTTCAGGTGAGAGCACAACTGGTGTCGGTGTTGGTGAAGGCACATTGCATATCTCAAAAAGAAGATTTGAATGGCACAAGTCATCATTATATATTGAAAGAATCACAATATGTAGATGGACTTTAATATTCATTATTTGTTTGCGCACATTGTTTGTTATTCTATTTATACTCATTTAATATTGTTTTCGCATTGTGATTTTTGTGCTATTTATACTTAGCATTGGTTAACATTAAGAGACGCATGGCACAATTATTGTATGTTTTCTATATACAACTGTTTATTACAGAAAATATGTACAGAATTAGTAAAGTGAATTTTTAAATATTGTGAGGAGTTATCTCTGTAGCGGGTTGTATCTAACTTCCTGGATGAGTGCACAGCATGGTGAAAAAAGCACAGCAGAAGGTAAGAATCCTGGCGAAACACAATAAACAATGGAACCTAACTACCTTTCCTGGAGCAACCTACTGCTGCCCAGGCACCTGACTGTCAAACAGAATAAATCATAGTCCTTAGTTACATAGACTTAATCTCACCACACAGGAAAGTTGCTGCTCCCCAGGCTGTCCTGCACAGAGATTTGGTTCCTGAATGGAGCATCCTCCATAAGCAAACTGTGAGTTTTATAGAGCCCAGAGTACTTAGACCTGCTTCAACTGAGCTCATTACCCATCCAGTGAGCCAAGCAAGCACACAGCACAAAAAGGAAAGCAGTCTGTATACTGGATACCACCAGTAGTTTTTCTTGGCTTTCTGTCACTATATGTTTTACATTTTATTATTTATAATTTATTTTTATACTTCATAGTATACTATGATTTTAAGTCACTACAAGTGGTTTAGTTTATCTTCCCTGCTTAGGTGTGAATGATTGTCTTTTTAGATGACCAGTGAGACTTGAAGGTACATTTATTGAATATTGATCACCCCTTTCTTTTCCTCTTCTATCAGATTAGATTCTATACTAAATATTACACATGTGCTGCATATTTATTTTCTGTATTGTGTGTGCTTTCATTTGTACTCGTTTGGGTCAGGCTAGTCAGAGTGAAAAACTACAGGCAGTATATGAAGTTTTAGCTGTTTTGCTACATAGGTTTGTTGATTCTTTATATTCACATTTGAGATAATGCTAGGTAATCACAAACAATCTTTCATTCGATATGAAAAAGCATTCAATATTTGGCTCTTCTGTAATAAATTGTAAGACACCATGGAGACACATTGGATTATTTTTGCAAATCTAAGCAAATTTTGCTTCTGGGGACATATTTCATATTCTATCTACATTTTAGCACCATACACCTGCACAGTTAAATGAATGACTCAAAGGTTTGAACAATTGTCCCTAGAAGCCTGATGTGTTTAAAGATTAGGATGATGCAACCAATTTTTTATTTGAGATTACTAATATGTCATTACTTACCATTACTTGTAAAACATAATAGATATCATAAGAGACACAAATCAGTCAGCAAATAGTTGGTGATGTATATTAATCATGTACTTGAACATTCATTACTGGAATATGTAAGAGCACCTTGCTAGGAACGTAAAAGCTGAGATCCTGTCAAACACTTAATACACAGCTGAAATACATACAGAGTAACTGATTTGTATATCAAAGAATTGTATTTGTCCATCCAGTCCTGAGATTTACACAGTTCAATTTTCTCTAATTCAGTTAAACAATACAGCTTGGTCACCTCCCTTCTTCCAGCTTGTTACTGGACAGTGAAGGAGCAGCAGTAGATAAATGAGGTGATATCTCTCATCATGGATTGTCTCAATGTACTAACAGTCTCTGCATGTCAGCCTTTAAAGAGTATTACTAAAGGTTGGTATCAAGAAAGATACATTTAAAAATGCATTTGTTTGATGTTTTAATGAATATATAACTGCATTGTGTTGGCTTACATCTGCTTTAAACTTTAAACCAAATCTACATCCATAACGTGTTATTTACAAGGATTTTTGACTTTTATTAAAAAAAAAAGTAGCTCTACAAATTATGTACAACTTCTTAGAATGCTTCCCTTCAACCAAATTGCTATCATTTGACAGGATGAAGCCTCCTGTTGACTTAGAGTCTTAGAGTTGTCAGGAGTAACATGGCACTGATGGCTGTACATAGGGATTTCAGGAACACCTAAGATGAAGAAAGTTCATAACAGGAGCATTAAACAAATCCAATAAAGGAAGAGATCATTCCATGCTTCGCTAACTAACTCTACCAAGAAGCTGACACCTAATATGATAGGACCAAATTGTAAATCAAACTAAACAGGTGATGCAGTATTTAAAATCAATCTATCCTAGGAAATGCGCTTAGTAAAGTGTATTTACAGTGCACATTTAAAACATATCCAATGCTTCACATGCAAATCAATAACACATTTCAAGGTGCAACGGTTATTTACGGTACATATATATATATATATATATATATACACACTATATTTCCAAAAGTACTGGGACATCTGCCTTTACACACACATGAACTTTAATGGCATCACAGTCTTAGTTCGTAAGGTTCAATATTGAGTTGGCCCACCCTTTGCAGCTATAACAGCTTCCACTCTTCTGGGAAGGCTGTCCACAAGGTTTAGGAGTGTGTCTATGGGAATGTTTGACCATTCTTCCAGAAGCGCATTTGTGAAGTCAGGCACTGATGTTGGAGGAAAAGGCCTAGCGCGAGGTCTCC
The DNA here is from genome assembly GCF_062004578.1 of Staurois parvus. Lineage (NCBI taxonomy): Eukaryota > Metazoa > Chordata > Amphibia > Anura > Ranidae > Staurois > Staurois parvus. The sequence goes on along the minus strand of NW_028317841.1, from coordinate 3,577,953 downwards.
ACTCTAATTCATACCAAAGGTGTTCTATCAGATTGAGGTCAGGACTCTGTGCAGGCCAGTCAAGTTCCTCCACCCCAAACTCGCTCATCCACGTCTTTATGAACTTTGCTTTGTGCACTGGTGCGCAGTCGTGTTGGAACAGGAAGGGGCCATCCCCAAACTGTTCTCACAAAGTTGGGAGCATAAAATTGTCCAAAATGTCTTGGTATGCTGACGCCTTAAGAGTGCCCTTCACTGGAACTAAGGGGCCAAGCTCAACCCTTGAAAAACAACCCCACACCATAATCCCCCTCCACCAAACTTTACATTTGGCACAATGCAGTCAGGCAAGTACCGTTTTTCTGGCAACCGCCAAACTCAAACATGTCCATCAGATTGCCAGACTGGGAATTGTGATTTTTTGCTCCAAAGAACACGTCTCCACTGCTCTAGAGTTCAGTGGCAGCGTGCTTTACACCACTGCATCTGACGCTTTGCATTGCACTTGGTGATGTGAGGATGCAGCTGCTCAGCTATGGAAACCTGCTCCATGAAGTTGCTACTTTTGGCAACATAGTGTGTGTGTGTGTATATATATATATATATATATATATATATTATATATATCAATTCATACATAGGAAAATAAACAAGTAGAGAAATGTCAAATGTACAGTGCAATTGCGTATGTGCCACAACATCATTCATCAGCAATCTTCTAACAGCTGATATGTGTTAACACAATAACATTAATTAATGGTTTGTGTTGACAGAGTTCCATCAACCAGTAGTAGGCATTTATACAGCTCATAAAAATAGAAAAAACATGATTCCTGCAGTGTTAAGTGAACCAAACTGTTCTACTCATATGAGAGTGAAACATTTCTGTAATCATTCAAATCTCTTCTTACCTTTATCTGTCTCTGTAGTTATCAAAATGGTGATTCCAGGTGACAATCCCTACACATAATGATTAAAGGTACAAATAACAAATGCAATGAGGCTCCAGGGGATAAGTAGATAACCACAGTATGGGCAACTCCAACAACTCATCTGACCAGCAATGAGACAGAAGCACAAAATAACAAATAAAGGAGCAATCCCAACCCTGTTGAAGTTAATGGAGTTACAAGTCCAGGAACAGTTAAAATAAAAATTCACATTAATGTTGGGTTAAAAAGCATGACATGTAGGAGTGCCCAGATTGATACATCACCAAGCCAGTGGAGAGGAGAAACACATATTCCCAGAAGCTGGAGGATGACACATGATCTTGGATCCAAGTAGGTTGATCAGCCCAGGTCTAATATAAACAGAGAGTTGCCACCATAACCAGGCGGGGTAACCTTGTATTTAGCTTTCAGAGTCACCAAAATTAAGGTGTGGGTGTAAACCTAAAAATGACATAAAGAAACAAGCACGGTAGCTGCAAAAAGCAAGCTACCAAAGTAAATATTAATGCACCCAAGCAGAGTAGCTCACATGTAAAAACATATTTTTATTAATTTCCCAATTAAAAAAGGGAGTGATATCTGCAGACAGTGGATATCATACACAACCACCTAAAATACTATTAAGACCAAAAAGCAATCCAGATTTCAAAGTGCAAGAAAGTATATCAATGTGGACAATAATGAGACATAATGACAGATGCTAATGTTCCTGATTAGGAGCCATATTTGGGCAATAATAATACATCCTTGAGAGGGTAATAAGCAGCATACAGTCTAGGGTGTTCTTAGTGATTAACACTCTCTATATTCGTTAGTGCACAGTTTAAGACCATAAGTCATGAATGAAGCAGGTTGAATGTAGGTTAATGATGTGGCCACTATGGAGTAAACATCCCAGGTAATTATGATGCAAAGTAAATATCCATCAGAGTTATGGCATAAGGACAGAATATTGCAGACTGAGTCAGATATATATCCAGATGAGCATCTTAGGCAATGATAGGAGCTGTTATTGTCATCCATCCAGTCATGTATGTAATGGATATATTGATCGGAGCCAATTTTAGCAGATAGGAAGACCATACATATGTTAGGAGAGAAATTGCCTTGTTAGAGTGTGGGTAGAGATAGTATAAAAATTGTGAATAAATACTTCTCACACTTACTTCTACCATGACACAGAGTTGCTAGCAGTCCAGCCTCTCTTTGGTTCTTCCATATGCAATTGCTCCATGAGCTGTTTATTCGGCATTTCCATCCATTTCTGTGGTTAAACACTGTCCATGTCTTTAAACAACATAAGATGTCGTGTAGCCCGGTAATGGGGAACTCTCTCAGACCTCCTGGAATAGTTATACAGCCCTTGTATCATAAAGTTATCCTCACATGTCCGATGTGGACCTCGCAGAATGTTAATTCCTGGTGTGATGATGTCATTACATGACGCGTTTCGTCCGCCAATTATTGCAGACATCTTCAGAACATTCACTGACTGCAGATATCACTCCCTTTTTTAACTGGGAAATTAATAAAAATATGTTTTTACATGTGAGCTACTCTGCTTGGGTGCATTAATACCTACTTTGGTAGCCTGCTTTTTGCAGCTACTTTTGCTTGTTTCTTTATGCTCAGCCCAGGAGCCTCAGGACAGCGGGAAGGGTGTGTGTATGGCAGCTGCTGGGATCACTAAGATGGCGCATCCGCCGAAAGTCACGTATCCCAGATCCGGTTGTTCTGGCATACACCTAGCGAGAGACCACCCAAACAAGGGCTGGTGAGGGCAAACTGGAAGCCTAGGGGAGCACTCAAACCTTGTCAAACCAAAGGAGAGAAGTTAGTCATCATGATAACATGTTTCAGGGACTTGCCCCTTCCTCAGATCATGCATGAGCACATGCATGAGCACACTTAAAAATTAGTGTGCTACAAAGTATACAGAGGAAATCTGCATGTACAAAAAGAGCACATCCTGCTCACAGTGGGCTAAACCTGATAAGTCTCCCAATCCATCTCTCCCAGTTGGAGTGTCATTCCTGGTCTGAGCAGATCCCTCCTTATGCATTACATAACTTAGGCTTCGTCAGAGGCATAGATAGAAATAGAAATCCAGGGCAGGGCAAAACAAAAATCTCAGAACAGTGTAAACATACAGAAGAGCAGGTACTTGGTCAGGGGAGACATATAGCTGATTACCAGCCTGTCACCAGCTGATAGAGAATGGTTCTTTCCAAAGTACAGGCACAAGGACCTTCTGCTATTTGTCAGGACTGTTACAGGTATAGATGGACTTGTGTGGAACACTCATAAGCCGCTCACAGAATAGACTAGCTAGACAATGACAGAGAAACAGAGAAACAAAGAGAGCTCAACCAATAGATAAAAATGGATGTATTCATAACCAAGAGCCTTAGGATACACAGACAAAAAGGAACAGAGGTAAGAACCAATTCAGACAGATAAGCAGGATCAGAAGCTGCAGTCAGTACAAGTCAAATCTGCTAACTTCAACATAGGAATAGACAAAGACTGTGTAAGAATACCATGATACTAAACTGGTTTAATACAATATACAGTATACATTTAGGTATGTATTCTTAATTCAAAATGCACCTTCTGTTGACCTCATTTCCTCCTAAATCATCTGTTTTTTTGTTTTTTATTTTTGCTGCTGTAATCCAACTTCCTATTAGAAGATGGCTACATTCATTATTGTCCATGGTCCCACTGTGTGTAGGAACATAGCCACCCTCTATTGCTCACTTTTAATTTGGACTGGAGACTATGGACTAGGAACTATAGGATTTGCAGTGTGCATAGACCACAACTCATGAGCACTGCTTGTCCCAAAGAAAAGGAAGTGAGCTGGAAAATTGGAGGTTTGGGAAGTCACATAGGACGTCATAAGGTGACATAAAAACACTTAAGAGAAAGAGGATATCGGTTAGTGTCACTGTAAGAATACCATGATACTAAACTCTGGTTTAAAACAATATATATAGGTATGTATTCTTAATTCAAAATGTACCTTCTATTGACCTAATTTTCCCCTAAATCACCTGTTTTTTTGTTTTTTATTTTGCTGTTGTAATCCAACTTCCTATTAGAAGATGGCTATATTCATTGTCCATGGTTCCACTGTGTGTAGGAACATAGCCACCCTCTATTGCTTACTTTTAATTTGGACTAGAGACTATGGACTAGGGACTATAGGATTTGCAGTGTGCATAGACCACAACTCATGAGCACTGCTTGTCCCACAGAAAAGGAAGTGAGCTGGAAAATTGGAGGTTTGGGAAGTCACATAGGACGTCACAAGGTGACATAAAAACGCTTAAGAGAAAGAGGATATCGGATAGTGTCACTGTAAGTATTGATGCACCAGCACTAGATGGCAAGGACAGAGCCTGTAAATACTGTGGGCAACAAAACCACACCAGATGAGGAGCAGGTGAACAGGGACACACAGGCTAGAGGTTACAGAAAATCCCTATTAGGAAGAACAAGATCACAAGAACACAAGATTAAAAGCTTTAAAGGGTACTATACAATAACAAGAGGAAACCTCATTCTTTGAAACCAAAAGGGCTAACTAGTGCTTTTCCCGTGGACAGGGATATGATATGTTTACAACCTTTATTTATGAAAAAACAGCCAAAGTGTAGTTTAAAGGTTAACATCCTGACACATTTTGTGTTTGTGCCCTTCTCACCAATGCACCATGCTGGCTGACACCAAAACAGGGCAAGCACCTACTTCATCATATTAGCAGATCAAATATACATGATATACTGTATACCTGCAATGACATGCAAAAACATACTGAATGAGTTAAAGCACACAACTGGATTTTGTGTTGCTAAATATACTCTTTATTTTTAATTGATTAATAACATTTACATCTATATTTTTCCTTAGCCTTTAAATGATAGAATACACTGTATAGTTACCTTGTGTTAATAATTCACTGTATAAAGTAAATGCTTAACAAGACATAAATATGCACTTGAATACATATACATAAAGGTATCATTATAACTATTTTCCCATAACCGCTAGAACTAACACAGTGATAATTTGATGTTTAAATATCATGTGTCTTTAATATTAGAATTCAAGAGATTAATTTTTAAGACAAGCTAATCTAAGCAAAAGACTTTATGCTATGTCACACTAAAGAATGTAGGTGGCTAATGACATTTTAAATGTCAACGGGGCAGTAAAACGTCCTATGCTGAAGGCATTTAATTAGACCCAGACAGATATTCCTCCATTGAGACAGATGTGCTTTTTCTTACTGCTTGGTTCTGAGCGAAGCAACTAAGAGATATATTGACCTATAGCAACATACAAGATTGAAACTATATTACAAGACTCAGTGCTGTAAAATCAACTGTAGAGTACACTCAAGGATGAGCTGATGACAGAATGTGGGGCATTATTTTATCTGCTGTGAAATTCAGTGACTCATTGGTTTTATTGTTACAGCAATGAATCCCTTTCTCTTCATGGTTTTCTTAATAAAAACCATCACCCAAGTTACCAGAATGGGTTTTAACAGCAGCATTGTTCGGTTCTCAATAAACTGCTGGGGCTTTCTACCTCAACCTTCTATTGTTCCTGTCCACCATTGCAAATTCTATGGGATTTCCCATTTGTTGGTAATGATAAATGTGTTACTATGACTATTTCCAGATGATTAAACCAAATGTTATATAGTAGAGTGTAAAAGATAACTGCATGCAAAACACTTGATTTTCAGTGCTGGGTGAAATAATTTTCAGTAAACAAATTAGATTTATTATTGGAATCTGTATTCTAAATAACAGCACATAGAATCACACTAATTAGTGCTGGAACTTTAAGCAAGCGTACAAGGATCTAAGCTTGCATAGTACAATACCCCCACACATACAGTCCCTGATTACTTTTTATTTTTTTTTAGTCTTCTGTAACAACAACCCTATGCAACTGATGCCACTGTATTTTTATGCTGTTTGTTGTAGCATCTAAAATGTTAACAGCAATTAAATACACCAAAACATAGAGAAAATTACATTTTTAGGCATGTTATGACTTAGCTTATACTAGTGTGCCCATGTTAATAAATTATGCATTTTGTTTGCTGTAATCTTTGCATGTGGATTGGAGGTCCTTGTACGCATTCTATCCCATACATTTTGATACTGTAATATACTTACTGTGATTTGTTATGTTATAGAATCTCTTTTTTGTCATCCTCCTCTGCTATATACCCCTGAGGAAAGAGAATTATCTGAAACGCGTCGGCTTTCCAACGGATACATTTCCAGTGGAACAATAAGAGGAGGTTCTTTTGACATCAGCTAAAGCTTCTTCATTCACATTTAATGTAGCCACCATGTTGTGATTTTTGTGGGACTAATACATTTGTAGTAATTTGTAGCATTTTATTGCATTAGAATAAATCTTTTTCATTTTAACTCAATATTTCAGCTGTTGCCCTTAAAGTCCCTTGTCCAAATATTGGTGGTCCTCCGATCTTTCTGTATAATTATGGGATGTTGGCAACTATTTAAGGACACAAGCTGGTGATATTTGTATTTGTAATCTTTGCATGTGTGTTCCTACCCCTTGTGAACAAATTCTGTGAGCATAGGATTAGAATGTTGACGTGCCATTGGTATACAATCATACGGGCATATTCATTAGAAATTTGGGCCTATACTTACCTATGAAGTTCCGAAATGAGGTGCTTAGCAATAGTGCTCACACCACACTCTGAGAAACAGTAAATACTGGTTCTTCAAAGTTTAATGAAGTTGCTATGTAAGTAAAAAAATAACAAAAGCAGAACTTAAAAAGATCTGGATGACTATGAATTGTCATTGCAAGTTCTATGCTCTCTGAACACAGTCAACAACCTATTCAGAATGTATTAAGCCACCATGGGGTCTATTTATAAAGAAAATTGATGTGGGACACAGCCATCATGAATAATTCCCATAGTTTGCTGAATATTTTTATTTCCTATAACCACTCGCCCTCCAGAGGATTTACCCCCCTTCCTGACCAGGCCATTTTTTGCATTACGGCGCTGCGTTACTTTAACTGACAATTGTGCAGTCATGCAATGTTGCACCCAAATGAAATTTACGTCCTTTCTTTTCCCACAAATATAGCTTTCTTTCGGTGATATTTGATTGCCTGTGCTTTTTTAATTTTTAAAAAAAATCCCGATTTAAAAAATCCCGACAATTTTGAGAAAAAAAAAACAATATTTCTGACTTTTTGCTATTAAAAATGTCCAGTAAAAAAATTAAAAACATCTAATTTCATCATGAATTTAGGCCCAAATGTATTCTGCTACATGTCTTTGCTAAAATAAATCCCAATAAGTGTAAATTAATTGGTTTACATGAAAGTTATAGTTTTACAAATGGAAGTATAGATACTGGAATTTTTTTTTTACTAGTAATGGTGGCGATCAGTGACTTATAGCGGGACTGCGGTGGGCATTCTGACACTGGGGGGGGGGACTGACTTGGTGTCACTGACATTCCCAGTGACTGACACTGTACTAATGGCACTGGGCAGGAAGGGGTTAACATTGTGCTGTTTTACAGTAAGGTGTGTCAATGCTTTCAACTGTAAGCACACTGCTTTGCATGTCTCTTCTATGCAGAGCCATACAAAGCAGTGTGCTGGAGCTGACAGGGGAGAGAACTGTATTGTTTACATACAGTCCTCTCCCCCCATCGGTAATACTTGGCGATCACCGTGTGCCAGCGAGAAATCACCGGCTGGGACCTGGTGATTGACAGCTGAGGCTGCAAATAGCGGCGCGGGTAGGGTGCGGGTAGGGCGCGTGCACGGACCGCATGCACCCCCTACCCAGAAATGCAAAATCACATGTATATGTGATTTTCCGCACCTTTGCCACCTTGTAACAGTATTTCTGCGATAGGGCGGCAGGAAAGTGTTTTTTGTCACTTCTTTCTAGTGGTCATAATTAGGTATTTTTCTGATTGAGGTATTTCAGAAAACAAACTGCATTATGGTCACTAGGTGGAACTGATGAGCCTGGAAATAAACATTAGCAAAATATGGGGATTATTTGTTACATGCTTGGAACATTTGTGCATATTTTATTTATTTATTTTTTTTAATAAATAGGTTGTTATGTTTGTTTAGAAGTATCCAATTTTAATTCATACCTTCTTAAAAGTGCAATTAGAGCACTTGTTCTTTATTAGCCATGACACTTACTAGTTCAAGAGGAGTGAAACATTTATTCCATTTTACTGACAGTTCTATGACAGCCCCAGAACTAGAATGCTATTGAAAATTCAGAATGCCTTACAGAAGTTGAAGACTTCATGACCACATCTAAATGACAGAAAGTTTTATTCATAAACATATTATTTTAGTTGATGTAACTGTATATTACAGTTTTCCTCAAGAGCAAATTGTTTTAGCAATTACAGTAGAAGATAATATATATATATATATTTCAAAGTGAAAATATATTGCTGCAAAGTGATTATAAAAAAATTCAATGCGAACACATAAAATAGCATACAGCATAAGTACTCATTGTACGCACCTCCTTGAAATGAGTATTTAGTAGATGAGCTCGGGCCTGTGCGGGTAGGTCCCTATCAGCTATGTATATCTGAACAATTTTCCCCCATCCCGCCTTGCAAAACTACTCCAGCTCTGTTAGGTAGCTTGAGGATCAAGAGTGAATAGCTACACATTCTTTACTGAATTAGAACTGATTGAGATGGACTCTGACTGGCAATTGTAGTAGATATACAGGTACTGTATCTGAAAGGTCCCACTTTGTTAAGGATAAGTTCACCTTTTGAAACATGTTCCCGCTTTTAGGGTGCAACATGTAACATGTTCCAGCATCTGCAGCTCTCCCCACACTGCCCCCTCCTTGTGACAGCAAACTGGGTGAGTGTACTGACAGCCTGCAAGAGCCAGACATTGCACCTATGGTCTTCTGATCATGGGTGCAAGGATTTACAGGCTCTCAAGAAAATAAATAAAAAATGCACATTTTTTACCTGTAAAAAAAAAAAGTGCATTTCTTTTTTTTTTTTTTTTTTATCCTTTAAATCAGTATCATGATATTTCCAACATCATAAAGACAAAAGAACACTCCAAAAGAGGAAAGCACAAGTCGGGATGGATGCAAGAACATTTCCAAGTCACTGAATATCATTTGGAGTACCGTTAAATCAGTCATTAAGAAGTGGACAAGAGCATGACACATTTTCAAATTTGTAAAGTGCTCCAAAAATAACTGCAAGCAAAAGACTTGTAATATGGGCTATCTATGATTTACATGCCTTAGTAGCTGAGATTGGAGAGACTATGCATACAACTTTGCCATTTGCAGTTAAATGGAAGAGTGGCAAAAGAAAGCCACTGTTAACTAAAATTCATATGACATCTCACATACAATTAGCCAAAAGGCACCTGTGAAGTACAGTAGCTCAAATAAAGTTTTATGATATGATGACACTAACATTGCACTTTTTGTCTATATAACCGCAAACAGTTTTGGCATAAGACAAAAACTGCACATCATCAAAATTGCAACATCCCGCCAGTAAACATAGAGGTGGCAGAAAAATGTTGCAGATATACAGTATTTGTCTGCAGAAGGCCATAACAACTTACAGAAAAATTTGGAGGAAAACATGATGAAGTCTGAAAGCAACCTGAGCCTAGGAAGAAAATTTGTCTTCCAGCAAGATAATGATGTCAAGTATAAAGGTAAAATAACACAAGAATGGCTTGAAAACACAAATATTAATGTTCTGGAATGGGTCAGAGTCCATCAAAAAAACAATTTGTAGTGTCCTCACCAACCCCTTGTTGTCTAACAGAGCTTGAACAGTTTTTAAAAGTAGGATGGGAGGAAAAATGCAGGATCCAGATATACTATATTGCCAAAAGTATTGGGATACCTGCCTTTACACACACATGAACTTTAATGGCATCCCAGTCTTAGTCCATAGGGTTCAGTATTGAGTTAGCCCACCCTTTGCAGCTATAACAGCTTCAACTCCTCTGGGAAGGCTGCCCACAAGGTTTAGGAGTGTGTCTTTGGGAATGTTTGACCATTCTTCCATTTGTGAGGTCAGGCATTGATGTTGTACGAGAAGGCCTCGCTCACAGTCTCCTCTCTAATTCATCCCAAAGGTGTTCTATTGGGGTGAGGTCAGGACTTTGTGCAGGCCAGTCAAGTTCTTCCACCCCAAGCTCACTCATCCATGTCTTTATGGACCTTGCTTTGTGCACTGGCATGCAGTCATGTTGGAACAGGAAGGGACCATCCCCAAACTGTTCCCACAAAGGTGGGAGCATGAAATTGTCCAAAATGTCTTGGTATGTTGACTCCTGAAGAGTTACCTTCACTGGAACTAAGGGGCCAAGCCCAACCCCTGAAAAACAACCCCACATCATAATCCCTCCTTCCACCAATCTTTACACTTGGCACAATGCAGTCAGGCAAGTACCGTTCTCCTGGCAACTGCAAAACCCAGACATGTCCATTGGATTGACACACAGAGAAGCGTGATTTGTCACTCCAGCGAACACGTCTCCACTGCTCTAGAGTCCAGTGGCGGTGTGCTTTATACCACTGTATTCAACGCTTTACATTGCACTTGTTGATGTAAGGCTTCGTTGGATGCAGCTGCTCGGGCCATGGAAAACCATTCCATGAAGCTCTCTATGCACTGTTGTGCTAATATGATGGCCACATGAAGTTTGGAGGTCTTTAGCTATTGATTCTGCAGACAGTTGGCGACTTCTGTGCATTGTGCACTTCACCATGTGCTTACCCTGTTCTGTCATTTTACGTGGCCTACCACTTCATGACTGAGTTGCTGTTTTTACCAGTTGCTTCCACTTTGTTATAATACCACTTACAGTTGACTGTGGAATATTTAGTAGCAAGGAAATTTCATGGATGGACTTATTGCACAGGTGATAACCTATCACGGTACCACGCTTGAGTTCACTGAGCACCTGAGAGCAACTCATTCTTTCATAACTGTTTGTAGCAGCAGTCTGCATGCCTAGGTGCTTAATTTAATACACTTGTGGCCATGGAGGTGACTGGAACACCTGAATCCAATAATTTAGAGTGGTGTCCTAATACTTTTTGCAATATAGAGTATATATAGTTGATAGAGACCTATCCACACACTTATTTCCAGAGGTGTATTCTTAAGCAGTCAACTATTCTTCATTTTCCATTGTAATACATTTTAACCACTTTGCATAGATTTCACTTTGACATTGAAGAATATATTCCATTTGATTTAAACTCCATTATGATTCAGTGTTCCATAACAATAACATTTAAAAACATAAAAGGCAGAGAATATTTTTTATAGGGAGCTGTAATCTAGCAATCAAGAGTAGAATTGTGCACCATAGCTGCATGGTCACAGACAATCCTGGCTGTAGCAGGAACAGATATGTTGTACTATGTAAAATAATTTCAGTGCAATAAAAAAGAGAAAGCCATGACAGATTATCATCATACATTATTTAACAGGGAAAATTAGGCTGTTTTACACCAAGTTTAAAAAACTGTGACACAAAACCACTTTTGTGTTAATGAAATAATAATAAAAAATAAATAGATAAATAAATAAAAAAATAAATAAATAATTTTAGAATTAATAAGTCCAGTGACAAAAAATCCCAAAATAGCAGTCCCGTGACAAAATTAATTATATTGTAATTATATTGTAATTTTCATTGGATTCTTCCGTGCCTTTGATCCCTTCACCATCCACCAGTGCAAAACCAACATTAACCGCACTCACCAGATAATGGTGAGTCAAACGCCTTTCAGGGATATTAAGAGCTCCTGGACCCCCTTTACTTTATATAAGACCTCCAAATAATGCCTCCTCTCGGATATGGATACCTCTTCTGGTTACTCCTCTCACCGAATCCCCCAAGGAAAATCAGGAAGAAGAATAAACCATAGCGTGATACCGTAGTGGTTTCTCATCAAAAGAATCTCTCCAGACCACTCACATTTTAGCAGGATATAACCCGCATTTTATTGAAACAAAAACGATCTTTTCCTTAAAAACGATCCATTTTTCATGTACAGCGACTTTTGTATAAAGACCCCACAGCCTAGTATACAGCAGGATGGCAGACCTCAGATGCAGACTCATCCACTATGCTAAGATGGCCCCTTGGAACGCACCGCTCGGCGTGCGTTCCACTCACCGGAAATGACGTCATACGCTGGAACAGGCAACCGGAAGTGCGTCAACGCGTTTCGCCCCACCCACAGGGCGTTATCAAGACGCTCTTTTCCTCTGCCAAGCCGTTTATAAAGCAGTGGGAGATCTCTCCCACTAATTACTCTGGACACAAAACTATCCATCACCGCCATCCCTCTGTATACCCATGTGGGGTCCCCTTACAACAAAGACAAATGCATTTGTATTTGTTGTAAGGGGACCCCACATGGGTATACAGAGGGATGGCGGTGATAGAAAGTTTTGTGTCCAGAGTAATTAGTGGGAGGGATCTCCCACTGCTTTATAAATGGCTTGGCAGAGGAAAAGAGCGTCTTGATAACGCCCTGTGGGTGGGGCGAAACGCGTTGACGCACTTCCGGTTGCCTGTTCCGGCGTCTGACGCAATTTCCGGTGAGTGGAACGCACGCCGAGCGGAGCGTTCCAAGGGGCCATCTTTGCATAGTGGATGAGTCTGCATCTGAGGTTTGCCATCCTGCTGTATACTAGGCTGTGGGGTCTTTATACAAAAGTCGCTGTACATGAAAAATGGATCGTTTTTAAGGAAAAGATCGTTTTTGTTTCAATAAAATGCGGGTTATATCCTGCTAAAATGTGAGTGGTCTGGAGAGATTCTTTTGATGAGAAACCACTACGGTATCACGCTATGGTTTTTTCTTCTTCCTGATTTTCCTTGGGGGATTCGGTGAGAGGAGTAACCTGAAGAGGTATCCATATCCGAGAGGAGGCATTATTTGGAGGTCTTATATAAAGTAAAGGGGGTCCAGGAGCCCTTAATATCCCTGAAAGGCGTTTGACTCACCATTATCTGGTGAGTGCGGTTAATGTTGGTTTTGCACTGGTGGATGGTGAAGGGATCAAAGGCACGGAAGAATCCAATGAAAATTACAATATAATTACAATATAATTAATTTTGTCACGGGACTGCTATTTTGGGATTTTTTGTCACTGGACTTATTAATTCTAAAATTATTTATTTATTTTTTTATTTATTTATCTATTTATTTTTTATTATTATTTCATTAACACAAAAGTGGTTTTGTGTCACAGTTTTTTAAGTTTGTTATTTATTAATTATTAATTTAATGGGTTGGGTGATGCAATTTATTATGTGGGTTTGCGCTGGTATTTATTGATATAAGTTTTTTTTGTTTTTGCACCTGTGTACAGCAGCATCTCACGGGGAATTGTGTGTGTAATAAGAGAGTCCTGGGCGCTGAGGTTTTTTCTTTTCTACATGTTTTACACCAAGAACTAGAGTGCTTGGGCAGTACGATAAAGAGGGCAGCACCAGTTACAATTTTTTCTGTAGGGGGCCTGATGTGTTCTAAAGTCTTAGGCGCAGGGGCGGACTGACCATTTGGAATCTCGGGCACTGCCCGAGGGCCCGGGGTCAGTAGGGGGCCCCATGAGATGCCCCTGGTACCTTTTTCATAGGCTTTTTTGAGTTTGGGTAAGGACACAGGGGCCCTATGATCCCCTATTGCCCGGGGGCCCCATGAGTTGTCAGTCCGCCCCTGCTTAGGTGCATAATGTTAACACCCTCAATTCATTTACAAATAAGAAATCCACATAAACAAATCACCATAAAATAAATATCAGATCTCTAAGTGCAAATATCATTTAAAAACATTTGAGAATATTAATAAGTAAAGTCCATGAACAATCACAATATTCTCCAGTGATGAAGTTAAAGTTGGCTTCTGGTCACGTCATTTCCTGAACGCTGGAAAGCACGCCGGCTCTAGGATTCCAGGTAGCGGCAGCACCAGCATTTGTATTACATACGCTTTATCTTTAGTGCTGATGTTTAGGCACTTGAACATGTAAGCATTTTATATTCATTGTTTTATCATGGAATTTTAATAAACAATACTACACTATACACTATTTCTATTCTTGGGTTCCTATGTGGCTATGTGAAGTGTATTAGAAGGTCGGAACACCATCACAGGCCATGTCCTATCCATACCTTAAAGGGATACTAACAAGCACTTTTGACCTTCTTTTTAATTAAAGAGGTCATGCCAGTCTGATGAGTTATATAATTATAGCCTGATCACTGGGTGAAATATGGATACTATATGGTGAAGGATTCAGAGCATCAAGTATCTTTGCACTTTAAAGACATTTAGCTTCATCACTGGAGAATATTGTGATTGTTCATGGACTTTACTTATTAATATTCTCAAATGTTTTTATATGATATTTGCACCTAGAGATCTGATATTTATTTATTCTTTTATGGTGATTTGTTTATGTGGATGTTGTATGTGTATATGAATTGAGGGTGGTTACTTTATGCACCTAAAACTTTAGAAAACATTAGCGCCACCTACAGAGAAAGTTGTGGTGTATGGTAGTATTTGATCACTATTGGGGTGGCAGTTTAGGATTGACATTTTGGGCGCAAAGTTTTTTCACATATTTATACCATTTACAATTTTGCATTTCATGCTCTACTTTTCTTATATACTTAGGGCACCTATGAGTTCATTCGGCTATAAAACTAAAGGATTACAAGTCTTGATGATTAAAATGAGCTATAGTACATTTTTTACCTTCAATAAGATACATTTTCTCCTTCTTTGGAAGTTCTTGATTTGTAGACTTTGTGGACAAATAAGCTTTGTGCATTAGAATTAAATAACATGTTGCCTCCGTTCTAGTTTTAAATGTACAACTTTAGACAGCCAGTAACAAAAGAGACAGATTGGCATCTGTATATGAGAGCGTTATCATTCAATTGCACCTGAGTAAATCTGAAACAAGATAGCCCCAAGAAAAATCTTTGTGTCAGTATATTTTGGTAGTTATTTAACGTTCTGTAGACATACACTAACTTTCAGGTATACTTTTGGGAGGCGTTTGTGGTTATGGTCCATTAGTGCTTTGCACTCTCCCATTCTAATGCAGTGGTTTGTTTAGAGACTGCTTTCCTAGACTCTCTCACTGACCTCCGCACCTTGGTATACAGAGGGGCTAGGGGCTACAGAGATGTACTTAGTCCTACTATAGCTATCTGCAGGTCTGCGCTATAGCTAGACACAGGTTTCTTAGGGCTAATCACTGACCTCCTGTCCATCTTCTGTGGTGGAACCTCTCCCCTGGCCATTTTCACACTATCCCAGAACCCCAGATATAGTCATGTAATGGTGTTAAAACCATGGATGACATAATGCTTGCTGACTCTCTGCTCTATTTTTCACAACTCTGTCAAAAGTTTTGACTTCCTGGCCAGATGTTGTTTAGAGATCTCCAACTGCAACACACCACAAGGTCTCAGTTTCTGCATACATTAGCCCTCCAAGCTGACCCCATAGAGGAGTTGCTAGTCCAGGGGGATCTGTGTAAACTCCACTCCTCCTTATATACTGCCTTTCTCTGTATTGACTCCCCGAAGGTTGAGCATCTGTGGGATCACTGGAAGACTGATATATTGGGGGAAGATTGAGAGGACTGCCTTGAGAGCTGTCCCAAATTGGTTATCTCCTCTAGGGATAAGCCAATCCAAATGAAATTTCTGCACAGAGTGTGCTATACCCCCATGTAATTACATAGAATTTACCAAGAATATACCTTCTGTCTGCACTGTTTAATCAATTGGACCTTTTACCTTCATGTTGTGGGATTGTCCCAAGGTAGCCTACTTTTGGGTGAATGTGTTTGACCCTCTAAACACTTTGTTACAAATTAACCTTCCAGTGTCCCTGGAGTTGAGCTTATTAGGTGTACATGAAGAGGTTTAGAGACCATACCACATTGATTAAATTGTTGATCTTCTATTTACTATGTTATGGTAAATTAAATTTTTTGTAAATAGAATTAATTTGTTTCTCCTTCTGCGTCATCCCGGGAGGCCATGCCAAGTAGGACAGTGCTGCCCTACTGATGTATAAATTGACAAAATTTCCCTTGAAAGTATGATAAGGTATGGCTCCCATGGACGTTTCAGTAGGCTATTTGGATATTACCTCATTTCATACCTTTTAAAGGAGTTGTGCAAACATCCCCTTCACTTTCTTTCCACTTCTCCTTCACCCCTCACTCTGGTTTTTCATTTCTTCCTTACTTCTCCCCCTCCCCCCCCCCCCACCTCTCCTTCCCCTCCCTCCACATCTCCTTCCCCTCCTTCCACATCTCCTTCCCTCTCCTTTTCTTCCCCTTCTGTTAGTTCTAAAGCATTTCTGGTGTAGTTGCTATTCTCTTTTCCAACTAGAGAATTGCTGCACCTGCTCTTGTAATTTATTTGTGGATAGTGGCCTTTTTACCAACACTGTGTATATTTGGAATATGTACTCTACTATACTATGTTTATGCCTATATAATACAAATAGTTTTTCTTTGTACTGCTTTTATATCTTCAATAAAGCAATTCTGTTTTGTAAGAAAAAAAAAGTAGTTGCAATGATATGTACAGTTTTACTAACACATGTCAAAGTTGCAAAATTGTGTTGAGGCATTAGGATATACAGTATTTATTCCTCCATTATGAATGCGGTTAATACATTTTTTTATAACACTTATGTATAAACGTTTACAGGGTCATTCTGAGCAAAATAATAGTCAAAGAGATGTATAGTTACTGGTTACATTCTTTCAAATCATATACTCAATCGATTGGCTTCCTGTTTTTCTAGCATGGTATATGAAAGATTTTTGATATAGAAAAAAATGATATGAATGATTTTATGATGTAAGAAATATTGAAAATTATTTAATACCATGTCTGAAGGACATTATGCTCCTGTAAATAGATTCTTCTTTTCATGCAATGACATGCTCAAACACATAAAATATTAAATTCATATAATTACTGCTAAAATGTTACAGCTAGAATACATTATAATACACTGTATAGTTGTTGCTGATAAGATCTTTATGACACTCTCTGGCTGAATGTATTCACTTTTAGTAGATTATTATTATATCTGAAAAATCTGTACATGATCCCAGATTCACCTGTTCTGTACCTGCGTGACTCTTGTGTTATATTTAGTCTTACACATATTTCATTTTTACTCTTCATACTCTCCACTCTAAATGTCACTTATTATTTTCATTCAGCACTTACAGAATGTCTGCATTCTCTTGTAACTCCATGGCTTTATGTTCAGGTTAAAGCCTAACTCCCATTTTTTTCAATAACCAGCCAAGAAAAAAATAAAATAAAAAAAACAAGTCTGGAGCTGTCCTCTACAATAATTCCTTTTTGGCCACTACATGTTGGCCTGATGGTCAGGGGCATTTAACCCATTGGGTTTTGAGGTCCACTTATTTCGATTGAAAGTGCACTTTGGCAGCAATAGGGTTTCCTTGTGTTCAGGACAGAGAGTGAGGGGAAATCCACAATTTTGAGTTGTCACCAGAACAGAAATATAGAGGAAATTCTCTAATGGGGACGAAGCTCTGGTGACAGCTGTCTAAAGGGGAATTTCCCTGATGTGGAAGTGATTTCCTCTTACTTCTGGTTTTGTCAATAGGAAAGGTGTCCTTTTGTCCTTATGTCCTTTCCTGATAGAAGTTTTAACCTTTCTCTACTCAACCAAAAGTTAAAAATTAAAGTTTTCGGTTTTCATATGAACTTCAACAACTACACTGGCAAAACAAATATATACAGTATATCACATAGTTGCTACACAAGCTGTTTAGTATTGAAATGTTATTAGAAATTGCCTTTCCACTTCAATCTGCAGTCACTATTATTTACACTGAATAGGTCCAAAACGGATTAACAAATATTCTTCTTTTGTGATTGGCTCAGTGCTTTACACTGAGATACACAGTAAAATAAAGGCATCTCCTGCAATAGGATGTTGATTTTCGGAGAGATACATTCTAAGGCCATTCCTCATCTAATGGTATTCAGATGCTGAAGCTTTTTAATTTCAACACTGATACTGCTCAGCTGGTATTCATGAAAGTCTTTCTCACATTGATTTTCAATTTAGAAATCAGGTAAGAAAGTACTAGCTCAAAACAAAGAAACGTGTGAATCTGCAAAATTGCTTTAATCCTTGGAATGTATACATTTTTATATTTTTATTACAACAAGCCACACAAATGAAAATGAGACCAATTAAAGAAACGCTAATTCACAATGATACATAACCCACAGGGGACCTAAGCAGGACTCGACTCAAGTGGGGGAAACGAGGAGGGAAACATGGTAACCCCTTTCTGCTTCAGGTGGTAATTTTTCCCCTCCCAATCTCATACACTCCCTGTAAGGGAGGGATGCCTAGAAAAGGACATTACCTGCAATGTTAAAAAACAATAATTCAAACATGCCACAAAAGGTTTGTGCTCTTTTATCAAGCCAGTTATTTAAATATATTAAGAATTATTCAGATCTACCCATAGTCTCCACTAGAAGTAACCTGTTTAAATAAACCCCTAACAACAAGAAAACCTTTGACTATTCTCCAACACTACAATCAATCATGTTTAGTTACATATGGGTTATTTCTCTAATGGATAAATAGATCTCATGTATAAATTTCAGATATGTACTTAGCCATTTGCCTAGATTTTATCTTTAAATTAACTGTACTTTTTACAGCCTACTGCATTAATTGCTTAAATGGAAATGATATTGCAGCATACATTATGTTGTAACTACAGGTGAAACTCAAAAAATTAGAATATCGTGCAAAAGTTCATTTATTTCAGTAATGCAACTTAAAAGGTGAAACTAATATATGAGATAGACTCATTACATGCAAAGCAAGATAGTTCAAGCCGTGATTTGTCATAATTGTGATGATTATGGCTTACAGCTCATGAAAACCCCAAATCCACAATCTCAGAAAATTAGAATATTGTGAAAAGGTGCAATATTCTAGGCTCAAAGTGTCCCACTCCAATCAGCTAATTAATCCATAACACTTGCAAAGGGTTCCTGAGCCTTTAAATAGTCTCTCAGTCTGGTTCAATAGGAATCACAATCACGGGAAAGACTGCTGACCTGACAGTTGTGCAGAAAATTATCATTGACACCCTCCATAAGGGAAAGCCTCAAAAGGTAATTGCAAAAGAAGTTGGATGTTCCCAAAGTGCTGTATCAAAGCTCATTAATAGAAAGTTATGCGGAAGGGAAAAGTGTGGAAGAAAAAGGTGCACAAGCAGCAGGGATGACCGCAGCCTGGAGAGGATTGTCAGGAAAAGGCCATTCAAAAGTGTTGGGGACTTTCACAAGGAGTGGACTGAGGCTGGAGTCAGTGCATCAAGAGCCACCACACACAGACGAATCCTGGATATGGGCTTCAAATGCCGTATTCCTCTTGTCAAGCCGCTCCTGAACAACAAACAACGTCAGAAGCATCTTACCTGGGCTAAAGAAAAACAGACCTGGTCTGTTGCTCAGTGGTCCAAAGTCCTCTTTTCTGATGAAAGCAACTTTTGCATCTCATTTGGAAACCAAGGACCCAGAGTATGGAGGAAGAATGGAGAGGCACACACTGCAAGATGCTTGAAGTCCAGTGTGAAGTTTCCACAGTTTGTGTTGATTTGGGGAGCCATGTCATCTGCTGGTGTTGGTCCACTGTGCTTCATTAAGTCCAGGGTCAACGTAACCTTCTACCAGGAGATTTTGTAGCACTTCATGCTTCCTTCCGCAGACAAGCTTTATAGGGATGCTGACTTCATTTTCCAGCAGGACTTGGCACCTGCCCACACTGCCAAAAGCACCAAAACCTGGTTCAATGACCGTGGGATTACTGTGCTTGATTGGCCAGCAAACTTGCCTGACCTGAACCCCATAGAGAATCTATGGGGCATTGCCAAGAGAAAGATGAGAGACATGAGACTGAACAATGCAGAAGAGCTGAAGGCTGCTATTGAAGCATCCTGGTCTTCCATAACACCTCAGCAGTGCCACAGGCTGATAGCTTCCATGCCACACTGCATTGAGGCAGTATTTGCTGCAAAAAGGGCCCAAACCAAGTTCTGAGTACATATGCATGCTTATACTTTTCAGAGGTCTGATATTGTTCTATGTACAATCCTTGTTTTATTGATTGCATGTAATATTCTAATTTTCTGAGATTGTGGATTTGGGGTTTTCATAAACTGTAAGCCATAATCATCACAATTATGACAAATCATGGCTTGAACTATCTTGCTTTGCATGTAATGAGTCAATCTCATATATTAGTTTCACCTCTTAACTTGCATTACTGAAATAAATCAACTTTTGCACGATATTCTAATTTTTTGAGTTTCACCTGTATTACAGCATACATTGAATAGGGGTCAAATCATTAATTGGAGTATTTTCACCACTGTGCATTGTTTGTGACATGTTTCAACTGAAATTGATATTTTCAGCTCAAAAAAGATTTTTATCTCATGACTCATATTTGTTTACTGTGTGCTATTCTTTCTTGTTATGTTATCAACTTTTGTGGTCTATGGATATAAAAGTTGGCTCAAAAAGATTATTGCGCAGATTATTACTCTTTAAAATATTATTAGCTTCTGACTGGCATTAATTGTAAGGGTTTATGAGATGTCTACAAGAGCAGCACAAAATGAAGTCTTTTGAGGTGGTTAAAAAATAATGATTCATGGGAAAACAATACTGACTCATGAGAAATAAATGTTGAAATGTTGAAATAAAATTATTAGCTAAGATCATAACAATATAAAATATCACTTGTAGCTAGTTGAATAGACTCCTGCTTCAGCAAAATTAGTATGGTATTTGTCATGTTAGGTATACCTGTCACCATAAGGGACTGAGCCAGTGGGCTTCTCTCCCTGTACAAATCAATAGTAATCCAAAAAGAAGCTTGCAGCATGTTGAAGTTTAGGAGGAGGTCAAATGCAAGTCATAAGGCGGTCAACTGCAGGTTAATTGCACTGGTCAATGAACCGTGAATGATCTCAGAAGTGTCTCAAACTGTTCCCAAAGGCAGGTGAAAGGCACCTGAAAGCACACTACATTTGCCCATGGACGTAACCCAAAGCTCTTTGAGTGAGGCCCTAAGTGGTGTATGTGCCACCACAAGTCAGATTCAGATTTTTTTTTCATCAGTAGCATTTTATTAAATTTATATAACAGTTGCAACAACTCTCAACGTACATTCTTGAAAATATGGGAGCCGTGGTTGCAATATGCCTTTCCCACACTCCCCCCGGCTAGTCTGGGTATGTGATGTTGTTCGGTATTGGAGTTCACAGACCCCTGCTCTTGGTTTTGTTATCTTTTTTCTTTTCTTTTGTACTCCTCCTTCCTTTTCTTTTTTTGTTTGTTTTTGGTGTGGCAGTTACTGTTGGTGTTATACTAATGTTTTTGTCATTTAAGTGCCATGCCTGCATGGGCGCACCTTTTGCTCTGTTGGTGTTAGAGCACTGTTTTTTTTCTCATTTTTTATGTGCAATTGATAGCCCCTGCGTGGGCATGATTTGTTGCTCCTGTGTTAAACTGTTTAAAATTTTATAAAAAGCATTGAAATACAAATTTATATAACAGTACAAAAAACAGGGGTACACTGTGCAGATTCAGAATTTAGGTTTCCAACTTTCATTTCTAGGATAGCTTTGACAGTGATTGGTGGATGTGGGACAATACAGGTAATTCTTTGTACAACCACAGGGATAGTAGAAGGCAGAGTAATAAAACATTAGCCATACAACTAAAGATGAATAGGTTTTTGCTTATTAAGTGTACTGTTACCAAATATATGGCACCATGCAACCTATTGCATCAATGCAATATTGTAATTGTTGCAGAATTAATAACAAGATTTGAATATAATACCATACATAATTTATTGTAACTATCATAGTATAAATACCATGTGGTAACTGTTAAAGCAGAGTAGCGTGTGGTACTTAACATTGTAGCTATTAACATTTACGTGTCATATTCTAGTTGATACAGCATAAATTGTATTTTGCAACTGGCAGTCAAATTATAGAAGAATAAATGACACATTGTAACTGTTACAGCATAGAGGGGGTATTATAATTAATCCAGGATACATGGCAGGTTGCAATTGTTGCAACATAAATGGCAGGTTATAAAGTGTTATGACATAAATGGCATATTGTAACTGGTTTGGAATAAAAGGCATTTTATAATTTGCCATGTAAATGGGGTAAATGGTATGCGGTAACAGCTACATTTTAAAATGGCATATTGTAAATGTTACAGTAAATTACCTTATATTTGACTATTACAGAAAAAAAATACATTAGGTTGGGAGGGAAAATAAAATGTACTGTTGGTTTTAATGCAGGAATATTTCTTATATTTAATTCCATTTTGTTTTACCAAAAGCATAGCATCATGAAAATGCTGTCAGAGGAATTTCCGAGATCTGTTATGTGGCAGTACAATTTTTATATTGACCATGACATCTCTACGGCTTAGTGGGAAAGCTATAGGGAATTATGATGCTATAAAATATGAATTTTTGTGAAATGCTGTTTGATATTCCTTATGTGTGTAGGACTATACTTTAACGAGTAAATGACTTGCATTAAAAAGGTTCTAAAGGCTGAAGGTGAATGATTCACTAGGTGTTGAAAACAGATTATGCATGAGAGCTCAAGAGTGTACATCCAAAGCCAGTGGCAGAACCCACATTTCTATTCTCACAGGTTCACTTTAGGATGTCTGTTCTGTCCTCACTATATGTTTCCCTGTGTGTAGCTCAACATGCAGCTAAACCCTCCTGTTCTGCAATAAGCCAAATTAAATGTATTCTTGAAGCTTTATTAACAAAAAAGGGTGGGTGAAACTATTAAGAAAAAGCAGATAAGAAGTACACATAATCAATGTAAGAATGTACAGAAAACACAGTGAATAGTTAGGCTATAAATGGCAGAAAGTTCAAGTCTACCAGCGATGCTGCCTTTAGGGGATGCAAAAAGATGAAAGTCTAAATCCAACATGTGCTTGATAGCTGGCTCCTTCTCTCCCAGTCTCTAAGATGGAGTTTGAGCTCCCAAGATGCATCTCTTTCATTTCTGACAGAAATATGAGAATTTTTATTAACTCTTAACATTTTTCTAAACAGTCTCTAGTTTGTATAAAACAGTACATTTATTACTAGCTCCATCTAGTTGTCAAATTTGAAAATTGCAGGTAGGACAGATGTAATATATTTATTCCAATGTTAGAGGCAGAACAATGTCTTTTCTTACAAGTATATCATCTTCTAGTATGAAAAGATTAGGGTCCCTGTCAGGTTTATATTGTCATCTGTGTGTCTAGTTCTCATTTCCAGTATGCTTGAGGTGATTGTAGCCGTATTATTGCACTTCCAACAAGAACAATTGAGTACTGTCCATGCTACTTTTTATTTGCACTAACATCTGAATTTTCAGGACAAGCTTTCTGGGTGTGTCCACTTCTTCAAGGTCCAAGCAATACTTATACACAAAGTTTTAGCAGAATGGTAAGTAGGACACATGCTGGGAAAAAAGGAAAATAGAAAAGATAAAAAATGTATACAGCAATGGTAATTAAACTTGGACAGTTAGTGAAATAAGACAGAGAAAGGGCAAGGGGAATACCAATGACAGAGGTGGGGGGCATAAAACTGTTAGATAATGCTTTAGAAAGTTGGGGTACACATTAATCCATTACGTTTTGTGCCAAATAGAATTATCATTCTTAAATCAAAAGTGTTCCTTTCCTGAGTAGTTTTGAAGTTCCTTTAAAAACTAAAACTTTCATGTCTTCCATAGTGTGGTCTGATTGTGAGAAATGATGTTCCACAGGTGTGCAGAAATCCTCCTCCTTATGTTCCTTAATGGTGTGTCTGTGTAAATTCATCTTAGTTTGCGATTTTTGTCCTGTTTCCCCAACATAACATCCTTTGCTGCAATTTTTGCATTGGATGAGGTACACAACATTATAGGAGGTACAGCTGTATTATCCAGTGATATTGAGGCTTTTATAATTGTGTCACTTTTTGATGATTGATTTAGCTGCACAGTTTGTAGCATTTTTTGTTGCAGGGCTTGGTTCTTTTATTTTCTGATGATTAGTTTATTTCTAAAGTTGGGTGATTATCTGAAAGCCAGTATCGGGGGTTGTTGGAATAATTTTTTCAGCATTTCATCCTCTGTTATGATGAGTTGTAAATCTTTGATTATCTTTCTTATCCCGTCTAGGTCTAGATTGTATGTAGCTACTAGAGGTACATGGTTATTTGTTTTTTTTTCTTTGTATTGGAGGAGATTTTCTCTCCAGGTTTTTATGGCCATATTTAACCACTTGAAAACCAGGCTATAGCTGAATGACAGCTACAGCTCAGTTCTCCAGTTCTGGGAGGGTGTCATATGACATCCTCCCAGAACGTGCCCTCCTGCGCGCCCCCAGTGGTGTGCACCTGGTTATCTCCATGATCGCTGTTTCTTATGGACACAGCTGATCATGTGATGTTGTAAAAGGCCAATCACAGCAGACTTTTACCATGTGATTAGCTGTGTCCAATAACACAGCAGATCACCGGGTAAATGCAATTGCCGGTTGTCGGCTGCACTTTCCTTACACTGTCACAGTGTGAGGAAAGTACTGCCAAGAACCGGCAATTGTCAGAAAATAGATCGGCACTGATCATCAGGGCACTGATTATCAGTGTCCAGCAGTGCCACCCACCCGTGTCACCCACCTGTGCCCAGCAGTGCCACCCACAAGTGCCAAGCAGTGCCACCCACATGTGTCCATCTGTGCCCAGCAGTGCCACCCATCTGTGCCCAGCAGTGCCACCCATCAGTGCCCAGCAGTGCCACCAGTCAGTTCCCAGCAGTGCTGTCAGTCAGTGACATCCATCAGTGACCATCAGTGCTGCCTATCAGTGCCACCTATCAGTGCCCATCATTGCTGCATATGAGTGCAGCATCATCAGTGGCAGCTTATCAGTGCAGCCTATTAGTGCCGCCTATCAGTGGCCATCAGTGCTGCCTGTCCATGCCACCTCATCAGTGCCGCCTTTCAGTGATCATCAGTGCCTCCTATCAGTGCCCATCAGTGCTGCTCATCAGTGCAGCCTCATCAATGCACATCAGTGAAGGAGAAAAATTACCTGTTTGCAAAATTGTATAATAGAAACAGAAAACCTTTTTTTTCAAATTTTTTGCTCTTTTTTTGTTTATAGCACAAAAAATAAAACACCCAGTGGCGATTAAATGCCACCAAAGGAAAGCTCTATTTGTGTGAAAAAAATGATAAAAATGTCATATGGGTACAATGTTGCATGACCGCGCAATTGTCATTCAAAATGCAACAGCGATGAGAGCTGAAAATTGACCAGGGCACAAAGGGGTTATAAGTGCCTGGTAGGTAAGTGGTTAAGCTTGTATTGATGTTTTCTTCCTTGTATCATTTTGTATAGAAGTAATCTGCTAATATTCTGAGATGTTTATTTCTGTCTTCTGAGTCTGAGCATTTTTGGTGGTATCTGATGGCCTGGCTGTGTAAGATGGCTCATTTGGTGTGTTGGGGGTGGAGATAGTTACATCTGTCAGTGAGTAGGTTTCCTTTATATTGAGCTGTACTGCTTGTCATCCCTGATGTAAATGGCGGTGTCTTTGAAATTGACGTGTGTTTAAATAGTCCATTTTTAGTCTGATTGATGGGTGAAAGGTGTTGATCAATAAGTAAAATTGTTTTAGATTTTATTTACCTTCTGTCCATAAGATGAAAATATCATCAATATAGCAATAGTATCTGTATGGCGTTTGTTGTATGATGTTCAGGAATTTGTCCTTCAGATCACCATAAATAAGTTTGGATATTGGATTGCCATTTTACTTTCCATAGCAGTGCCCATACACTGAAGTTAAAGGTCTTTATTGAAAGTGAAGAAGTTGTTTGTCAGAATGAATTTAATGAGTTGTGTGACATCCTCAGCACTGTATTTGTGGTTTTGGTCAGGATGAAAAAAAACTGTGATATGCAGCAATCCCATCCTTGTGAGGGCTGTTACTGTACATAGATTCTACATTCAAACTGACTATACATGTATTTGGTGATAATTTCTTTAAAGGATAAGTTCACCTTTCATAACATATTCTGAGTGTAACATGTAACATGTTACGAATGGAATGGCCTTGTTCCGCCCTGCTCCCCATTGTGACAGATATCTGAGGAGAAGGGATCTTCTCCTCTCCCTTACTTGGCACAATTTATAAAAATTATTCACATTATTTCATGGTGTTTTTTTAATGAATGAACTGTAAGTCCTGGCAGGCTGTCGGTCTGTAGTTCTCAATGAACTATCATGGCGCTGTGGAGAGCCGTGATTTTTTCCTATTAGTATATCTGCTTGCTCGTACATCATGTATGGGCAAGCAGATATACTGACAGGTCTGCAGGAGATCTGCATGGCACTTGCGATCTGCTTTAGAAGCTCCAGAAATGAAAAATAATATATGCACGTTTTTTTACCTGCAAAAACACCTGGTTTTCCACAAAACACAAAATATTGGGTTGACGATTTCTTCCCTCCCAAGGCACTGTGAAGTCTCCAAACTAAGGAGTCCCATCCGGAAATACCAAAATCCAGGGAAAGCTTCAAAAGTAGTTTTCTCCACTCAAAATCAACACTTTGTAGTCCTGCACTCAGCAAACATGCAAACCTTGTGTCTTTTTCCTGACCATTTCCACAGTGGCAGAGCCTCACACTGTCACACTAAGGAAGCTGAGGTGAAGCTTTAGGAATTCAGTAAGATCTTACATTTTAAATTTCTGTTATGTCATTATTAAGATATTTTATTTTGATTCAAACATTTATTGTAGGTTGAACTGTATATTTAAGATACTAGTCATGCTACTTTATCCACTTGATTGTATATAGAACTAATGCTTTATATGCTATTGTACAATTTCTAATGATCTTTAGTTTACAAATAAAATATCTAATAGAAAATATGCTGAAGTTACAGGATTCCAAGAGAACTCAGAAATTCTAAAAATAGAGCTCAAAGAAACTGTTTGCCTTCAGACTTTCTTTTTCTCTGATTGAAACTTTCTACAAAGCTCTGTAAATGGGCAGTTCAGGGGTAAAGAAATAAGGAATGATGGTTAAACATAGGAGTAGAAGCATAAAACTACTCACTGTTTGTAAATGAGAATACACAATATTCTTAAATATTTCAAATTAACCCTTGAAAAATAAACATTTCTACTTTTTTTAAAAATCATTTAAACCTCTGTGGTTCTCGGCTCTACCATTGTTCTTTGGAACCAGGAACTATTAATAGATTGTAAGCTCCAAGGAGCAGGGACCTCCTATCCCTCTTGTATTGAACTCTATTGTTTCTGTATTGTCTCCCTTTATATTATAAAGCGCTGAGCAAACTATTGGCGTTATATAAATCCTGTATTATAATAATTACAAACAGTGTCAGAATTGCTAAATGAATTTCTAAATTCAGATCTGTCAGATCCTGACCTGTGTGTTCAGGAAAACAACTGTAATCAAAAGCTGTAAACAACATAAACTCAATCTTCAATATGAAAATAAAAATAAGAGAATATGCTAACCAGAAGATTTACAGGTCAAACAAAATAATCTGTAAACCATATATCACAATTAATTCTTCATTCCTAATTTTATAACAAAAAGTAGAAAGACATACATTTAAACCAAAAATAAAAATCACACAAGAGGGAGCCTTATAACACATGGCTTTTTGAATAGTAGATTATCATATGAATAGAAAAAAAAAACATGTACATCCGGTCAAAATGTCATCTTAAAATAAATGGTGGAAATGTCCATGGTATCTTGTTGTTATCGGGGTATGTCCACAACATATATGGAGACAAACTGCCAAATTCTTTATGGAAGCTCTGAAGCCACAAAACAAAAAAGTCCAGCTGTTGCTCCTTTGCATTCAAGGGAGTCAATATTAAGCCACTGCAATCCCAAATAAATCCATCCAATATGTGGAATCAATGCAGAATATAGCTGGCTGTGATGATTTGCACATCAGAAGCTGTTATATTTTCTATACTACAATGATAAGGACTTAATTGATTATCCCTGATATACAGATATGCACAGATGCCAGTATTTATCTCTGTTTCATAGTTTCCATAGGATGAAATATCAAAGTCATTCCAAATGCCATTTAGAATGTGTATACGCATATGCCACCAAGCATAATAAGGGTTGCAATACTTTGTGGGTATTAATGCTGTTTAGCCTATGTGAACTATGCTCATATTACTTTATCTGCTGTTAATTAAAGGATATGGAACTTTTCAAAGAGTGTCTTTTTCTGTCCCTGTGATACATTTACTAATATATACTATAGAATCAGCATAGGGACTTCAATTCATATATATATATATATATATATATATATATATATATATATATAGGCTGCAAATGGCAGGTATCAATTAAAGAGTTCCTGCAACAAAACAGAAGAATATGATGCAGACTGTATGGGGCCAATTGAGCAGATCTTGCCAGTGTCAACAAACAGAAAGTGTGCATTAATTGTGATGAAGCCAATCAGGACATATTGTACGTGAGTAACGAGACACACTTCTCTTGACACATTTTGCCGCAGTGTGTGGCTTGCTTAAAAGGACGTGCCTGAGTTTAGAGCTGTCAGATCTAGGAAAACAACAGACTAAGTAGTGTTTGTGCTCAATATGCTTTGAGAAGAGTACAGAGAAGACACCAAGGGGTTTATTTACTAAAGCTGGAGAGTGCAAAATCAGACTCACTTCTGCATAGAAACCAATCAGCTTCCAGGTTTCATTGACAAAGCTTCATTGAACAAGCTGAGGTTAGAAGCTGATTGGTTTCTATGCAGAAGGGAGTCTGATTTTGGACTCTCCAGCTTTAGTAAATAAACCCCCAAACGTCTCCATGATTATGCAAGAAAATGTAATAGCACTGGAGTAACAGATAATGACTTATTGGTATAACAAGTCCATGTATTAAAAGTCTATAAAGTCCATAAAATCCATATGTGAAAAGATCCAACAAGTGCTCTACACCACACTAGCGGCACCTCCCCATAGAGTGAAACAAACACTGTAGGACAGATATGCCAGACTAAGTGTAGCAGTAAAATGTTTTAAACAGCCATTTGGCAACTTACATAAAAACACATTACGCAGGCATATCTGTATAAAAGGCCATGATGGCTGGTTCTTCTGAGGTCATCTGGTGTGTCCCAATGTGTGTGAAAGCTGCAGCCACTGGTACACTTGTTTTCAAAATAATAGCAGTCAGACATCACTAACCTGATCAATCACTGTTTTTGGTAGAAATGATATTTCTACATGGCCAATAATTTACTAGCAGGTGTAGTAGAGTAATAGAAATCCAACAGACCCAACAGTCATGACATGCATGCTGCTGATTCTGTGTAATTGAATCACTAATTGAAAGGGGCATGTTCAAAATAATAGCAGTATGGAGTTCTATTAGTGAGGTCATTCATTCTTTGAAAAACAGGTGGCAATTATTGCCCTTATTTAAGGAAGGAAGGCAGCAAATGTTGTACATGCTGGTTACAGTGTATTTCTCTCTGAAATTCTGAGGAAAATGGGTCGTTCCAGACATTGTTCAGAAGAACAACGTACCTTGATTAAAAAGTTGATTGGAGAGGGGAAAACATATAAAGAAGTGCAGAAAATGATAGGCTGCTCAGCTAAAATGATCGCAAATGCTTTAAAATGGCAACCAAAACCTGAAAGATGTGGAAGAAAGCAAAAAACTACCATTTGAATGGATAGAAGAATGGCCAAAATGGCAAGGACTCAGCCAACAATCAGCTCCAGGAAGATCAAAGAAGGTCTAAAGTTACCTGTGAGTACTGTTACAATTAGAAGACGCCTATGTGAAGCCAAGCTATCTGCAAGAAGCCCCCGCAAAGTCCCACTGTTGAAAAAAAGACATATGCTGAAGAGGTTACAATTTGCCAAAGAGCACATTGACTGGCCTAAAGAGAAATGGCGCAACATTTTGTGGACTGATGAAAGTAAGATTGTTATTTTTGGGTCTAGTGGCCAGAGACAGTTTGTCAGACGACCCCCAAACACTGAATTCAAGCCACAGTACACTGTGAAGACAGTGAAGCATGGTTGAGCAAGCATCATGATATGGGGATGTTTCTCATAGTACGGTGTTGGGACTATTTATCGCATACCAGGGATCATGGATCAGTTTGAATACATCAGAATACTTGAAGAGGTCATGCTGCCTTATGCTGAAGAGGAAATGCCCTTGAAATGGGTGTTCCAACAAGACAATGACCCCAAACACACCAGTAAACGTGCAACATCTTGGTTCCAGACCAACAAGATTGACGTTATGGAGTGGCCAGCCCAATCCCCGGATCTTAATCCAAAAGAAAACTTGTGGGGTGACATCAAAAATGCAGTTTCTGAGGCAAAACCAAGAAATAGCGAAGAACTGTGGAATGTAGTCCAATCATCCTGGGCTGGAATACCTGTTCACAGGTGCCAGAAGTTGGTTGACTCCATGCAACACAGATGTACAGCAGTTCTCAGAAACAGTGCTTATACAACTAAATATTCATAAAGTGATTCAAAGGAAAGCAAAATCTTCAAACATTTTTCAGTTTATATAGTGAATGTTTGAGTTTGTAAAGAAGAATACAAACACTACTATTTTTTTGAACAGTCTAATATTCACTTTTCTTCAATTTTTTTAGAGGAACACCACAAATTTGATATATTTTTCTTCATGTTTTGATTTGGAATAGAATGTGTAGTGTTCCCAATGCATTTGTGTGTATGGAAATAAAAGCTATTAGAAGGATTTTGAGCTTTATTCACTTTTTTCAACACACTGCTATTATTGTGAACACAACTGTATGTTCAGAGATGAGTGGCAGAGCACCGTTGGAAGTAAGAGGTAACTAGCATCAAGTGACATCAGCAGGAAGTCCAGGAGACACTGGCCAATAGGGTGATGCATTTCAAAGAATCCACTTTTTTGTCAAACCACCCAAGTAAAAAGGGAATAGTGGATTGAAAAACAACATAGTAAGGAGTCCTGGAAAATTAATTACATATTAAAATTGTGCTAATGAGTCATGGTACTAGTTTGGATTAGTTTGGGATTGGATTTGGATTAGAAGTCATTTGACAATAGGCTAGGTGGGAACTGGTTAATAAATCCATTATTTTACTACTACACTTAGTCTAGCACCCCCTCCATGTTTCTTTTCAAATGTCTCCATGAAAAGTACGTGTCACCTGCCTAATGCTTTCACATAGGGTCCTTGTCAGTCTCTTGTGATAGCAAATTAAATAAAAAGAATAAAAAAAAAAGAGTTTAAAAAATTGAAATGTGATCAAATAAATTTACATTTTTTTTTCTAGGTCCCATGGCCCAATGCACACAGAAATGCAAATGTGCATGGGGCACAATAATTCTGCAAGACATATCAAATATGTCCACACATGCTGGGGTAAGGGACATAATTCTAGGGCCCTAATCTATGGTTAACTCTAGACTGATGAGTTGTAAAGGTGTTAAAGTGTTGCCTATGGACAGTTTTGGTTGTTTTTTTTTTTATTTTGACTTTGTGGGTGCACACAGTTTCAAGGCTTGCCATATTTTATATCTAATTAATCATTGACATATCATCTTTTATATTTTCCTAAAAATTAGGATTAGACTGAAAGTAGAGGGGAGCCGGTTTTAAGGCCCCTGCACTCATGGGATTGTGGCACCAGGGAGAGCAGTTTCAAGCCCCCCCACCTGGCCCAGCTGTTGGCAACAATAAGCCTGATTGGGTAGGCTAGCATAGATACAAGGGTCAATGACCTATTAGAATCAAATAGGTCACATGATCTTCCGTGGAATTTTCTGGAAGCTTCTGAAAATGGTCTGACTCTGAACCCTATATAAACCCACTCTGTGGAAGCTCTGTGCCAGTCAGCAGGACCACCTACCTGCCAGCTCTCTCTCCTTCTCTTCCTTGTCACGGCCTAGTATTACAGTATGTGGTCTTGGTCACCTTTTCATTGAAAAGGGGGACATTTATTTAAGTGTTTGTGGTATGCATTGCAACCTGAGTTATAGTGGCTGAGTTGTTGTTATTGGTTTTGTGAACATTAATTGCTTCCCGACCGCCCTATAGCAGAAATACTGCAACAGGGTGGTACATGTGCGCAAAATCGCGTATATAATACATGTTTTTGCATTTCCAGGTAGGGGGCGTGTGCGAGCCGTGCATGTGACCTACCTGTGCCGCTGTTCGCGGCCACGACTGTCAATCACTGGGTCCTGGCTGGTGATTACCACCTGGTGATTTCCGAGGATCTCTGACAGGGAGGAGAACTGTCTTGTTTACTAACAGTTCTCCTCCCTGTCAGCTTGGGCACACTGCTTTGGATGGCTGTGCACAGCACGGCCATCCAAAGCAGTGTGATTACAATAAAGAACACTGACACAGCCCCCTAGTAGCCCCCTCCTGCCCAGTGCCATTAGAACAATGTCAGTGTTTTTTTTAGCATTAAGCACTGTATTGGTGCTACTGGGGATGTCAGTGACACCAAGTCAGTTCCCCCCAGTGTCAGAATGTCCACTGCAGTCCCGCAGTCCCGCTATAAGTCGCTGATCACCGCCATTACTAGTAAGAAAAAAAAAATCCCAGTATATATACAGCCATTTGTAAACGCTATAACTTTCACATAAACCAATTAATGTACACGTATTGGGATTTTTTTGGGCAAAGACATGTAGCAGAATACATTTTGGCATAAATTTATGACGAAATTTGACTTTTAAAATTTTTTTACTGGACGTTTTATAGCAAAAAGGCAAATATATTGTTTTTTCTCAAAACTGTCAGTCTTTTTTTTATAGCGCAAAAAAAAATGCACAGGTGATCAAATACCACCAAAAGAAAGCTCAATTTGTGAGGAAAAAAGGACTTGAATTTCATTTGGGTGCAGCGTTGCATGACCGAGCAATCGTCAGTTAAAGTAATGCAGTGCCGTAACGCAAAAAATGGCCTGGTCAGGAAGGGGGGTAAATCCTCTGGAGGGCAAGTGGTTAACTGGTTAATTAAAGAGATTGATATTTACTGTTTACCGATGTTATTATTGATATTATACCAATAATAAAGAGGCTGCAGCCAATTAAGCGCTACTGTTGGTGTAGTTATTTATTTTACTATTAATTGCTGTCTACAATCCCCTGTGTTTGTGTGCAATCTGTGCAATGTAAAAGGTAAACATATTTTGTGTGTATTTTTCATTTGTAAAATAAAACTCAAATGAAAAAAGAAAAACTACCGTATTTTTAATTTACAGATGCTCTGCTTTCATAAAAATATATAACATTTTGGGAGGGTTTCAAATATTTTTGAAGCAACAAATGCTGATTTTAATGTGCATGAAAACTGAAAACATTGGTTGAGCAGTGAATGGGTAGACATGCATTTTCTTAGGTGAATGTTGTGTGAATCTTGTCTGAAAACATCTACAAATAGACCTCTTACTATTTTTGGGGTTCCTGTGATTCACATATCTGAAAAAAAACACTTTTATGGGATCACCTCCACTTTTGACTGCCATTAGCTGAACACAAGAATAAAAAAAAAAATGCTTCTAAAGATCAGAAAACAAATACTATCACTAAGTCACCGGTCACACCGCTGTGATTTAAAATTGCGCGATTTGTGTGCAATTTCAGTGCGATTTCTGAAGACTTTATTGCATCTTGTGAAGATTCTCAATGATTTCTTGCAATTTGCAGTGCGATTTCCATTATATTCTATGTATGTGAAATCGCAAAAAAATTAATGCAAGAACTACTTTAGAAAGCACACTGCAGCAAATCATACATGTTAAGACAATGACATTCCCATTCATTAGATGCGGAGGGGCCGGGCACTAAAGTAGAGATCTTTTTCGGGGTGGGCTGGAGAGAAGTTTAAAATAACTAAAGCCTGTACTTTTTTTTTTGCATTAAAGCTTTTAATGTCATGAATAATTACCATACACTTTGAAAATAAAACATTAAATGCTCACACAGCTGCAGCTATAAGATAATTTTATAAATAACAAAAATAAAGAAATCACAAGTGCATTGTGTAATGGAAGAAGAAGAAAAATTGTTGTAGGCAATGACAATAATAAAACTGTAACAAAGCAGCCAAGTTAAAGGTGGATGTGAAAATGAATAAATCTTCAAATATCAAGGAGATAATCCAAAGAACGCCTTACTTTTATGGAAAGACAAACATATACAGGTGACCAACAAAATACAATGTGCTATCAATAGAAGTAGTTCAAAGGACAAGAGTTGCTCATAGGACATGGACTATGAGACTGTGTCTACATAACAAAAATATTGTCAGAATAAATCCAACCTGACCTGCATTTTTTGGGAAGAGTTAGTAATTTAAAAGTATATTCTGCCCCGTCTTATTCCCACCGAAATGGCAAAAGGAGCCTTTCACAATATTATAAAAAAGGGTTTACTCCCCCAATCTTGAGACAAGTTCACAAATATCACTTCAATGTAACATCTTCTATTTGTTCCCTTTTCTGTGAACTAACCAACATGTAAGTTTAAGACATGCAGTTGTTTACTAAGGCTCCATTCACACCTATGCAGTTTGCTTTTTTTTGTTTTGCAGTGCTTTTTGCAGTTCATTTTGTGTTTTTCTGCATGGGCTTTTGATGTGTTTTCGTGGCATTTTTACTGTGTCTTACGGTTTGTTTTTTTTTAGTGGATTTTTTTTTTTGCTGGGCATAATAAAAATGCAAATTGCAGCAAAAACACACTACCATGCATTTCAGCAGATACTCCATTGAACTCTATTGTAGCAAAAACGCTGCTTTTAAAAATGTCCCTGACCCTTTCCAAAACTGCAACAGCTCAAAAAAGCATAGATGTTAACATGTTCCATGGAAAACCATGTTCAGTGGACTGTAGTGCGTTTCTGCAAAAAGCACTAAAAAACGCACTGGTGTGAATGGAGCCTAAAACCCACAGAGATCATAGTGCTTCTCCTATCAACGTCTTTATCTGGGTTTCTCTGCATAAGGACACTATCCAGGGTCAACATCCACTTCCTGGACTGAGATGCAGGCTCATGGATGATATAATGTGAATCCTGGTGCCTGTGCATTTCTCGAATGTGTTCAGAAATGTCTAACACAGATCAGCCCCCTGCTGCGACCTGTTACCTTCTGACATGCTAGAAATGTACTATGTTGCAGTCTGATCAATGGAATAGAGGAGATCAAAGAGATTATTTTTCCTCTCTGTAGCAAACTGATGTAATCATATCAGCCTAGTCAAAGAAACTTGACTGCAGCACAAGGGCTTTTAATGACAAAAGGAAAAGCTTTTTTGGGTATAATTATACTGTTGTTGTAATTTGTGGTATCTTATGAATTAATTAATTAATTAATTAAATAATGTATGTATTTATGTATTAATGAATAAATAAATTAATTAATTATTATTATTATTATTATTATATAATTATACAGGACTTATATAGTGCCGACAGTTTGCTCAGCACTTTACATTATGGAGGGAGACAGTACAGTAACAATACAGTTCAATACAAGAGGGATTAGAGGGCCCTGCTCCTTGGAGCTTACAATCTAGGAGGTGTATTTATTTATTTGAGAAGTTACTAAGAAGTAACTTTAAAAAATAAAAATAAAAAATAAAAGTTTTTTTTTTACCTTAATGCATTCTTTGCATTAGGGTAAAAAAAACCTCTTTATAGTAGCTTCCTTGCATCCCCCCAAAATACTTACCTAAGCCTGATCGTGTGAATCAGCTCTTCTCTCCTCTCCCCACTCTCACAGACTTTATTGAGAGCAGCAGGAGCCATTGGCATTTCAGTCACCTTTATGCACCACAATGCATTGCAATGGGATGTAGCCTGTTGTAATATGCTGTTGTGAAAAAAAGTAGCCCATGTCCTATATTTTTCAGTGTAGGCACAACACTGCAATGTAATGGTGTGAACTGACAGAGAGCTGAGTTCAACCGTGTGCTGCTTCTCTTTTTACAGAGTGAGGGGGGGACCTGTAAGTGAAGGTTAAACTACCGCAGTAGATGTTCAGGTCCTTTCTTCCCCTTCTAGATAGGGCTGCACTGTGGGACAGAGTTGTGCAAATCTCATGACTGGATGGACAAAAATACAAATCCTTTAGCAAGCATCTCAAATATATGCTTGTTATCCTTAGGTTTAGCTGTTTTCCTAGAGTTCAGCTTTAAGAAGAATGATCTGAAACTTTCATCTGCTTTTGTTTTATGCACCATGGTCTACAAAAATGTATTTTCACCTTTAACTTGCTATTTAAGGTCATTTTTTGGGGAAAACAGTAATGACCACTATACTTTTTTAGTGGTGCAATTGTCACCACAGGACAAACTTGCAAAGTATGTAATATGCTCTAAAATCTCTGTTTACTAGAACTTTTAGTTGGAACCTGAAAAATAAAAACACAGCGGAGTTTCTTAAACAGCTGCAATCTGAGAAGTATTAATTAATGAATATACATATTGAATTTAAGGTTAATATTTTCTATGCTTGTGATATGAGCCAAACATATGACATATGAGCAAAAGCAGTTGCGGCATGGTCCAGCAATGGAAATTTGGGGTTGAACAATTAAAAAAACAAAGTAAAAAAAACAGTTTTTCAGGATGCAGTAATATTACCTCCTGAATGCATGTCAGCTGCTATACCACCCTTTAAAAAGCAATTGCAGCAAGTCTATTTTTACATTTTTAAGTTAAAAATGGGGGGTTCGTTTTTGCATACATTTGCAACTACGATAAAAAAGCACGCTGATGTAGTCATGTGGCTTTCCATGTTTTGTTTACAACAAAAACCTCTTACTAGCTTGAACATGTGCTGGGGAATTTTTGTAGTGTTCTTCTTACCTTTCCCACTTCCCCGACTATGACGTCGGTGATTGCAATTTTTCTGAGAGATTAAAAAAAAAAATTTAGATGACTTTTCAGTTAATGAATTTGGTATTATTTAGAAGTATGTGTCACATTTTTGGAATTTAATTCTTAATTTTATATACTTCAATCAAGGATTTGCTACCTGTTATAATAATTCAGATTCTTGCTTAGGATTCTTTAATTCCTAAAAGTGTGTAGTCGTGTGAAATATTTATAAGTACTCCTTTTTACCTTGCCCTTTCCCGACCATGCCTAGTAGGGCACTTCAGATTCATTGTCAGGGATCAGAACTCCTGTGAAGGTTAACAGTTGCTGCCCTGTCACCTCCTAAGGATGTATAACATTGCCTAATACCAGAAGCTTACTTTTGTTTATTTTCCGCTTAACAAGAGTTCTTGGTTTGCCTAATAATGATGGATGCTCTTTAAACCTCTTACATCCTAATTATGTAAAAAATGACTGCACAGCAACACAATTCAAGTTAACCTTCCATAAACCTGGGCAATTCAAACTGAGCAAAAAAAAAATAAAACATGTACATAAGTAAAATGGCATGTAAATGTGATCAGCAGATCCAGAATCCAAGAATGCTAGATTTACATATATGCAAATTTCAACTTTTCATGTAAAATTAAGCTTGAGCTTAGTCAACCAAGGGGGGATGGGCAGGGACAATCATAAATTTACAGGAAAAATAAGATTTGCATATACTTTCAGATCAATGCATTCCTGGATCTGCTAACACTTTGGACTTTTTATTATATGCCGAGATTGAATAGCCTACGTTTAATGAAATGTAACTCACAGGTGCAGGTAATACTCTCAGGTAATTAGATATCACTTAGCCAGTAACATAACCAAGCAATACAAGTTGGCAAATGATAGTTGACATATGGGGTATATTTTTAAATCAGAGGATTGGGCTTGAGTAAAACTGTGCATACTATTCATAAGGAATTTGTAGAATGTACCTAATAAATGTATTTTAAGTCTCTAGCCTTCCTGTAAATTTCTTTTAGTTCCTGAGAGCTTTGACTATTCTGACTATTGCTCTTGTTTTACCCCACCTTATCTTCGAATATCCTTGTTTTTCTGTTGCCTCTCCCAACCTTCTGACTGGTCTTAACTATATCTTTCTGCTTCTTGTTCTTATTTTCTCCATTACTGCTCACTATGCCTATCTGCCACCTCCTCTTATATAAAATGCAGCATACTACTGTACATGCCGCTTACAGAAAGGGAGTAGAACCACATAGAATTTAAGGGATGGAGTTGGCCAAAACAGATGGAACATCACAGAAAGGCTTTATGAAATATGCAGTATCCAAACACTGTGCCTTAGTTCCCAAGAAATATGAAAAGTCATTAGGGTCACACCCATAGAACAGATAAAAATCTCAGAGCAATATAACAGATATACAAGATAAACACTGATGAGTTCTACTGGTAATTTGTCCTAAATGATATGTATAGGGGAATGGTGCAACAGTTCTCAGCACAATACTGTAAATGTATTGATGAAGGTATCAAATCCCGTACATTAGATCACTACTCTTCGACATACTGGTTTGAGCCTTATTTGCTCACTTTGTGTCTGTTCTTCTGTATTTTTACTTGAAAATTAAGAAGAGAGAATCTTCCTCTATTTTAATATTTTATATCTTATTTGAAGATATAAAATTACCTTAATTTATCCATTGTTTTTTTAAAAAAAATTTAAATTTATTCATCTGACTGTATTTTTTACTCAAGGTGCTATACATCTTTTTTGATGAAGTGACCACCAAAGTTCCACAAAATGAGTTGATTGTTTTATCTACTTTATGACAAATAAATACCTATATTTTTGAAGATTAAACTTGGAAGCAACTTCTTGTCATACAGGCACCTCTGCTGACCTCACCACTAATTTTACTTTTGGGGCCTAATGCTCTGCACAACTGTTACCTGCCCTGACCGTCTGCCTGCTTCTATCTACACTATCAACATGCGATTTGGTACTTTGCCTATTTACCTGTTAGTTTATGCCAATGTTGTGACTCTGAAGGTTGTAACCTTGAGTTTTTATGCAGCCAATTTCATTCCCTCTTGGTACTCCTTGAGCTCTACCTCACACGGTTCTGTTTGGAACAAATAATTGAAATCTAAACATTCATCAAAACGATTCCCAATTAAAATGTTTGTTCATAAAGAATAACTGTTTAGTTTTATTTGCTGTATACTTACATGGTAAATTACATTAATATATTATAGCACACAGTGTATAGCAGTTTTCATGCTGCTTATGTAAGATTTATATGGTATCTATTAAATCATTTTTTCTAATTGTTATGAGCAATATATATTCTATTTTGTAAACATATAAGATAATAGCTGAGAATATCCACAGTTATTTACAGCAGATTACTGTATATATCAGATATTTATTTAAAAAATTAGCATTTCACATTCTTCCTAATAACATTATGCTAGCTGTATGGTATATTAGGAAATTATTTGCCTATAATTATTATGCGCAATAAATGTTGTTCTTACTGTGTCTATACTTGTAGTAAATGAACTTGTAGCTTATGAACATGTTTATTAGTTATACTACATACTGTATCTGAAATTTATTAAAAGGTATTTAGCATTCTTTCTGACTGTAACGAAATGGCCCCTGGTATTTCCAAATAATATATTGCTTTTCACGAGCAGTCGCATTATGGCGTTAATTATATGGAGATGCAAATATAGGCACCCAGTTTAAGGTTATTCTTCTTAAAGTAATGTACTTAGTAAAGATCATGTCTGTGGAGATTTTCAAGATAATGGCTCTGTTTCAAGCTAGAATTTTCCTGTGCATTAGTCCAGTGTGATTAGGAGAATAATGAGGCAATATTCAGTTTGTGAGCACATTATCCCTGGAGGATTATTATACCACCAGCATCTTGCTGCAATCTCTTTAACTATGCAAAGTATTCACTACAACTCTTCAAGGAGACCAGAGCAAACCAACTACAACATAGTATTCAGTATGTATACCCAAAGGATAAGGATAGGTTTCACGAAGTACTATAAAACAAAAATGTATATTTAATCACTCTCAATTCAACCCTCCCCCCCCCCCCACACACAGACACACACACTCAAAAATGTCACACTTAATGCATAGAATATTTTTGTGCTGAGCTGGTGGGCTATGTCTTAAGTGGATTCTAATT
The DNA here is from genome assembly GCF_062004578.1 of Staurois parvus. Taxonomy (NCBI): domain Eukaryota; kingdom Metazoa; phylum Chordata; class Amphibia; order Anura; family Ranidae; genus Staurois; species Staurois parvus. Next base: position 3,537,619 of record NW_028317841.1, on the reverse strand, counting down.
CCCAGTATGTGGCTTTTTCTTTTGTTATTTATAAATATGAATAGAATACTAATTGACAAAGTTGTCAAACCAAGACTGCTAAAACATGTTCCTGCAAACTTAACATAATGAGTAGAGATGAGCGAAGTATTCAAAAATTCGATTCGACTGATTCGGCGAATTCGTAGAAAAAATTCGATTCGAGTCGAATATATTCGCTGTGAATTTAACTTAAAAAAGGGTGTTTCTAGGCTTCAGAGAGACTTAATATTTGTGCTGAACACTGTACCTTTAATTTAAATGCCCTTGGAGTCTGCTGGGGAAGAGAAATAATACTGTCAGGCAGTATGACATGCAGATGAGTGCCGTCGATCTTAGAATCACCGCACACTTCACTCATTTGGCCAGTCACGGGGCCAAAACCAGAGTGTGGAGCCACAGTGTGGCGGTGGAGGCAGCAGCAATGGGAGGCCATGCAGCACCCTATGACAAAAATGGAAACCACCAGCAGTGTGAGGAGACCTGAAAGTGGCACATGGCAGAGTGTGGCGATAGAGACAGCAGCAATGGGAGGCCGTACAGGGACCCATGACACACTCTGGACCTGGCAGCAGCATGAGGAGGCGGTACAGGGGCCCATGGCAGATTACGGGCCTGGCAGCAGCATGAGGAGTCGGTAGGGGGGCCCATGGCAGATTACAGGCCTGGCAGCAGCAATGGGAGGCCGTACAGGGACCCATGACACAATCTGGACCTGGCAGCAGCATGGGGAGGTGGTACAGGGGCCCATGACAGATTACGGGCCTGGCAGCAGCATTTGGAGTCGGTACGGGGGCCCATGACACACTCTGGACCTGGCAGCAGCATGAGGAGGCGGTACAGGGGCGCATGACAGATTACAAGCCTGGCAGCAGCAACTTGGACAGGAGGACGTTCAGTTTCTGCACCGTCTGGTGCGTGCTCGCAAACTGTTGTCTCTTGGAAACGGATTCCAAGAAAGACTGCTGACGGAATCCGTGAAGAGGAGTAGCAGGAGAAGGAGCATCTGAACGAGCGGAATATGCCAACAAGCGACAACAGGGGCCCATGACAGATTACGGGCCTGGCAGCAGCATGAGGAGTCGGTACGGGGGCCCATGGCAGATTAGGGGCCTGGCAGCAGCTATGGGAGGCCCGTAATCTGCCAGCACCCTATGACAAAAAATGGAACCCACCAGCAGTGTGAGGAGACCTGAAAGTGGCACATGGCAGAGTGTGGCGATGGAGACAGCAGCAATGGGAGGCCGTACAGGGACCCATGACACACTCTGGACCTGGCAGCAGCATGAGGAGGCGGTATAGGGGCCCATGGCAGATTAGGGGCCTGGCAGCAGCTATGGGAGGCCCGTAATCTGCCAGCACCCTATGACAAAAAATGGAATACACCAGCAGTGTGAGGAGACCTGAAAGTGGCACATGGCAGAGTGTGGCGATGGAGACAGCAGCAATGGGAGGCCGTACAGGGACCCATGAGAGACTCTGGACTTGGCAGCAGCATGAGGAGGCGGTATAGGGGCCCATGGCAGATTAGGGGCCTGGCAGCAGCTATGGGAGGCCCGTAATCTGCCAGCACCCTATGACAAAAAATGGAACACACCAGCAGTGTGAGGAGACCTGAAAGTGGCACATGTTTGGGGCATGATTCATGGCGGATTTAGTCAGTTGTGTCAGGAACTGGTGGTTTGAAATCCAGACTAATCCACGCCTGATTCATTTTCACAAACGTCAGTCTCTCCACACTTTGGGTGGACAGTCGTGTCCTCCGCGGAGTTGCAATACCTCCTGCCGCACTAAACACGCGCTCCGATGCCACGCTACTGGCCGGGCATGACAGCCTTTCAAGGGCAAATTCAGCTAGTTGGGGCCAAAGGTCAAGTTTCGTTGCCCAGTAGTCAAGGGGATTGTCTACCTCGGTTGGCAGGGTGCTGTCCAAGTAGGCCTAAGCCTGTTGTTTGAGGTCCTGCTCCAGGTCCACCTGATGCTGCTGCTGCTGCTGCTGCTGCGGCTGGTTAGTAGTTTCCTCACTGCGCTGGTGAAGAAAGCTACTCATCATCGACTGCAGACTGAGGCAGCCGCTGCTGGTGGAGCTGCCACTGCTCCTACCACCCCACCCCTCCCCTGCTGCCATGGCAGCGGAACGCGAGCGCACAGGGCCCACAGTGTCTGAGGATGGACGTTGGCGCAGACAGGCAGAGACCAGCTGACTACATAGGTGGTTTTTATAGTACGTTATTTTGGCCTCCCTCTCAGCAGGTGTGAAAAAGGCCACCATTTTTGAACGGTAGCGAGGGTCCAACAAGGTGGACAGCCAAAAGTCATCCCTCTGTCTGATGGTTATTATTCGGCTGTCGCTACGCAAGCAACCGAGCATGCTATGGGCCATTTGTGCCAAGGAATGCGAGGGACTCCCTGCCTCCATCTCCACAGCATACTGCCACGGTGCGTCTGGGTCCTCTGTCTCCTCCTCCTCCTCCTCTACCAGATGCTCCTGCTCCTCCACTCCTGTCCGCTGAGTGGAAAAACCACCCATTTCACTCAATAATTCCTGAGCACCAATGTCCTCCTCTACCTCCTCCTCTTCTTCCTGTCCTGCCCCCACAGGGGTCATGTGGCGTTGAGATCTGTGCGCCACGTCTACCGCACCCTGACCAGCCATTGTTAACAGCATTTGTTCCAGGACGTGCAACAGAGGAATGACGTCGTTCATCCCATAGTCCTGCCGACTCACGAATAGCGTGGCCTCCTCAAAGGGCCTGAGCAAGCGCAGGTGTCACGCATGAGCTGCCAATGGCTGACATCTAAGTTACACAGGGAATACCTTTATCCGCTTTTAACATCAGGAAATCTGTGATGGCCTTTTGCTGTTCGTAAAGGCGGTCTAACATATGTAGGGTTGAATTCCACCTTGTTGCAACGTCACAGCATGAGGAGTCGGTATAGGGGCCCAAGGCAGATTAGGGGCCTGGCAGCAGCTATGGGAGGCCCGTAATCTGCCAGCACCCTATGTCAAAAAATTATACACACCAGCAGTGTGTGAGGAGACCTGAAAGTGGCACATGGCAGAGTGTGGCGATGGAGACAGCAGCAATGGGAGGCCGTACAGGGACCCATGACAGACTCTGGACCTGGCAGCAGCATGAGGAGGCGGTATATAGGGGCCTATGGCAGATTAGGGGCCTGGCAGCAGCTATAGGAGGCCCATAATCTGCCAGCACCCTATGTCAAAAAAATTCTACACACCAGCAGTGTGAGGAGACCTGAAAGTGGCACATGGCATGAGAGACTCTGGACCTGGCAGCAGCATGAGGAAGCGGTATATAGGGGCCTATGGCAGATTAGGGGCCTGGCAGCAGCTATAGGAGGCCCATAATCTGCCAGCACCCTATGTCAAAAAATTCAACACACCAGCAGTGTGAGGAGACCTGAAAGTGGCACATGGCAGAGTGTGGCGATGGAGACAGCAGCAATGGGAGGCCGTACAGGGACCCATGACAGACTCTGGACCTGGCAGCAGCATGAGGAGGCGGTATATAGGGGCCTATGGCAGATTAGGGGCCTGGCAGCAGCTATGGGAGGCCCTTAATCTGCCAGCACCCTATGTCAAAAAATTCTACACACCAGCAGTGTGAGGAGACCTGAAAGTGGCACATGGCAGAGTGTGGCGATGGAGACAGCAGCAATGGGAGGCCGTACAGGGACCCATGACAGACTCTGGACCTGGCAGCAGCATGAGGAGGCGGTATATAGGGGCCTATGGCAGATTAGGGGCCTGGCAGCAGCTATGGGAGGCCCTTAATCTGCCAGCACCCTATGTCAAAAAATTCTACACACCAGCAGTGTGAGGAGACCTGAAAGTGGCACATGGCAGAGTGTGGCGATGGAGACAGCAGCAATGGGAGGCCGTACAGGGACCCATGACAGACTCTGGACCTGGCAGCAGCATGAGGAGGCGGTATATAGGGGCCTATGGCAGATTAGGGGCCTGGCAACAGCTATGGGAGGCCCTTAATCTGCCAGCACCCTATGTCAAAAAATTCTACACACCAGCAGTGTGTGAGGAGACCTGAAAGTGGCACATGGCAGAGTGTGGCGATGGAGACAGCAGCAATGGGAGGCCGTACAGGGACCCATGAAAGACTCTGGACCTGGCAGCAGCATGAGGAGGTGGTATATAGGGGCCCATGGCAGATTAGGGGCCTGGCAGCAGCTATAGGAGGCCCATAATCTGCCAGCACCCTATGACAAAAAATTCAACACACCAGCAGTGTGAGGAGACCTGAAAGTGGCACATGGCAGAGTGTGGCGATGGAGACAGCAGCAATGGGAGGCCGTACAGGGACCCATGACAGACTCTGGACCTGGCAGCAACATGAGGAGGCGGTATATAGGGGCCCATGGCAGATTAGGGGCCTGGCAGCAGCTATGGGAGGCCCTTAATCTGCCAGCACCCTATGTCAAAAAAATTCTACACACCAGCAGTGTGAGGAGACCTGAAAGTGGCACATGGCATGAGAGACTCTGGACCTGGCAGCAGCATGAGGAAGCGGTATATAGGGGCCTATGGCAGATTAGGGGCCTGGCAGCAGCAATGGGAGGCCCATAATCTGCCAGCACCCTATGTCAAAAAATTCTACACACCAGCAGTGTGTGAGGAGACCTGAAAGTGGCACATGGCAGAGTGTGGCGATGGAGACAGCAGCAATGGGAGGCCGTACAGGGACCCATGAGAGACTCTGGACCTGGCAGCAGCATGAGGAGGCGGTATATAGGGGCCTATGGCAGATTAGGGGCCTGGCAGCAGCTATGGGAGGCCCTTAATCTGCCAGCACCCTATGTCAAAAAATTCAACACACCAGCAGTGTGAGGAGACCTGAAAGTGGCACATGGCAGAGTGTGGCGATGGAGACAGCAGCAATGGGAGGCCGTACAGGGACCCATGACAGACTCTGGACCTGGCAGCAACATGAGGAGGCGGTATATAGGGGCCCATGGCAGATTAGGGGCCTGGCAGCAGCTATGGGAGGCCCTTAATCTGCCAGCACCCTATGTCAAAAAAATTCTACACACCAGCAGTGTGAGGAGACCTGAAAGTGGCACATGGCATGAGAGACTCTGGACCTGGCAGCAGCATGAGGAAGCGGTATATAGGGGCCTATGGCAGATTAGGGGCCTGGCAGCAGCTATAGGAGGCCCATAATCTGCCAGCACCCTATGTCAAAAAATTCAACACACCAGCAGTGTGAGGAGACCTGAAAGTGGCACATGGCAGAGTGTGGCGATGGAGACAGCAGCAATGGGAGGCCGTACAGGGACCCATGACAGACTCTGGACCTGGCAGCAGCATGACGAGGCGGTATATAGGGGCCTATGGCAGATTAGGGGCCTGGCAGCAGCAATGGGAGGCCCTTAATCTGCCAGCACCCTATGTCAAAAAATTCAACACACCAGCAGTGTGAGGAGACCTGAAAGTGGCACATGGCAGAGTGTGGCGATGGAGACAGCAGCAATGGGAGGCCGTACAGGGACCCATGACAGACTCTGGACCTGGCAGCAGCATGAGGAGGCGGTATATAGGGGCCTATGGCAGATTAGGGGCCTGTCAGCAGCAATGGGAGGCCCGTAATCTGCCAGCACCCTATGTCAAAAAATTCTACACACCAGCAGTGTGTGAGGAGACCTGAAAGTGGCACATGGCAGAGTGTGGCGATGGAGACAGCAGCAATGGGAGGCCGTACAGGGACCCATGACAGACTCTGGACCTGGCAGCAGCATGAGGAGGCGGTATATAGGGGCCTATGGCAGATTAGGGGCCTGGCAGCAGCAATGGGAGGCCCGTAATCTGCCAGCACCCTATGTCAAAAAATTCTACACACCAGCAGTGTGTGAGGAGACCTGAAAGTGGCACATGGCAGAGTGTGGCGATGGAGACAGCAGCAATGGGAGGCCGTACAGGGACCCATGACAGACTCTGGACCTGGCAGCAGCATGAGGAGGCGGTATATAGGGGCCTATGGCAGATTAGGGGCCTGGCAGCAGCAATGGGAGGCCCGTAATCTGCCAGCACCCTATGTCAAAAAATTCTACACACCAGCAGTGTGTGAGGAGACCTGAAAGTGGCCCATGGCAGAGTGTGGCGATGGAGACAGCAGCAATGGGAGGCCGTACAGGGACCCATGACAGACTCTGGACCTGGCAGCAGCATGAGGAGGCGGTATATAGGGGCCTATGGCAGATTAGGGGCCTGGCAGCAGCTATGGGAGGCCCTTAATCTGCCAGCACCCTATGTCAAAAAATTCAACACACCAGCAGTGTGAGGAGACCTGAAAGTGGCACATGGCAGAGTGTGGCGATGGAGACAGCAGCAATGGGAGGCCGTACAGGGACCCATGACAGACTCTGGACCTGGCAGCAGCATGAGGAGGCGGTATATAGGGGCCTATGGCAGATTAGGGGCCTGGCAGCAGCAATGGGAGGCCCGTAATCTGCCAGCACCCTATGTCAAAAAATTCTACACACCAGCAGTGTGAGGAGACCTGAAAGTGGCACATGGCAGAGTGTGGCGATGGAGACAGCAGCAATGGGAGGCCGTACAGGGACCCATGACACACTCTGGACCTGGCAGCAGCATGAGGAGGCGGTATATAGGGGCCTATGGCAGATTAGGGGCCTGGCAGCAGCAATGGGAGGCCCGTAATCTGCCAGCACCCTATGTCAAAAAACTGAACACACCAGCAGTGTGTGAGGAGACCTGAAAGTGGCACATGGCAGAGTGTGGCGATGGAGACAGCAGCAATGGGAGGCCGTACAGGGACCCATGACAGACTCTGGACCTGGCAGCAGCATGAGGAAGCGGTATATAGGGGCCTATGGCAGATTAGGGGCCTGGCAGCAGCTATAGGAGGCCCATAATCTGCCAGCACCCTATGTCAAAAAAATCTACACACCAGCAGTGTGTGAGGAGACCTCAAAGTGGCACATGTTTGAGGCATGATTCATGGCGGATTTAGTCAGTTGTGTCAGGAACTGGTGGTTTGAAATCCAGACTAATCCACGCCTGATTCATTTTCACAAACGTGAGTCTCTCCACACTTTGGGTGGACAGTCGTGTCCTCCGCGGAGTTACAATACCTCCTGCCGCACTAAACACGCGCTCCGATGCCACGCTACTGGCCGGGCATGACAGCCTTTCAAGGGCAAATTCAGCTAGTTGGGGCCAAAGGTCAAGTTTCGTTGCCCAGTAGTCAAGGGGATTGTCTACCTCGGTTGGCAGGGTGCTGTCCAAGTAGGCCTAAGCCTGTTGTTTGAGGTCCTGCTCCAGGTCCACCTGATGCTGCTGCTGCTGCTGCTGCTGCGGCTGGTTAGTAGTTTCCTCACTGCGCTGGTGAAGAAAGCTACTCATCATCGACTGCAGACTGAGGCAGCCGCTGCTTGTGGAGCTGCCACTGCTCCTACCACCCCACCCCTCCCCTGCTGCCATGGCAGCGGAACGCGAGCGCACAGGGCCCACAGTGTCTGAGGATGGACGTTGGCGCAGACAGGCAGAGACCAGCTGACTACATAGGTGGTTTTTATAGTACGTTATTTTGGCCTCCCTCTCAGCAGGTGTGAAAAAGGCCACCATTTTTGAACGGTAGCGAGGGTCCAACAAGGTGGACAGCCAAAAGTCGTGCAACAGAGGAATGACGTCGTTCATCCCATAGTCCTGCCGACTCACGAATAGCGTGGCCTCCTCAAAGGGCCTGAGCAAGCGGCAGGTGTCACGCATGAGCTGCCAATGGCTGACATCTAAGTTACACAGGGGAGTACCTTTATCCGCTTGTAACATCAGGAAATCGGTGATGGCCTTTCGCTGTTCGTAAAGGCGGTCTAACATGTGTAGTGTTGAATTCCACCTTGTTGCAACGTCGCAGATCAGGCGATGCTGTGGAATTCCGTTCTGCCGCTGCAGCTCAAGGAGGGTGTGCTTTGCGGTGTAGGAATGGCTGAAATGCATGCAAAGTTTACGTGACATTTTAAGGATGTCTTGCAGTGGGATGGTGGATTTTAAGAACCGCTTGACAACCAGATTGAACACGTGAGCCATGCATGGCGCATGGCACAACCTTCCTTGACGCAGAGCAGACACCATGTTCTTTCCGTTGTCAGTCAACATGGTTCCGATTTTCAGTTTGCGCGGAGACAGCCATCTGTCGATTTCTCTGTTCATTACACTCAGAAGTTCCTCCCCTGTGTGACTACGTTCGCCAAGGCATACCAGGTGCAGAACAGCGTGACACCGTTGCGCCCTGCACATGTGATATGCCGGTCGGGTAATGGGACTTGGCACGGGGGGTGGCGGCTGAGGACACGGCGGAAGAAGAGGTGGTAGAGGCGGACATCTTTGCCGGACCAAGGACGTGCAAACGTGGAGGCAAAAGCGGCGTGACCTGTCCAAGTTGCTGGTGCGGCTGTGACGGCACCACGTTCACCCAGTGGGCCGTAAATGACATGTACTGTCCCTGACCGTAGTTACAGCTCCACACGTCGGCGCTGCCGTGCACTTTGGCAGAGACCGACATGCTCAAAGACTGGCCCACCATGTCTTCTACATGTGAATGCAGGGCTGGCACTGCCTTTTTGGCGAAAAAATGACGGCTTGGCACTCTCCACCGCGGTGCGGCACAAGCCATCATTTCTCGGAAAGGTGCTGAGTCCACCACTTGGAAAGGGAGGGACTGCAGCACCAGCAACTTGGACAGGAGGACGTTCAGCTTTTGCACCGTCGGGTGCGTGCTCGCAAACTGTTGTCTCTTGGAAACGGATTCCAAGAAAGACTGCTGACGGAATCCGTGAAGAGGAGTAGCAGGAGAAGGAGCATCTGAACGAGCGGAAGATGCCAACGAGCGACAACTCCCCTCAGCAGAGGTGTTGGAGCCTTGACTGGCTGATGGAGGGCGATTGACGTCGGGTGACGGAGCAAGTAACGGAGCGGGTGATGGAGCGGGGGCTGGGGCGGGCAGAACCGCCGTATCTTTATCACGGTTTTCCCAGGCCACCAAATGGCGACGCTGCATATGCTGCCGCAACGCTGTAGTCCCAACATGGGCCCCCTGGCCACGCTTGACTTTCTGGCCACATAGTCGACATACGGCTACGTTTACTTCCTCGGGCGGCTTGACGAAAAATTGCCACACCGCCGAGTAGGAAACTTTGCCCCCGATACTCCTCACTGGCTGACTGCTGCTTCCTCCGTGCACACCGGCACCACTACTGGCCGTGGTGGTAGGCTGCAGTGGAGCTGGTGCTCTACTCCGTGGCCGTTTGGCTCCACTGACACTGCTGCGACCCTGCTGCTGTCTCCTGGGCAACCCACCGACTGTTTTGCTCGCTGCCAAGCTGCCACCCTCTTCTCCTGATGATGCGGAAGAAATTGCCTGATGACGACGAGGCTGCCAAGTGCGATCAACCTCCTCATCATCAAGTAGGGTCTCCGCCTCACTACTAGCCCCCTCGGCTGCGTCTGGGTCAGGAGACAGACCTGTCTCTAGACCAGCTACCGAGCCACTCTCCTCGCCACTACTTCTTCGCCTGGCTGCTGAAAAGGCGGATGTCTCCCCCCGTTCCTGACCGCCCTCTGTTAGCTCTTCCTCACTGTACAGTGGGGCTGAGCCCACAGCATGCGATACTTCGCTTGGTGAGGGAACACCAAAGGACAGGGGCAGGTAGAGGACACGTGATTTCAGTGGGCTTGGTCCCGGGCCATGCCAACTAACGGTTGTGTCTGACGTACCCACCGACCGTTGGCTGTAGGTGTCAGAGGTGACCTGGGAAGAGGAAGACGACCGAGCCAACCAATCGACGACGGCAGGGTTGTCGGTGGAGACACGACCGCTGGATGACACCGGGAGCACTGGCCTCTGGCTGCGAATAGTGCTGCCTCGACCCCTTCCTCTGCTGCCACGTCTGCTCGCTCCTAAAACATTGCCTCCTCTGCCACTCCTCTGCATGTTGTCTGACATACTCTTTAATTAAACGATTATGTGTCCCTGAGTAACAATTCTGTGTCCCTGAGTAACAATTCTGTGTCTGTGCGAGTAACAATTCTGTGGCCCTAAGTAACAGTTCTGTGGCCCTCAGTAACAATTCTGTGTCCCTGATTAACGTTTCTGTGGCCCCAAGTAACAGTTCTGTGGCCCTCAGTAACAATTCTGTGTCTGTGCGAGTAACAATTCTGTGTCTGTGCGAGAAACAATTCTGTGGCCCTAAGTAAAGTTTCTGTGGCCCTAAGTAACAATTCTCTGGCACTCAGTAACAATTCTGTCTGTCCCTGAGTAACAATTCTCTGGCACTCAGTAACAATTCTGTCTGTCCCTGAGTAAAAATTCTGTGGCCCTAAGTAAAGTTTCTGGGGACCTGAGTAACAATTATCTGGCACTCCGTAACAATTCTGTCTGTCCCTGAGTAACAATTCTCTGGCACTCAGTAACAATTCTGTCTGTCCCTGAATAAAAATTCTCTGGCCCTAAGTAAAGTTTCTGTGGCCCTGAGTAACAATTCTCTGGCACTCCGTAACAATTCTGTCTGTCCCTGAGTAACAATTCTCTGGCACTCAGTAACAATTCTGTCTGTCCCTGAGTAAAAATTCTGTGGCCCTAATTAAAGTTTCTGGGGCTCTAAGTAACAATTCTCTGGCACTCCGTAACAATTCTGTCTGTCCCTGAGTAACAATTCTCTGGCACTCAGTAACAATTCTGTCTGTCCCTGAGTAAAAATTCTGTGGCCCTAAGTAAAGTTTCTGTGGCCCTGAGTAACAATTCTCTGGCACTCCGTAACAATTCTGTCTGTCCCTGAGTAACAATTCTCTGGCACTCAGTAACAATTCTGTCTGTCCCTGAGTAAAAATTCTGTGGCCCTAATTAAAGTTTCTGTGGCCCTAAGTAACAATTCTCTGGCACTCAGTAACAATTCTGTCTGTCCCTGAGTAACAATTCTCTGGCACTCCGTAACAATTCTGTCTGTCCCTGAGTAAAAATTCTGTGGCCCTAATTCAAGTTTCTGTGGCCCTAAGTAACAATTCTCTGGCACTCAGTAACAATTCTGTCTGTCCCTGAGTAACAATTCTCTGGCACTCAGTAACAATTCTGTCTGTCCCTGAGTAAAAATTCTGTGGCCCTAAGTAAAGTTTCTGGGGCCCTGAGTAACAATTATCTGGCACTCAGTAACAATTCTGTCTGTCCCTGAGTAACAATTCTCTGGCACTCAGTAACAATTCTGTCTGTCCCTGAGTAAAAATTCTGTGGCCCTAAGTAAAGTTTCTGTGGCCCTGAGTAACAATTCTCTGGCACTCCGTAACAATTCTGTCTGTCCCTGAGTAACAATTCTCTGGCACTCAGTAACAATTCTGTCTGTCCCTGAGTAAAAATTCTGTGGCCCTAATTAAAGTTTCTGTGGCCCTAAGTAACAATTCTCTGGCACTCAGTAACAATTCTGTCTGTCCCTGAGTAACAATTCTCTGGCACTCGGTAACAATTCTGTCTGTCCCTGAGTAACAATTCTCTGGCACTCAGTAACAATTCTGTCTGTCCCTGAGTAAAAATTCTGTGGCCCTAATTAAAGTTTCTGTGGCCCTAAGTAACAATTCTCTGGCACTCAGTAACAATTCTGTCTGTCCCTGAGTAAAAATTCTCTGGCCCTAAGTAAAGTTTCTGTGGCCCTGAGTAACAATTCTCTGGCACTCCGTAACAATTCTGTCTGTCCCTGAGTAACAATTCTCTGGCACTCAGTAACAATTCTGTCTGTCCCTGAGTAAAAATTCTGTGGCCCTAATTAAAGTTTCTGTGGCCCTAAGTAACAATTCTCTGGCACTCAGTAACAATTCTGTCTGTCCCTGAGTAACAATTCTCTGGCACTCGGTAACAATTCTGTCTGTCCCTGAGTAACAATTCTCTGGCACTCAGTAACAATTCTGTCTGTCCCTGAGTAAAAATTCTGTGGCCCTAATTAAAGTTTCTGTGGCCCTAAGTAACAATTCTCTGGCACTCAGTAACAATTCTGTCTGTCCCTGAGTAACAATTCTCTGGCACTCGGTAACAATTCTGTCTGTCCCTGAGTAACAATTCTCTGGCACTCAGTAACAATTCTGTCTGTCCCTGAGTAAAAATTCTGTGGCCCTAATTAAAGTTTCTGTGGCCCTAAGTAACAATTATCTGGCACTCAGTAACAATTCTGTCTGTCCCTGAGTAACAATTCTCTGGCACTCCGTAACAATTCTGTCTGTCCCTGAGTAACAATTCTCTGGCACTCAGTAACAATTCTGTCTGTCCCTGAGTAAAAATTCTGTGGCCCTAAGTAAAGTTTCTGTGGCCCTGAGTAACAATTCTCTGGCACTCCGTAACAATTCTGTCTGTCCCTGAGTAACAATTCTCTGGCACTCCGTAACAATTCTGTCTGTCCCTGAGTAAAAATTCTGTGGCCCTAATTAAAGTTTCTGTGGCCCTAAGTAACAATTCTCTGGCACTCAGTAACAATTCTGTCTGTCCCTGAGTAACAATTCTCTGGCACTCGGTAACAATTCTGTCTGTCCCTGAGTAACAATTCTCTGGCACTCAGTAACAATTCTGTCTGTCCCTGAGTAAAAATTCTGTGGGCCTAATTAAAGTTTCTGTGGCCCTAAGTAACAATTCTCTGGCACTCAGTAACAATTCTCTCTGTCCCTGAGTAACAATTCTCTGGCACTCAGTAACAATTCTGTCTCTCCCTGAGTAAAAATTCTGTGGGCCTAATTAAAGTTTCTGTGGCCCTAAGTAACAATTCTCTGGCACTCAGTAACAATTCTCTCTGTCCCTGAGTAACAATTCTCTGGCACTCAGTAACAATTCTGTCTGTCCCTGAGTAAAAATTCTGTGGCCCTAATGAAAGTTTCTGTGGCCCTAAGTAACAATTCTCTGGCACTCAGTAACAATTCTGTCTGTCCCTGAGTAACAATTCTCTGGCACTCGGTAACAATTCTGTCTGTCCCTGAGTAACAATTCTCTGGCACTCAGTAACAATTCTGTCTGTCCCTGAGTAAAAATTCTGTGGCCCTAATTAAAGTTTCTGTGGCCCTAAGTAACAATTCTCTGGCACTCATTAACAATTCTGTCTGTCCCTGAGTAACAATTCTCTGGCACTCGGTAACAATTCTGTCTGTCCCTGAGTAACAATTCTCTGGCACTCAGTAACAATTCTGTCTGTCCCTGAGTAAAAATTCTGTGGCCCTAATTAAAGTTTCTGTGGCCCTAAGTAACAATTCTCTGGCACTCAGTAACAATTCTGTCTGTCCCTGAGTAACAATTCTCTGGCACTCCGTAACAATTCTGTCTGTCCCTGAGTAACAATTCTCTGGCACTCCGTAACAATTCTGTCTGTCCCTGAGTATGAATTCTGTGGCCCTAACTAGCGTTTCTTTGTCCCTAAGTAACAGTTCTGTGGCCCTCAGTAACAGTTCTGTGTCTGTGCGAGTAACAATTCTGTGTCTGTGCGAGTAACAATTCTGTGGCCCTAAGTAACAGTTCTGTGGCCTTCAGTAACAATTCTGTGTCTGTGCGAGTAACAATTCTGTGTCTGTGCGAGTAACAATTCTGTGGCCCTAAGTAAAGTTTCTGTGGCCCTAAGTAACAATTCTCTGGCACTCAGTAACAATTCTGTCTGTCCCTGAGTAACAATTCTCTGGCACTCAGTAACAATTCTGTCTGTCCCTGAGTAAAAATTCTGTGGCCCTAAGTAAAGTTTCTGTGGCCCTGAGTAACAATTCTCTGGCACTCAGTAACAATTCTGTCTGTCCCTGAGTAACAATTCTCTGGCACTGAGTAACAATTCTGTCTGTCCCTGAGTAAAAATTCTGTGGCCCTAATTAAAGTTTCTGTGGCCCTAAGTAACAATTCTCTGGCACTCAGTAACAATTCTGTCTGTCCCTGAGTAACAATTCTCTGGCACTCAGTAACAATTCTGTCTGTCCCTGAGTAACAATTCTGTGGCCCTAATAACGTTTCTGTGGCCCTAAGTAACAATTCTCTGGCACTGAGTAACAATTCTGTCTGTCCCTGATTATGAATTCTGTGGCCCTAACTAGCGTTTCTTTGTCCCTAAATAACGATTCTGTGGCCCTCATTAACAAGTCTGTGTCCCTGAGTAATGGTTCTCTGTCCCTAAGTAACTTTTCTCTGTCCCCAATTATCGTTTCTGTGGCCCTAACTCTGTCCCTGTCCCTAGTACAGAGCGGTCTGCCTCTGTTCAATAACTGCAGGCAAATGAAGAATTCCAAAATGGCCGCTATTTATAGCTCGACCATTACACAGTGCTGGCTGGCTGGCTGCTGATAGGCTGATGCGATCACATGTAGTTGAGGCATGCATTATGGGTCAGCACGCCTTGTCTGCGCGCCTTCCCAGACATCCCCGCTCCGTCGCCGCACATGTCAGCCGCCATTTTCTGAAAAATTTCGATTCGCGCGTCCGAATTAGGCTATTTTTCGGATTCGGCACGAATCGAAATTTTTCAGATATTCGACTCGAATTCCACTTCGGATACTTCGATTCGCTCATCTCTAATAATGAGTTATGTAAATTAAAGTAGATCAAGCTTCTAGTTGTTAAAGTTGCTGTAAGCCTCAGACATGAAATATGAACAGATCATATCCTTCTATAGTGTGTATTTGTCTCTATCCAGAGCACTAATTGTTATTTCTCTCTGCTGCCTTGTTCCTCTGCTATCAGCATAATTCACTTCTGACAAGTTTTCCTGACACCAAATGGGAAAAGGTGACATAGGAGGGACCTCCAGCACACAGCCTGTGATTGACAGCCTCATCTCTTTTCCTGTGTGCTGTGTAATCAGCTTCCCACTAATCAGCTCTCAGAGCTCCCCTCACCGAGCTCTGCAGTTTGCAATTTCAGTTCTCTACCCCCTATTTTCTGAAAGCCCAAAAAAGCTTTATGAATTCTGTATTTTGAATGGTTGAAGATAAGGGAAGACAGATAAACAAGTACAACCTATGTAGGAGGATTTGTCTCATATCTGTATCACCTGAGGTCATTTACTTCACTGGGTATATGTAAGGGTTTACAACCACTTTAACTAAGTTAAGTGTATATATGAATCTATTCCAATCACTATAGGAGTATTTACATAAACACAGTGAGATCTGAGGATTCTTGACAAAAGTAGTTCAATCTGCAAAGCATCACAACCATAGAATGTATACACCCACGGCTGCTGCCTCTGCAGCTAAAGGGGATAGTGGTAAAACATCTGCTTAACTGTAAGGTTTTACCACCCCAAACCCTTATGTGTGAAGAAGCCCTAATAGTGCAGCCAGTCACAGTATCTCTCTAGTCACAGTGTTACCAGATCAGTGTAGCTGTAAACAGTGTTACTAATTGTCACCACATCAGACCAGAACAGCCAGTAGCAGTTTTTCCTGATCACTGCCAAACTAATCCCAGTGTCACCAGACCAGTGTATGCCAACAACAATGTGGCTCAAAGGTGTGAATAGGCTTATTTATGTTTGTATCTGCAAATGTATCAATCTAAACAATATAAATTTATATGTGTCATTGTTAACTATATATTGTATGAAGCATATGTAATTGGAAATATTTTAATATGACCCTTTTTTGTATTTAGTATACAGTATGTTGCTACCTCCTTGGTTGGTCCTTAATTGGTCCTGCAGAAGCTGCCTGACAAAAGTGTTGACTTTATTGGATCTATCACCACAAGGCCAATGGAATTGATTGCATAATATGGCTAAGTTTAGATACCAGGATTGTGGGTGATAGCCAGCAGCTATTGCTGCCTAATGAGGAGTATACATTGTAGCTCATATGTTGATTTTAGGATCAAATTGATCCAAACTGGATTTTAAGATGTATTGATCTATGTAAAAAAGCTTTGTTTATATTTTGTATATCAGCATGGTCTTATTCTGTAGTAGCAAAGTCCAACATATCATTTTTTGTTTTTGATTTATGCATTTTGGATGTTACATAGTTAGCCTGGCTGAAAAAAGACAGAAGTCCATTCAGTTCAACCATTAAAAAAAAAGTTATAATCCTACAACTACAGTTTATCCAGAGGAAGGCAAAAAACCCCAGCAAAGCATGATCCAATTTGTTCCTGCAGGTGAAAAAATTCCTTCTGATCCCCAGAGAGGCAATAGGATATTCCCTGGATCAACTTTACCTAGAAATGTTAGTATCCAGTTATATTCTGTGTCTCCAAGAAATAATCTAGGCTTTTTTTAAAGCAATCCACTGAGCTGGCCAGAACCAACTCCTGAGGGAGTATAGCCAACATTTTCACAGCTCTCACTGTGAAAAAACCTTTCCGTGTTTGGAGATTAAATTTCTTTTCTTCCAGATGTAAAGAGTGCCCCCTTGTCCTCTGTGATGACCTCAAGGTGAATAACTCTACACCGAGTTCACTATATGAACCACTGATGTATTTATGCATGTTGATCATATCCCCCCTTAATCTCCTCTTCTCAAGAGATAATAAATTCAGTTCCTCTAATCTTTCCTCATAGCTGAGCTACTCCATGCCTCTTATCAGTTTGGTTGCGCCTCTCTGTACTTTCTCCAGTTCCCCAATGTTCTTTTTGTGAATTGGTGCCCAAAAATTAACTGCAAATTTCAAATGAAGTCTTACTAATGATTTGTACAGCGGTAATATGATATCTCTCTCTCTGGAGTCTATACCTCTTTTAATACAAGAGAGGATTTTGCTCGCTTTAGAAACTGCAGCTTGGCATTGCATGCCATTATTAAGCATGTGATCTACCAGAACTCCCAGATCCTTCTCCACCATTGATTCCCCCAGTTGTACCCCCACAGTATTTATGATGCATGCATATTCTTAGCCCTCAAGTCCATAACCTTACATTTATCAATGTTAAACCTCATTTGCCACATAGTTGCCCAATTAAACAGTGCATTGAGGTTGGCTTGTAAGTTGGAGACATCCTGTAAGGACATTATTCCACTGTACAGCTTGGTGTCATCTGCAAAGACTGAAATGGCATTTTTAATCCCAGACCCTATATCGTTTATAAATATATTAAAAAGTAAGGGTCCCAACACTGAACCTTGGGGTACACCATTGACAACCCTAGACCATTCAGAGTATGAATCATTAACCACCACTCTCTGAATACAATCTTTTAGCCAGTTTTCTATCCATTTACATACAGATTTTTCCAAGCCTGTAGACTTTACCTTACACATTAGCTGTGTGTGGGGGAACTGTGTTAAACGCTTTTGCAAAATCCAAGTATACCACATCCACAGCCACCCCTCTGTCCAAGGTTTTGCTCACCTCCTCATAAAAAGAAATCAGATTTGTTTGGCAACTTCTGTCTTTCATGAATCCATGCTGTCTGTTGCTTAAATATTTTTTCCAGCAAAACTCATCTATGTGGTCTTTTATTAAATCCTCCAGTATCTTCCCATCTATAGAAGTTAACCTAGCAGGTCTATAATTACTTAGTAAAGATTTTGACCCCTTTTTAAATATAGGCACCATACTGGCCTTAACGCCAATCCTGTGATACTATGCCAGTCATTAAAGAGTCCCTAAAAATTTAAAATAATGGCTTTGAAATGACAGAGCTCAATTTTTTAAGGACCCATGGGTGTATGCCATATGGTCCTGGAGCTTTATTCACCTTTATTCTGTCTAAATATTTTTGGATCATATCAATTGTGAGCCAATGTGGATCATCTGGAGCTGTGTCAATACCATGCTCATTATGGACAAGAGCTCCCCTATGTTCCTTTATATACACAGAGCTGAAGAAGGTATTTACCTCCCTAGTGGTATGATTCTGTCAGTATTTCTGCTGCAAGTTCGCACATCACTAATCTTAGTCGCAACATCGTTTTCAGTGTCTGATGACGAATTTCCCCACGAATCATCACTCAATTCTGCAAGTGGTTCTAATTTACTATTGCTGTTCTTTAGCTGGTCTGAAACCGCTTTTGATTTAAAGGGATGCTTTTTGGACGCCATGGATATTTCTCAGTTTTCAGGCAGAAAGAACAGTAAAAATGCAGGCAGGGCACAGGACAAAGCACTAGGGATAAAATGTATGTGAAATGGTTTTATACAGTAACGTTTTACTATGTAATTTTAGTGTATTGAGTGAATGTCACTTTTTAAAATTTTAAAATTTCCTACCGGTTACGTCCCCGTACGTCCCGACGTCACAGGGAACAGAACCCGGAAGACGGATGCTGGCATCGGCCGGAGGAGATTTTTTTTTTTATTTTTAGCCTTTTAAACTTGTTGCCCATGGGAATATATTTTGCAGTGTGTTCACATACAGTCTTTTTGAAGAACTCCCATTTCTGTGTTGTGTTCATTGATGCCAATATTCCCTCGCACTCTAAGTCTTAGAGAGCAGCTCTCAGCCTTGGAAAATTAGCTCTCTTAAAATTGAGTGGTTTTATTTTTCCCATATGTGCTTGCTGTACAATAATAACAATAAATTAAATCATATGGTCACTGCTACCCAGATGTTCTTTTATATGGACATTCGTGATAAGCTCTGAATAGTTTGAGATATACCAGGTCCAGCAGAGCATCATTCCTAGTTGGGGCCTCTATGAACTGAACCATAAAATTGTCCTGTAGTAGGTTTAAAAATGTTTGCACTTTAACTGTTCCTGCAGTACCATTACTCCAGTCAATTTACGGGTAGTTAAAATCCCCCATTATTATCACTGTCCCAGCCCTTGCAGCCCTTTCAGTCTGTGCAAGGAGCTGAGTCTCCACCTCCTCATTAACACTGGGAGGCTTATAACAAACTCCAATGATTATCTTTGTAGTACACACCCCCATGTGCAGTTCCAAACATAATGCTTCAGCCTCATCACACTCTCCATCTATGTTCTCTTTCACACTCACTCTGAGATCACTTCTCACATAGAGACAGACACCACCACCTGTCCTATTTACCCTGTCTCTCCAAAAGAGAACATAGCCAGGAATATTAATAACCCAGTCATGTGAAGAATGAAGCCAAGATTTAGCAATACCTATTAAATCTGTTCATGCACCAAAGCTTCCAACTGTTTTGCTTGGCAGACTTCTGGCATTGATGAACAAACACTTTAATTCATTGACACCATGTGCACATGTATTTTGCATATTTTTTATTTTCATACAAATTGTACCATATCTTCAGCAACATATTTGGAGGACATACCCAGACCCCACTGGACTGAAGATTGTGGGGCTAGCCTGGAATGTGAACTTTGAGCACTGGCTTTCACTTAAAATCTGTTTTCTGCAGTTGGTTTGAGTTCTGGTATTAAGATCTGGTATACCTGTCCAACCCCTATTGGCATTGGCTCAGATTTGTACATCCATGTCAGAGTCGATTAATGAGAGCTCTCCATTTCAAGGTCTAACCAATATACCATGTAAATTTTGGATTAAAATGTCTAAGGCACTTTGTTTTAGCTGTAATGGTCTCTTGCAAGCTCATAAGGCTTTATCTTGCATGGACGAAATGTCTGTCCACATACATAGGGTGCTGTAGCTTTGCACCTGGCACATTGAGTATACCCTTAAGAAATATGTAATTCGCTCACCTTTTATGGGTAGAAACCTCTTCCATTCTGTCTTTGAACATGTCATTACTGACACCTCTGGTGGATGGAATATACAATTACCTCAGTGCAGAAGGTCTGTAGATGAGGAGGAACCATTTTTCCTCTGCTTCTGCAGGGGTAACCTGTTGATATTAACAGTCTTTATCCCATCCAAGGGGCAGATCTTGAGGCCACAAATGCTTGGTATAATCTGCTTATTCCTCTGCATAAGGAACACCCACAAGTTTTACTGTATGTGGGAGGCTGTCTGTTGTCCTGCTGAATAATTCATTGTTTATTATCCTTTTTTTGTGTTATTGGTCTTATGCACTGTTTGCTCACAAAGCTCTCTGCTTGCTCAGCTCTATAAAAAAAAAGATTTGACTGGACATACACTTTAACGTTTATTCCAGTAGTAGTGTGCTTTTATTTTTTTATTGCTGTTGAAATTTGGCTACATATTGTGACAGCCACCACTGCATGTTGCATCATAATTTTTATGTCATATAGATAGGTATGTATATAGGTATGCTTTGTTTAAAAGTTATATTTTATTTTACCTTGTAAAAGAAAATTGGACATCTATTGTCTGTCATTTATATAACTATGCATAATCTCATTGTTGGTGAGTCAGCCACCCAGATCACCTGAGGACTTAGCAAAAATTGCTTTATAAATGGCTGAAACAGGTGTCCCTTTCTCATTATCATTGCTACCCTGTTGTGACAGTGCCAGTGATGCAGTAGGATGCTTGCAATATGGCTAGGCATACCAGTGCTATTGGGATGTGTTAGCATTTAGCAGAGAGCATGACTATCTATCTCAGCAATAGATGACAGAAGGAAAAGATAAAGTAGCATTGGAAATAAAAAATACATGTGGAGGTTGAATAGAGTTTTCTGGACAACATTAGAGGATAGTGCAGGTAGAACACATTCCAAAGGGGCAGGGAATTGTTTCTTCCTATGCATTCCTGTCTACAGTCTGCAGAGTGCGATGTGGTACTGAAGTTTTTATTATTTCATCCAATGGTAATTTTTTAATATTTTTCAGAAGGGCCTGCTCCAAAATGCAGAAGACATCTGAATCAGTCATCACTTATATTTAACTAAGATAGCTAGATGCTTAGCATTATGTATTCACCATATTAAAATAACGATGCAGTTATCCTTTAAGTGTGACCCCCCCATCTCATAAAACTGTAAATCCTATATTTAAATATTGCTATGATAAAAGGCAACACAAAATTAGTTGGCATTTAATATATGTAATGTCCCAGTTACTTGTGCTGTCTTTATGAACTGAATAGTTCAGCATGACTCACACACTACAGGAAATCAATGTGCCACTTTCAGCAGATGCTATAAAGCCGTTCAGGGAAAGTGATAAGCTCCAAGCAACACACTTTCAAGTATTTGCATATAGTTTTGAACAAGTATTCATTTCATATGTACGTTATGGTGAATGTAATGCAAAAATTGTTTCACTGACAAATCTGATCTCAAGCTTTAAGGAAATCCTACTGGTATAAGGAAAAGCTTTCAGGAAAAGCTATGATCAGAAATATTTTGAATGTAGAGTTTGTTTGTTTTCAGTTGCTAAAGCAATTTGTGGTGTCCAAAGGCAGCATTGTAGCCTTTTGGTACTAAAGTCCTGAAAATGGAATACAATTTCAATACAATTTAGAAAAAGTCTTTAGTCAACTTTAGGTATGTAAGATGGGCTTGCACAAGAGGCTTGAATCATTAGGGTTCATCACAATAGGAGAAAGGAAATGATACAGAGGCTGTCAGCAAAATTAATTTTTTACTTAGTGTATAGTAGAATATTTAATAGTTGTATATTGTGTTCATGTCCCAGTGCTTCTTGCCATGCATGCTTACACACTGCATGCTTATACTTTTCCCAATACAAGATTTTGAGACTCCAAAAGCATAGGATTGCTCTGTGCTTCAAAATATATTCATACTTTATAAATGTATGTACATATTAAATACATGTATAATAATAAATTTGCTAATTAAGTATATTTCTAACATTAATTGCCATTTTTATGTGACTATGCACATGTTTATGTTTTTTCACACAATTGCCATTACTAGAGATGAGCGAAGAAATGAAAAATTCGATTCGACTGATTCGGCGAATTCGTGGACAATATTCGATTCGAGTCGAATAAATTCGCTGTGAATTTAACTTAAAAAAGGGTGTTTCTAGGCTTCAGAGAGACTTAATATTAGTGCAGAACACTGTACCTTTAATTTAAATGCCCTTGGAGTCTGCTGGGGAAGAGAAATAATACTGTCTGTCAGTATGACATGCAGATGAGTGCCGTCGATCTTAGAATCACTGCACACTTCACTCCTTTGGCCAGTCACGGGGCCAAAACCAGTGTTTGGAGCCACAGTGTGGCGGTGGAGGCAGCAACAATGGGAGGCCATACAGCAAGCTATGACAAAATGGAAACCAGCAGGAGCGTGAGGAGACCTGAAAGTGGCACATGGCAGAGTGGGAGCAATGGGAGGCGGTACAGGGACCCAGGTCACACTGTGGGCCCAGCAGCAGCGTGACCAGGCGGTACGGGGGCCCATGGCCGATATGGGGCTTGGTGGCACCTATGGAAGGCCTGTAATCTGCCAGCAACCTATGACAAAATGGACAACCGCAGGAGTGTGAGGAGATTTCAAAGTGGCACATGGCAGAGTGGAAGCAATGGGAGGCCGTACAGGGACCCAGGTCACACTGTGGGACCAGCATCAGCGTGAACAGGCGGTACGGGGGCCCATGGCCGATTTGACCTCATTCATCCCATAGTCCTGCCGACTCACGAATAGCGTGGCCTCCTCAAAGGGCCTGAGCAAGCGCAGGTGTCACACATGAGCTGACAATGGCTGACATCTAAGTTACACAGGGAGTACCTTTATCCGCTTTTAACATCAGGAAATCTGTGATGGCCTTTAGCTGTTCGTAAAGGCGGTCTAACATATGTAGGGTTGAATTACACCTTGTTGCAACGTCACAGCATGAGGAGTCGGTACGGGGGCCCATGGCAGATTACATGTCTGGCAGCAGCAATGGGAGGCCCGTAATCTGCCAGCACCCTATGTCAAAAAATTTAACACACCAGCAGTGTGAAGAGACCTGAAAGTGGCACATGGCAGCAGAGTGTGGCGATGGAGACAGCAGCAATGGGAGGCCGTACAGGGACCCATGAGAGACTCTGGACTTGGCAGCAGCATGAGGAGGCGGTATATAGGGGCCCATGGCAGATTAGGGGCCTGGCAGCAGCTATGTGAGGCCCGTAATCTGCCTGCACCCTATGTCAAAAAATTAAACACACCAGCAGTGTGAAGAGACCTGAAAGTGGCACATGGCAGCAGAGTGTGGCGATGGAGACAGCAGCAATGGGAGGCCGTACAGGGACCCATGAGAGACTCTAGACTTGGCAGCAGCATGAGGAGGCGGTATATAGGGGCCCATGGCAGATTAGGGGCCTGGCAGCAGCTATGTGAGGCCCGTAATCTGCCTGCACCCTATGTCAAAAAATTAAACACACCAGCAGTGTGAAGAGACCTGAAAGTGGCACATGGCAGAGTGTGGCGATGGAGA
This sequence comes from Staurois parvus, assembly GCF_062004578.1. Taxonomy (NCBI): domain Eukaryota; kingdom Metazoa; phylum Chordata; class Amphibia; order Anura; family Ranidae; genus Staurois; species Staurois parvus. The sequence continues at coordinate 3,514,380 of NW_028317841.1, read as the reverse complement.
CAGCAGCAATGGGAGGCCGTACAGGGACCCATGACAGACTCTAGACTTGGCAGCAGCATGAGGAGGCGGTATATAGGGGCCCATGGCAGATTAGGGGCCTGGCAGCAGCTATGTGAGGCCCGTAATCTGCCTGCACCCTATGTCAAAAAATTTAACACACCAGCAGTGTGAAGAGACCTGAAAGTGGCACATGGCAGCAGAGTGTGGCGATGGAGACAGCAGCAATGGGAGGCCGTACAGGGACCCATGACAGACTCTAGACTTGGCAGCAGCATGAGGAGGCGGTATATAGGGGCCCATGGCAGATTAGGGGCCTGGCAGCAGCTATGTGAGGCCCGTAATCTGCCTGCACCCTATGTCAAAAAATTAAACACACCAGCAGTGTGAAGAGACCTGAAAGTGGCACATGGCAGAGTGTGGCGATGGAGACAGCAGCAATGGGAGGCCGTACAGGGACCCATGACAGACTCTAGACTTGGCAGCAGCATGAGGAGGCGGTATATAGGGGCCCATGGCAGATTAGGGGCCTGGCAGCAGCTATGTGAGGCCCGTAATCTGCCTGCACCCTATGTCAAAAAATTAAACACACCAGCAGTGTGAAGAGACCTGAAAGTGGCACATGGCAGCAGAGTGTGGCGATGGAGACAGCAGCAATGGGAGGCCGTACAGGGACCCATGACAGACTCTGGACTTGGCAGCAGCATGAGGAGGCGGTATATAGGGGCCCATGGCAGATTAGGGGCCTGGCAGCAGCTATGTGAGGCCCGTAATCTGCCTGCACCCTATGTCAAAAAATTAAACACACCAGCAGTGTGAAGAGACCTGAAAGTGGCACATGGCAGAGTGTGGCGATGGAGACAGCAGCAATGGGAGGCCGTACAGGGACCCATGAGAGACTCTAGACTTGGCAGCAGCATGAGGAGGCGGTATATAGGGGCCCATGGCAGATTAGGGGCCTGGCAGCAGCTATGTGAGGCCCGTAATCTGCCTGCACCCTATGTCAAAAAATTTAACACACCAGCAGTGTGAAGAGACCTGAAAGTGGCACATGGCAGCAGAGTGTGGCGATGGAGACAGCAGCAATGGGAGGCCGTACAGGGACCCATGACAGACTCTGGACTTGGCAGCAGCATGAGGAGGCGGTATATAGGGGCCCATGGCAGATTAGGGGCCTGGCAGCAGCTATGTGAGGCCCGTAATCTGCCTGCACCCTATGTCAAAAAATTTAACACACCAGCAGTGTGAAGAGACCTGAAAGTGGCACATGGCAGCAGAGTGTGGCGATGGAGACAGCAGCAATGGGAGGCCGTACAGGGACCCATGAGAGACTCTGGACTTGGCAGCAGCATGAGGAGGCGGTATATAGGGGCCCATGGCAGATTAGGGGCCTGGCAGCAGCTATGTGAGGCCCGTAATCTGCCTGCACCCTATGTCAAAAAATTAAACACACCAGCAGTGTGAAGAGACCTGAAAGTGGCACATGGCAGAGTGTGGCGATGGAGACAGCAGCAATGGGAGGCCGTACAGGGACCCATGAGAGACTCTAGACTTGGCAGCAGCATGAGGAGGCGGTATATAGGGGCCCATGGCAGATTAGGGGCCTGGCAGCAGCTATGTGAGGCCCGTAATCTGCCTGCACCCTATGTCAAAAAATTTAACACACCAGCAGTGTGAAGAGACCTGAAAGTGGCACATGGCAGCAGAGTGTGGCGATGGAGACAGCAGCAATGGGAGGCCGTACAGGGACCCATGACAGACTCTGGACTTGGCAGCAGCATGAGGAGGCGGTATATAGGGGCCCATGGCAGATTAGGGGCCTGGCAGCAGCTATGTGAGGCCCGTAATCTGCCTGCACCCTATGTCAAAAAATTTAACACACCAGCAGTGTGAAGAGACCTGAAAGTGGCACATGGCAGCAGAGTGTGGCGATGGAGACAGCAGCAATGGGAGGCCGTACAGGGACCCATGAGAGACTCTGGACTTGGCAGCAGCATGAGGAGGCGGTATATAGGGGCCCATGGCAGATTAGGGGCCTGGCAGCAGCTATGTGAGGCCCGTAATCTGCCTGCACCCTATGTCAAAAAATTTAACACACCAGCAGTGTGAAGAGACCTGAAAGTGGCACATGGCAGCAGAGTGTGGCGATGGAGACAGCAGCAATGGGAGGCCGTACAGGGACCCATGACAGACTCTGGACTTGGCAGCAGCATGAGGAGGCGGTATATAGGGGCCCATGGCAGATTAGGGGCCTGGCAGCAGCTATGTGAGGCCCGTAATCTGCCTGCACCCTATGTCAAAAAATTTAACACACCAGCAGTGTGAAGAGACCTGAAAGTGGCACATGGCAGCAGAGTGTGGCGATGGAGACAGCAGCAATGGGAGGCCGTACAGGGACCCATGAGAGACTCTGGACTTGGCAGCAGCATGAGGAGGCGGTATATAGGGGCCCATGGCAGATTAGGGGCCTGGCAGCAGCTATGTGAGGCCCGTAATCTGCCTGCACCCTATGTCAAAAAATTTAACACACCAGCAGTGTGAAGAGACCTGAAAGTGGCACATGGCAGCAGAGTGTGGCGATGGAGACAGCAGCAATGGGAGGCCGTACAGGGACCCATGACAGACTCTAGACTTGGCAGCAGCATGAGGAGGCGGTATATAGGGGCCCATGGCAGATTAGGGGCCTGGCAGCAGCTATGTGAGGCCCGTAATCTGCCTGCACCCTATGTCAAAAAATTAAACACACCAGCAGTGTGAAGAGACCTGAAAGTGGCACATGGCAGAGTGTGGCGATGGAGACAGCAGCAATGGGAGGCCGTACAGGGACCCATGACAGACTCTAGACTTGGCAGCAGCATGAGGAGGCGGTATATAGGGGCCCATGGCAGATAAGGGGCCTGGCAGCAGCTATGTGAGGCCCGTAATCTGCCTGCACCCTATGTCAAAAAATTAAACACACCAGCAGTGTGAAGAGACCTGAAAGTGGCACATGGCAGCAGAGTGTGGCGATGGAGACAGCAGCAATGGGAGGCCGTACAGGGACCCATGAGAGACTCTGGACCTAGCAGCAGCATGAGGAGGCGGTATATAGGGGCCTATGGCAGATTAGGGGCCTGGCAGCAGCTATAGGAGGCCCGTAATCTGCCAGCACCCTATGTCAAAAAATTAAACACACCAGCAGTGTGAGGAGACCTGAAAGTGGCACATGTTTGAGGCATGATTCATGGCGGATTTAGTCAGTTGTGTCAGGAACTGGTGGTTTGAAATCCAGACTAATCCACGCCTGATTCATTTTCACAAACGTGAGTCTCTCCACACTTTGGGTGGACAGTCGTGTCCTCCGCGGAGTTACAATACCTCCTGCCGCACTAAACACGCGCTCCGATGCCACGCTACTGGCCGGGCATGACAGCCTTTCAAGGGCAAATTCAGCTAGTTGGGGCCAAAGGTCAAGTTTCGTTGCCCAGTAGTCAAGGGGATTGTCTACCTCGGTTGGCAGGGTGCTGTCCAAGTAGGCCCAAGCCTGTTGTTTGAGCTCCTGCTCCAGGTCCACCTGATGCTGCTGCTGCTGCTGCGGCTGGTTAGTAGTTTCCTCACTGCGCTGGTGAAGAAAGCTACTCATCATCGACTGCAGACTGAGGCAGCCACTGCTGGTGGAGCTGCCACTGCTCCTACCACCCCACCCCTCCCCTGCTGCCATGCCAGCGGAACGCGAGCGCACAGGGCCCACAGTGTCTGAGGATGGACGTTGGCGCACAAAGGCAGAGACCAACTGACTACATAGGTGGTTTTTATAGTACGTAATTTTGGCCTCCCTCTCAGCAGGTGTGAAAAAGGCCACCATTTTGGACCGGTAGCGAGGGTCCAACAAGGTGGACAGCCAAAAGTCATCCCTCTGTCTGATGGTTATTATTCGGCTGTCGCTACGCAAGCAACCGAGCATGCTATGGGCCATTTGTGACAAGGAATGCGAGGGACTCCCTGCCTCCATCTCCACAGCATACTGCCACGGTGCGTCTGGGTCCTCTGTCTCCTCCTCCTCCTCCTCTACCAGATGCTCCTGCTCCTCCACTCCTGTCCGCTGAGTGGAAAAACCACCCATTTCACTCAATAATTCCTGAGCACAAATGTCCTCCTCTACCTCCTCCTCTTCTTCCTGTCCTGCCCCCACAGGGGTCATGTGGCGTTGAGATCTGTGCGCCACGTCTACCGCACCCTGACCAGCCATTGTTAACAGCATTTGTTCCAGGACGTGCAACAGAGGAATGACGTCGTTCATCCCATAGTCCTGCCGACTCACGAATAGCGTGGCCTCCTCAAAGGGCCTGAGCAAGCGGCAGGTGTCACGCATGAGCTGCCAATGGCTGACATCTAAGTTACACAGGGGAGTACCTTTATCCGCTTGTAACATCAGGAAATCGGTGATGGCCTTTTGCTGCTCGTAAAGGCGGTCTAACATGTGTAGGGTTGAATTCCACCTTGTTGCAACGTCGCAGATCAGGCGATGCTGTGGAATTCCGTTCTGCCGCTGCAGCTCAATGAGGGTGTTCTTTGCGGTGTAGGAATGGCTGAAATGCATGCACAGTTTACGTGACATTTTAAGGATGTCTTGCAGTGGGATGGTGGATTTTAGGAACCGCTTGACAACCAGATTGAACACGTGAGCCATGCATGGCGCATGGCACAACCTTCCTTGACGCAGAGCAGACACCATGTTCTTTCCGTTGTCAGTCAACATGGTTCCGATTTTTAGTTTGCGCGGAGACAGCCATCTGTCGATTTCTCTGTTCATTACACTCAGCAGTTCCTCCCCTGTGTGACTACGTTCGCCAAGGCATACCAGGTGCAGCACAGCGTGACACCGTTGCGCCCTGCACATGTGATATGCCGGTCGGGTAATGGGACTTGGCACGGGGGTGGCGGCTGAGGACACGGCGGAAAAAGAGGTGGTAGAGGCGGACATGCTTGCTGGACCAAGGACGTGCAAACGTGGAGGCAAAAGCGTCGTGACCTGTCCAAGTTGCTGGTGCGGCTGTGCCGGCACCACGTTCACCCAGTGGGCCGTAAATGACATGTACTGTCCCTGACCGTAGTTACAGCTCCACACGTCGGCGCTGCCGTGCACTTTGGCAGAGACCGACATGCTCAAAGACTGGCCCACCATCTCTTCTACATGTGAATGCAGGGCTGGCACTGCCTTTTGGGCAAAGAAATGACGGCTTGGCACTCTCCACCGCGGCGCGGCACAAGCCATCATTTCTCGGAAAGGTGCTGAGTCCACCAGTTGGAAAGGGAGGGACTGCAGCACCAGCAACTTGGACAGGAGGACGTTCAGCTTTTGCACCGTCGGGTGCGTGCTCGCAAACTGTTGTCTCTTGGATACGGATTCCAAGAAAGACTGTTGACGGAATCCGAGAAGAGGAGTAGCAGGAGAAGGAGCATCTGAACGAGCGGAAGATGCCAATGAGCGACAACTCCCCTCAGCAGAGGTGTTGGAGCCTTGACTGGCTGATAGAGGGCGATTGACGACGTCGGGTGACGGAGCAAGTAACGGAGCGGGTGATGGAGCGGGGGCTGGGGCAGGCAGAACCGCCGTATGTTTATCACGGTTTTCCCAGGCCACCGAATGGTGACGCTGCATATGCTGACGCAACGCTGTAGTCCCAACATGGGCCCCCTGGCCACGCTTGCATTTCTGGCCACATAGTCGACATACGGCTACGTTTACTTCCTCGGGCGGCTTGAGGAAAAATTGCCACACCACCGAGTAGGAAACTTTGCCCCCGCTACTCTTCACTGGCTGACTGCTACTTCCTCCGTGCGCACCGGCACCACTACTGGCCGTGGTGGTAGGCTGCAGTGGAGCTGGTGCTCTACTCCGTGGACGTTTGGCTCCACTGACACTGATGCGACCCTGCTGCTGTCTCCTGGGCAACCCACCGACTGTTTTGCTCGCTGCCAAGCTGCCACCCTCTTCTCCTGATGATGCGGAAGAAATTGCCTGATGACGACGAGGCTGCCAAGTGCGATCAACCTCCTCATCATCAAGTAGGGTCTCCGCCTCACTACTAGCCCCCTCGGCTGCGTCTGGGTCAGGAGACAGACCTGTCTCTAGACCGGCTACCGAGCCACTCTCCTCGCCAGTACTTGTTCGCTTGGCTGCTGAAAAGGCCGATGTCTCCCCCCGTTCCTGACCGCCCTCTGTTAGCTCTTCCTCACTGTACAGTGGGGCTGAGCCCACAGCATGCGATACTTCGCTTGGTGAGGGAACAGCAAAGGACAGGGGCAGGTAGAGGACACGTGATTTCAGTGGGCTTGGTCCCGGGCCATGCCAACTAACGGTTGTGTCTGACGTACCCACCGACCGTTGGCTGTAGGTGTCAGAGGTGACCTTGGAAGAGGAAGACGACCGAGCCAACCAATCAATGACGGCAGGGTTGTCGGTGGAGACACGACCGCTGGATGACACCGGGAGCACTGGCCTCTGGCTGCGAATACTGCTGCCTCGACCCCTTCCTCTGCTGCCACGTCTGCTCGCTCCTAAAACATTGCCTCCTCTGCCACTCCTCTGCATATTGTCTGACATACTATTTAATTCAACGATTAGGTGTCCCTGAGTAACAATTCTCTGGCACTCAGTAACAATTCTGTCTGTCCCTGAGTATGAATTCTGTGGCCCTGAGTAACAATTCTGTGTCTGTGCGAGTAACAATTCTGTGTCTGTGCGAGTAACAATTCTGTGTCTGTGCAAGTAACAATTTTGTGTCTGTGCGAGTAACAATTCTCTGGCACTCAGTAACAATTCTGTCTGTCCCTGAGTAACAATTCTCTGGCACTCAGTAACAATTCTGTCTGTCCCTGAGTAACAATTCTCTGGCACTCAGTAACAATTCTGTCTGTCCCTGAGTATGAATTCTGTGGCCCTGAGTAACAATTCTGTGTCTGTGCGAGTAACAATTCTGTGTCTGTGCAAGTAACAATTTTGTGTCTGTGCGAGTAACAATTCTCTGGCACTCAGTAACAATTCTGTCTGTCCCTGAGTAACAATTCTCTGGCACTCAGTAACAATTCTGTCTGTCCCTGAGTATGAATTCTGTGGCCCTGAGTAACAATTCTGTGTCTGTGCGAGTAACAATTCTGTGTCTGTGCAAGTAACAATTTTGTGTCTGTGCGAGTAACAATTCTCTGGCACTCAGTAACAATTCTGTCTGTCCCTGAGTAACAATTCTCTGGCACTCAGTAACAATTCTGTCTGTCCCTGAGTAACAATTCTCTGGCACTCAGTAACAATTCTGTCTGTCCCTGAGTAACAATTCTCTGGCACTCAGTAACAATTCTGTCTGTCCCTGAGTAACAATTCTCTGGCACTCAGTAACAATTCTGTCTGTCCCTGAGTATGAATTCTGTGGCCCTGAGTAACAATTCTGTGTCTGTGCGAGTAACAATTCTGTGTCTGTGCAAGTAACAATTTTGTGTCTGTGCGAGTAACAATTCTCTGGCACTCAGTAACAATTCTGTCTGTCCCTGAGTAACAATTCTCTGGCACTCAGTAACAATTCTGTCTGTCCCTAAGTAACAATTCTCTGGCACTCAGTAACAATTCTGTCTGTCCCTGAGTATGAATTCTGTGGCCCTGAGTAACAATTCTGTGTCTGTGCGAGTAACAATTCTGTGTCTGTGCAAGTAACAATTTTGTGTCTGTGCGAGTAACAATTCTCTGGCACTCAGTAACAATTCTGTCTGTCCCTGAGTAACAATTCTCTGGCACTCAGTAACAATTCTGTCTGTCCCTGAGTAACAATTCTCTGGCACTCAGTAACAATTCTGTCTATCCCTGAGTATGAATTCTGTGGCCCTGAGTAACAATTCTGTGTCTGTGCGAGTAACAATTCTGTGTCTGTGCAAGTAACAATTTTGTGTCTGTGCGAGTAACAATTCTCTGGCACTCAGTAACAATTCTGTCTGTCCCTGAGTAACAATTCTCTGGCACTCAGTAACAATTCTGTCTGTCCCTGAGTAACAATTCTCTGGCACTCAGTAACAATTCTGTCTGTCCCTGAGTAACAATTCTCTGGCACTCAGTAACAATTCTGTCTGTCCCTGAGTAACAATTCTCTGGCACTCAGTAACAATTCTGTCTGTCCCTGAGTATGAATTCTGTGGCCCTGAGTAACAATTCTGTGTCTGTGCGAGTAACAATTCTGTGTCTGTGCAAGTAACAATTTTGTGTCTGTGCGAGTAACAATTCTCTGGCACTCAGTAACAATTCTGTCTGTCCCTGAGTAACAATTCTCTGGCACTCAGTAACAATTCTGTCTGTCCCTGAGTAACAATTCTCTGGCACTCAGTAACAATTCTGTCTGTCCCTGAGTATGAATTCTGTGGCCCTGAGTAACAATTCTGTGTCTGTGCGAGTAACAATTCTGTGTCTGTGCAAGTAACAATTTTGTGTCTGTGCGAGTAACAATTCTCTGGCACTCAGTAACAATTCTGTCTGTCCCTGAGTAACAATTCTCTGGCACTCAGTAACAATTCTGTCTGTCCCTGAGTAACAATTCTCTGGCACTCAGTAACAATTCTGTCTGTCCCTGAGTAACAATTCTCTGGCACTCAGTAACAATTCTGTCTGTCCCTGAGTAACAATTCTGTCTGTCCCTGAGAATGAATTCTGTGGCCCTGAGTAAGAATTCTCTGGCACTCAGTAACAATTCTGTCTGTCCCTGAGTAACAATTCTCTGGCACTCAGTAACAATTCTGTCTGTCCCTGAGTAAAAATTCTGTGGCCCTAATAACGTTTCTGTGGCCCTAAGTAACAATTCTCTGGCACTGAGTAACAATTCTGTCTGTCCCTGAGTATGAATTCTGTGGCCCTAACTAGCGTTTCTTTGTCCCTAAATAACGATTCTGTGGCCCTCATTAACAAGTCTGTGTCCCTGAGTAATGGTTCTCTGTCCCTAAGTAACTTCTCTCTGTCCCCAATTCTCGTTTCTGTGGCCCTAACTCTGTCCCTGTCCCTAGTACAGAGCGGTCTGCCTCTGTTCAATGACTGCAGGCAAATGAAGATTTCCAAAATGGCCGCTATATATACCTCGACCATTACACAGTGCTGGCTGGCTGGCTGCTGATTGGCTGATGCGATCACATGTCGTTGAGGAATGCATTATGGGGCAGCGCGCCTTGTCTGCGCGCCTTCCCCGACATCCCCGCTCCGTCGCCGCACATGTCAGCCGCCATTTTCGGAAAAATTTCGATTCGCGCGTCCGAATTAGGCTGTTTTTCGGATTCGGCACGAATCGAAATTTTTCCGATATTCGACTCGAATTCCACTTCGGATACTTCGATTCGCTCATCTCTAGCCATTACTATAATACTGCCATTGTATTTGTCTACATGTTCAGGCAATTCTTGCCATTTTGTTAAAGCAGGATTCCAGGCAAAAACTTATTTACATTTCCTTGTTGCTGATTTTCTACCTTCACTAAATATGTTATCCATTTTCTGGTTTACTCAGTAGTTTCTCTGAAATAGCCTATCCATCTGCAAACCAAACCGTTAATCCTCTTTGGTTTCCTGTTTGTAAAACCAGTGGATGCAATACCTCCTATTCTCCCAGCCACTGGTCTTTGCACTTCCTTTCTGTAGTTCTTTCTCCAGGAAGCAGTGTTGTCATTCATCCCTACAGTACTTGCCCACTTTATCTAATTGAAAAATAAAGAAAAATGTAAAAACTTTTTATGCACATGATCAGTTTATTTTGTAAAACATGCCACCAGATAAAAGTCTTATATGTTCTTAAAAGTATAGAACAATTATTTGGATATGCAATTCAGTCATAGCGCTATTACCATGTTAATCGACACATTCAGTCACATCTATGTTTGTCCTAGGTATCTGGCTTCAATTACTTCTGGTCCTGAAAGAGTAGGTAATATACATAGTTTTTGGTTTTTGGACTTTTCTACAATTTTAGTCTATGGCTCTTGACTCTTCGCTTGATGCTAACTTCTGGAATCCCATACAGGGACAGACAACCTCACCAGTCAATAGAGCTGCATTCTGTTGTATTTCAGGAGTGGACATATGGCTAAAACTATTAGCTAATGGTGTTACACAATAAAATAGTCCAAGGGCCACAGTACTATGTAAACAGTACAGCAGCAAGTATAGCAGCCAATCAGAATCTGGTACTGATGTGAATGGCTGGTTTGGGTTACAGCACTTTTCACCTTGCCCAGTTTATGGAACAAGCCTACCAGTGATGTGATTTATTGGAAAAAAACACTGAAAAATAGTTATTATTTGAATAAACGTCAGCTCATATTTTCAATTTCTGAAGCACTGTATGACACACTTAGTTTTATAATGGTATGGACGAGAAGCTTAAAAGAAATAATGGTTGTCATAAGGTTTATGATATATAATTACATTTAAATAAGCATATGCAAACAGTAATTGCATATTAAATATAATTTGGTGAATATTTATACTTTCATTAAGAACGTCTCTTCTGTATAGATGTTTCTTTGGTTCTGAACATTTTGCTAATTTGTCTTGATAATATTTATTTTATTTTACTAGAAGACTTCCAGTTAATCATTTTACACTCTGGTGGAATGTAATATCTAGAAGGGAAGAGTATCTTGTCATACACATTAGTTTAATTGAAAATGATAACGAGCGATCTAGTCAATTAAATTTACATGTATTTGTTGCACCCATAATGCCTTTTGCTTTGCAATGTATTTAGCACTTTGAGATACATTACACAGTATGACAGTTGTGTTGTAAAACAAGCACTAACAATGACATAAGAATGTTCTGTTTGTTACAAAACCACCTACACATATTTGTTTGGCTTTTAAAATCACTGTTTTGTGATTTAAGCAACTTTACCAGTGATTCTATTCAGAACCACTTTAAATAATTATGTACCTTACCGAAGTATTTGCTGTAGATAAGGCAGGCCATACATTATACATTTTATTTAATTCGACCAGTGGGCTGAATTTAAAAAAATATGCTGTTTCCCCTTTCTCCACATTCAGTTTGGATGGGGGAAACATTTCCACAGTGCTATTGTGTTCTGTAGGTAGCTTCCCCACTGGCAGAATTCAATGGTCAGTTTTGCCAGCTATAGCTGGTTGTACTGAAGGTTCAGGAAAAAACAGACAGGCTGGTTGTAAACAAAAGGATCGATAATTTGACTTGTATACAACCAGCTAGCCCATACCTAAATTGAAATTCAGCTGGTCCCTGCTGAACTGGTTGAATTTCAATCAAGTGTGGCTGGCTTAAGACAAGTAAAATGTTATGCCCCTGAAAAATGTCTGATCCTTCCAGCCTGCCTACTTCAAAGCTGCTCTTTTGTCAAACCTTATCCCAATGCCCCTCTATCAAGTTCCAATAGCTAAATGTAATATTATCTTCTAAATAGTCTTGAACTGGCCAAATTACGTCCGTGTGTACCACTGTCTGCTGAGCAGAAGTCAGCTGGCTTCTGTTGAATAGCCCTGATGCAACTCTGTGTTGTGTTTCATATATATATATATATATATATATATATATATACTATATTGCCTCTGCTACCATCAACTACTTACTTATGAATCTTTAAGTGTCTTCAATATAAGAGGCATCAGCAAGAAGATATACACCAGACAAATATTCCATCCCCAACCATGGGCTAATGCATCTTGGCTCCTGGTTTCCCAATAAAAGCGTTGAGAGAAAAATACTGGTAGACGCGCAATAAGTGGAGTCTCCATCAAATCCATTTCCAAAGTACCAATGCTAAAAGATGATGAGATATCTCCAGTTTAACATCCACTCATTTTGATCCAAAAAGTGGTGGCTCAGTTTGTCCTCATGCAAATTTTCTATTCCCAGGAAATGAGATACTATTAGAGACAATAGAGACAATAGTGCTGAAGGGAATCCTTGAGCAATGCTGCAGGGTAATCCCGAGTGCAGCTCAGGGTTACCGCTTCTGGTACTGAAAGTTAACCCAGAGCTACACTAGGGAATACTGCCAGAGGGGTTAAAGTGTTGTCTATGGAGATTTTTAGGTACCATAGTGTGGCACCATTCCACGGGCGTATGCAATTTTAAAGCGTGACATGTTAGTTATCTTTTTACTCTTCATAACATCATCTTTTATATTTTAACAAAAATAATTAGGTATTATATAGTGTTTGTGTTAAATAAAATTAATTTAAGTGTATTGTTTCCAAAAAAATTGCGTTTGAAAAACCGCTAGGCAAATACCATGTGACATTAAAAAATGCAACACTCATCATTTTATTCTTTAGGGCTAATATATACAGTCAGGTAAATAAATATTGGGACATCGACACAATTCTAACATTTTTGGCTCTATACACCACCACAATGGATTTGAAATGAAATGAACAAGATGTGCTTTAACTGCAGACTGCCCGCTTTAATTTGAGGGTATTTACATCCAAATCAGGTGAACGGTGTAGGAATTACAACAGTTTGCATATGTGCCTCCCACTTGTTAAGGGACCAAAAGTAATGGGACAGAATAATAATCATAAATCAAACTTTCACTTTTCAATACTTGGTTGCAAATCCTTTGCAGTCAATTACAGCCTGAAGTCTGGAACACATAGACATCACCAGACGCTGGGTTTCATCCCTGGTGATGCTCTTCCAGGCCTCTACTGCAACTATCTTCAGTTCCTGCTTGTTCTTGGGGCATTTTCCCTTCAGTTTTGTCTTCAGCAAGTGAAATGCATGCTCAATCGGATTAAGGTCAGGTGATTGACTTGGTCATTGCATAACATTCCACTTCTTTCCCTTAAACTCTTTGGTTGCTTTTGCAGTATGCTTTGGGTCATTGTCCATCTGCACTGTGAAGCGGCGTCCAATGAGTTCTGAAGCATTTGGCTGAATATGAGCAGATAATATTGCCCGAAACACTTCAGAATTCATCCTGCTGCTTTTGTCAGCAGTCACATCATCAATAAATACAAGAGAACCAGTTCCATTGGCAGCCATACATGCCCACGCCATGACACTACCACCACCATGCTTCACTGATGAGGTGGTATGCTTAGGATCATGAGCAGTTCCTTTCCTTCTCCATACTCTTCTCTTCCCATCACTCTGGTACAAGTTGATCTTGGTCTTATCTGTCCATAGGATGTTGTTCTGGAACTGTGAAGGCTTTTTTAGATGTCATTTGGCAAACTCTAATCTGGCCTTCCTGTTTTTGAGGCTCACCAATGGTTTCCATCTTGTGGTGAACCCTCTGTATTCACTCTGGTGAAGTCTTCTCTTGATTGTTGATTTGACACACATACACCTACCTTCTGGAGAGTGTTCTTGATCTGGCCAACTGTTCTTCGGTCATCTCCCACAGTTGTTTTCCGTGGTCTTCCGGGTCTTTTAGTGTTGCTGAGCTCACTGGTGCATTGTTTCTTTTTAAGAATGTCCCAAACAGTTGTTTTGGCCACGCCTAATGTTTTTGCTATCTCTGATGGGTTTGTTTTGTTTTTTCAGCCTAATGATGGCTTGCTTCACTGATAGTGACAGCTCTTTGTATCTCATCTTGAGAGTTGACAGCAACAGATTCCAAATGCAAATAGCACACTTAAAATGAACTCTGGACCTTTTATCTGCTCATTGTAATTGGGATAATGAGGGAATAACACACAACTGGCCATGGAACAGCTGAGAAGCCAATTGTCCCATTACTTTTGCTCCCTTAACAAGTGGGAGGCACATATGCAAACTGTTGTAATTCCTACACCGTTCACCTGATTTGGATGTAAATACCCTCAAATTAAAGCTGATAGTCTGCAGTTAAAGCACATCTTGTTCGTTTTATTTCAAATCCATTGTGGTGGTGTATAGAGCCAAAATGTTAGAATTGTGTCGATGTCCCAATATTTATGGACCTGACTGTATATATATATATATATATTTATATATATATATATATATATATATATATATATATATATATATATAAATAATGTTTGGGGGTTCTAAGTAATTTTATTGCAAGAAAATACAGATTTTTACATATAGGATAGAAATTACAGAATTGGCCCAGTGGAGAACTGGTTAAATGTGCCACACGGGTGTATCTCTGCTGTCAAATTTTTAATGTCTGTTGTGGTGCTCTGGCTATTGTCTAGCCACTGTGTGCACGTGCAAAGGCGAACGCACTTGTCAGTCAGGTGGTTAAAATAAAACTTGTCTCATCTCTCCCTCTTATATTGTGGCCTACCCATGCTGCTTATATACTGTCCAGCCACTGAACAGAGGCTATTGTCTACATTCTAATTTGTAGTGCAAGATAAAACTTGCCTTGTCTCTTTCTTTTTGCTGCCTTTTATATTGCTCACATGCATTCCTGACAGTGTATATTTTGGAAATTTCGGGTATTCAGGGTAAAAGGATAGGAGGAGGTTTGAGGTATGTGGGGTTCTGTTTTTGAACTGTGTTGTCCATTCTGTTTTGGCATTTTATTAAACTTTTAAGATTGTGTTACTGCTAATAAAAAATCATATGCCGTTTGATAAAAATCAGGTTTCCAAAAAAGAGGTACCTAAACAATTATTTTATTTTAAGTTGAAATCAGATTGCTACTGTATTTAAGTCAAGATAATTGTAAAAGTTGAAAAACGATTTGCACATCCAAAATATTTAATGCCAGGATACAGTCTGACTGATGCTGTTGTACAGCACATACAACTTAAAGGCATCTCCCATGCCATTTAACCTCCCTGGCGGTATTCCCGAGTGTAGCTCGGGGTAAAATGTCAGTACCAAAAGCGGTAACCCCGAGCTACACTCGGGCTTACCATGCGGCGTTGCTCAGGGATTCCCTGCAGCACTTACCTTGTCCTTCGCTCCTGCGATGCGTCCCCTGCAGCGTCCCCGGCCATCTCCTCCGGCCGATGCCGGCATCTGGCTTCTGTGTTCCGGTCCCTGTGACGTCGGGACGTACGGCGGCAAATTTGAAAATTTTTTAAAAAATGGCTTTTTTTTTTAAACGATTATTTCATAGCAAAACATTCCTGTATCAAAGCATTTCACATACATATTGTCCCTACTGCTTTGTCCTGTGCCCTGCCTGCATTTTGACTGTTCTTTCTGCCTGGAAACTTAGAAAAGTCTACGGCGTCCAAAAAGCATCCCTTTAGGTCAAAATCGGTTTTAGACCGGCTAGAGAACAGCGATAGTAAATCAGAACCACTTGCAGAATTGAGTGATAATGATTCGTGGGGGAAATTCATCATCAGACACTGAAAATGATTTTGCGACTTTGCTCAGTGATGTGCGAACTTGGCACTCTATTTCAGTGTTTTTGGTTTGATTATATTATTGAATTAAATTTATTATTATTATATTATTATTTTTTATGAGTATTTATTAAATTATAATTTTATGATTTCATGTTTCAAGTTTTATCATATCCGGAATGTTTACTAGACTCTTGGACAGATTTCAGTGAGTTATTCCTAAAACAGGCCTACAATAAAACAAATACATATTTCCATGCAAAAAAAATGGTACCGCTTTTGGTACAAAATTCCTGACATAATCATACCGCCAGGGAGGTTAAAGAATATATCAACCCAACATTTCTTATTCCTGATATGTAAATGCTAAATCATGTACTTGTATGAAATAGTATCCTGTTCTCTATGTATAGCTTCCTTTGTGTGAAATACCTGATGTTCCTGACAGTCCCTCTGCTTTCCTAAAAAAATTGAGCACACTAGGTGTAAGAACGCACTGTGGTCAGTTTTCTAGCTTCCTACAAAACCATTCACTGCAAAGATCAGTGTTCTGCTGTTTCTCCTCCCTGAGCTCATTATGCAACTGGGAACAGAGAGTATATGATCATTTATAAAAAGGGGAAAAAGGTATTTATAATGTTTTATATATGTATACATAAATGATTTGCCTTTCATTTCTATTTTAATCTGAATGGGATGTTTTACAAGGTGAGGGTTTACATATAATTTAAGGATTTTTTTCATATCACCCTCATTGTATTAATAGGACTCTCGTCTCATGGTTTTGTGAATTTCAAACAGCATTTAATGAACCCCTGGTTAATCAAACCCAGGCAGACGCGTTCATCCCTATTCCTTTACCATAGCACCTTTAGAGAGAAAAGGAGTTAAATAGATATATAAAATAAAAGCACTGGAATTGTCATGATGATGAGCACAGAACAGAAAACATAGCAGTCAATCAGAATTATTTCTAACTGATCTGATCATAGGAAACAGATTTTTGATAAGGTCTCTGCACTTTGCTCTTTGTGATTGCCCCAAGCACTTCATTATTAAATCACCGTTGCCCTTTGCATTGGTTTATTGAACAAGGCTAAATAAATTCTCTGTTTGAGGTTGACCATTTATATTTATTTTTAAGGTAAATGCCAGGAAAGTTTTTTTTTTGGAAATGATGAAACTTTTGGATGGAAATTTATTTTATTTATTATTTATTTATTTATTTATTTATCGAGTTTATATAGCGCCAAAGGGTTTGCTCAGCGCTGTACAATAGAGGGGGGACAATACATGAAACAGTACAGTAACATCAAACAGCACACAAGGGGTAAGAGGGCCCTACTCTTTCGAGCTTACAATCTAGGAGGGAGGGGGTAGAGGTACAGGAGGAAATGGCTGTGGGGGATGGAGTGGAAGGAGGAGGGAAGGGCAGCGGCTGTTAGGTGAGGGTGGGGTAGGCTTCCCTGAAGAGGTGGGTTTTCAGGGAGCGCCTGAAGGTGAGGAGGGAAGGTGACAGTCTGATGGGTTGGGGTAGTGAGTTCCAGAGGATGGGGGAGGACCTGGAGAAGTCTTGCAGTCGTGCGTGGGAGGAGGAGACCAGGGAGCAAGATAGAAGGAGGTCCTGTGAAGAGCGAAGGGTACGGGTAGGGTGGTATCTGGGAATCAGGTCGGTGAGGTAGTTAGGGGCAGTGTTGTGAATGGCTTTATAGGTCAGAGTGAGCAGTTTGAATTTAATGCGTTGGGCAATGGGGAGCCAGTGGAGGGAGAGGCAGAGGGGGGTGGCAGAGGTGGAGCGGGTGGTGAGGTGGATGAGTCTGGCAGCTGAGTTCAGGATGGTCTGAAGCGGGGTGAGTTTGCACTGGGGTAGGCCGGTGAGGAGGGAGTTGCAGTAGTCAAGGCGTGAGATAATCAGGGAGTGAACGAGTAGTTTAGTGGTGTCTGGGGTAAGGAAGGAGCGTATCTTGGAGATGTTCCGGAGGTGGAGCCTGCATGAGTTTGTGAGAGATTTGATATGAGGTTGAAAGGAAAGGTTTGAGTCCAGAATGACGCCAAGGACCTTGGCTTGCGGGGCGGGATTGATGGTGGTGTTGTTGGTAGTGATGGAAAGGATGGGGGGGGGGGCACGGGAAGGGGGAAAGACGAGAAGCTCGGTTTTGGAGAGGTTGAGTTTGAGGAAATGGAGCGACATCCAGTCAGAGATGTCGTTTAGGAGGTGAGTGATGCGGGCGGAGAATGTGGGGGTGAGGTGAGGGGTGGATAGGTAGATTTGAGTATCATCAGCATAGAGGTGGTAGTTGAAGCCGTGGGAGTGTATGAGTTTGCCAAGGGAGGAGGTGTAGATGGAGAAGAGAAGGGGTCCAAGGACAGAGCCCTGGGGGACCCCAACAGAGAGGGGGAGGGAAGAGGAGGTGGCGCCGTTGTAGCAAACGCTGAAGGAGCGTTGGGATAGGTAGGAGGAGAACCAGGAGAGAGCGGTGTCTCTGATGCCAAGGGAGAGTAGTTTATTAAGGAGGAGGGGGTGGTCGACTGTGTCAAAGGCCGCAGAGAGGTCTAGGAGAAGGAGGACAGAGTAGTCGCCTTTGGCTTTGGCGGTTAGTAGATCGTTGGTGATTTTGAGGAGGGCAGTTTCGGTGGAGTGTAGGGGACGGAAGCCGGACTGTAGTGGGTCAAGGAGGTTGTTGTCAGTTAGGTGGGCGCTTAGGCGATCGTAGACCAAGCGCTCAAGGAGCTTGGACGTGAGTGGCAGTAGGGAAATTGGTCTGAGGTTGTTGAGGTCAGTGGAGTCCAGGGAGGGCTTTTTGAGTATGGGGGTGATGTGCGCATGTTTTAGGGGGGAGGGGAAGACGCCAGTAGCGAGGGAGAGATTGAAGATGTGGGTAAGGGAGCGGATGAGGGAAGAGGGGGGTGACCGGAGGAGTTGAGAGGGGATAGGGTCCAGGGGGCAGGTAGTGAGGCGGGCTTCTGAGAAGACTCTGGTGACTTCCTCAGTGGTAGTAGGGCTGAAGGAGTGCAGTGATGGGGGGGTTACGGTAGGCAGGGCCTTGGGTGTGGTGGGGGGCAGTGCCGTTGCAAGGTCAGAGGAGGGGAGAGATGAGAGGGTGATGGAAGGGGAGAGGCTAGATGGGGAGGTAGACTGCAAGTTGACTATGTCCTTGCGGATTGCGTCAATCTTGCTATGGAGATGAGTGGCAATCTCGTGGGCGGTAAGTGAGGTACTGAGTGGAGGAGGGGGGGGAGAGAGCAGGGAGTTGAAGGTGGAGAAGAGTCGGCGAGGGCAGTTAGAGAGGGTGTTGATCAGGTCAACGAAGTAGGCCTGCTTGGCGGCGTGGAGGGAGGAGGTGTAGGTGAGGAAGGCAGATTTGTAGAGGGAGAATGCATGAGGGGACCTGGTTTTGCGCCATAGTCTCTCCAGCGCACGACTGCGACGTTTGAGGCATTTAGTGTGGTCGTTCTGCCATGGTTGGAGCGGTCTGGGTTTGATGTTGCGTGTGGTTAGGGGTGCCAGAGAGTCTAGGGTGGCTGATAGTGACTCGTTGTACGCGGTGGTGGCTAGGTCAGGACATGACAGTGGAAGGATGCTGTCGTGCAAGCGGTCGGCAGCCGAGTGGAGGGGGGCCGGGTGCAGGTTGCGGAGGTTGCGGCTGGTGATGGTTTGGCGCACTGGGGGGGGGGAGTTAGGGGAAGGGGAGATGGAGAACGTGAGGAGGTGGTGGTCGGAGAGAGGGAAGGGGGTGTTAGTGAAGTGGTTAAGGGTACAGAGGTGGGAGAAGACGAGGTCCAGGGTGTTCCCATTGATGTGGGTGGAGGATTGAGTGTGTTGTGTGAGCGCGAAGGAGGTGGTTAAGTGGAGGAGTCGAGAGGTAGCTGGGGTGTTGTCGTTGATGGGGATGTTGAAGTCCCCGAGGATGATGGTCGGTAGCTCAGAGGAGAGGAAGAAGGGAAGCCAGGCGGCGAAGTCATCCAGGAAGCGGGCTATGGATCCGGGGGGCCTGTAGATCACTGCGATCCTTAAGGGGGTGGGTGAGAAGAGCCGGATGCAGTGAGCCTCGAAGGAGGAGAAGGTTAGGGAGGGGGGGTTAGGGAGGACCTGGAAGGTGCTCAGCGGTGATAGGAGCAGGCCGACACCACCACCTTTGTGACCGCTCAGTCTTGGTGAATGGGACCAGATGAGACCTCCATGAGAGAGTGCCGCAGGGGAGGTAGAGTCGGTGGCCTGTACCCAGGTTTCGGTGATGGCTAGGAGGTTGAGGGAGCGGGAGATGAAGAGGTCATGGATGGCAGTTAGTTTGTTGCAAACCGAGCGGGCGTTCAGAAGTGCAACCGAGAGAGGGGGGATGGATGTGGGGAGGAGGTGCACAGGTATGAGGTTGAGGGGGTTGCGGCGGCTGGCGGGAGCAGGGGGGTCCCTGGAGGGGGGGAGAGGTGGTGAGGGGCCAGGGTTCGGGGAGATGTCCCCAGCGGATAGGAGAAGGAGAAGGGTGAGGAGGGTGGCATGGGAATGGGAGGTGTAGGAGCGTGTGGGTCTGGTAGTGGTGGCACGTGGGTCGACCGAGGAGTGGAGTACCAGGAGGAGGTGGTGAGTGCCGTAGTGGGGAGAGGGCAGAAGTGAAGGGGCAATGTAGAGCCGTTTTGGGGGGGTGGGCGGGTAGAGGGAGGCGATTTTTGGGATGGAGGAGAGGAAAACGAGGAGGAGAAGTGCAGGTGGCATGCTGGGGTGAGTGCAGTGCTGTTCGGGTCAGGGGAGGTGAAGGGATACGGGTCAGGGCGAGGTGATGTGGAGAGTCTATATCACCGTGGAGGAGTCCACTAGAGTCCTTCTGTAGGGGGAGAGTGGGAGTAGAGTCCAGCAGCTGGCTGGCTGCAATCTGTGGGTGCAGTATGCTGGCGTCCGAGGGGGCATCAGTGGGTCTGGTGGATCGGCGAGTGGAGGGGACGTAGGGTGCGATGTTGGGGGGCGTTGGCAGGCAAGGCGTCTGGTGATGCTGGCGGCTCGGTGACTGGAGATTCGCTGGGTGGTCCGGGTCCGGGAGATTCGCTGGGCGACGTCTCGATTCGCTGGGCGACGTCTCGATTCGCTGGGCGACGTCTCGATTCGCTGGGTGGTCCGGGTGTTGGGTGACCAGAGGTGGTAGCTGGGTGCCCGGTAGCTGGGTGCTGGGTGTCCAGGGGTGGTAGCTGGGTACCCGGTAGCTGGGTGCTGGGTGTCCAGGGGTGTTAGCTGGGAGCTTAGACTTCGAGTTGCCAAGCAAAGGCCAAGAGATGGGAAGGACGGGAGAATCCTCATCAACAATGCATTGCAATATCTGGAACGGCATTAAAGACCCATGGTTTTTCGGAATCTCCTCGATGCAGGTAGCGGAGGTGCGGCGTTGTCCTGGAAAGGTTCCTGGTCTGGGGCTGGCTGGTGCAGGGTGGCCCGCAGGGTGCTGGGAGGCCTGAAGCAGTTCCCATGCAGGGTCGCCGGGTGCGAGCAGCTGGGTGCCCCGAGGTGGCGGCTGGGTGCCAGGTGGTCTGGGGTGGTCCCAGAGCTAGGGAGGGCTCCAGGGAGACCGTGAGGCCGTGCCGGTTCCTGGTGGTCCAGGGTGATCAGCAAGGACCCAGGGCTGATGGGGAGGGCCCTGGGCAGGCAGGCAGGTCGGCGGGACCCGGTGGGCAGAGCGGTGACGGTCCGGGTAGATGTCCGGCGATCCGGTCCGATCGCGGCTCGGCCGCGGCCAAAATCGAGGCCGCGGCTTCGGGTGCGCGGGTAGGCCGCGATTTCCGGGGCTCCGGGAAAAGGTCCAGAAGTGGTCCCTGGTGGTCAGGCTGGGCCGGGAGTGTCTTAGGGGCCCCGCTGGGTTCCGCTGCGGCCCGGATGGCAGCGGATTGGGGCTAGGAGCGCAGGAGCTCCTAAAGCGTGTCTGCTCCCGCCGCCATCTTGAAATTTTACATGTATTTGTCATTTTACTCTCAATTGCACCTTGCTTCTGGATGTTCTGTAAAATAACTTGCGTGAATTTATGCTTATATCAAAGTTATTTTGAACTATTTGGAAGTACACACTTTCTAACAACATTCACTAGAAATGACAACATCAGGTAAAGCCCAACATACTGCAATGAACATGCTACAGGAAATAACAATGCATAGCTACTTACTGATGTTTACATGTTAAGTGTGGGTATTATTTGCTACATAGGCTCAGGTAAATTTCTAACTTTTATTTCCATTTTTTATTTAAAGAAATTCCAAAACCAATGTTTCTGTTTATATCCTAGTCAAAGATAGCCTTTGCAGAATGTGTGATCAGATTAGACAGTAGACATACTAGGGTTGATTTACTAAAGGGGTAGAGAATGTTCACTCTCCAAAGTTAATGATCCCAATAGCTTCGTAAATAAGGTAAAGTAATGTTTATTTAATACTCAATCATGTGCATGGGAAATAAATAAAAATGGGTTTTTGCTAGCTAATGATTGGGTCATTGAAGTGAACAAAGTTTCACCTTATTCACTATGTGCACAACTTATGTTTCTTTATTCAGTCAACACCAGTTTGTACAATGATTTTAAAGCTGTACTGGGGATGGTAACTATGCTTAAATTACAGCACAGATTCTTCAGGATAAACCAAGCGAGTTAATCTATAATAGCACTGCCTGCTTAATCTATTTAATGAACAATTACATAAATCTTGAAAGAAAGTATAGCAGGTCCCCAATAAAAGCCTTTCATCTGTTAAATATCGGATATCCTGAGGAGTGAAACAAATTTTGATCATAGTCTAATGAATTGCAACACTTAAAGATACTTTTCAAATATATGTGAACATCATATGTTTTCCCATCTGTGATTATATTTTCATACATCAAAACACCTTCATTTTTGGTAAAATGGGTATTATTTCTCAATTGCTTGTAAAACTATGTTTGCTATAAAACAGAACCTTAAAAAATAGGCATCTACAGTATATGTTTATTTTCTCTGTTAGATTTTTCTAATACCAAAGTCTAAAAGCAGATAAAATGAAACATTATCAGATAATCTCTTAAAAAATGTAATGAACAAAGTATTCAACAACGACTGACACTGTGTAAAAAGTATGCACTCTAATAGTATCAATCTTTTGCGTCGCCTTTTGCCCAAACAGAGCCTTGTTGCTGGAGTTTGACTAGGTCAGTTCAATACTTTAATTTTTCTGATATAGATTTTCTTTTTCATTTTGGATCAGTACCTTTCTTCATGACGTAAATACCTAATTTTTACCTCATGAAGGAATCATTGTTCATTTTTATTAACAGAATTTTGGCGTAAAATAGAATTCAAGATTTCTTCATTTATGGCATGTGCGTCATATTCTGAGGCAGCAAGGCATTACCTCCCATGTTTGACTGCTGAAACAATATTATTACTGTAGAATGTTCTGTTTTCCTTATACAGACGTGTTGTTCATAACATTCTTTTTTTGCTGTATTTTGCAAATTCAACATTCTCCAAACATTCCTGGGGATCATAGAGGTGAAGAAGATAGATGAGCATTTGTGTTCTTCATTGTTATCATTAGTTTCTGTCTCCTGCTCCCCAGTAAAACCTATTTTTGTACAGTTTCTGCAATTTTTTGAGCTGGTCAGAAGCATAGTTGGGAGATAGCCAGGAGTTGATGCAGGAGAGCCAGAACCAATAAGTAGTACAGAAATAAAATGTAAAAATAAAGTTAGACATACCAGGATCAAGACAGGCCGCATATTTTTTGTAGCACAGGGTACAATCCAAATGCCAAGAGTCAAAGAAACTCAATCCACATGGCAATACAAGAGCCTAGAACAAATGTTGGTACCACTATCACAGAGAGTGTTTGAATCTTTTGAGTTCCAATCTCTTTTTTCCTTCTGAGTTTCTATTCATACAGCTTGAGGTGATTGTAGCCGTATTAGTACACTTGCGACAGAAACAATTGAGTACTGACGTGATACTTTCACTCTGAGTCAAATTGCCTTGAAAAGTGCAGCTTCCCTTGTAAAGTGAACAGTCTTTAGTAAATCAAGCTCGGTGTGAACTGAACATGACCAGTTGAATTGGCTGACAAGTGGAATGGATTAAACTTAGCAAATGTGCATGTGTGGTTAAAGATGTACATAGAGTCTTATATCAGCACAACTAGTCTGTCAGTGCTGATAGAAAATCCAGGCAGGAATAGCCGGGGCAGATACAGGTAGGCACCTGACACACTTGGGGTGATTTTCTACAAGCAAATAGTAGGCTTCTCACTTTGAAAATTAATTTGACCAGATCTTAGTGAATACTGTGAAAATTCACATTGCAAAGAATACTCAATCATATGCCAAGGGAAATTTAAAAAAACATATTTTTCTTGTATATGATCAGATGATAGAAGTCAGCAGTGCTTTACCTCAATCATCGACATAAGGGAAATTCCTTGCAAAGTGAACAGCCTATTGGCTCTTAGCAAATCAACCCCATTGAGTGGGAGAAATTTTCATTAATTAAATTAATGAGTAAAGGAAAGGGAAACATGCTTTCACGATACTGAAGATGTTATAATTTCTTGGCATTACATCTTGTTTGAGGTGATTGTAGCCGTATTAGTGCACTTGCGACAGAAACAATTGAGCACTGACGTTATACATTTTTTATTTGCACTAACATACAATTTTGAGGACAAGCTTTCGGGGTATGTCCCCTTCTTCAAGGCCCAAGCAGTACTATTATTGCAAAGTTTTAGCAGAATGTTAGAGATGTGGGGGATGAGAAAAAAAAAGAGCAGAAAGAGACACAAGCCTAGGGTTAGCCTAGAGATAAGACACAGCAAAGCAAAAGCAAAGTCTGGGGGGGGGGAGAACAACACTCACAGAGAGAGTCATAAAAATGTTGGATAATGTTTGAGGAATCCCATGTCCAAATAAAGGCCGTTATCTCTTGTGTCAAATAGAATTATCATTCTTAGTTCAAAAGTTTTTCTTTCCTGATTGGATTTGAAATTTCCTTTAAGAACTAAAACATTGAGGTCTTCCATAATGTGGTCTGGTTGTGCGAAATGGTGTCCTACAGGTGTGGGACACCACCACACCACAAAAGTCATCTTCTTTATGTTCCTTGATGGTATGTCTGTGCAAATTCATCCTTGTTTGCAACTTCTGTCCTGTTTCGCCAACATAAGATCCTTTGCTACACTTTCTGCACTGGATAAGGTATACAACATTACTGGAGGTGCAGCTGTATGATCCAGAGATATTGAAGATCCCTTTTGAGTGTCTGACACTTTTTGATGGATTGATTTGGTTGCACAGTTTGCAGCGTTTCTTATTGCAGGGTTTGCTTCCATTATTTGTGACCTCATAATCAGAAGGAAGTTTCCTACTGATTAGTTTATTTTCTGAGGTTGGGGGGTCGTCTGAAGGCCAGTATTGGGGGTTGCTGGAATATTTCTTTCAGAGTTCCATCCTCTGTTATGATGGGTTGTAAATCTTTGATTATTTTTCTTATTCCTTCTAGTGCTGGGTTGTATGTGGTTACTAGAGGTACATGGTTGTTTGTAAAGCTTGTCCTCAAAATTGTATGTTAGGGCAAATAAAAAAGTATCACATCTGTACTCAATTGTTTGGCATTACATCTAAATTCCTGCAAAAAGGTACCTATCTGTACCTCCTATCATTGAGAAATATATAATTGAGCGTGTATATGGATGCAATAGAGGAATAATTTTAAAGCTTGAATTTTGACATACTGACCCATGTGTCTGCTAATTTTGCAATGTGCTATACAGTAGTTAAGGAATTTTGATGCCTGCTGTAAAGTAACCCAATGCATTTCTGCATTCATGGAGTGGCTGCATGCTCTGAGAGAGCTCAAAACAGAAACATGATCATCTCACCAGACTGAAGTTTGTACTGGAAAACATGCCTCATATTTTTAAATGTTTTTTGGTGAAGACTACTTCCATACATACACTTGATGGAAATGCAGATCAAATGTGTTCTGTAAACTGGAAAACTACAAGTCAGCCTTTTTGGTCTGTTGGCTTGTAGTTCTCAATTAACTACCATGGGGCTGTTGACTGCTGTGGTAGTTCATTCTCCCTTCCTGTCAGTGTGTATCTGCCTGCCCCTATGAGGTACGAGCAGGGGCGGACTGACCATTCGAGAACTCGGGCATAGCCCGAGGGCCCGGGGTTAGTAGAGGGCCCCATGAGATGCCCCTGGTACCTTTCATAGGCTTTTTTGGGTGTGGTTTGAGTGTGGGCGAGGACAAAGGGGTCCCATGATCCCCTATTGCCCAGGGGCCCCATGAGTTGTCAGTCCGCCCCTGGGTACGAGCAGACAGCTACACATACAGTCTGCAGGACCATGGCATTACATCCATGATCAGCTGATCACTGATGCAATGTCAAAGTAAAAAAATAATACATGCACATTTTTTACCTCCAAAAAGATGTGCATTTATTATTTTTTTTAAAAGGTGAACTTACTGAAAATATCTACTGCTTTAAAGGTCACAAAAAAATATAAAACTGCTCATTTTTTGTGTTCTGTAATGTGAGAAGCAAAAAGTATGTAAAAACAAAAAAAGCATTATAATTCAGAAATTATTATTATACAGGATTTATATAGCGCCAACAGTTTGCTCAGAGCTTTACAAAATAAAGGGAGACAATACAGCAACAATACAGTTCAATACAAGAGGGTTAGGTGGGCCCTGCTCCTTGGAGCTTACAATCTAAGAGGAAGGGGCTGGTGGTACAAAAGGTAATAACTTTTTTTAGCACTGATCACTGTATTGGTGTCACTGGGGATGTCAGTGACACCATGTCAGTTCCCTGCAGTGTCAGAATGTCCGCCACAGTCCCGCAGTCCTGATATAAGTTGCTGATCACTGCCATTACTAGTAAAAATGAAAAAAAAAGAAAAAAGAAAATCCCAGCATATATACCGCCATTTGTAAATGCTATAACTTTCACACAAAACAATTAATTTACATGTCTTGTGATTTTATTTTAGCAAAGACGTAGCAGAATACATTTTGGTGTAAATTTATGATGAAATTTGATTTTTTCAAATATTTTTACTGGACACGTTTAATAGCAAAAAGTAAAAAAAATTTTGTTTTCACAAAATTGTCGGCCTTTTTTTTTATATAGCGCAAAAAATAAAAACCGCACAGGTGATAAAATACCACCAAAAGAAAGCTAAATTTGTGGGGTAAAAAGGACATAAATTTAATTTGGGTGTAGCATTGCATGACCGCACAATTGTCAGTTACAATAATGCAGTGCCGTAACGCAAAAAATGGCCTGGTCAGGAAGGGAGGTAAATCCTCAGGAGGGTAAGTGGTTAATTAAAATGTGACAGGACAAGACTTTCATTTAGAGTAAATGCGATGTTCCATAATAGTGTTTCTGGGCAGAGAAAGCTGTAGATTTGGCTTTCTCTGGATTCTGCAGCTCTGGATCGGAACATTTAATCCTGTGTCCGGGTTTTGCTAGACACCTGCAGTCTGGAGTACACAGCTGTGAAGTGTCATTTATACTAAGAATAGCTCTGGGCTCCCAGCTGGAGACCACTCCCAGTGTGGGAGACAAAAGGTCTCATCTAGGGGTCAGAGGACCCACTCGGAAACCAAGAGACAGAGGTCTCAGTTTCAGGAGTCAGGTTGGCTCCTATTGGGTTGTCAGAAGAGCCCCCATCCATAGGCCAGACGTGAACCTTACAGCAGGACACTGTATCTAAAGGCTAGAGAGGCAAGTATCCAGGATAGGTACTGCAATTGATTGAGTGAGCTTATGAGCCAGGTGGCTCTGCATTTTCCAGTGTATGGATTTCTGTTCAAATTGGAGAAAATTCCCTGCTTGGGAAATTATTTGATTGTGAACTTTTGCCTTCTTTTAAATAAAAGTGGGCTACCAAGCACTTAAAAATAGTTCCTGTCTGCTGTGGACTTACTGAAATAACACATCTACCATGATAACTAACTACCCTATGTCATACATGTTTATGGTGATATGCTAAAGAAGTATTTTTAAATCAAAGAAGTATTTTAAAATCAGTCTTGTGAACCTGTACTTGATGGAAACAGCCAATCATGTTACAGCATAGCTAAACCTAAGAGCAAAAATGTAATATATTACAGCTTACTTGTCATTAGAGTTGGTGAATGCATCAGTTTTCCTTTTTAAAGCAGAACTCCTGGCAAAAAAACGTCTTTACTTGTCCTTGTTGCTGATTTCCTACTTTCACAGAATATGTAATCCATCTTCTTGTCCACTTAGTAGCTTCTCTGAAATAGCCTATTAATTTTCAAATCAAACCGTTCTCTTTCCTGTTTGTAACACTGGAGGATGCTATGCCTACTATTGCCCCAGCCACTGGTCTTGACACGTCCCTTCTGTAGTTCTTTCTCCAGGAAGCAGTGATGCCATTCACCCCCACTTGCAATGGTACCGGTAGATGGATCGAGACTCTCAGACATATTCAACATGTACAGGTCTAGCATACCCACTCACATTCACTTCAAATCCCTGTGGTTGATGGGAACTGTAGTTTACTTTTACTGCAGAGAGAGAGGAGAGGATATGATGTAATCCCTGCTGTTACACCTCCTCCTTGGCAGAGCAGATGCTGTTATCTTTTATCTACCACAGAAACCACTAAGCAGCTCATCCACTCCCTCATCATATCACGACTCGATTACTGCAACTCCCTCCTCCGATCCTGAATACGGCAGCCAGACTCATCCACCTTACCAACCGCTCTGTTTCCGCCACCCCCCTCTGCCAATCCCTCAACTGGCGTCCGATAGCCCAACGTATCAAATTCAAAATCCTAACACTGATGTACAAAGCTGTCCATCATACTGCCCCAAAATACATCACCGACCTAATATCCAAGTACCACCCTACACGCACTCTCCGCTCCTCACAAGACCTCCTTCTCTCTAGTTCCCTAGCCTCCTCCTCCCATGCCCGCCTCCAGGACTTCTCCAGGGCATCACCCATACTCTGGAACTCCCTACCCCAATCCATCAGACTATCACCTACTCTCCTCTCCTTTAGGCGCACCCTGAAAACCCACCTCTTCAGGGAAGTCTACCCCACCCCCTGCTAATTCCCGACCTCCTCCATTCTTCCTACCACTCCATCCCCCACAACTATTTCCTCCTGTACATCTATCCCTTTCCTCCTAGATTGTAAGCTCCAAGGAGCAGGGCCCTCGAACCCCTCGTGTATCGCATTGTATTGGTATTGTTCTGTCACATGTTCTGTCTCCCATTGTAATGTACAGCACTGAGCAAACTGTTGGCGCTCTATAAATACTGTATAATAATAATCTTTTGAATTGCACAGATGAGGTCATGAAAATTCAATGAGACATTTTTCCTATATGGTGAGGATTTTGAAAATTGTATTACCTGTTTAGTGTTCTGTGTAGGGGGTGTACTAATGGGTGACTTTTTTGCCTATTCTGGAGTTCTTCTTTAAGGTAAAGAATATTTTTCACAAGTACAGAAAATATCTGATTACAAGATGAAAACAAAGGGAAAAAAAGTCTAAAAAGAAAACTAGGTAGAATTTAAAAATAATTATGTGTTTAAAGTGAGCAAAGTAAATTACCTCCTTAAATTTTGTTCTGACCACTGAAACTTATTTTGCTGTTTCTATTATATGAAATTGATTTAGCTTTATAAATTTCTGTATTTCTGTTTTTCTGTATTATTTCCACAGTTTTTGCCTTTGAAATTAGTTTAGACAATTAAGAAACAGTATTTTCTTGACATTGAGTTTTGGGCATTGATTTCATACCCAGTTACTAAGCAACTACTATTCTCTGACATCCTCCTTCTTGCCCTATGTACTCTAAATATTTCACACTGTAATAGTAACTCAAACTACATACAGTATATTGCTGCACGTTATTAAAATTAGATATGCAAACAGAACAGTGCGTTGTGCTACATACTTAATTTCAATCCATGTGGGGTTTGCTGAAAAAAGGTTTAGCTGCTAGTAAATTAACTGGTTGTTAAAGAAAGATATTATTATTATTATTATTATGCCATAGCTTTCCTGTTAGAAGACAAAAAGATAATTTTTTTGTGCAGCTAATTTTAAAAATGTCTAGGCATGATACACACAGTATTTGGTTAAAATTAAGGGAGAGGGAGCATGAGAAGTTGTAAAGCTGCTGTTTATTTGCCAGTCCCTAGTACATCTAAGGCCCACTACTTTTTATCTAATAACAGTTAACTTCTTAATGACTGAGGCAAAAAAAATGTTCATGCCTAAACAAAATTTTGCAACTTTGACATGTGTTAGTAAAACTGTACATATCATCATGACTACTTTGTGTATCCATCTAAGGCCCACTACTTTTTATCTATTAACAGTTAACCTCTTAATGACTGAGGCAAAAACAATGTTCTTGCCTAAACAAAATTTTGCAACATTAACATGTGTTAGTAAAACTGTACATATCAGCATGACTACTTTGTGTATCCAGGTCAATTATACCTTTTTTTCAGGACAAATTGGTTTTTCTTTTTTTATTTTCAAAGGAAAACTGTCCCAAAATAGTAAAAAAAAACAACATTTTTTTTAGCTGTATAATTCTTGCTATTACCATAATTTACCACCAAAGAACAACCAAAAATAAATTATCATATCACATACATACATATACAGATATTACATATATGTATGTTAATTATTTGTTTGTACCCATAGTAGAGCCCAGAAACAATGGTGTGTATTTTGCATTTTTTATCCTACCTAAAACACACTGATACTGATACAAACTGACGTTGATATTAATTTAAAAAATGCTTTTTATAAATATTCTACCCAAATATACTGTTTGTGACCTTTGACCCCAACCTTGACCTTTGACCCTTACCTTGATCCTAACACTAACCCTTAAACTGACCTATATCAAACCTTACTCTAGCTATTTTCTTCTTTATTTTTTTATGTTTTTTGTACACTTTTGTTTGTTTATATCTTCCTCTCCTGCCATGAAGAGAAAGATATGATGTATCTTTACCTAAATTCAGAAGAAGAAGTAAATTCAGGGGCAGACTCACAGTGCTTGATTACTGTGATAGCCAATCAGACGCTATCACAGCAATCAGTTGACCCGAAACTGGGAATGCAGGTCCTGATCGTTAATATTAGACCCGGGGCTCCTGGTGAGAGCCTGGTTTCTGTACTGAGAGTGCATTGTCTGGCACACTCTCAGCACAAAGGTATATAAACATGTATGTGGCCCCAGGGATAAAGAACCACTTCCATGAGGATGCATATAGGTGTATGGTCAGCTGGAAGGGGTTAAACATTATCAACATGTTTAGTGTGAGGGATGTCCTCATGCACACTGGACATTTTTACAGCTCCTGTTTTTGGCTGTTGGCGTTTTTTTTCAGTCCTGCTGCAGCAGATTCTATACATTGTACAAATGTGCAATTTTACAGGGAGTTTAAGGGGACCCCCCCCAGGCATGATATTTAAATTAGTTTTTCGTAGTTTTTTTACTTTAACCACTTGCCTTCCAGAGGATTTACCCCCCTTCCTGACCAGGATATTTTTTGTGATACACTGCATTACTTTAACTGACAATTGCGCGGTCATGCAATGCTGCAGCCAAATGAAATTTATGTTCTTTTTCCCCACAAATAGAACTTTCTTTCGGTGGTATTTGATCACCTGTGTGTTTTTTATTTTTTGCACTATAAAAAAAGACCAATTTTGAAAAAAAAACAATATTTTTTAACTTTTTGCTATAAAACATATCCAGTTATAAATGAAAAAAAAATCTAATTTTGTCATAAATTTAGGCCAAAATGTATTCTTCTACATGTCGCTGCTAAAAAAAAAAAAATCCCAATACATGTAAATTAATTGGTTTACGTGAACGTTATAGCATCTACAAATGGAGATATATTGTATATACTAGCATTTTTTTTTATACTAGTAATGACGGTGATCAGTGACTTATAGTGGAACTGCGGGACTGCAGCGGGCATTCTGACACTGGGTAAGGACTGACTATCTGCCACTGACATCCCAGTAACACAAATACAGTGATCAGTGCTAATAAAAAGCACTGACACTGTACTACTGGGCAGGTAGGAGTTTAACATCTGAGGTGATCAAAGGGTCAACTGTGTGCTGTGTGTCTTTAACTTGGGAAACATGCTGCTGTGTATTTTTCTGCTGTGCAGAGAAATCCACAGGAGCATGTTATTGCTGGCAGGAGAGAGACTTGTGTTGTTTACATACAGGTCTCTCCTCTGTCAGTGTTACTCGGTGATCACCGGTGCCGGTGGAGAATCTCTGGCTGGGACCTTGTGATTGACATCCATATCCTCCTACTCGGAAATGAAAATCATGTACATATATACGTGAGTTTGCGCAGCTCTGCTGACCTGTAGCAGTATTTCTGCTATAGGAAGGCAGGCAACTGGTTAAGCAATGAAAAATGACTGCCCCTTTAACCACTTCAATACCTGACACTTTTACCCCCTTTTTGCCCAGGCCAATTTTCAGCTTTCAGCGCTCTCACACTTTGAATGGCAATTGCGCGGTCATGCAACACTGTACCCAAACTAAATTTTTCTTTTGGTAGTATTTAATCACCACTGGGGTTTTTATTTTTTGCTAAATTAACAAAAAATAATGAAAATTTCGGAAATAAAAGAATTTTGAAAAAAACCCACATTTTTCTTTGTTTCTGTTATAAAATTTTGCTAATAAATAATTGTTCTTCATAAATTCAGGCCAAGATGTATTCTGATACATTTCTTTGGTGAAAATAACCCAAAGTATTTATTATCTAGTCTGTAGGAATGTTACAGAGTTTACAATCTATGGTATATATCTGAAAATCAATCAATTAAAGTACTGACGGCCAAAAATGTCAGGGCAGTACAGATGTCCTGCAAATTACCCTTTTTTGCAAAGTAGACAGTTTGAGGTATTTAGTAAGAAGCATGGCGAGTTTTTTGAAGTTGTAATTTTTTTGTCATAATGTTCTGGGGAAAATTACGAAATTAAAAAAGAAAACATTCACATTTTTCTTGTTTTACATATTGTCCCCAGTGCAGTACAGCATCATCATATAACTTGTGTGGCAGTGATCAGGGACACTGACTGGTGACATTATGAAAAAAAAATATTTTGTTTGTTTCTTTCCTTTTTTCTTTTTTTTAAGATTTTTTTCATAATACATAGTGATCAGAGTAATATAATGTTGCCATAGTAACATTGTACTACTCTGGGAAAGTGATTAGTATTTTCTTTTTTTTGCACATTATGATTGCTTATAGCAAAGATTTCTTTGCTATAAGCAAGTGTTTAACTGAATTAAATTGATTCATTCAGGTTTTTTTGTTGTATTTAGCTGTGATTGGCCACAACTAATCACATGACACAGATGGGCTGTGTTTGGCCCAATCTGTACATGTGATCACTGTGATCAATCACAGCTAGTGACACAATTCTATACAATGGATGTCATGAAAGGAAGTCATCCATTGTTTACAATTGTCATGTGACCTGCTGTGATTGATCACATGGTACTGGCAACAGGCCAGTACACAGATCTGTCATCATCTGTTTCCGAGGTACACAGCAGTTGACAGATCTTGCCACAGCATAGCCCCAGGGACACACGCGACGCGTGATCCAGGAAAGATGTTATATGCCGCCCACCTGGATCGAGAAGAAGTACTTTTTGAAATGTTTTTTCTCACTTATTCATGTCCCTCGGGGAAGTACCCAAGTCCCCATACCCCTTTTATGGCCAATAACTTGCAAATACAGTAAGCCTTCAAAATGGGCACTTTTGAAATTACAAGATTGAGTCCCATAGACTTGCATTAAGTTCAACGTTTGCGGTTGAACATTCATTATGTTTGAATGTTTGACAGCGAACCAAACACGGGGGTGCTCGGCCCATCACTGTCCACCACCAACAATTTCCAGTAATGTATAAAATGAGGTTATGGTGGTAGGTTACCTTATTCTTTTGATTTGTTTCTGCAATTGACAGTTGGTTAAATATGGTTGAAATTGCCAAAACAAAGTGCCATCTGTGGGGCTAGCATGAAGCTGATCTTAGGGGAATGTGGCAATTCTTTTTCCAAACTTGTTTTTGGTAGCAAAACCCCCATGCTAAGAACTACCTTTTGCTAACTTTTTTTTTACCAAAATAACCAATTTCTGAGGTTCTGACTGAGAGATACAATGGAGTAGGCTTATTAAAAGAGTAGAAGCAGTTCATATAACAAAGTGAATTTCCAGTTTGGAAAGTGATTGTTAGTAAAGTGAAGCTGTGTAGAGTTAGAGTTTGAATAATCAATCATGATATATATGGGTTCTTACAATTGTCTTTGGCAGGCATAACCACCAAAGATCTCAATGGTTTATTACTTTAGGAGAATGTATGTCCATGGCATATATAGCTTCAACTAAATATAATGTAGGTATCTTACCAAGTGTCATCAGTTACTATACATATCATTAAAATGACTTAGGCATCCAACTGTATGTATTGGTACTCACCTTTAATTTGTAAGACAGGATTAAGAGCAGTAATATTAAAAGTGTATTTTTTTTTGCAATTTTTTATACTTGTATTTCTATATTCTATTCAAATGGTATATTAGAATCACAACTGGGATATGAATACCTCAACAAGTACATTTATTGACCTTTTCAGAGAATTCTTCTGTATCAAATGTCCTATCACCTGGATAACAGTTTATTCTAACTAGGCTGAAAACCATTTGCTAGCAAATCTCCCCAGAGATGTCTCCACCTATGCTTGTACTAGACAGGGAAAGAGACATATGGGTGATTTGTTACTCTGGCTAACAAGCTCTCCACTGCAAGCTGTGAGAGCAGATTTAGTTTAAATTGAAACCAGGCTGTACAATTTCTTCTCGTTTACAACATTCCAACTTACGACTTCTAAGCTACAGTATACAGGACACAGTTATGACACATAATAACATTAATAAGTTCATCTTCATGCCCCTGACATTCAGGGAATGCTTAAGGATGATGTGATTTAATTTTCAAGTACAGAACCACTAGATGGATGATTTTTCTGGTCTTCGGATTCTTTTTTTTCAGGCTGTGATTTTTTTAATCAAGAAAATCTAGGAAAAGGACACATACAATAAAAAAAAATAGAAAAAGGGCATTTACACCTTCAGAACAGAAACAATAACTTATTTGTTAACATTTAAATAATTTGTTGAAATGTGGTAATTATATTGAGTAGAACTGCTTATTTTTCAAACAAAAGCTGGATTTCCTCCTAAAGAGAAATAAGAAACAGGTAGATTTTTTTTGTCTTAGTAATGTCACATTTAACTTTAAAAATATTAGCACCACTGTGATAAAATAATTTTAGCATATTATGCTTTTTTTTTGAGGACTTCCACTACTTTGCAGGAAAGTGTTGCAGAATTTGAGCTTTAGGATGATATCAATCTACTTCAAGTAAAGAAACCCACTAGTTTTTTTGCCTATGCATGGCAAAGCAAATGGTGCCCTGGTGTCCCATTCTCTGCAGCAAAACATATGCATATTTGGTCTGTTACATTTTTTTTCTGTTGAAACAACTGTAGGCACCACTGCTATTCATCACTATAGGACATGTTTGATAGCATGTCCCCTTCCTCCATCTAGTGTGTTAGGGGACAAGCCATCAAACACACCCTGGTGTGTTGGATAGCAGAGGCACCCAAAGTTCTTCAAAACAGTGAAGTCTTAGTCATTCACCCTACTCTAATTAAGATATATACATTTGTTTTCACTTTCAAATATACAAATATAGAAAAATAAGCCACATACGAAAGAATTCCAGAGAGCATCTGTAAGTCATAGAAGACAATACAGGTGATTAAAGTAAAGATTGATCAGTATGACATGGTGCATGCTAGTCTTACAGTAACAATTCATATTTTATGAACAACAAGAGGATAATTAAAAAAGGGAAGGTGGGGAGGAAAGGGAGAACGTTAAATCATGAGTTAACCATAAACTGGGAGACACTCTCGGATTGGATGTGAGCAGAGGATAGTCAAGAAGCATAGTAACCAGGGTCTCCCAGATCAGGGGGCAGAAAAAAAAAGAGGAAAGGAAATAGAACAGGATTGATGGAGAAAGAGGAGAACAAAAGGAGAATGCTGGGTGGACCTTGACCAGAAGCCTAGGTATTCAATGCCTACAGCAGTGTGTAGCTCTCAGGGAACATGGATGGGTGAGCATATTGTATCCATGGGGCAGAGCTTTTTAAGAATTTCCTATGTGTGACTAGGAGAATGCTAGTAAGCTTTTCAATAATAAAGAAGGTGTCTATGCAGCAATGGACTTCTGCAAAGGAAACAAACTGTTGTATCTAAGCTTTTTGGATAGCTTGTTTGACGCTAGTAGAACATATGTAGCCAGTTTGAATTGGGATTTTGTGAGACCTGGAGGATTCAAATGCAATAGGTTGTACCAGGGTTCCCTGGGAAAAGGACAGGTTAAGCAACATTTGTAACAGGTTTAGTATCTGAAGTACATCCCTTGGGAGGGAGCAGCACCAAAATCAGGTGCCCAAAGATTTAGGCCAAGGGAGTGCTAAGCAAGTTGGGACCATATGCCATCTGGGGACAGATTTAAAGGCTGATTTGAGTGTAAACATGTTGACAGAGCAGGAGGCTATTATGGTCCAAATTTGTAACCAGTCTTCCCTATCTATAGATATATAATTTGTTTTTACATTTGAATAAAGCATGCATGGGAGATTTATGTGGAATATATGTTTTATAGCAAAATAACAATGATAGAAATCATACTTATTTTTGTTTTAAAATCAACTGTGCTCATTGCAAAATATGTGTGATACTGTTTGTGTATTTTTTTGTTGTTATTGTTAGAGATGAGCGAAGAAATGAAAAATTCGATTCGACTGATTCGGCGAATTCGTGGACAATATTCGATTCGAGTCGAATAAATTCGCTGTGAATTTAACTTAAAAAAGGGTGTTTCTAGGCTTCAGAGAGACTTAATATTAGTGCAGAACACTGTACCTTTAATTTAAATGCCCTTGGAGTCTGCTGGGGAAGAGAAATAATACTGTCTGTCAGTATGACATGCAGATGAGTGCCGTCGATCTTAGAATCACTGCACACTTCACTCCTTTGGCCAGTCACGGGGCCAAAACCAGTGTTTGGAGCCACAGTGTGGCGGTGGAGGCAGCAGCAATGGGAGGCCATACAGCAAGCTATGACAAAATGGAAACCAGCAGGAGCGTGAGGAGACCTGAAAGTGGCACATGGCAGAGTGGGAGCAATGGGAGGCGGTACAGGGACCCAGGTCACACTGTGGGCCCAGCAGCAGCGTGACCAGGCGGTACGGGGGCCCATGGCCGATATGGGGCTTGGTGGCACCTATGGAAGGCCTGTAATCTGCCAGCAACCTATGACAAAATGGACAACCGCAGGAGTGTGAGGAGATTTCAAAGTGGCACATGGCAGAGTGGAAGCAATGGGAGGCCGTACAGGGACCCAGGTCACACTGTGGGACCAGCATCAGCGTGAACAGGCGGTACGGGGGCCCATGGCCGATTTGACCTCATTCATCCCATAGTCCTGCCGACTCACGAATAGCGTGGCCTCCTCAAAGGGCCTGAGCAAGCGCAGGTGTCACACATGAGCTGACAATGGCTGACATCTAAGTTACACAGGGAGTACCTTTATCCGCTTTTAACATCAGGAAATCTGTGATGGCCTTTAGCTGTTCGTAAAGGCGGTCTAACATATGTAGGGTTGAATTACACCTTGTTGCAACGTCACAGCATGAGGAGTCGGTACGGGGGCCCATGGCAGATTACATGTCTGGCAGCAGCAATGGGAGGCCCGTAATCTGCCAGCACCCTATGTCAAAAAATTTAACACACCAGCAGTGTGAAGAGACCTGAAAGTGGCACATGGCAGCAGAGTGTGGCGATGGAGACAGCAGCAATGGGAGGCCGTACAGGGACCCATGAGAGACTCTGGACTTGGCAGCAGCATGAGGAGGCGGTATATAGGGGCCCATGGCAGATTAGGGGCCTGGCAGCAGCTATGTGAGGCCCGTAATCTGCCTGCACCCTATGTCAAAAAATTAAACACACCAGCAGTGTGAAGAGACCTGAAAGTGGCACATGGCAGCAGAGTGTGGCGATGGAGACAGCAGCAATGGGAGGCCGTACAGGGACCCATGAGAGACTCTAGACTTGGCAGCAGCATGAGGAGGCGGTATATAGGGGCCCATGGCAGATTAGGGGCCTGGCAGCAGCTATGTGAGGCCCGTAATCTGCCTGCACCCTATGTCAAAAAATTAAACACACCAGCAGTGTGAAGAGACCTGAAAGTGGCACATGGCAGAGTGTGGCGATGGAGACAGCAGCAATGGGAGGCCGTACAGGGACCCATGACAGACTCTAGACTTGGCAGCAGCATGAGGAGGCGGTATATAGGGGCCCATGGCAGATTAGGGGCCTGGCAGCAGCTATGTGAGGCCCGTAATCTGCCTGCACCCTATGTCAAAAAATTTAACACACCAGCAGTGTGAAGAGACCTGAAAGTGGCACATGGCAGCAGAGTGTGGCGATGGAGACAGCAGCAATGGGAGGCCGTACAGGGACCCATGACAGACTCTAGACTTGGCAGCAGCATGAGGAGGCGGTATATAGGGGCCCATGGCAGATTAGGGGCCTGGCAGCAGCTATGTGAGGCCCGTAATCTGCCTGCACCCTATGTCAAAAAATTAAACACACCAGCAGTGTGAAGAGACCTGAAAGTGGCACATGGCAGAGTGTGGCGATGGAGACAGCAGCAATGGGAGGCCGTACAGGGACCCATGACAGACTCTAGACTTGGCAGCAGCATGAGGAGGCGGTATATAGGGGCCCATGGCAGATTAGGGGCCTGGCAGCAGCTATGTGAGGCCCGTAATCTGCCTGCACCCTATGTCAAAAAATTAAACACACCAGCAGTGTGAAGAGACCTGAAAGTGGCACATGGCAGCAGAGTGTGGCGATGGAGACAGCAGCAATGGGAGGCCGTACAGGGACCCATGAGAGACTCTGGACTTGGCAGCAGCATGAGGAGGCGATATATAGGGGCCCATGGCAGATTAGGGGCCTGGCAGCAGCTATGTGAGGCCCGTAATCTGCCTGCACCCTATGTCAAAAAATTAAACACACCAGCAGTGTGAAGAGACCTGAAAGTGGCACATGGCAGAGTGTGGCGATGGAGACAGCAGCAATGGGAGGCCGTACAGGGACCCATGAGAGACTCTAGACTTGGCAGCAGCATGAGGAGGCGGTATATAGGGGCCCATGGCAGATTAGGGGCCTGGCAGCAGCTATGTGAGGCCCGTAATCTGCCTGCACCCTATGTCAAAAAATTTAACACACCAGCAGTGTGAAGAGACCTGAAAGTGGCACATGGCAGCAGAGTGTGGCGATGGAGACAGCAGCAATGGGAGGCCGTACAGGGACCCATGACAGACTCTGGACTTGGCAGCAGCATGAGGAGGCGGTATATAGGGGCCCATGGCAGATTAGGGGCCTGGCAGCAGCTATGTGAGGCCCGTAATCTGCCTGCACCCTATGTCAAAAAATTTAACACACCAGCAGTGTGAAGAGACCTGAAAGTGGCACATGGCAGCAGAGTGTGGCGATGGAGACAGCAGCAATGGGAGGCCGTACAGGGACCCATGAGAGACTCTGGACTTGGCAGCAGCATGAGGAGGCGGTATATAGGGGCCCATGGCAGATTAGGGGCCTGGCAGCAGCTATGTGAGGCCCGTAATCTGCCTGCACCCTATGTCAAAAAATTAAACACACCAGCAGTGTGAAGAGACCTGAAAGTGGCACATGGCAGAGTGTGGCGATGGAGACAGCAGCAATGGGAGGCCGTACAGGGACCCATGACAGACTCTAGACTTGGCAGCAGCATGAGGAGGCGGTATATAGGGGCCCATGGCAGATTAGGGGCCTGGCAGCAGCTATGTGAGGCCCGTAATCTGCCTGCACCCTATGTCAAAAAATTTAACACACCAGCAGTGTGAAGAGACCTGAAAGTGGCACATGGCAGCAGAGTGTGGCGATGGAGACAGCAGCAATGGGAGGCCGTACAGGGACCCATGACAGACTCTGGACTTGGCAGCAGCATGAGGAGGCGGTATATAGGGGCCCATGGCAGATTAGGGGCCTGGCAGCAGCTATGTGAGGCCCGTAATCTGCCTGCACCCTATGTCAAAAAATTTAACACACCAGCAGTGTGAAGAGACCTGAAAGTGGCACATGGCAGCAGAGTGTGGCGATGGAGACAGCAGCAATGGGAGGCCGTACAGGGACCCATGAGAGACTCTGGACTTGGCAGCAGCATGAGGAGGCGGTATATAGGGGCCCATGGCAGATTAGGGGCCTGGCAGCAGCTATGTGAGGCCCGTAATCTGCCTGCACCCTATGTCAAAAAATTTAACACACCAGCAGTGTGAAGAGACCTGAAAGTGGCACATGGCAGCAGAGTGTGGCGATGGAGACAGCAGCAATGGGAGGCCGTACAGGGACCCATGACAGACTCTGGACTTGGCAGCAGCATGAGGAGGCGGTATATAGGGGCCCATGGCAGATTAGGGGCCTGGCAGCAGCTATGTGAGGCCCGTAATCTGCCTGCACCCTATGTCAAAAAATTTAACACACCAGCAGTGTGAAGAGACCTGAAAGTGGCACATGGCAGCAGAGTGTGGCGATGGAGACAGCAGCAATGGGAGGCCGTACAGGGACCCATGAGAGACTCTGGACTTGGCAGCAGCATGAGGAGGCGGTATATAGGGGCCCATGGCAGATTAGGGGCCTGGCAGCAGCTATGTGAGACCCGTAATCTGCCTGCACCCTATGTCAAAAAATTTAACACACCAGCAGTGTGAAGAGACCTGAAAGTGGCACATGGCAGCAGAGTGTGGCGATGGAGACAGCAGCAATGGGAGGCCGTACAGGGACCCATGACAGACTCTGGACTTGGCAGCAGCATGAGGAGGCG
Source organism: Staurois parvus (assembly GCF_062004578.1). Taxonomy (NCBI): domain Eukaryota; kingdom Metazoa; phylum Chordata; class Amphibia; order Anura; family Ranidae; genus Staurois; species Staurois parvus. The sequence continues at coordinate 3,474,032 of NW_028317841.1, read as the reverse complement.
GTATATAGGGGCCCATGGCAGATTAGGGGCCTGGCAGCAGCTATGTGAGGCCCGTAATCTGCCTGCACCCTATGTCAAAAAATTAAACACACCAGCAGTGTGAAGAGACCTGAAAGTGGCACATGGCAGAGTGTGGCGATGGAGACAGCAGCAATGGGAGGCCGTACAGGGACCCATGACAGACTCTAGACTTGGCAGCAGCATGAGGAGGCGGTATATAGGGGCCCATGGCAGATTAGGGGCCTGGCAGCAGCTATGTGAGGCCCGTAATCTGCCTGCACCCTATGTCAAAAAATTAAACACACCAGCAGTGTGAAGAGACCTGAAAGTGGCACATGGCAGCAGAGTGTGGCGATGGAGACAGCAGCAATGGGAGGCCGTACAGGGACCCATGAGAGACTCTGGACCTAGCAGCAGCATGAGGAGGCGGTATATAGGGGCCTATGGCAGATTAGGGGCCTGGCAGCAGCTATAGGAGGCCCGTAATCTGCCAGCACCCTATGTCAAAAAATTAAACACACCAGCAGTGTGAGGAGACCTGAAAGTGGCACATGTTTGAGGCATGATTCATGGCGGATTTAGTCAGTTGTGTCAGGAACTGGTGGTTTGAAATCCAGACTAATCCACGCCTGATTCATTTTCACAAACGTGAGTCTCTCCACACTTTGGGTGGACAGTCGTGTCCTCCGCGGAGTTACAATACCTCCTGCCGCACTAAACACGCGCTCCGATGCCACGCTACTGGCCGGGCATGACAGCCTTTCAAGGGCAAATTCAGCTAGTTGGGGCCAAAGGTCAAGTTTCGTTGCCCAGTAGTCAAGGGGATTGTCTACCTCGGTTGGCAGGGTGCTGTCCAAGTAGGCCCAAGCCTGTTGTTTGAGCTCCTGCTCCAGGTCCACCTGATGCTGCTGCTGCTGCTGCGGCTGGTTAGTAGTTTCCTCACTGCGCTGGTGAAGAAAGCTACTCATCATCGACTGCAGACTGAGGCAGCCACTGCTGGTGGAGCTGCCACTGCTCCTACCACCCCACCCCTCCCCTGCTGCCATGCCAGCGGAACGCGAGCGCACAGGGCCCACAGTGTCTGAGGATGGACGTTGGCGCACAAAGGCAGAGACCAACTGACTACATAGGTGGTTTTTATAGTACGTAATTTTGGCCTCCCTCTCAGCAGGTGTGAAAAAGGCCACCATTTTGGACCGGTAGCGAGGGTCCAACAAGGTGGACAGCCAAAAGTCATCCCTCTGTCTGATGGTTATTATTCGGCTGTCGCTACGCAAGCAACCGAGCATGCTATGGGCCATTTGTGCCAAGGAATGCGAGGGACTCCCTGCCTCCATCTCCACAGCATACTGCCACGGTGCGTCTGGGTCCTCTGTCTCCTCCTCCTCCTCCTCTACCAGATGCTCCTGCTCCTCCACTCCTGTCCGCTGAGTGGAAAAACCACCCATTTCACTCAATAATTCCTGAGCACAAATGTCCTCCTCTACCTCCTCCTCTTCTTCCTGTCCTGCCCCCACAGGGGTCATGTGGCGTTGAGATCTGTGCGCCACGTCTACCGCACCCTGACCAGCCATTGTTAACAGCATTTGTTCCAGGACGTGCAACAGAGGAATGACGTCGTTCATCCCATAGTCCTGCCGACTCACGAATAGCGTGGCCTCCTCAAAGGGCCTGAGCAAGCGGCAGGTGTCACGCATGAGCTGCCAATGGCTGACATCTAAGTTACACAGGGGAGTACCTTTATCCGCTTGTAACATCAGGAAATCGGTGATGGCCTTTCGCTGCTCGTAAAGGCGGTCTAACATGTGTAGGGTTGAATTCCACCTTGTTGCAACGTCGCAGATCAGGCGATGCTGTGGAATTCCGTTCTGCCGCTGCAGCTCAATGAGGGTGTTCTTTGCGGTGTAGGAATGGCTGAAATGCATGCACAGTTTACGTGACATTTTAAGGATGTCTTGCAGTGGGATGGTGGATTTTAGGAACCGCTTGACAACCAGATTGAACACGTGAGCCATGCATGGCGCATGGCACAACCTTCCTTGACGCAGAGCAGACACCATGTTCTTTCCGTTGTCAGTCAACATGGTTCCGATTTTTAGTTTGCGCGGAGACAGCCATCTGTCGATTTCTCTGTTCATTACACTCAGCAGTTCCTCCCCTGTGTGACTACGTTCGCCAAGGCATACCAGGTGCAGCACAGCGTGACACCGTTGCGCCCTGCACATGTGATATGCCGGTCGGGTAATGGGACTTGGCACGGGGGTGGCGGCTGAGGACACGGCGGAAAAAGAGGTGGTAGAGGCGGACATGCTTGCTGGACCAAGGACGTGCAAACGTGGAGGCAAAAGCGTCGTGACCTGTCCAAGTTGCTGGTGCGGCTGTGCCGGCACCACGTTCACCCAGTGGGCCGTAAATGACATGTACTGTCCCTGACCGTAGTTACAGCTCCACACGTCGGCGCTGCCGTGCACTTTGGCAGAGACCGACATGCTCAAAGACTGGCCCACCATCTCTTCTACATGTGAATGCAGGGCTGGCACTGCCTTTTGGGCAAAGAAATGACGGCTTGGCACTCTCCACCGCGGCGCGGCACAAGCCATCATTTCTCGGAAAGGTGCTGAGTCCACCAGTTGGAAAGGGAGGGACTGCAGCACCAGCAACTTGGACAGGAGGACGTTCAGCTTTTGCACCGTCGGGTGCGTGCTCGCAAACTGTTGTCTCTTGGATACGGATTCCAAGAAAGACTGTTGACGGAATCCGAGAAGAGGAGTAGCAGGAGAAGGAGCATCTGAACGAGCGGAAGATGCCAATGAGCGACAACTCCCCTCAGCAGAGGTGTTGGAGCCTTGACTGGCTGATAGAGGGCGATTGACGACGTCGGGTGACGGAGCAAGTAACGGAGCGGGTGATGGAGCGGGGGCTGGGGCAGGCAGAACCGCCGTATGTTTATCACGGTTTTCCCAGGCCACCGAATGGTGACGCTGCATATGCTGACGCAACGCTGTAGTCCCAACATGGGCCCCCTGGCCACGCTTGCATTTCTGGCCACATAGTCGACATACGGCTACGTTTACTTCCTCGGGCGGCTTGAGGAAAAATTGCCACACCACCGAGTAGGAAACTTTGCCCCCGCTACTCTTCACTGGCTGACTGCTACTTCCTCCGTGCGCACCGGCACCACTACTGGCCGTGGTGGTAGGCTGCAGTGGAGCTGGTGCTCTACTCCGTGGACGTTTGGCTCCACTGACACTGATGCGACCCTGCTGCTGTCTCCTGGGCAACCCACCGACTGTTTTGCTCGCTGCCAAGCTGCCACCCTCTTCTCCTGATGATGCGGAAGAAATTGCCTGATGACGACGAGGCTGCCAAGTGCGATCAACCTCCTCATCATCAAGTAGGGTCTCCGCCTCACTACTAGCCCCCTCGGCTGCGTCTGGGTCAGGAGACAGACCTGTCTCTAGACCGGCTACCGAGCCACTCTCCTCGCCAGTACTTGTTCGCTTGGCTGCTGAAAAGGCCGATGTCTCCCCCCGTTCCTGACCGCCCTCTGTTAGCTCTTCCTCACTGTACAGTGGGGCTGAGCCCACAGCATGCGATACTTCGCTTGGTGAGGGAACAGCAAAGGACAGGGGCAGGTAGAGGACACGTGATTTCAGTGGGCTTGGTCCCGGGCCATGCCAACTAACGGTTGTGTCTGACGTACCCACCGACCGTTGGCTGTAGGTGTCAGAGGTGACCTGGGAAGAGGAAGACGACCGAGCCAACCAATCAATGACGGCAGGGTTGTCGGTGGAGACACGACCGCTGGATGACACCGGGAGCACTGGCCTCTGGCTGCGAATACTGCTGCCTCGACCCCTTCCTCTGCTGCCACGTCTGCTCGCTCCTAAAACATTGCCTCCTCTGCCACTCCTCTGCATGTTGTCTGACATACTATTTAATTCAACGATTAGGTGTCCCTGAGTAACAATTCTCTGGCACTCAGTAACAATTCTGTCTGTCCCTGAGTATGAATTCTGTGGCCCTGAGTAACAATTCTGTGTCTGTGCGAGTAACAATTCTGTGTCTGTGCGAGTAACAATTCTGTGTCTGTGCAAGTAACAATTTTGTGTCTGTGCGAGTAACAATTCTCTGGCACTCAGTAACAATTCTGTCTGTCCCTGAGTAACAATTCTCTGGCACTCAGTAACAATTCTGTCTGTCCCTGAGTAACAATTCTCTGGCACTCAGTAACAATTCTGTCTGTCCCTGAGTATGAATTCTGTGGCCCTGAGTAACAATTCTGTGTCTGTGCGAGTAACAATTCTGTGTCTGTGCAAGTAACAATTTTGTGTCTGTGCGAGTAACAATTCTCTGGCACTCAGTAACAATTCTGTCTGTCCCTGAGTAACAATTCTCTGGCACTCAGTAACAATTCTGTCTGTCCCTGAGTAACAATTCTCTGGCACTCAGTAACAATTCTGTCTGTCCCTGAGTAACAATTCTCTGGCACTCAGTAACAATTCTGTCTGTCCCTGAGTAACAATTCTCTGGCACTCAGTAACAATTCTGTCTGTCCCTGAGTATGAATTCTGTGGCCCTGAGTAACAATTCTGTGTCTGTGCGAGTAACAATTCTGTGTCTGTGCAAGTAACAATTTTGTGTCTGTGCGAGTAACAATTCTCTGGCACTCAGTAACAATTCTGTCTGTCCCTGAGTAACAATTCTCTGGCACTCAGTAACAATTCTGTCTGTCCCTGAGTAACAATTCTCTGGCACTCAGTAACAATTCTGTCTGTCCCTGAGTATGAATTCTGTGGCCCTGAGTAACAATTCTGTGTCTGTGCGAGTAACAATTCTGTGTCTGTGCAAGTAACAATTTTGTGTCTGTGCGAGTAACAATTCTCTGGCACTCAGTAACAATTCTGTCTGTCCCTGAGTAACAATTCTCTGGCACTCAGTAACAATTCTGTCTGTCCCTGAGTAACAATTCTCTGGCACTCAGTAACAATTCTGTCTGTCCCTGAGTAACAATTCTCTGGCACTCAGTAACAATTCTGTCTGTCCCTGAGTAACAATTCTCTGGCACTCAGTAACAATTCTGTCTGTCCCTGAGTAACAATTCTGTCTGTCCCTGAGAATGAATTCTGTGGCCCTGAGTAAGAATTCTCTGGCACTCAGTAACAATTCTGTCTGTCCCTGAGTAACAATTCTCTGGCACTCAGTAACAATTCTGTCTGTCCCTGAGTAAAAATTCTGTGGCCCTAATAACGTTTCTGTGGCCCTAAGTAACAATTCTCTGGCACTGAGTAACAATTCTGTCTGTCCCTGAGTATGAATTCTGTGGCCCTAACTAGCGTTTCTTTGTCCCTAAATAACGATTCTGTGGCCCTCATTAACAAGTCTGTGTCCCTGAGTAATGGTTCTCTGTCCCTAAGTAACTTCTCTCTGTCCCCAATTCTCGTTTCTGTGGCCCTAACTCTGTCCCTGTCCCTAGTACAGAGCGGTCTGCCTCTGTTCAATGACTGCAGGCAAATGAAGATTTCCAAAATGGCCGCTATATATACCTCGACCATTACACAGTGCTGGCTGGCTGGCTGCTGATTGGCTGATGCGATCACATGTCGTTGAGGAATGCATTATGGGGCAGCGCGCCTTGTCTGCGCGCCTTCCCCGACATCCCCGCTCCGTCGCCGCACATGTCAGCCGCCATTTTCGGAAAAATTTTGATTCGCGCGTCCGAATTAGGCTGTTTTTCGGATTCGGCACGAATCGAAATTTTTCCGATATTCGACTCGAATTCCACTTCGGATACTTCGATTCGCTCATCTCTAGTTATTGTCTTTAACATTTAGAACAGTTTACTTTGTATTGGAAGAATTTAATTTTGAAAATACTTGAGGTGATTGTAGCTGTATTAGTGCCCTTGCACTAATACAGCAAGGGCACTAATTACTGTCTGTAATAATTTTTTTCTGCAAATTTTAGGCCAGGTTTTCGGGTGTTCCCTTTTTATCAGTCCAGTCTGTACTGATACACAAAGTTTAAGTAAAATGTAAGGTAGAACAATCCCTAAAAAAACAACACACCTCAACAGCAATGGTAATGAAACTGGGATAATTGGTAAGATAAGTAAAAGAGCAGGCTATTAAATGGTTGGGAGGAGTAAGAGTAACATAGCCAAGAATGGTGATAAAACTGGATGATAATGAATTGGAAAAATGAGGTCCACATTTAGTCTTATGTCAGAATTATCATTCATAAATCATAAGTTTTTTTTTCTTGAATATTTGTAAGTTCCCTTTAGGAACCAAGAACAATTGAGTACTGTCTGTGATACTTTTTTAATTTGCACTAACATCCAAATTTTCAGGACAGGCTTTCAAATGTGTCCCCTTCTTCAAGGTCTAAGCAGTACTATACTCAAAGTTTTATCAGAATGTTAAGTAAGACAGTCGGTGAAGGAAAAAAACACACAAACAAATGTATACAGCAATGGTAATTAAACTAGGATATTTAGTGAGGTAAGACAGAGAGATAGCTATAGAATGGGGGGGGGGGAGTAACAGTCACTGAGGTGAGAGGGGTTGTAAAACTGTCGGATAGTGTTTTAGAAAAATTAGGTCTACGTTTAGTCCATTATTTTTGTGTCAGATAGAATTATCATTCTTAGCTCAAAAGTTTTCCTTGCCTGAGTAGTTTTGAAGTTCCTTTTAAAAACTAAAACATTCAAGTCTTCCATAGTGTGGTCCGGTTGTCAGAAATTATGTCCCACGGGTGTGCTGAAATCATCTTCTTTATGTTCCTCAATGGTGTGTTTGTGCAAATTTACAGGTGCATCTCAAAAAATTTGAATATCATCAAAAAGTTCATTTATTTCAGTAATTCAATTAAAAAAGTTAAACTCATATATATAGATTCATTACAGAGTGATATATTTCAAGCATTTCTTTCTTTTAATTTTGATGATTATGTCTTACAGCTAGTGAAAACCCAAAATTCAGTATCTCAGAAAATTTGAATATTACATAAGACCAATAAACAAAAAGGATTTTTAATACAGAAATGTTGGCTTACTGAAAAGTATGTCCATGTACAGTATAGCATGCACTCAGTACTTGGTTGGGGCTCCTTTTGCATGAATTACTGCATCAATGTGGCGTGGCATGGAGGCAATCTTCCTGTGGCACTGCTGAGGTGTTATGGAAGCCCAGGTTGTCTTGATAACAACCTTCAGCTCGTCTGCATTGTTGGGTCTGGTGTCTCTCATGTTCCTCTTGACAATACCCCACAGATTTTTTACGGGGTTTAGGTCAGGTGAATTTGTTGGCCAATCAAGCACAGTGTGGCAGGTGCCAGGTCCTGTTGGAAAATGAAATCAGCATCTCCATAAAGCTGGTCAGCAAAGGGAGGCATGAAGTGCTCTAGAATTTCCTGGTAGAGGGCTGCCTTGACTTTGGACTTGATAAGACACAATAGACCAACACCAGCAGATGACATGGTTCTCCAAATTTTCACTGATTGTGGAAACTTCACACTGGACCTCATGCAACCTGGATTCTGTGCCTCTCGACTCTTCCTCCAGACTCTGGGACCTTGATTTCCAAATTAAATGCAAAATGTACTTGACACACGATATGCAATAGTTGTAGCCCATGTCCTGGATATGTCTGTGTGTGGTGGCTCTTGAAGCACTGACACCAGCCATAGTCCAATCCTTGTGAATCTCCCCCAAATTCTTGAATCGCCTTTGCTTCACAATTCTCTCAAGGCTGTGGTTATCCCTGTTGCTTGTACACCTTTTTCTACCATACTTTTTCCTTCCACTCAACTTTCCATGAATAAGCTTGGATACAGCACTCTGTGAACAGCCAGCTTCTTTAGCAATGATCTGTTGTGACTTACCCTCCTTGTGGAGGGTGTCAATGACTGTCTTCTGGACAACTGTCAAGTCAGCAGTCTTCCCCATGATTGTATAACCTACTGAACCAGACTGAGAGACCATTTAAAGGCTCAGGAAACCTTTATAGGTGTTTTGAGTTAAATAGTTGATTAGAGTGTGACACCATGGGGTTTATTTACTAAACCTGGAGAGTACAAAGTCAGGCTCACGTCTGCATAGAAACCAATCAGCTTCTAACCTCAGCTTGTTCAGTTAAGCTTTGGCAATGAAACCTGGAAGCTGATTGGTTTCTCTGCAGAAGTGAGCCTGACTTTGTACTCTCCAGGTTTAGTAAATAAACCCCCATGAGTCTACAATATTGAACTTTTTCACAGTATTCAAATTTTTTGAGATACTGAATTTTGGGTTTTCACTAGCTGTAAGCCATGATCATCAAAATTACAAAAAAGAAATGCTTGAAGTATATCACTCTGTGTGTAATGAATCTATATAATATATGAGTTTCACTTTTTGAATTGAATTACTGAAATAAATTAACTTTTTGATGATATTCTAATGTATTGAGACGCACCTGTATACTTCTTTGCAACTTCAGTGCTGTTTCACCTATGTAAGATCCTTTGCTACATCTTTTGCAATGGATGAGGTACACAATATTACTGGAGGTGCAGCTGTATGATCCTGTGACATTCAAGGTCCCATTTGTGTGTGACATTTTTTGATAGTTTGATTCTACTGCACAGTTTGCAGTGTTATTGTTGCAGGACTTGGTTCTTTTATTTGTGACTTCATAATCAGAATGAAGTTTCTTGCTGATTAGTTTATGTCTGAGGTTAAATGGAATATTTGAGGTTTTTGAAATATTTCTTTCAGAGTTTCATCCTCTGTTATGATGGTTAGTACATATTGTCTATTTTTCCTATTCCTTCTAGTACTTGATTGTATGTGGTTACTAGAACTACACAGTTATTTGTTTTTTTTCTCTTTGTATTAGAGGAGATTTTCTCTTCTGGTTTTTAAGGCCTTGTTTATGTTTGTATCGATGTTTTGTCCTTGTAGCCTGGAAGGAAGGAGGGGTTTTGTCCTTGTAAGGAATTTTGTCCATGTAACCTTCTGGAAGGGGTCTGCTAGTATTCTGAGATGTTAATCTCTGTTTTCTGGTTCTGAGCATATTTAGTAGTATCTGATGGCCTGGCTGTGTATGATAACCTGTTTGGTGTGTTGGGGGTTGGAAACTGGAACTGTGGAGATAGTTGCATTTGTCATTGGGTTTTCTGTATACTGAGGTATGCATCTTGTTATCACTGATGTATACTGTGATGACTAGTTGACATATGTGTTTGAATAGTCCATTTTTAGCTTAATTGATGGGTGAAATGTGTTGATCAAAGAGTAAAATTGTTCTAGATTTTCTTCACCTTCTGTCCATATGATGAAAATGTAATCGATATATCAATAGTATCTACATGGCTTTTGTTGTATGTTGTTCAGGAATTTTTCCTATAGGTCAGCTATAAATACATTTGCATGTTGTGGAGTTATTTTCCATTCCTTAGCAGTACCCTTATGCCAGGTATGCACGGGCCAAATATCATCCTAAATCAGCCAGTGTAGTAGAAAACGGCAGACATTTGGCCTATGTATACAGCTGCCCGTCTTACAAAAGTCAATGTCATGAATGGCTTATGTCAAACAAGCACGCTGGAAAACCAGCAGCTGACTGGCCACCAAATGCTGTGAGCACTGATCAGTGTGTCCTAATGGCAGGTAGCCCCCCTGACAATATACATACATTACTCTATATTTATATATATAGTTTCTATAATGAGGATATTTTCAACATATGAACAGAAGGTGAAGAAAATATTTTAAAAAATTCACTCTCTTCACACTTAATAAATTTCACTAATCAATCAAACTAAAATAGACTATTTATACACACTTGTGAATGTCATAGACACCACAGTATTCTGTAAGGATAACACACTTCTCACTTCAAGATACAGGTAACCCACTGACTAATGAAACTATCTCTACAGTTCCAGCTTTCACCCCTACTATAACAAATGAGCCATCATGCACAGACTGGCCATCAGATATCACAGCATATGCTCTGACCCAGAAGACTAGCAGAATCCTTCCTTAAGAAAGCTTACATGAACAAAACCATCAGTTCAAGCATAAACATTGCCTTGAAACCCAAAGAGAAAATCTGCAAAACAAAAGAGAAAAAACAAATAAGGGTTAAGAAAAATAATCAAAGACCAACTCATCATTACAGAGGATGAAACTCTAAAAGAAATCATTCAAAACCCCCCAGTTGTGGATTTAGGGCAACCATTCAACCTCATGCATATTTTAATCAGCAGGAAGCTTTATTCTGATTACAGAGATGCAAAAAAAGGAAATGAAATATTGCCGCAACAAATTATGCGAACTGTACTACTTGGTTAATCCATTAAACAAGTGTCACGCACTGTGGTACACCTCATACATTGCAAGAAATTCAGCCAAGGATGTTACATTGGTGAAACAGGACAGAAAATTATGAAAAAGAATGAATGTATGCAGACATGTCATAAAAAACATAAGGAACATGATCACTGCACATCTGTGGGACATAATTTCTCAGAACCAAACCACTCTATGAAAGACATAAATGTATTCCCATTTTCTCACTTTACTATTCAACAGTTTTTAGACCATTGTCACCTCTGTAACATTTGTGTTCCCTAGCCCACTCCTTCCATATCTTATCAACTATCTTAGTTTAATTTTAAATGGTATGTGAGTGTGTGTGTGTTTTCTCAGAGATTGTACTATATTCTCAGAGATTGTACTATTTCAAATGCTGATAACATTTTGAGAAGGCAACACCCTGTATTTCAGGGTGCTAATGCTAATGCATATAAATGCTAATGTAAATAAATAAAGTGCTGCAGACAGTCAATTGTACCTGAGTTTTCCTCACTCTGATCACTACTTATTAGTTTCAGTCTCTCTGTCTTTCACCTTCTTTTCCTCCAACTACCAAACAGTTACCTGTAGAAACCTTTTCCACTTTAACCCTTCTCTTCTCTATTCTGCAAAAGACAACCCCCCCCCCCCCCCCCCGTTCTGCAACAGACCCTCAGTCTCGCCCCTATCCTTCCCCAACCTAGCCTTTTCTGTCTATGACAGTTCACTCTCATCCTTGCTGGACACAATCACCCCCTCACTACACACAGAATCAGGTTCTGTCTGCTAAAAACTTGGTAAACAGATGACGCATGAAGTCTAAAATACATAACCTCACTACTTTTGAATATCTCTGGTGTAAAACTAAGTTGCAGCAAGACTTCACCAAGCATAACTTTGACCTCCTAAAATACAATTCCTACCTCTGCACTGCCAAACAGACCTATTTCATCACTGTTATTAGTATCCTCTCTCATAGTCTGTGTCAACTCTTTTCTACCTTTGAATCTCTATTACTTCCTGCACTGAGTCCCCTCACTAACTCACTCACACCCAGGAGATTGCCAATCCGATAAAAAATACGATTGATGCAATTCATGGGATGGGATCTCTATATTACAAATATCTAACATTCCATGATCACCTGTAAAGTCAATACTTTCCTCTTTTAACCCTAGTATGATAGAGGAGGCTCCTAAACTTTTTTCTTAGTGAGCACATAACTATCTGCCCCCTGAACTCTGTCATCTTTTAACTGCTATGATCACTCTTCAACTCTTTCCTAAATTCTCTAACTCACATCTTTATCCTGTCTTTCGCTACTGGCGTTTTCCCCAACCCTCTAACACATGCACTAGTAACCCCCATACTTAAAAAAAACATCAGTAGACCCCACCAATCCTAAAAGAGAAGCATTGTCAAAGCTTTGATGGTCATACTTCTCTTCTGGGTCACAGTAGTGCACCTACGCTTGCTCTCCAGTGACCAAAATCAGCCTACAGCAGGCTAAAACCCACTGTTAGCTGACATCACATTACCCCTTCATGTAAGGATCCCAACCATTTTGGTGGGATCCAATCACACACCTGATCAGCAGCTGGCTGAGTCTCTCAGCATGTGGCTGAGAGCCAGAGACAGAGCTAACTGCTCCAACCCCTTCCCCAGCCCTGTGTTCCAGCAAACGCTGGAGGGGCAGAGCAGAGAGTGGTGACTGACAGTTACCTCTTTGTGCTCAGAGCTGACTGAGAACTGAACAGTCAGTGGTCATGTACTCACTCACAGTTCTTAGGCGGGAACAAGTGCAACATCACACTGATGCTGTAGCATGCAGATGAGTATAGATATTTTTTTTTTTTATTCCCATACTTCTCCTTAAACAACCAAAACCCATCACCTTTATCCCATTTACTGCCAATATCCTAGAACACCTAGACTACAACTGCCCAAGCTATAGCCTTACTGATAACAGCCTTCTTGACCCCTTTTAGTTTGTATTTTGTACATAACACTCCACAGAAACTGCTGCTCTTAAAACTCACTAATGACTTATTGATCACTAAAGTCAATGATCACTATTCTGTACTTATATTTTTGGACAGCTCCACTGCCTTTGATACAGTTGACCACTCCCTCCTCTGCAAAAAACTCCATCTCCTTGGCCTCCATGACTTTTTGGTTCCTATCCCACCGCACCTTCAGTGTCACTTACAACTCTACCACTTCTACCCACTTCCCCACGGTTTCATCCTCAAATGCCTTCTATTCTCTATCTACACCTCCACCCTGGGTCAGCCAATAGCTGCTCATTAACCACCCATGGCTTCCAATGCCATTTCTATGCTGATGACATCCACATTTATCCTATTACCCCTCCACTCACCCCATCAATCTCCTTGCATATCACTAATTTACTAATGGACATATTGGTATGAATGTCACAACACTTCCTCAAACTCAATCTATCAAAAACTGAGATCATAATATTTCCTCCCTCCCATGCCGCTTCCTCTGACTTCTTTATTGAGATCAATGGCACAACTATGAGCCCCTCTCCAAATGCCAGGCTACTATCTGTAATCCTGGACTATGAACTCTTCTTCCAGCACCACATCCATTCACTGTCCAAATCATGTTGCCTCAATCTCTATAAAATCTCTAAAATATGCCGCTTCTTAACTAATGACACCACAAAGCTATTAACTCACTCCCTCTTGCCATGATGATTGCCTTGTTGGTCTACCTTTACATAGGCTATCCCCTTCAGTCCATCATGAATGCTGCTGACAGATTCATCCACCTTATCAACCATTCAGTGTCTGCTACCCCTCGCTACCAATCCCTCAAATAAAATTCAAAATACTAACAACAATGTAGAAAGTCTTCCACAACCTTGTCCCTAGCTATATCAACAATTTCATCTCAAAATACTAACCAAACGCTTGTCTTTGCTCCTCCCAAGACCTCTTACTCTTTACCTCTTACCTCTTCTCTTGTCACCTTCTCCAACACGCCTCCAAGACTTCTACAAAGCCTCTCTTATCTTCAAGGAACTTCTTACCCCAATCTCTCCCACTATCTCCTACTCTATCCACCATTAGGTGAATTTTGAAAACTCATTTCCTCAGAGAGGCCTATCCCACCTCTAGCTAATAAACTGTACTTTCTCCATCAGCTCATCACCCACAGTCATTACCTTTTGTATCACTTGTATTGTAAGTGTACTGTCTGCCTCCATTTTATAAACCACTCTGCAAATTATTGACCTTAAATAAATCCTGCATACCCTCAGACCTTAATATTGATTTGGTTAGCCCTGCTGTCTGTGTGAATGGTAGTGGCCTTTTCACCAAATTTTAGCCACTGTAAGAAATAATAAGACATGATTAGGATTAATGGCAGTGATTAAATTATCAATACTTATCAGTAACAGTATGTTATTGACAAAAATCAGCAAAAGCTCTAGCAAAGAAGCACTGAAAACCACTGGAGAGGTTGGTGATAAGTAAGAATAAGAGGCACAGTGATTAGTTGTCTGAGCAATGGTGAAATGTGTTCAGCTTTCAGCTGTTAGTGCGCATCGAAAAATGCAAGAAACTGTTCTTGAAATATTTTTAAATGGAGGTTGTATCTAATTTAAAAATTCATTCTAGCTGGGTGTAGAAAATGAAAGGATAGTGTGCATGAAGCCAGCATGGAGGAAACCACCAAAGGTTCACAAACATGTATTAGAGATAGTCGTTATGATTCAGGTGGAATGTTGAAACCTGGATAGCTGATACGCTGATCTTTAATTCTAACATTAATAATTATCTATTTACACTCCTGAAAATGTTTCCAGCAGACAAAATTTGTAAACATTCAGTGCTGGAAAATGATTTGATCCATCTGACCATGTGTGTATGTGAAGGAACATGCACAGGGTTTTAGAATGGCAACTTTTGTTGGACATATACAATATTATACTTTTTCTGCCTTGGTTATTAAGCCAAATGAGCCAAATACTTTTGCATCTAACTTGAGTCTATTATTAAATTTTACTTCAAGATACATTGTTACACTCATTGCCATTGAAGACATTATCACTTTTTTTTTTATAGGGCAGTCACTTACTAGAATTAAGTAAGCTCAAAGTGCCCTATGGTTCTTATCATACTCCATTTTCTCTATTTCAGGAACCAGCAGAAGCACCAAGTCATTCAAGTAGGAGGTAAGATTGGTTACCATTTAAGGTGCCATTCTGATCATGATGTTGTTCTGCCTCCAAATTCTTTACTGAGATTGAATAAAAAAAGATACACAGTTCCTAATTGCTTAACTGATAATGAACATTTCTAACATAAAAATATATGAATTAAGTATAAAGCAGTAAGTAGTAATAAAAAGATGTGTCAGATGCAGTTTTATAATCATAGATAAAAGACAGAATTTCAAGATATAGTGCCTAATAAAGAAAAATAATGTAATATTTGAGGAATAAGTTACAATACACCCTTGGTACTTGTGGAAGTTTGGCCAGTGCTACTTGGACCTCAGTATTGACAACAACTATTGATGATGTAGGAACATGTAAATGAGTTGGTGTAACCAAAGTTTACCACTTGCAATCTATATGACTGGCAGTCTGTGTTGATTACTAAGTTCTTCATACCCAGTATGTATAGCTGATACATTGCTTCAAAACGCCAATCCTGAACCACTTCCTAAAGCTTTATCCTGTCCTTCATTTATCAGTAATGTGTGTCAGGGACAAAGAGATCAACAGAAAAATTCCAATACATTACTTAGAGAGATCACTAAGTAGGAATCATCTAGTGGAAGCTCTTTATGACTGAAAATGAAAAGCTAGTTACCTGTCACACCTCTGGGTGAACCTTTTTTGGAGAAAAAATTAAGATAAGTATTTATATTGTATGTATGGGGGAGAGAGAGGCTGCAAGTTTGTATATTGTTAAATTTCTTTCTTTAACCAAAAACATGGATACATTTTTAGGTATCTATCTTGTTTTTGCTACATAGGTGTCTTTAACACTTTCTTTAGTATAATCTATTATATAAGTTAGTTGCTTGATCTTATGTTCTGTTTGAGTTTTGTTTAAGTATACTAAATAAATACACAAATGTTCTTCATCTTTATTTTCAATTTGTAATCATGCAACATCATTCTGTGTTAAATTTCACACAACATTTCCATAGTGTAGAAGCAGTAGACTACAAACAGACAGGCCAAGATTCCAATACAGTTTTTTTTTTTTTTTTTTTTTTAAAAAGGCCTTTTTTCAATCTACAACATCAACATTAAAGTGATTCTAAAGGTTGGAGGTTTTTTTAAATTGCAAACATTTCACTTACCTGCTCTGTGCAATGGTTTTGAGCAGAGTAGCCATGATCCTCTTTGTTTTGGGGTCCCCTATCAATGGTTTTGGCTCCTCTTCCACACTGACTGCCCCTTATAGCCAGCCTCTTGCTATGGGGGCACAAGAGCAGGTGCGCTCCTATGCATGGACACCATTCATTTACACACAGAGCGCACCTCAGCTACACCCCCTGCTCTCTCCTCATTGACTCACTGGCTGTGATTGACAGCAGCAGGAGTCAATGGCTCCCACTACTGTGTGAGCCAATGAGGCTCTCATGCACTTTCCTGGAGCAAGATGAGGCTCAGGTAATTATTATAAGGGGCTGAAGGGGGAGCTGCAGCAGGAAGGTTTTTTACCTTTATGCATAGAATGGATTAAGGGTAAAAAAAAAACCTTCTGCCTTTAGAACCACTTTAAAGTATATACAGTTGCAAGAAAAAGTATGTGAACCCCTTGGGATTACGTGGAGTTTTGCATGAATTTTGGGTCATTGTCCTGTTGCATCACCCATCCTCTGCGGAGCTTCAGTTGGCGGACAGATGGTCGTACGTTTTCCTGCAAAATGTCTTGATAAACTCTGGAATTCATTTTCCCATCAATGACAACAATCCGTCCAGGCCCTGAGGCAGCAAAGCAGCCCCAAAACATGATGCTCCCTCCGCCATGTTTTACAGTGGGGATGAGGTTTTGATGTTGGTGTGCTGTGCCTTTTTTTCTCCACACATAGTGTTATGTGTTCTTCCCAAACAACTCAATCTTGGTTTCATCTGTCCACAGTATGTTTTGCCAGTAGTGCTGTGGAACATCCAGGTGCTCTTTTGCAAACTTCAAACGTGCTGCAATATTCTTTTTGGACAGCAATGGCTTCCTCCGTGGTGTCCTCCCATGTACTCCATTCTTGTTTAATGTTTTCCTTATTGTAGATGTGTCAACAAAAATGTTAGCATGTGCCAGAGATTTCTGTAGGTCTTTGGCTGACACTCTTGGATTCTTCTTTACCTCATGCAGCATTCTGCGCTGTGCTCTTGCAGTCATTTTTACAGGACGACCATGCCTAGGGAGAGTAGCAACAGTGCTAAACTTTCTCCATTTGTAGACAGTCTGTCTTACCGTGGACACATGAACATCAAGGCTTTTGGAGATACTTTTGTAACCCTTTCCAGCTTCATGCAAGTCAACAATTCTTGATCGTAAGTCTTCTGAGAGCTCTTTTCTGCGAGGCATGGTTCACATCAGACAGTGCTTCTTGAAACCAGTAAACCCAAAACAGGTGTGTGTTTTTTAAGACCAGGACAGCTGTCAGCAACACATCCAATATCATCACACTGATTGGAGTCAAGGTTGGCTCACTCCTGGCTCCAATTAGCTCTGGGAGAAGTCATTAAGCTAGGGCCTCACATACTTTTTCCTCCCTGCACTGTGAATGTTTACATGTTATGTGCAATTAAACCATGGCAACATCTAATGTTTGTGTAGTATTATGTTCAGCAGAATGTGTTTTTCTATTGTTGTAACTTAGATGACGTTCAGAGCACATTTTATGCCCAATTCATGCAAAACTTCACGTAATCCCAAGGGGTTCACATACTTTTTCTTGCAACTGTATAAAGCATTTCTGTGTGTGTCCCAATAGAAATCTCTTACTTTATTTTGTGTCACAGAGATACAGCAGGAATTAAAAGGAGATCTCTCCAAAGCAAGAGAATATTCCCTCTTCGACATTTGCTACAAGAACGGTCTTACCCATTGGTAAATTTTCCCTTACCTCCTCTTCCTGTGACAACCAAGCATTTTGGATTTCCCATCACTTTCTGTATCAAAGACAATGGTCACCAGGGCAAATACTGAGGGTGAATTTCTGTAGCTTGTAATATTTTCACATTCTATCCAAAAATTAAAAAAACGTTTTTGGCTTTACAAATACTTTAATCTATTTAACATGTGCTTTTGCAATCTATATTTTAGAAATGTATTTTATACAAATATCCAAGTTTCTACAGCCTCATATCTTGTGTATAATTATTACTTACTAGTAGACTATAAGATTAATTTGTTAACTAACAAATATGAGAAAGCTATTAGTTTATCAAACATCTTTTACAATCCAGCAGTACTGCTGCTTCTACTATGTAATTATAAATGTATCAACAATGTTATTAGCTACAAAATCTTCTTGGCAAGACAACTCATTGTTCCATGGGAATGGGATGAAGAACACATTTTCTACACTTTAAGTCTTCCAGAATTTCCTAATTAAAAATGCAATTTATAGTGTAATATAACTCCTAACAATAATGATATATCATCAAGCTTGCTCTGTATTTACTCAAATGCAGCAAGACGAATTGATCAAAACAGGAGTGTAATGCAAGTCCTAGGAACTCCACAACTCCATGACCAACCCCCAGTTCAGCACCCTTTCAAATCAATTTTGCATTTCCACCAGGACCTATGCCCAGTCACTCCTTTTGAATGATTATGTCTAGATAAAACCCCTTTAAGACATTCCTTACTTTTGTCTTCGTCTATGCTGACCTCTGACACACAACCATGAGAATTTACCATCCTACGGAAATGGGAAGGTAACCTACAGATATCATTTACACAACCCCAAAAAGACCCTATACTACTTTGCACACATGAAGTGTCCACAGCCAACATCTACCAAGGGAATGAGTACAAAATTATGATGTTTTGGTATAAAACCATACAAGTCTTACACAAAATTGACCCATCCATATCTCCCCTCTGCTGGAGATGCTACCAAGTAGATAGCACATTACGTTACACCTTTTGGGACTACCCCTCTCTGCAGAATTTCTGAACTACAGTCAAAACCATTATTCACAGGTGTGTCTCTTGCAGATGATTCAATGACCTATTTACTGCACTTCACTCCTTTATCAGTAAAGCATTGCAGAAACTCTCTTCTTAAAAATCTTTTCAGTGCAGCTAAGGCCTGTATACCAGCTATGTGGAAGAAATCGTCCCCACCCACTATTGAGCAGTGGCTGGATCGGGTGGCCGATATACAGTTAATGGAGCAACTAAGCTCTGATCTAAGAGAACAATCAGAAAAATACAAAATTTAGACCCCCTGGTTCTTATACAGGGATACTACTGTCATGGTTGACACCTAGACTGAGTGCCTTGGTGGGGAACTGTGGGGGCTGCTCCTCCCTTTCTCTCTCCCATTCTGCCCCCCTTTCCCCTACTTTTTTCTTCCTCTGGAATATCCATACCATTTTAATTTCCAACCTACCCTCCTATTCTTCCTCTGTGTGTCTCTTTTTTCCCCAGAAAATGGAAAATGAAAGATTAAGTGAGTCAGAGCATATGTACATATTAACAAATCATCTCCTCAGTGTGTATGGCAATAGTATGGTCTTTGTGACTTATGGTGGTAGTAAACCCTCACATATACTCTATACAGTCTCAGGTGATACATAGAGATGAAACAAACCCCATGCATAAGTTGTACCTGTTTATCTGTAGCCCTTTTTTCTCTACGGCAGTTCAAAGTGTAAAATTTCTACAGCTTGTCTGAGCTTTCAGAAAGCAAGGGGAGCTGAAATTACACTCTGCAGATCTCAGTGACAGCTGGTTAGAGGGAATGGACACACCTCCCTTCACGTATCACACAGGAACAGAGCTGAGGCTGTCAATGACAGGCTGTGTGCTAGAGCTCCCTCACCTCTTTATCTCTCAGTGTCAGGAAAACTTGTCAGAAGTGACTCATGATGATAGCAGATGAATGAGGCAGCAAAGAGAAATAACACTTAGTGCTCTGGACTGAGATAAACTCACACTATAGAAGGATATATTTTGTTCATATTTCATGTCATCACTTTAATGCTGTAACTAACAATAAATTATTTTGATAGTGAAAAGAACTATCATCGTTTCCATACAGTATATTGACAAAAGTATTGGGATGCCTGCCTTTACACACACATGAAATTTAATGGCATCCCAGTCTTCATCCGTAAACTTCAATATTGTGTTGGCGCACCCTTTGCAGCTATAACAGCTTCACGTCAGGCACTGATGTTGGACGAGAAGGCCTGGCTCGCAGTCTCCTCTCTAATTCATCCCAAAGGTGTTCTATCAGGTTGAGGTCAAGCCAGTCAAGTTTCTCCACCCCAAACTTGCTGATCCATGTCTTTATGGACCTTGCTTTGTACACTGGTGTGCAGTCATGTTGAAACAGGAAGGGGCCATCCCCAAAATGTTCCCACAGAGTTGGAAGCATCAAATTGTCCAAAATGTCTTGGTATGTTGATGCTTTAAGAATTCCCCTCACTGGAACTAAGTGGCTAAGCCCAATCTCTGAAAAACAACCCCACACAATAATCCCCCCTCCACCAAACTTTACACTTGCCACAATGCCAATGTCCATCGGATTGCCAGACAGAGAAGCGTGATTTGTCACTCCAGAGAACTTGTATCCACTGCTCTAGAGTCCATTGGCGGCGTGCTTTATAGTACTGCATCCAACACTTTGCATTGCACTTGGTGATGTAAGGCTTGGATGCAGCTGCTCGGCCATAGAAACCCATTCCATGAAGCTCTCTATCTATGCATTGTTGTTGTGCTAACCTGAAGGCCACATGAAGTTTGGAGGTCTGTTGCTATTGACTGCAGACAGTTGGGGGTTTATTTACTAAAGCTGGAGAGTCCAAAATCAGACTCCCTTCTGCATAGAAACCAATCAGCTTCTAACCTCAGCTTGTTCAATGAAGCTTTGGCAATGAAACCTGGAAGCTGATTGGTTTCTATGCAGAAGTGAGTCTGATTTTGCACTCTCCAGCTTTAGTAAATAAACCCCTTGGTGACTTCTGTACACTGTGCATTTCAGCATGAGGTGACCCACTCTGTAATTTTATGTGGTCTACCACTTCATGGTTGAGCTGCTGTTGTTCCCAGTTGCTTCCACTTTGTTATAATACTGCTAACAACTGACCATGGAATATTTAGTAGCAATTCATGGATGGACTTATTACACAGGTGGCAACCTATCACGATACCACACTTGAATTCACTGAGGTCCTGAGAGCGACCCTTTCTTTCACAAATGTTTGTAGAAGCAGTCTGCATGGCTAGGTGCTTGAATTTATACACCTGTGACCATGGAGGTGACTGGAACACCTGAATGCAATGATTTGGAGGTGTGTCCCAATACTTTTGGCAATATAGTGTATGCCTCTCAGGACGGAAAGGTATTTCTATGTTATTTTTTATGCACACTGAACTGTTCACATACTTTGGATTTTGTAACTGTTGTGTAATTATCTTTGATTCTTTGATATCTATGTAGTACAAATTTGTTTAGGAATTTCACAAACAAAATATGCAATGTATTGAGGGAAAAAATTCTGGATTCTAAATATAATTACAGTTTAGTATTATAAATGTATAGAGATCCTGTCTATGTCAGCAGCAGTCCCCAGCTTCACCATTGTCAACAATATGTGACAGCAGCAATTTCCAGTCCCACTGCTGTCATCAGAATGTGATGACTGTGCTCTCAGCCTCACCCTACGTAGAGATTTTTCAGCTCGATGGACAATTGTCTAAATGCCAGTAGACTGATAATGATCATCACCGGGGTTGGATAACTCTGCAGTTAACTGTTTAAATACATAAAAGATAGCTGCCACCATGTGTTTTAACAGAAACCCACACTGTTCACAGCATCTGTTGTTCCAGACAAGAAGATAGGACATGAAAACATGGTAGCATTTTTCAAAGACTCTTTCATTTCTGATTAGATCATTTAGAGAATCAGTTTAATGATTACATATATCATTTTGATGAAGAAGAAAGAAAAACAGTGCAAGAAAAATTTACAGAAAAGATATTGCAAAATAGACAACAGCAATAATTAAATAAATAGGATTAAAAGTGAAAAAACATAGCAAAGTTGGCCTGGTCTTTAATTCCAGCAGACTGCAATACCCTGCAGAGTAAGGGTCCATTCATACTATGTACATTGTTTCTGCATCTGATCAACCCCAGTCATTGCAAGGACACATAGACAAAACATGTTTTCTGCATAACCAATTTACACAACAACACTCATGTGGTGTTGAAATATGCAGACATGCTGCATTTTTCAACAACACATCAGTTGGCACCACAGGTCACCACATTATAATACACTGCAGTGCATATTTTTGAATGAAGTGTAACTTTGTACATTTTTACAAGTTAAAAAGCAACAAAAGTGTAACCAGTGCAATATGCTTAAACAGCACATTACCCCACCTCCTCACCTTTTGGAAAAATGGACACCAGCCCACATGCTAAAACTGAGCATTTTAGTATACAGCTAGTGTGAACAGGCTCTACCTCCAATCTGATGCATTAACGTCATTGGTTCTCATGAATGTCCCTTAGTAATCCCTCATAATTACAGTGGAGAATAAGAGCTCCAGCTGCCAAATGCGGAATCTTTTGCTGACCCTCCAAAGGGTGTAACTCAGCCAACCCTTACTCAATCAAGAGAGCTGAGGGGTGTGATGTAGGAAAGCTGAAGTGTTTTATTATATTTAAACAATCACTCCCTCAAACTAGTTTTTCTAACTATATTAATATTTCCAGATGAGGACATTTCACAATAAACATATTATTGATTAAAATAAATCATAATGTATTAGCCATTAAACATTATATTGATTGTATGCATATTCTCCTTAGAAGATGTAATGAGTCTCATCCATCTTCTGAACATTACAACATAGGCATGTTTGGTGCCTCCTTAGGCTACGTTCACACTAGCTTTGTGTGCAGGCGACAGAGAGACGTTTGGGAAGCGTTTTTACCGCTTCCCAAACGCCTTGGACAATTCTGCGCATTGCAGCACATGGTGCTGTTCTAACGGGAGCGTTAGCATCGCGTCGTGGCAAAAAGGATGCCTCTGGTCGAGTCAGGAGGCATTGAAGACTCCTATTCTAGTCTATGGTGCCGATCCTGCAAATGCCCGGCCGGCGTTTGCGGCACGGTTGCGATGCGGTAGTCCTGGACTGTTAGCAACTATTTTACACTAACCATGAACTGGCCCTGGCTTAATGGAGGTATACAACACCAAATTAATAACAGAAAACATTATAGCCTCTTCAGAGCTCTTTTACAGGTTTTATGCCATGGCAATTTTATGAAAGTGCTTAATTTGAAGTCATTTAGGCCTCTTAGACCCTGAATAAGTACTTTTTTTTTTTACTTCATCTGTTCAATCTGGTTGTTTTAGGTGGAGGTTATAAGAAATGCATCCGTTTCTGCCTGGTAATATAGGCACAAGTTAAAGCTGATTGTTTTGTCATTGGTGTTTGGAGAAACAAGGATGGCACTGTGTTCTCAACAAATCCCCACTTTCACCACTCAATGGTACTGTTTCTTAGACCTTTTTATCATCATGCTATTACCAAACTTAAAAATGTACCCCCTTCCTGATCAGGCCATTTTTTGTGTTACGGCGCTGCATTACTTTTACTGACAATTGCGCGGTCGTGCAACGCTGCACCCAAATTAAATTTATGTTTTTTCCATGAATAAAGCTTTCCTTTGGTGGTATTTGATCGTCTGTGCATTTTTCATTCTTTGACCTAAAAAAAAGAGACAATTTAGAGAAGAAAACAATATTTGTGACTTTTTGCTATTAAACGTGTTCAGTAAAAAAATGGAAAAAATCTAATTTTGTCATAAATTTAGGCCAAAATGTATTCTGCTGCATGTCTTTGCTAAAAAAAAATCTCAATACATGTAAATTAATTGGTTTATGTGAAAATTATAGTGTCTACAAATGGTGGTATAGATGCTGGAATTTTTTTTTCTTTTTCTAGTAATGGCGGCAATCAGCAACGTATAACGGGACTGCAACGGGCATTCTGACACTGGGGGAAACTGACTTGTTGTCACTGACATCCCCAGTGACATCAATACAGCGATCAGTTCTAATAAAAAGCACTGACACAATACTAATGGCACTGGACAGGAAGGGGTTACCATTTGAGGCGATCAAAGGGTTAACTGTGTACTGTGTGCTGTTTTACAGTAAGCTGTGTCTGTGCTTTCAACTGTAAGCACACTGCTTTGTATGGCTCTGCTATGCATATCCATACAAAGCAGTGTGCTGGAGCTGACAGGGGAGAGAACTGTATTGTTTACGTACAGTTCTCTCCCCCCATTGGGAATACTCGGATCCGGTGATTGACAGCTGAGACCGCGAATAGCGTCGCAGGTAGGGCGCGCACATGACTTGTGTGCATCCCCCTACCTGGAAATGCAAAATCACATATATATATGTGATTTTGCACACCCCTGCTGCCCTGTAGCAGCATTTCTGCTATAGGGCGGTGGGACAGCGATTAAACATACAGTAGGTGAGCTTTCAGAATAAATAAATATACAGACATAATCTATATACAGTAAGATATTCTAGGTGAAATCTAATGGGAACAAGAAAAAGTGTGTGTGTGTGTGTGTGTGTGTGGGGGGAGGGGATTTTACAGTTACATAACATGCCAAAAATACATTAAATGTATGTTGTTGAAACATACAACAACATGGTCTGGAGACAGGGCCTCTTTAGTGATCATAGTCCATGTTGTTGTCTAAAGATGTGATGGAAATATAAATTCTAAACATGAACAGTTTTCTTTTATGTAAGACAAATTCATTGTTCCCTTGCACTGATCTTTGTAGGATGCCTACTCCTACGCAGAATAGTAATGATAGTGATTTTGTGCTATTTGTAAATTATCTGAATGACTGTGGAATGATTGGGACCCAAACCTTTAGAAATTTGTTTAACCTTTTCCAATCTTACAGATTTCTGCAACTTTTTGATGTCCTTTAAAATCATAAACTCTATGTTCTATCATCATGCTATTGAACCTGAATAACCAGGGTCACAAAAAGATTGTGTTCTGATAACTTTATGCAGCTCATACATGTAATGTATATGTAGTAGTATAATATAATAACACAATGTTTGCATGCAAACCAGACCATCCAGAAATAGTTGGCTGCTTTACCCCTGGCAGTGTGTGTCTCCAGCTTTTGTTATTGCTATGTTTGTTAGACAACTAGATCTGTACATTTCTTAAAAAAACATAAAGGCATGTGCCTTCAGATAAATGATATACTGGTGACACATATAGTATGAAAGTATGACTAAAGGAAAATGTTGTTTTTTTACTTTTGGATAGAGTGGAGAGGGATTGGGACAGGTGTGTATTGCTCTGTCTGTGCCCCCGTTAGGGAGATTCACCCTGCTTACCATTATCATTGAAATTGAAAGTAAAAGAATATTCCAAATTTTGGTTCATCCCCGGAACAGTAATATATGTGAAATCTTTCAATGAGGATACTAGTTCTGGTGACCTGGGAGCCCCAAAGGATTCCATTGATTTGCAGGGATTTTCTCTCACTTCTTGTTTTGGCTACTGGACAGGAAGTGAAAGGGAAATCTCCCCAATGGACACATGGCAAAAAAAAAATAAAACTTACCTTAGTCTATCCAAAATTACAAGAAAAAAAGTTTTGCCTATAGTTCTTCTTTGACAACATGTAATTATCAGACAAAAGTGAAAAAGTGGTCGTTTTAAGCAGAACTCTGTTATACAGTAAATAGTAAGCAACCAAAGATAAATTATGATTTATTCTGATTTTATATATGGCTAGGTTGGTTATCCCTAAACACCTAAATAGAATGCTATTTCTACATTATTGGACATGACTTAAAAAGAAGTAGAAAATATTAACTTTGCAAAGTAAATGCTCACTCAGCTTAATGGTGTAAACTAAGGTAAGGCAAAGTTCACCTTGAATACCTAGTTGTTTATCGGGAAATAAAAAAAGTTGCATGATTCTTGCAATTTCTACCTTATTGGACATGACTTAAAAAGAAGTAGAACATATTCACTTTGCAAAATAAATGCTCACTCAGCTTAATGGTGTAAACTGAGGTAAGGTAAAGTTCATCTTGAATACCTAGTTGTGTAACGGGAAATAAAATAAGATGCCTGATTTTTGCATGCACATTAATGGATGATTAAAGTAAACACAGCTTCATTCAAGCTAAATGACCATTCATTTTATAATGTGAAAACACTGTATCCCTCTTGTTAATCAATGACTTCTACTGGAATGCCTGACTCAAAATATTCTCATTTCAACATGTCATTGTCTTGGCAGTTTGTGCATTTTTTAGTAATTATAATACAACGTAAAATATTTGGTGTGTTTCTTTGTAAGTGTGACTCTATTTATTATAAGTTAGGTAAATTACATTATAGGCACCATTACAATTTTTTTTTACTGTAAAAAGTCCTGTAGTTAGAAATTGGCAACAACACAAGCAATTACAAGTGTAATTTGTGCAATGCTTACACTCTGTAGATGTGAATGATGAGACCTGTCAAATACTAAATATCCTCAATATATCAACTTGCACTCACTACTACAGTGAAAACACGGTGAAAAACTGCTTCCAAGCACAGGTGAAAAGCACAGGTCAAATAGAAATGTTGTGCAGTTCTGTACTGTATACTGTCAATCTGTCAGCATGGAAGAAATGGATAGTTCTACAGACAGATTAGTCCTCACCCCCCCTTTCTAAGATTTGCCTGTGTGAGTCCTAATATTTTGAGCAGGCTGTGTAATTCAACCATCAAGGCACATCAAGCAATTCACTCTATTTACATTTTGCAATAAATAAACATGCATAAACTGAGAAAATGTTGTAATACTTTTAGACTAGCAAATGTGAAAATCTTTAATGATTAAAATCACAATCTCCTATTTTAAAACTAACTTTTTTTTTATAGATTGTACAAATATTGGAAGAACTCGCAACGTATAGTTTGCTTACAGAAAAGTATTTGAAAATGTTACCTTTGACTTTCAGACAGGTAAAGTTCAATACCAGTGGCATATAAGATATATGTACCTTCGTGTTTTACAAAAATCCTGCTATTTTTGGCCTCCAGTCAGCCAAACCTTGATATAATTATTTTTTTAAACTGTGTCTGTGTTCTCATCTCCCCCGTATGCTTTAAACCACTAGAACCATAAAAGAGCATGCTTCTTAAAAGTGTCACATCCTTCATAGATAACTTTCTCAAAAGGAATTAGCTTATATAACCACTTGCAAACTGCTCTATTGCAGAACTACGACTACAGCGTGGTTGTCCAGTTCTGGGAGGGTGCCCTATGACTTCCTCCCAGAATGCTCCCTCCTGAGCGCCCCCAGCAGCACGCACCCGGTGATCTCCATGATCGCCGTGTCCTACGGACACAGCTGATCATGTGATGAGGTAAAAGGCCACTCACAGTGGCCTTTTACCACATGAACAGCTGTGTCCAATGACACAGCAATCACCGAGTAAATACAGTGTCACAGCACAAGGAAAGTACTGCTGATAACAAGCAACTATAACAAAGATGATCAGTGCCCAGCAAGGCCACCCACCAGTGCCCAGCAGTGCCACCCATCAGTGCCACCCAGTCAGTGCTGTCAGTCAGTGCCACTAGTTAGGGCTGCCCATCAGTGTCACTCATCAGTGCCACCTATCAGTGCCCTTCAGTGCCCATCAGTGCAGCCTATCTGTGCCCATCAAGGCTGCCTATCCGTGCCACCTCATCAGTGCCCATCAGCATCCATTAGTGCTGCCTATCAGTGCCCATCAGTGCTGAATATCAGTGCAGCCTCATCAACGCACATCAGTGAAGGAGAAAAATTACCTGTTTGCTAAATTTTAAAATAGAAACAAAGAAAAACGTTTTTTTTTTAAATTGTTTGCTATTTTTTTGTTTATAATGCAAATAATAAAACACACAGTGGAAATTTAATACCACCAAAAGAAAGCTCATTTGTGTGAAAAAAATTATAAAAATTTCATATGGGTACAGTGTTGCATGACCACGCAATTGTCATTCATAGTGTGGGAGGGCTGAAAGCTGAAAATTGGCCTGGGCACGAAGGCGGTAAAAGTGCTCGGTAGGCAAGTGGTTAATTCAGCAATCCAGTGCTCCAATGAGGGTGGTATGCTGGAGACCCATCTAATAATTGCCACTGTACATACCACAAATAAAGAAGTTACAAAATTCAAGTGTATGAATCTGAAAAGGGAGAGGAAAAGTATCCTTATATACAAGTGAGGTGGGTATTGTTAAATTGTACCCTAAACACCTGAATATTCTTGCTGGGCATTTTATCCCAATATCTTAAGAGTTTAGGGCATTTCTATAGTAGGTGAATGATGTCACCTTGTGGAGAGTCACATACAACACAATTGCCTACCCTATGCAAAAATTTAAGTTTATGATATATGATAAATTTAGTTAGCTTGCTTGTGGAGGACAATGACATTTGGGTCATAGAATTCCTCCAAAAATTCATCTATTTCTGTTTACCATTGTGATCTGCAGCAAAGAGGCAATGGACCCATGGATTTGTGCAGTAAGTAGACATATATTAAGGAGATTAAACCTTTGCTAGGCGATGCAGAAAGGAGGCCATCTAATAGCTCTATATCTGCAAATGTCAGGCTTGTAAACCCAAATTGCTATCTCATCACATGACATAATTAGAGATACTGGTAGAAGGTTTATTTCCCCAAAGAGAATTTTGATTGTAAACATGAAAATGGTTTTAAATTGAAAGTTGCAAAGAGCTGTTGGAATGTAAGTACACAAGTGGCTTTCCAATTCTGAAACCCCTGAAACTTAGCCACTACAGGCATAAATTAATTTCCCCATATGGCCATTAGTCTGCACATTCCCTTTTTGTTTAGTGGTTTTCCACACCTTTCCATTAACATTACTGTAGGACAACTAGATGTTTGTTAAATATACACTTGGATTTCAAGTAGATATAGTGGATGCCACCCAAAAAAAGCTGAAGTATCTGATATAAGGAAGACACTTTCAATTCCCATTCACCATCATGTTGCGTCCGTGATGCTACAAAGTACATTTGAGGATTCAGAAACAAGAGTCCACCTAGGTCTTTATTGGTACTGTAGGGTCTCCAACCAAATTCTAGGTTGTCTTTTCTTCCAAATTAGGTCTTAGAAGAGACTGATCATTTGTTTGAAAAATGTAAATGGGATCTGGGTGAGTGGATTTTGAAGTATAGGAGTTATGGTAACCATAATACACCACATGTCATCTCAAAGTATGTATCATGGAAATTAAACTTAGTTTTAGAAAATCAACAACTACAGAATAAATATGGATACCAAAGTATGTTATTTCTTGTGCTACTTTTACATGGGAGACAGGGTCTATTGGCTTCTGGGAGTGGGTCTATTGTCAGTAATATTGACTTATCCCAGTTGACAAGTAGACGTGAGCATTTACCAAATGATTCTATGTGGTCCATAGCCATAGTTAATGGAGTCTTCCAGTTTCTGATAAGCCCTGGCCTGTAGACCCCCACAGCCAATTAAGGGTTGCTGGGAAGAGGTCCTTGTCCCTGTTGCATCTTCCTTTCCATGTTGAGGGCATGTGGCCTGATATGGTTCAGGAGGGGGGGCCACATACCCATCCCCCCACCTTTCCTGGCCAGCCTGACTGCATGCTCATTTACAGTTTTAGTATGACCTCACATTTTTTTGCTTCTTTTCTTGGCGTTTCCTTTAAAGTGGTTGTGAATATACATTATTATAGACACTTTCTAATACAGTTATACCTATGCAAGCACCATAACTGTTTTTGCTTAGTTAAAGAAATTATATTTCTTACCTTTTTTACAAAGTTAAAATGTGACCATGCATCTTTTCTTCCTAATAGTGAGGAGGGGGGAGTGAGGTTACAAAACACAGTGCAGAAACACAGTGTGCCTGTATTTATTCAGCCTGAGGCAAAATGCAGGGTGCGCTTGAACATGGGGTGTGTTCGAGAGGTAGGCTATGATTGGGAATGGTTGCGTGTTAGAGGTAGGCTGTGATTGGGAAGGGGGTGTGGTGGTTGAACAAACTACCCAATACAGTCAAGCTGTGTGACTGCATCATGTCCTGTACCTCTGAAGGATGAAAACTGACCACACAAGCAAAGATCAGCTTGGGTGCTTTATGTGGTCAATTTTGAACAAGGAAGAAAGGTGACTAGTAGGATCAACCAGGTGCTTCAGATTAAAGATTGATATAGACTATAATTTATAAAATACACATATGTAAACAAACACATATTAAAAAACAAGTATTTAGGGTAACACACTTTAAAATCAGTACTGGGACCAAAGAGTCTGGTATGGATTTTCTATGTGTTTTGAAGAGGACTCTAGCCAGATTTATTTCATTCTGACACTGTACTAATGACTCTGGGCAGGAAGGGGTTAATATCTGGAGCGATCAAAGGGTTAAAAGTGTGTTGTATTGTGCTTACACTGTGTGCTGTTTTACTAGAGAGACATGCTGTGCAGAGAAAGAGAAAGTAGCATGTCCATGCTGACAGGAGAGAGATCTGTGTTGTTTATACACAGATCGCTCCCCTCTCAGTTTTAGCGGCAATCACCAAGTACCGGTCAAGAATCGCTGGCCAGGACCCTGTGATTTACATCCTCTGCAACCAATGTCAGGGTGGGTAGGGCGGCATGTGCGCGCCCCCTACCCGGAAATGCAAAATCACGTATATTTACATGATTTTGTGCAGAGCGGCCGCCCCGTAGCAGTATATCTGCTATAGGGCGGTAGGTAAGCGGTTAAAAATGAGCTACACACCATAGGAATAGAAATGCTATCATGTGCAGAATTATGTCAATACAAGAACATTTTCCTGGCCTTATTAAGAAACATTGGTTACTTGAATTCAACAGATGTGTTTATATACAGAAAAATACAAGAGCTTGTAGAGCTGTATTAACAGTATACCTAGTCAATTTAGGCATACCATTCCATAATAGGAAAAGAACAGTAAAGGAGTTCCAGACCTACTATGTATTAGAGAGACAGTCAACTATAAAAAATATAGAAAAGAAAACATTAAGATATAGGAGAGAAGAGAAAGAGGTCAGCACTCCATGGCCTCAGTATTCCAGGTGAATCCAGTGTACATGAATGTTTGTCATTAACCATCACCCAATGAAGTTTGCATTTTACAAAATTCATAGAGATGGTTGATCATTGATGGTATCTTCCAAATGTTGAGGGCATGTGGGTAATGAGGGCATGTGGATTATGAGTCAGTAGGGGGCACACTTTCCCTCCACTTCCTGGTCAGGCAGGCTGCATGCCTGGATAAACGTGCACCATGGATTCCCCATGCTATTGGTTTTTTTTCTGTCCTTATCCAGTGGCCCCTGATCCATTTTTTTCTTAAAAGGACACTTTTTAAAACAATGTTTATTGTCCATTTAGGAAAAAAAGGGTGTGGTTCCCCTCAAAATCCCTACAAGTCACTTTTTGCTGGAGTACATTGACGCACGAGACTCTGTCACTGTGAGAATGTAGGAAAATGTGACACAGGATTCGCATTTAGGGTGAATGCAACGTTCCAGAAAAGTGTTTCTGGGCAGAGAAAGCTGTGGTTTTGGCTTTCTCTGGATTCTGCAGCTCTAGACCGGAACATTTAATGCTGTCTGAGTTTTGCTAGGTGTCGTTATATACTCAGCTCTGAGACTGCACCCAGTGGGGGAAACTGAAGGTCTCATTAAGGGATCAGAGGTCCCAGCCAAAAACCAATAGATAGAGGTCTCAGTGCCTGGTGTCAGGTCAGCTCCTATCGAGGTGTCAGGAGAGTCCCAGTCCATAGGCCAGAGGTGGGTTATACAGCAGGGTGTTGTGACTAAAGGCTAGAGAGCAAAGCATTTAGGAGAGCTGGACAACACCATCAGGGAGACTGGTAAGAGGTGTAGGGTAATACTGCAATTGAAGTTGAGTGAACTTTTGAGCCAGGTGGCTTGGCATTTTCCAGTGTTTGCCTTTTTTTCTGAAGCTGGAGAAGATCCCCTGTGTGGGAAGTCATTCATTTTTGCTTTCTTTTAAATAAAAGTGGGCTACTGAGCCCTTTAGAATAGCTCCCATCTACCATGGACTCACTAAATTAGCACATCTACCACAAGAGCTAACCACCCCATGTCACATTGGGAACACGACTACACATGCAAGTTTAAATCAACCCCCATGCATGTTATTTGAAGTAATTATCTATGTTTAATTATGCTCTTTATGCCACACTAAAAGACCTGCTCTTTGCTGAACTATATTTTAAAAATGATTTTGCATTGGTACAAGGAATTACAAGATTAGGCTCCCCAATATTTCAGTGGGGATTGGGCTCTATGTTTGGGGTTTGTGGAATTCCCTAGATTCAGTGAATGTCCAGTGAACTGAACTTGACTCTGTTTGCTTATCCCTAATAGCCATTAAGGAATACAGCTAATTTAAGTTAATGGCTTTAATTATTTAATCAGCAGTGAGTTTCATTAATACTGTATGAAATTGGTCTAATTTAGGTATATGGGATGTGGTTTCTGGTGTCTTCTTATTAAAAATCTCTGTAATTCTTATAAAATAAGATTTGGGTTCTCAGATAGCTTGCCTTCCGGTCTACGTCTGATGTCACTTTGGCTGACGTTTTTCGTCATTTCCGACTTTGATCTTTTGACAAAGTCGGAAATGACAAAATGCGTCAGAAGTAACGTCAGACGTAGACCAGAAGTTGTGTGGCAGCCATCTTGGATGAGGGCTGGAATAGAGGGACAACGCTGATGTACACCATTTGTTTGTAAGTGCTTTTTATGTCAGTAAACCGCTGGTTTAAAATGTTATTACATGATGTATGCCTACATGTTTTGACCCATATACTGCTATCGGTGGGATTAATGGGAGCAATGCTGGTCGGGAGGAGTGGTTCTGTCCAAGGCTATCTGCCTAATGTACTCTGGTAAGGTGCATGGTTTGAGAGGTGGTGGATCGCTTTTCTTACTGGTGGTTGCTTCTTCACTGGTGGTCATATTCTTGAAAAGAGTGGAGCACTGGTGAGCATGATATTGATGGACAGACAGTATTACACTATGTACAAAAAAAAATTTTTTTGGAGGGTTTAACCATCTTTGGAAGGAGGAATTCACGTATTGAGGATAACCTGCAATATGGTGATAAAGATATATTTAGAGGGTAAGAATAGGAATCGCAGATAAATAGAAGTGAACTCTTGGTGGATTTGACACGCATGGATTTTTGGCACATTTTGTGAGTGTGATTTATTAGCATAATTCTTAAATGTAAAAGGATAATGCACTATGTGTGTTTTATGTGCATTTTGATGGTATGAAAATGAAGATATTGGAGTGAAGATGTGAGAATTGAACACCTAAAGAAATTAGGAAAGAAGGAGAATTTATACACGGTTGTGGGTGAAGTTTATTGCTTGGATGCTGGGAAGAATTCACAATTAGAACTAAAATAGTGCCAAGGACAGAGGGAATGGGACCAAGATAAAATGCTGTGGGCTTACTGTTTGTTTGGTTACTTTGGTCTGTGGTTAAAGGGCTAGAGGGGAAAGATAAACAACAGATGGGCACAACAGGGGAAAACCATGGTGTCAAACACACTGGATAGAAAAGTCCAAAAAGACCTTATAGGTCAAGAACCATCCACTAGGAGGCAGCTTGTGGGTTAGAGCAGGAGATCACTCTGTAAGGTAAACCAATGGAAAAGGAGAACAAGTGCTATCTAGGTGTAGTATTAAAAACAATGTTTTAATGGTCACAAAATAATTCACTCACAATAGGAAGATGTACATAGGCATGTAGTGCTGTATATATAGCTGTTATCAGTACCCAGTCCACAGGATGGACGAGGGTGTGGGCATGTTCTACAGACTCCCAGGGCTTCCAAATTGGAGTGGAAGGCAGCTGGGCGGGTGGAAGTGACGCCACTACCAGATGTGATCAGCAACAATGGTGACGTGTTGAGGAGCATGCCCTCCTTCTTCAGACCATTCTTCATGGTGAAATGTACATGGATGTGCTAGGAATTTTGTTGAATTGTTTTTTTTTCTCCAAATAGTGCAGTTATTAGTATACTGTATTTGAAAATTGATTATCAGTTCCTGGATTCTAGTAATAAGTGCATGTGCTTGTAGTTTACCATTTGTTTATCTGCCTAACCCTCATCACCCATTCACACCCTCTTCCTCCCCACTCAATAGGCCTAATACACAAAGCTTTAATGCTACAATTTCCAAACTTTTTACTTTAATTTTTAAAACTATTTGGATATACCTGACATTTTTTAAATTACACTCATTATATTGGTGTGTTGGAAATGAGATAGCAATCTGTGTCTGTGTCTCAAAAATTACACAAATTGCAGACCACTGATTATCAATGAATTTTGATTCAAAGCAAATCAGCGATATTTTCCTCATGTTCTGTTCTCTAGACCCAAGATGAATTTCTTTGTGTACCACTGATGGTTGAATCTGCTTGGAATCAATTCACAGGCACGTTTGGCAAACACGCTCAAAAATCCTGAAATTGCAAACTTTAATGCTAACCCTGTTGTGGTCAATAGAAGTTTCATGTCAAAAAAAGTTCCTTTCCATGTTTAACCACTTCCTGCCTGACCTATAGGAATATGACAGCCGGGCGAACCTTCCCGGATTGTGCATTGCGTGTGCCCGCAGGGCCACGCTGTTGCAAGATCTGTCACCAGCTGTGTACCTTGGACATGGCCAATGACAGATCTGTGTACCAGCCCCGTTGCCAGTACCATGTGACCTGCTGTGACCAATCACAGCAGGTCACATGACAGTTGTATACAATGGATGGCTTCCTTTCATGCCATCCATTGTATACAAGTGTGTCTAGCTGTGAATGGTCACAGTGATCACATGCACAAGCTGGGCCAGTCACAGCCCATCTGAGTCATGTGATTAGCCGTAGCCAATCACAGCTAATCACAACAAAAAAATCTGAATAAATCGATTTCATACAGTTAAATGCTTGCTTATAGCAAATAAATTCTTTGCTATGAGCAATCAAATTGTGTAAAAAAAAAAAAATACTAATCACTTCCCCAAAGTAGTTACTATGGTAACATAATACTACTTTGATCGTAGTGTAATATGAAAACAAATCTTAAAAAAGAGAAAAAAGTAATACATTTTGAAAAAAAAAAACATTTCTTTGTTTCTGTTATAAAAGTTTGCAAATAAATAATTGTTCTTTATAAATTTAGGCCAAGATATATTCTGCTACAATTCTTTGGTGAAAATAACCCAAATCAGTGTTTATAATTTAGTCTGTAGGAAAGTTATAGAGTTCACAAACTATGGTATATATCTGAAAATTGATCAATCCTGAAGTACTGACAGCCAATCTAATTTCTTGAGGTCCAAAAATGTCAAAACAGTACAGATATCCCCCAAATGACCACTTTTTGAAAAGTAGACAGCCCAACGTATTTCATAAGCGGCATGGTGAGTTTGTTTAAGTAATTTTTTTGTCATAATTTTTCAGAAAATGAAGAAATTAAAAAAAAAAGTCACATTTAATTTTTTACATACTGCCACCAGTGCAGTACAACATCATCATATAACTGGTGTGGCGGTGATCAGGGACACAGACTGGTGACAGTACAAAAAAAATTATAATTTTTAAAATTTTTTAAAAATTTTTAATTATTTTTTATTTTAAGCAATTGCGAATTAAAGTAGCACAGTGCTGAATAGGAAAAAAATGCCCTAGTCATGAAGGGGGTAAAATCTTCCAGAGGTCAAGTGGTTAAACATTTCCTGGCCACTTCATTCTGTTTGTAAACAAAGCAACCAGGACCCCCCTAAAAACCCATACAAGATGATTATCATTGATGACAGTCTAGTATAAATTTCACAAGGGACCCCACAAAAACAAGTAGAAAGAACACTACATAGGGTCTCCCCAAAATCCATACTAGACTCCCTCTATGAACCATACCAGGTCATATGCCTTGACCATGGGAAGGGTACCTTACCAGGGTCCCTTCCCCTCTGCAAAGCACCTTGTACCCATGCTGATGGGTCTCACAGTGGATACGGGGGCATGCAATGAGGGGATTATGAAAAACCTAAAGGCCCTATAAAATAATGGGCCGCCCACTTGAATACGTATACATACAAAAAAGGATGAAAGTAAACAAATAACACATTTACTGTGTTAAAAAAAACACAGTGATCCATAGCAACCAATGACTGTGTAGCTATCAGTATCGTAGAACCAATGACATCATCAGTTGCCAGGACACATACAACTAGCCTGTACAGCATTCTTGGTTGCTAGGGCACAGGCAGCTACCAACATCCTAGCAACCAAACCTGATGTACAGCTACTGGCATACTTGCATCCAAAGGCATTTGCGGCCTGCAGAGAGAAATTGTCATTTAGTGGAAGTAGTAATACCACCACTAAATGAATGGCTTTTGCCTGCAGTAAGAGCCAGAGGATTGCATGGGCGTTTAGGTCAAATATGGTTATTTACATTACCCAGGGAACAAATTGTGGACAGGTAAATTTATCTGTGAACATTGCATCATCATGAACTTGAACCTCGTTCCTAGTGTGTGCATCCCTGGTTAACATTAATTGAGCTTACAGACTTATTAAATAAGATCTATTATATGAAACTGTGGTTTCCTATATGCTCTTTCATTAGTGGATTGTTAATTAAATAAAGAATAATATTCAAATGGATACTCAATCACAGAGAGTGTAAATAAAGCTCAGACAAAGAAATCATTGTTACAGCATCCAGATCAAATGAATTATTTATACCAGAGTTCATGCTGTAATTTATGGAAATAAAATACATTGTAATCAGTAGTGATAGCTTAATAATGTGGAAATTTAACACTTACTTCTAGTCATCATTTACATTTTACATTTAACTGGGTGATGAGCACCATGGTTTATCATAATAAAAATGAACATGATAAAATGAATTTTTGGAAGTTATATGAAAACCTACAGCATTTCCATATTGACCTTAAATGTCTTTTGTGACTGTTGGTTGTTTTCATGCACATACGATAACACTGGCAATCACACTGGCAACATACCGGGAAGAATATTACAGTTGAGTACTGTACTTTAGATTTAAAGTAGAACTACTGTAAAGGCAGTTTATACTTACCTTTCCTCCAATGGTCCTGTTCCTCTCTACCACTGGCATCTTCTCAGTGCACCGGTTTTCTGCCAGCTTAATTGACCAGCATGAGATAACATTGCTCCTGAGCAGGCGACTGTCATTCCAGTACACTAACACTGCACATCAACCTCAACACACCATCCCCATCATGAAACATGTTGGTGGCAGTATCATGTTGTGGGGATACTTTTCTTTAGCAGGGACACAGAAGCTGGTCAGAGTTGATGGGAAGATGGATGAAACCAAATACAGGGCAATTCTAGAAAACCTGTTAGAGTCTGTAAAAGACTTGAGACTGGGGCAGAGGTTCACCTTCCAGCAGGACATTGACAGCCAGAGCTACAATGGAAGGGTTTAAATCAAAGCACATTCATGTGTTGAAATGGCCTACTCAAAGTCCAGACCTAAATCAAATTGAGAATCTGTGGCAAGACTTGACAATTGCTGTTCACAGACGCTCTCCATCCAATCTGAAAGAACTTAAGCTATTTTGCAAAGAAGAGTGGGCAACAATTTCACTCTCTAGATGTGCAAAGCTGGTAGAAACTTGACTCCAGGGGGCTGAATACAAATGCACGTCACACTTTTCAGATATTCATTTATAAAAAATTTTGAAAACTATTTATCGTTTTCCTTCCACTTTGCAATTCTGTGCCACTTTGTCTATCACATAAAATCCCAATGAACATTTACATTTTTGGTTGTAACATGACAAAATGTGGAAAATGTCTAGGGGTATGAATACTTTTTCAAGGCACTGTATTGCATGTCTCTTCTGCAATAAAAAGCCTGTCTTCTCACAGCAAACAACAGCAGAACTTTAGTTCCACTTCAATGTATGATACGAGATACTTTATTAAGCAATACCCTAAACAGCTAGGTTTAGTAATAAAAGACATCTGGATAGCATCTGCTTAACACTGCCTATCACTATGTATTTAAGGAAAACAAATATTTTAGATTGGTTTTCTAAGGACAAAGCAAATGATCAACACAAAATCCTGTTTTTAATTTCCCTTGTATTCAACTGGATATTTAGAGTGTACTTAGACTTTAAGAACATTTAAAGCCCAACTCTAGGCTACAACCTACCCTCCTAGTTGCCCCCTTATAGTACTACAAAAGTTATACTTTAACTTTTCAGATGTCTTTAGGATAGTCAGGTAATGCACAGAATCATCTTCCTCATTGCCTCTTCACCAGTGCTGGTCAGACTTCAGTGATACAGGGAGTGGTGATGACATCAGCACATCTCTCTGTATCATTATAATGTACCAGGGTTGTATGTAAAAATGAACTGAGCCTTCAGTCTGAACGTATGTTCGGACAGAACATTCATTGTTCAGATGTTGAGACAAGATCCAAAATGCATTGCTTAAGCCATCATTAGTCAAGGCCATGCACCTGACCTCTGGCCAATGTTGATACAGTGAATTTGCAGCCCACAAACTATGAAAGGCTGCTTTTACAGCAATCTTTTGCTAGTGTGTTGCTTCTTTATTTAATGTTAATGAAGGACAGCTGGCATTTGTTTAAAGTGTTACTAAACCCACAACAGTAACATCAGTCTGTACATGCAGTAAAGCATGGTTGATATACTCACCATGGAACCTAGGGGTTTGATCTTCTGCATTGTGCAAAAATGCTGTTTGATCCTGACTTCTCTGATCTCCCCTTCTTCCAGTGTCCCCCTCTTATGCCTTGATAATCGCATGGAGTCACTCTGCACATGGTCAGCACAGGGACAATCAGCACTGTCCAGACAGGGGTTTTGCATTCTCCTAGAGCAAATTTAAAACTCCTCCTACAAGCTTTAACATGTGCTCGGCTGGACACTGATAGAAGTCACAAGACTGATATATACTGCTGTTGAGAAAAGGTATTTAGCAGTTTATATTTACTAAAATAATTGCACTTCCATGTTCTGTGTACTGTGGGAGACCAGATATGGTTAATGTTAATGCAGGATCCTGAGTTTAGTAACACTTTAAGGGGAAAAAAGTGATTTTGGTATATAGTTCTAAAGTTTAGTGCTATATACACAATTCTAAGTTTTATATATATATATATATATTACTATACTGTAGTGTTGTATATTTTCTTCTGATACTTTGAAGTTTCTCTGGTTTCTCTGACTAGAGACTGTAAGGCCATCTTCATTGAATGCAATAATAACAGACCCAACAGTCCACTCCACCTCCTCCTCCTAAATTCCCTCTTCCACTAAGTCATTCATGAGGTTATGCATTGACTCAGACTAAAAGATGTCATGCAATGCTGGTTTGCCTAGGGAACAGGAGCAACATTGGGGCAGAAACACACAAACCATCTGATCTGTGCAATGTCCACCAGGTTGAACTTGTTTTTGGCCATGCCGCAGTGGCTGCACATGCAGCAGAGAGACCCCAACGAGTGCCTGAATGACATGCTCAGTGAAGCTGGGCTCTTCCCCATGCCAGTAACTGCTGATATAGGATGTATGCACTTTATTGTGACTGCTTAAGGAAGCAACAAGAATGGTGCATGCATCAGTAACACTGCACCAGTTGTGTTTTATGGATGCTAAATGCCTGCTCAGGTTCTTTGAAATTGCAGCCTGTCTAAACATGCTTTTTAGCTGTGGTGCAAACCTGTTTGCAGTTTACCTCATTGGTGTTCAAAAAAGACACAATTTTTTTGCAGATGCTAAATGCCTGCTTTGTCTCTCGGACATATTGTGACCTGATCAAAAAGGATTTCTATCTGTGGTGAAAACCTGCATGCTATTTCCTATGTCAGTTTCCAAAACAAGACACTAATATTTTTTTTCAGATGTTTAATGTCTGCTTAATCTCGCAGATTGCTCAAAAAGACTTTTTAGCTGTGCAAATCTGTATGCTTTTTCCATAGCTAGTAATTAAAATAAGACACTATTTCTTTTTGCATGGATGCTAAATGTGCGCTCAAGTTCTGAGAATTTCTTGTTTATCAAAAAATGCTTTTTAGCTGTGGTGCAAACCTGTTGCTCTTTTTGGCACTGGAGTAGAAAAAAACACCCTATTTTTTAACCACTTTACTATCGCGCTATAGCGCCATAATCCAGTTCTGGAAGGGCATCACATGACGTCCTCCCAGAACACGCCCCCTGCATGCCCCCAGGGGCACACACCCAGTGCTGTCTGTGATCGATGTTTCCTTTGGACACAGCTGATCACATGACAAGATAAGAGGCCAATCACAGCAGCCTTTTGCAATGTGATCAGCTGTGTCCAATCACAACTCACCACTATGTAAATACACTTGCCGGTTATCGGCAGTACTTTCCTCACACTGTCACAGCGGGAAGAAAGTACTGCTGGTAATCTGCAACTGTCAAAGCAAACATCTGCACTGATAATCAGGGCACTAATTATCAGTGCCCTGATTATCAGTGCAGCCCCAAAAGTGCCCAACAGTGTTGTCCATCAGTACCAACAGTGCTGCCCATCACTGTCCATCAGTGCTGCCCATCAGTTCCCAACAGTGCTGCCCAGCAGTGCTGCCAATCTGTGTCCATCAGTGCCACCAGTCAATGCCACATATCAGTGTTGTCAGTCAGTGCTGGCAGTCAGTGCTGTCAGTCAGTACTGCCAGTCAGTGCCCTTCAGTGCTACCTATTAGTGTCCTTCAGTGCTGCCTATCAGTGCCCATCATTGTCGCTTATCAGTGTTCATCAGAGCTGCATATAAGTGCAGCATCATCAGTGGCTCCTCATCAATGCCCTCCAGTGCCACCTCACTAGTGCCACCTCATCGGTGCAGCCTATGAGTGCCCATCAGGGCTGCCTTACAGTGCTGCCTCATCAGTGCTGCCTCATCAGTGCCCATCAATGCTGCCTATCAGTGCAGCCTCATCAAAGCACATCAGTAAAGGAGAAAAATTACCTGTTTGCAAAATGTTATAATAGAAACAAAGAAAACCTGTGTTTACCAAGTGATGATTAAATACTAAAAGAAAGATCTATTTCTGTGAAACAAAATAACAAAAATTTCATATGGGTATAGTGTTGCATGACCGCACAATTGTCATTCATAGTGCGACAGGGCTGAAAGTTGAAAACTGGCCTGGGAAGGAAGGGGGTAAAAGTGCCCAGTAGATGAGTGGTTAAACATACGCTAAATGCCAGTTAGGTTCTCAGAAATTGCAGCCTGTCTAAGCAGACTTTTTAAGCTGTGGTGAAAACCTGTATTCCATTGTCCTCATTGGTGTGCAAAATAAGACATTTTCTTTATTATAGATGCAAAATTCCTGTTTAATCTCTCATAAATTCCAAATTAATGTGCAAAAGGTCAGCGCTACAGGTGTGATAATCTTCCTGGCAGTCTAATTTTCATGGAGCCCAAATAGACAGATATTCCACCTTGAACAACCCAAAATGGACCACTGTAGGTTTCCACCAACTTGAAGCACCAATGTATGCACTGAAGCCTTGCTGCCCTCTTTAATTTGGGGAAAACCAGGACTATAAACAAACAAAAGAAGGAGGTGCACCAGCCTAGTGCATTGCTGTAAAACTCTTTAATTGAAAAAGAAACCATTTTTCACACAAAAGAAGAAATAACACAGGCATTAGAAATATAAATCTTGCAGCATATTGGGATTTGATTAGCTCTGAGGGAGAGTGCATGTTTCAAAACCTGCCAGCTGCATCCTATCTGATGGTTATGAATAGAGATGAGCGAATTATTCAAAAATTCGATTCGACTGATTCGGCGAATTCGTGAAAAAATTTTGATTTGAGTCGAATATATTCGCTGCGAATTTAACTTATAAAAGGGTGTTTCTAGGCTTCAGAGAGCCTTTATATTAGTGCACAACACTGTACCTTTAATTTAAATGCCCTTGGAGTCTGCTGGGGAAGAGAAATAATACTGACAGTCAGTATGACATGCAGATGAGTGCCGTCGATCTTAGAATCACCGCACACTTCACTCATTTGGGCAGTCACGGGGCCAAAACCAGAGTGTGGAGCCACAGTGTGGCGGTGGAGGCAGCAGCAATGGGAGGCCATACAGCACCCTATGACAAAAATGGAAACCACCAGCAGTGTGAGGAGACCTGAAAGTGGCACATGGCAGAGTGTGGCGATGGAGACAGCAGCAATGGGAGGCCGTACAGGGACCCATGACACACTCTGGACCTGGCAGCAGCATGAGGAGGCGGTACAGGGGCCCATGGCAGATTAGGGGCCTGGCAGCAGCTATGGGAGGCCCGTAATCTGCCAGCACCCTATGACAAAAAATGGAACACACCAGCAGTGTGAGGAGACCTGAAAGTGGCACATGGCAGAGTGTGGCGATGGAGACAGCAGCAATGGGAGGCCGTACAGGGACCCATGAGAGACTGTGGACCTGGCAGCAGCATGAGAAGGCGGTACTGGGGCCCATGGCAGATTAGGGGCCTGGCAGCAGCAATGGGAGGCCCGTAATCTGCCAGCACCCTATGACAAAAAATGGAACACACCAGCAGTGTGTGAGGAGACCTGAAAGTGGCACATGGCAGAGTGTGGCGATGGAGACAGCAGCAATGGGAGGCCGTACAGGGACCCATGAGAGACTCTGGACCTGGCAGCAGCATGAGGAGGCGGTACAGGGGCCCATGGCAGATTAGGGGCCTAGCAGCAGCTATGGGAGGCCCGTAATCTGCCAGCACCCTATGACAAAAAATGGAACACACCACAAGTGTGAGGAGACCTGAAAGTGGCACATGGCAGAGTGTGGCGATGGAGACAGCAGCAATTGGAGGCCGTACAGGGACCCATGAGAGACTGTGGACCTGGCAGCAGCATGAGGAGGCGGTACTGGGGCCCATGGCAGATTACGGGCCTGGCAGCAGCAATGGGAGGCCCGTAATCTGCCAGCACCCTATGACAAAAAATGTAACACACCAGCAGTGTGAGGAGACCTGAAAGTGGCACATGGCAGAGTGTGGCGATGGAGACAGCAGCAATGGGAGGCGGTTCAGGGACCCATGAGACACTGTGGACCTGGCAGCAGCATGAGGAGGCGGTACAGGGGCCCATGGCAGATTAAGGCCTGGCAGCAGCAATGGGAGGCCCGTAATCTGCCAGCACCCTATGACAAAATGCTGGGCTGGGGCAGGCAGAACCGCCGTATCTT
Organism: Staurois parvus; assembly: GCF_062004578.1. NCBI lineage: Eukaryota > Metazoa > Chordata > Amphibia > Anura > Ranidae > Staurois > Staurois parvus. Next base: position 3,431,065 of record NW_028317841.1, on the reverse strand, counting down.
TATCACGGTTTTCCCAGGCCACCGAATGGCGACGCTGCATATGCTGACGCAACGCTGTAGTCCCAACATGGGCCCCCTGGCCACGCTTGACTTTCTGGCCACATAGTCGACATACGGCTACGTTTACTTCCTCGGGCGGCTTGACGAAAAATTGCCACACCGCCGAATAGGAAACTTTGCCCCCGCTACTCCTCACTGGCTGACTGCTACTTCCTCCGTGCACACCGGCACCACTACTGGCCGTGGTGGTAGGCTGCAGTGGAGCTGTTGCTGTACTCCGTGGCCGTTTGCCTCCACTGACACTGCTGCGACCCTGCTGCCTCCTGGCAGCAGCAATGGGAGGCCGTACAGGGACCCATGACAAACTCTGGACCTGGCAGCAGCATGAAGAGGCGGTACAGGGGCCCATGGCAGATTACGGGCCTGGCAGCAGCAATGGGAGGCCCGTAATCTGCCAGCACCCTATGACAAAAAATGGAACAGGGGCCCATGGCAGATTACGGGCCTGGCAGCAGCAATGGGAGGCCCGTAATCTGCCAGCACCCTATGACAAAGTGGCACATGGCAGAGTGTGGCGATGGAGACAGCAGCAATGGGAGGCCGTACAGGGACCCATGAGAGACTCTGGACCTGGCAGCAGCATGAGGAGGCGGTACAGGGGCCCATGGCAGATTAGGGGCCTGGCAGCAGCTATGGGAGGCCCGTAATCTGCCAGCACCCTATGACAAAAAATGGAACACACCAGCAGTGTGTGAGGAGACCTGAAAGTGGCACATGGCAGAGTGTGGCGATGGAGACAGCAGCAATGGGAGGCCGTACAGGGACCCATGAGAGACTCTGGACCTGGCAGCAGCATGAGGAGGCGGTACAGGGGCTCATGGCAGATTAGGGGCCTGGCAGCAGCTATGGGAGGCCTGTAATCTGCCAGCACCCTATGACAAAAAATGGAACACACCAGCAGTGTGTGAGGAGACCTGAAAGTGGCACATGGCAGAGTGTCGCGATGGAGACAGCAGCAATGGGAGGCCGTACAGGGACCCATGAGACACTGTGGACCTGGCAGCAGCATGAGGAGGCGGTACAGGGGCCCATGGCAGATTAGGGGCCTGGCAGCAGCAATGGGAGGCCCATAATCTGCCAGCACCCTATGACAAAAAATGGAACACACCAGCAGTGTGTGAGGAGACCTGAAAGTGGCACATGGCAGAGTGTGGCGATGGAGACAGCAGCAATGGGAGGCCGTACAGGGACCCATGAGAGACTCTGGACCTGGCAGCAGCATGAGGAGGCGGTATAGGGGCCCATGGCAGATTAGGGGCCTGGCAGCAGCTATGGGAGGCCCGTAATCTGCCAGCACCCTATGACAAAAAATGGAACACACCAGCAGTGTGAGGAGACCTGAAAGTGGCACATGGCAGAGTGTGGCGATGGAGACAGCAGCAATGGGAGGCCGTACAGGGACCCATGAGAGACTGTGGACCTGGCAGCAGCATGAGGAGGCGGTATAGGGGCCCATGGCAGATTAGGGGCCTGGCAGCAGCTATGGGAGGCCCGTAATCTGCCAGCACCCTATGACAAAAAATGGAACACACCAGCAGTGTGAGGAGACCTGAAAGTGGCACATGGCAGAGTGTGGCGATGGAGACAGCAGCAATGGGAGGCCGTACAGGGACCCATGAGAGACTGTGGACCTGGCAGCAGCATGAGGAGGCGGTATAGGGGCCCATGGCAGATTAGGGACCTGGCAGCAGCTATGGGAGGCCCGTAATCTGCCAGCACCCTATGACAAAAAATGGAACACACCAGCAGTGTGAGGAGACCTGAAAGTGGCACATGGCAGAGTGTGGCGATGGAGACAGCAGCAATGGGAGGCCGTACAGGGACCCATGAGAGACTCTGGACCTTGCAGCAGCATGAGGAGGCGGTATAGGGGCCCATGGCAGATTAGGGGCCTGGCAGCAGCTATGGGAGGCCCGTAATCTGCCAGCACCCTATGACAAAAAATGGAACACACCAGCAGTGTGAGGAGACCTGAAAGTGGCACATGGCAGAGTGTGGCGATGGAGACAGCAGCAATGGGAGGCCGTACAGGGACCCATGAGAGACTCTGGACCTGGCAGCAGCATGAGGAGGCGGTATAGGGGCCCATGGCAGATTAGGGGCCTGGCAGCAGCTATGGGAGGCCCGTAATCTGCCAGCACCCTATGACAAAAAATGAAACACACCAGCAGTGTGAGGAGACCTGAAAGTGGCACATGTTTGGGGCATGATTCATGGCGGATTTAGTCAGTTGTGTCAGGAACTGGTGGTTTGAAATCCAGACTAATCCACGCCTGATTCATTTTCACAAACGTGAGTCTCTCCGCACTTTGGGTGGACAGTCGTGTCCTCCGCGGAGTTACAATACCTCCTGCCGCACTAAACACGCGCTTCGATGCCACGCTACTGGCCGGGCATGACAGCCTTTCAAGGGCAAATTCAGCTAGTTGGGGCCAAAGGTCAAGTTTCGTTGCCCAGTAGTCAAGGGGATTGTCTACCTCGGTTGGCAGGGTGCTGTCCAAGTAGGCCCAAGCCTGTTGTTTGAGGTCCTGCTCCAGGTCCACCTGATGCTGCTGCTGCTGCGGCTGGTTAGTAGTTTCCTCACTGCGCTGGTGAAGAAAGCTACTCATCCTCGACTGCAGACTGAGGCAGCTGCTGCTGGTGGAGCTGCCACTGCTCCTACCACCCCACCCCTCCCCTGCTGCCATGGCAGCGGAACGTGAGCGCACAGGGCCCACAGTGTCTGAGGATGGACGTTGGCGCACAAAGGCAGAGACCAACTGACTACATAGGTGGTTTTTATAGTACGTTATTTTGGCCTCCCTCTCAGCAGGTGTGAAAAAGGACACCATTTTTGAACGTTAGCGAGGGTCCAACAAGGTGGACAGCCAAAAGTCATCCCTCTGTCTGATGGTTATTATTCGGCTGTCGCTACGCAAGCAAGCGAGCATGCTATGGGCCATTTGTGCCAAGGAATGCGAGGGACTCCCTGCCTCCATCTCCACAGCATACTGCCACGGTGCGTCTGGGTCCTCTGTCTCCTCCTCCTCCTCCTCTACCAGATGCTCCTGCTCCTCCACTCCTGTCCGCTGAGTGGAAAAACCACCCATTTCACTCAATAATTCCTGAGCACAAATGTCCTCCTCTACCTCCTCCTCTTCTTCCTGTCCTGCCCCCACAGGGGTCATGTGGCGTTGAGATCTGTGCGCCACGTCTACCGCACCCTGACCAGCCATTGTTAACAGCATTTGTTCCAGGACGTGCAACAGAGGAATGACGTCGTTCATCCCATAGTCCTGCCGACTCACGAATAGCGTGGCCTCCTCAAAGGGCCTGAGCAAGCGGCAGGTGTCACGCATGAGCTGCCAATGGCTGACATCGAAGTTACACAGGGGAGTACCTTTATCCGCTTGTAACATCAGGAAATCGGTGATGGCCTTTCGCTGTTCGTAAAGGCGGTCTAACATGTGTAGGGTTGAATTCCACCTTGTTGCAACGTCACAGATCAGGCGATGCTGTGGAATTCCGTTCTGCCGCTGCAGCTCAAGGAGGGTGTGCTTTGCGGTGTAGGAATGGCTCAAATGCATGCAAAGTTTACGTGACATTTTAAGGATGTCTTGCAGTGGGATGGTGGATTTTAGGAACCGCTTGACAACCAGATTGAACACGTGAGCCATGCATGGCGCATGGCACAACCTTCCTTGACACAGAGCAGACACCATGTTCTTTCCGTTGTCGGTCAACATGGTTCCGATTTTCAGTTTGCGCGGAGACAGCCATCTGTCGATTTCTCTGTTCATTACACTCAGAAGTTCCTCCCCTGTGTGACTACGTTCGCCAAGGCATACCAGGTGCAGCACAGCGTGACACCGTTGCGCCCTGCACATGTGATATGCCGGTCGGGTAATGGGACTTGGCACGGGGGTGGCGGCTGAGGACACGGCGGAAGAAGAGGTGGTAGAGGCGGACATCTTTGCCGGACCAAGGACGTGCAAACGTGGAGGCAAAAGCGGCGTGACCTGTCCAAGTTGCTGGTGCGGCTGTGACGGCACCACGTTCACCCACGTTCACCCTAAATGACATGTACTGTCCCTGACCGTAGTTACAGCTTCACACGTCGGCGCTGCCGTGCACTTTGGCAGAGACCGACATGCTCAAAGACTGGCCCACCATCTCTTCTACATGTGAATGCAGGGCTGGCACTGCCTTTTTGGCAAAGAAATGACGGCTTGGCACTCTCCACCGCGGCGCGGCACAAGCCATCATTTCTCGGAAAGGAGAAGGAGCATCAGAATGAGCGGAAGATGCCAACGAGCGACAACTCCCCTCAGCAGAGGTGTTGGAGCCTTGACTGGCTGATAGAGGGCGATTGACGTCGGGTGACGGAGCAAGTAATGGAGCGGGTGATGGAGCGGGGGCTGGGGCAGGCAGAACCGCCGTATCTTTATCACGGTTTTCCCAGGCCACCAAATGGCGACGCTGCATATGCTGACGCAACGTTGTAGTCCCAACATGGGCCCCCTGGCCACGCTTGACTTTCTGGCCACATAGTCGACATACGGCTACGTTTACTTCCTCGGGCGGTTTGACAAAAAATTGCCACACCGCCGAATAGGAAACTTTGCCCCCGATACTCCTCACTGGCTGACTGCTACTTCCTCCGTGCACACCGGCACCACTACTGGCCGTGGTGGTAGGCTGCAGTGGAGCTGTTGCTGTACTCCGTGGCCGTTTGCCTCCACTGACACTGCTGCGACCCTGCTGCCTCCTGGGCAACCCACCGACTGTTTTGCTCGCTGCCAAGCTGCCACCCTCTTCTCCTGATGATGCGGAAGCAATAGCCTGATGACGACGAGGCTGCCAAGTGCGATCAGCCTCATCATCATCAATTAGGGTCTCCGCCTCACTGCTAGCCCCCTTGGCTGCGTGTGGGTCAGGAGACAGACCTGTCTCTAGACCGGCTACCGAGCCTCTCTCCTCGCCACTACTTCTTCGCCTGGCTGCTGAAGAGGCGGATGTCTCCCCCCGTTCCTGACCGCCCTCTGTTAGCTCTTCCTCACTGTACAGTGGGGCTGAGCCCACAGCATGCGATACTTCGCTTGGTGAGGGAACACCAAAGGACAGGGGCAGGTCGAGGACACGTGATTTCAGTGGGCTTGCTCCCGGCCATGCCAACTAACGGTTGTGTCTGACGTACCCACCGACCGTTGGCTGTAGGTGTCAGAGGTGACCTGGGAAGAGGAAGACGACCGAGCCAACCAATCGATGACGGCAGGGTTGTCGGTGGAGACACGACCGCTGGATGACACCGGGAGCACTGGCCTCTGGCTGCGACTAGTGCTGCCTCGACCCCTTCCTCTGCTGCCACGTCTGCTCGCTCCTAAAACATTGCCTCCTCTGCCACTCCTCTGCATGTTGTCTGACATACTCTTTAATTAAACGATTCTGTGTCCCTCAGTAACAATTCTGTGTCTGTCCCTGATTAACAATTCTGTGTCCCTGAGTAACAATTCTGTGTCCCTCAGTAACAATTCTGTGTCCCTCAGTAACAATTCTGTGTCCCTGAGTAACAATTCTGTGTCCCTGAGTAACAATTCTGTGTCCCTCAGTAACAATTCTGTGTCCCTCAGTAACAATTCTGTGTCTGTCCCTGAGTAACAATTCTGTGTCTGTCCCTGAGTAACAATTCTGTGTCTGTCCCTGAGTAACAATTCTGTGTCCCTCAGTAACAATTCTGTGTCCCCCAGTAACAATTCTGTGTCCCTGAGTAACAATTCTGTGTCCCTCAGTAACAATTCTGTGTCCCTCAGTAACAATTCTGTGTCTGTCCCTGAGTAACAATTCTGTGTCTGTCGCTGAGTAACAATTCTGTGTCCCTCAGTAACAATTCTGTGTCCCTCAGTAACAATTCTGTGTCTGTCCCTGAGTAACAATTCTGTGTCTGTCCCTGAGTAACAATTCTGTGTCCCTCAGTAACAATTCTGTGTCCCTGAGTAACAATTTTGTGTCCCTCAGTAACAATTCTGTGTCTGTCCCTGAGTAACAATTCTGTGTCTGTCCCTGAGTAACAATTCTGTGGCCCTAAGTAACGGTTCTGTGGCCCTAAGTAACGGTTCTGTGGCCCTCAGTAACAAATCTGTGTCCCTCAGTAACAATTCTGTGTCCCTCAGTAACAATTCTGTGTCTGTCCCTGAGTAACAATTCTGTGTCTGTCCCTGAGTAACAATTCTGTGTCTGTCCCTGAGTAACAATTCTGTGTCTGTCCCTGAGTAACAATTCTGTGTCCCTCAGTAACAATTCTGTGTCCCTAAGTAACAATTCTGTGTCCCTCAGTAACAATTCTGTGTCCCTGAGTAACAATTCTGTGTCCCTCAGTAACAATTCTGTGTCCCTCAGTAACAATTCTGTGTCTGTCCCTGAGTAACAATTCTGTGTCTGTCGCTGAGTAACAATTCTGTGTCCCTCAGTAACAATTCTGTGTCCCTCAGTAACAATTCTGTGTCCCTCAGTAACAATTCTGTGTCTTTCCCTGAGTAACAATTCTGTGTCTGTCCCTGAGTAACAATTCTGTGTCACTCAGTAACAATTCTGTGTCCCTCAGTAACAATTCTGTGTCCCTCAGTAACAATTTTGTGTCCCTTAGTAACAATTCTGTGTCCCTCAGTAACAATTCTGTGTCTGTCCCTGGGTAACAATTCTGTGTCTGTCCCTGAGTAACAATTCTGTGTCCCTCAGTAACAATTCTGTGTCCCTCAGTAACAATTCTGTGTCCCTCAGTAACAATTCTGTGTCTGTCCCTGAGTAACAATTCTGTGTCTGTCCCTGAGTAACAATTCTGTGTCCCTAAGTAACGTTTCTGTGGCCCTAAGTAACGGTTCTGTGGCCCTCAGTAACAAATCTGTGTCCCTCAGTAACAATTCTGTGTCTGTCCCTAAGTAACAATTCTGTGGCACTAAGTAACGTTTCTGTGGCCCTAAGTAACGTTTCTGTGGCCCTAAGTAACGGTTCTGTGTCCCTCAGTAACAATTCTGTATCCCTCAGTAACAATTCTGTGTCTGTCCCTGAGTAACAATTCTGTGTCCCTAAGTAACAATTCTGTGTCTGTCCCTGAGTAACAATTCTGTGTCCCTAAGTAACGTTTCTGTGGCCCTAAGTAACGGTTCTGTGGCCCTCAGTAACAAATCTGTGTCCCTCAGTAACAATTCTGTGTCTGTCCCTAAGTAACAATTCTGTGGCCCTATGTAACGTTTCTGTGGCCCTAAGTAACGTTTCTGTGGCCCTAAGTAACGATTCTGTGGCCCTAAGTAACGTTTCTGTAGCCCTAAGTAACGTTTCTGTGGCCCTAAGTAACGTTTCTGTGGCCCTAAGTAACAGATCTGTGGCCCTCAGTAACAATTCTGTGTCCCTCAGTAACAATTCTGTGTCTGTCCCTGAGTAACAATTCTGTGTCCCTAAGTAACGTTTATGTGGCCCTAAGTAACGGTTCTGTGGCCCTCAGTAACAAATCTGTGACCCTCAGTAACAATTCTGTGTCTGTCCCTAAGTAACAATTCTGTGGCCCTAAGTAACGTTTCTGTGGCCCTAAGTAACGATTCTGTGGCCCTAAGTAACGTTTCTGTAGCCCTAAGTAACGTTTCTGTGGCCCTAAGTAATGTTTCTGTGGCCCTAAGTAACAGTTCTGTGGCCCTCAGTAACAATTCTGTGTCCCTCAGTAACAATTCTGTGTCTGTCCCTGAGTAACAATTCTGTGTCCCTAAGTAACGTTTCTGTGGCCCTAAGTAACGGTTCTGTTGCCCTCAGTAACAAATCTGTGTCCCTCAGTAACAATTCTGTGTCTGTCCCTAAGTAACAATTCTGTGGCCCTAAGTAACGTTTCTGTGGCCCTAAGTAACGTTTCTGTGGCCCTAAGTAACGATTCTGTGGCCCTAAGTAACGTTTCTGTAGCCCTAAGTAACGTTTCTGTGGCCCTAAGTAACGTTTCTGTGGCCCTAAGTAACGGTTCTGTGTCCCTCAGTAACAATTCTGTATCCCTGAGTAACAATTCTGTGTCTGTCCCTGAGTAACAATTCTGTGTCCCTAAGTAATGTTTCTGTGGCCCTAAGTAACGGTTCTGTGGCCCTCAGTAACAATTCTGTGTCCCTCAGTAACAATTCTGTGTCTGTCCCTAAGTAACAATTCTGTGGCCCTAAGTAACGTTTCTGTGGCCCTAAGTAACGTTTCTGTGGCCCTAAGTAACGATTCTGTGGCCCTAAGTAACGTTTCTGTGGCCCTAAGTAACATTTCTGTGGCCCTAAGTAACGATTCTGTGGCCCTAAGTAACGTTTCTGTGTCCCTAAGTAACGTTTCTGTGTCCCTAAGTAAAGTTTCTGTGGCCCTAAGTAATGTTTCTGTGGCCCTAAGTAACGTTTCTGTGGCCCTAAGTAACGTTTCTGTGTCCCTAACTAACGTTTCTGTGTCCCTAAGTAACGTTTCTGTGTCCCTAACTCTCTCCCTGAATACAGCCAGGTCTGCCTCTGTTGAATGACTGGAGGCAAATGGAGAATTCTAAAATGGCCGCCATTTATAGCTCGACCATTACACAGTGCTGGCTGGCTGGCTGCTGATTGGCTAATGCGATCACATGTCATGAATGAATGCATTATGGGTCAGCGCGCCTTGTCTGCGCGCCTTCCCAGACATCCCCGCTCCGTCGCCGCACATGTCGCCGCCATTTTAGGAAAAATTTTGATTCGCGCCGAGTCCGAAAATTAGCAGAGTTCAGATGCGCGAATCGAAATTTTCCTAATATTCGAAACGAATTCCACTTCGCCTAGTTCGATTCGCTCATCTCTAGTTATGAATCTGATGGTGATTTGCTTAATGCAATGCCTGTGAATATTTTGTTAATACACTGGTTTATTTTTCAATTCATTAAAGATTTTTAGAGTACTGCACTAAGCTGGTGAGCCATCTTCTTGTTTAATCTCATCAATTGTATCATGTCCATAATAGTGGCATAGCAAAACGGCTTCAAGAAGTTTGCATCATATTTTTACAATTTGGTTTTGGTATAAAGTCTATGGAAATAATACATTGTGTGTTTATTCTAGATCAGGTCTGTCAGATCTTCTTCTGATATAGAGTCTTAGCAAACAAGGGGTACATACCATCCAACTGCAGTTTTTCAAGTTCCAAGTTTAGGTTTTCTGGCTTGTTGCTCTGAAAACACACTCAAGCTTCTATTTTAGGAGGATAAAACCTACCTACTCTCTTTGTATTGAATTACATCCTAGTAAATACAACTCTTGAGTGTCCATACAAGATTTCTGGATATTTGACTCAACTCTCTATTACATTGCTGCCTTGGTCCCCAATCAAACTGTTTGCATGTCTTCCAGCTATTGTGTGAAGATTTTTGCTTTTGTCCCTGAAACATGACATTGTGATTATTTTTTCTCGTTTGGTATAGCAATTTTCTTATTCCTCAACCTTCTCCTGATTTGTTATTACCTTGTTAGGCAATTTATATGATGTTAATAGCTTTATTTTGTTGTTGTTGTTTTCTGTTAAAGTATATACCTTCTACACACACACAAAAAAAATTATTTGGCAAAATCTACCTACTACAAATGTATTTTGGATTTAAATCAGTCATGTTAGGTTGCTTCTGCTGTATGTAAATCAAGCAATTATGTAAAAATAGAGTAAAGGAATAAACATGTTTATGAAATGTATGTGATTCCAGAATATGGTGTCCCTGGTTCTGTCATTCTGTTATTTTACATACACATTTAAGGCATCCAACCAAACATGGTATTTAAAGACATTGCATCTTTTTTATGCTGCTATTGCCCTTTGAGTTGCCCAAAAATGGTCTTTCCATTGAACATTAACTTTAACAGTTTTTCATCTTGGTACATGTCCTCCAAGTCAGTGCCCAGTCCCGCATTCCCTGTCTTTGCCAGTCCCTTGTCTTTTAGTTTATAAAATTACCATTACTGAAAGTGAATGTTCACATCCCATTGATCTTTTACCTGAACTGCCATAATGTTTGCCAAACGTTCACCGAACCAAACTAAAGTAAATTTGTCTCATCCCTAGTTGTATGATGCTAGGCATCATTCAACCCTGAAAACTGTGCACATCCAGTTACAGAAAAGATTACTGAGGAGGATGACACAGAATTTTAAGTGACTATTTCAGTTAAAGCTTTTTTTATTTTAAAATTCCCATTGCAAAAAATGCCCCAAAGCTGAGCTTTAACTAAACATTTACTGTGGAAAGTGAGCATTATCTAAATTAAGTGAATATCCTGCTACTGTCTGTTGCTTTAAAAATTATGGGAAGTTTGGATGAGTGAATTGACTTGAGTATCCTAGGGTAATCACTAACATAAATTGACTCTTGATTTAGAAAATCATTGAGACTCACAACTCTATGTGATTGAACTTTCTTTATTCTGCTGCAATTTTTTAATTCTTTATCTAACCATAATTAACCAATATTACAGAATAAATAGTCCATATAAAATAAGGAACATTCCCCATTTTTCCCATGGATGCCTATGCTTACTAAAAGTTTTATTAATTTGCTATACCACTGAAATATGACATTAAATAATACTGGAATCATATATTGCTTCATTGTATTTTTACAGAAAACACATTAATTTACCATTTATGCTTATTGTTTTTATGATCATCATTATGTTGATGATGATGATGATGATGATTGACAAAGAGATAAAAAAATATATACAGTATGTATTGCAAAATAGTTGTGTTAACATAATGTGACTATTGTATTGATCAGGGTAATGAAGGGGTTAACAAAAACGTGATGCAGTTAAAGAACAGCATACTCATTGCCCTACCTTTATTCATGGAAAATAATTAATCCATTTACTTTTTAGCTTTTAGCAAGACCAAGATATGAACCAAACCTTTGAATGTGTTTTAATGCTAAAGCACTTAGCATTCCCCAGTGGCTACTTATATGAATTCATTACTTTTAATGACATATTGGCAAGAGAGGCAAGAGTAACCTTTTATCTGCAGTATATGGTAATTTGTGCAATATTTCATATTTTTCAATTTACTGTGTATTTAAGGGATGGGATTTTTCTGGGAAGCATAATAGTTTCTCAAATAGTATCAACGTTTAAAGCTATATTAAGAGCATCCTTAGATAATATGGATATCAACCTAGCAATGTAATGCCTATTTATTAGAACATCTCACAATCTGTGATATATGCTTTACTCAATATATATATATATATATATATATATATATATATATATATGCACTAAGTGAATTAGTTAGCAATGACATTGGTGAAACAAATATTTCTGGACAGTAAATAAATTATGTTTTTGAAGGTTTTCAACCATCAAGTTTGTGAGATATCTAGTGGTAATCAAGCACAACTGGACTTGATGATCTTTTCTGAAAACATATCACTGCTCATCAAAATGGTTTCAGTTACTCAGATGGGAGGGAATTATTAGAGACAATGAAGTATCAACAGACAGCTACCACTTACTGATACAAAAGTGCAGGATGGCTAAGGAAAGTTCCAGCTGTTTGGAAACATGCCGGCTAGGTAAAACTAAAGACTTCTTTATAACAGTCCTCATTCTAAAACACAGGGGGGCTGGTGTCGGGTTTTTTTTAGAGATGAGGGGCGGTGCTTTGCATTGTTGTAACTCAAGACACTATTTTACCTTTTTCCTTCTTTGCAGCTACAGCCATGATCCTGGCATTACAATATTCTGCCAGTGATGCTCTTTTTTGGAAACATGATCCCAGGCTTTCTCATCCCATTGGGGAGACAGTGTATGTATAAGTAAGCTTACTTATACATACATTGTCATTCCTAGTGCCAGGCATGACACTATAACATGTATGCGTGATTCTGTTTTATCGAATAAATGGTAAAACATTGTATGCTACGTGACTCTCCTCTTCCTTGCATGGTAAGGCAGAGCTCTGAGACATTGATGCAACCCCTAAAATGCTGGAAAGATGCATTACCCTGGTATGAAAGGATCAAACAGTTACTGATTAAATCGGCAATTCATTTATAAGTGATCCATTTTGCTTTCAGATTTTTGAGTGAGTACCCAAAATCCTTTGGTGGAGGACACATGGGGGTTTATTTACTAAAGCTGGAGAGTACAAAATCAGACTCCCTTGTGCATAGAAACCAATCAGCTTCTAACCTCGGCTTGTTCAATGAAGCTTTGGCAATGAAACCTGGAAGCTGATTGGTTTCTATGCAGAAGGGAGTCTGATTTTGGACTCTCCAGCTTTAGTAAATAAACCCCATGGTGTGGACTTTTTCAGAAGATAAGGATAGTAGTAATCATTTTTTTTGGTGGAATGAATTTTTAAAGATTAAGGAATTTAGTCATGGACCTTCAGCACTTTCATGGTCATGGGGGACATTTTGTGATTGAGTAATTGTTGCTTTTGTAATTTTATTTATTTATTTTCATGAATTGCATAATGGACACTGAGGATATTTTTGAAATTGATGAATTTTATATGAATTGAATATTTTTTTATTTATTGATTGATTGGGACACAGAAGATGTATTGGTGTATGTTTGGTGATTATTTGCAAAGTTTCTTTATATTTATTGAGTATAATACCCATAAAATGTATTCATTTAATGATTGATGATTACGTGCACAGTTTGTTATATTTATTTAATAGGCACATATTGATGAATTTTGAAGTAGGTAATTGTAGGTACGTTTTATAGCATGGTCACAATTTTCATGCTTCTATTCTCCAAGATGTCTGCTTTCAGAAAATACATAATATTTTGGAGTACTAAGTAATTTTATAGCAAAAAGCGCTGACTTTAACATGTGAGAAATGTTGGAATTGCCCTGGGCTGGAAGTGGTTAATAACAATATATACTAGGTATATGTGCAATTCCACCAGAACTCTTGTTGGGCATTGCTAATAATATCTGTTCGTAATATTTGTTCGTACATTGGATGTACAGTATGTACTGTTATTAATCTTTTCATTTACTATATATAAATAAGCTTGTATTGGTTTCATACTAGTGTGCATCTATATTCCTATGTTTAATGTTATATGCTGTTTGCATTAGATTAGTGGTTAATTTCCTAGAAAACAAATCCCCTCTGTTCTTAGAGGCCCTGTCCACTTAGCAAAGGTTCTGGTTCTCTTATTTGCCTACAGGTTTAGCACAATATCCTATTTTGGGGAGTGCAATTTCTCATAACTCCACTAAAAGAGGGCAATGTGTGCTTTGGACACCTGGATGAACATTTAAAATGGAAAGAAAAGTACACTGCATTAAACTCCCTGGCGGTATTCCTGAGTGTAGCTCGGGGTAAAGTTTCAGTACCACAAGCGGTAACCCTGAGCTACACTCGGGCTTACCATGTGACGCTGCTCCGGGACCTGTTCTTCTCTTACCTTGTCCTGCGCTCCCACGATGTCCCTCCTGCAGTGTCCCCTGTATTGTCCTCCGGCGGATGCCGGCATCTGTCTTCTCGGTTCCGTTCCCTGCAACATCGGGACGTACAGGGACGGAACGGCGGGAAATTTGAAAATGACAAAAAGTGACATTCACTAAATACACTAAAATCACATAATAAAACATTACTGTATCAAACCATTTCACATACATTTTGTCCCTAGTGCTTTGTCCTGTGCCCTGCATGCATTTTTACTGTTCTTTCTACCTGGAAACTGAGAAACGTCCATGGCGTCCAAAAAGCATCCCTTTAGGTCAAAAGCGGTTTTAGACCAGCTAGAGAACAGCGGTAGTAAATTAGAACTACTTGCAGAATTGAGTGATAATCGGGGTGGGGGGGTGGGGTGATTCGTGGGGAAATTCGTCATCAGACAAGTAAGTATATTAATAAGTATATTAATTTAATTATACATATATCAGAATAATATCATTAATATTACCTGTTATAAATGCATAACTGCAAACAGTGTAGGCCAGTCTGAGGTTATGCTTATTTGCTAAGTACCATCTACATTTACTGCAGTTTCCTTTGTGACACCTATGCTGGTGGAAAGCTATGTTTTTAACACCTTTTAAAAGTTTTGTATAATAAAGTAATAGTAGTTTGAGATGGTAGGGCTTTTTCTGGGGGTTTTTTCAGTGTCTTATATAGAAGGATGTAGTACCAGTAAATCCATATGGACATTGAATCTGCTTTGTGCAGTCTCCTTCGCAATGCTTTTTCTACAGCATAGGTAGAAAAGGAGGAGGTGGGTGCATGTACATCAAGAGTGTATTGTTGGTGAACACGAGGGATGACATTGCTAACGAGGCAAAGGAAGAGGTGGAATTCTTTTGGTTTGAGATTCCAAGGGAAGAATCAAAAGGCAAATTAATAGTGGGTGTACAAACCACCACACTTGAAGAATGAAGAGGAGACCAATTTCCTTTCACGGTTAAAAATGGCAGAAAAACAAGGCAATGTGATTTTCATGGGAGACTTCAATTGCCCAGATATTAATTGGGTAGATGAAACTGCTTACTCATTTAGGGCTCATCATTTCTTGAATGTCTAGAGGACATGTGTAAATTGGTGGATCCTCCAACTAGAAACAAGGCTCTGCTTGACCTACTAATTACAAACAACACATAGCTGATTGCGCATGTGGAATTAAGGGAAAACTTGAGAAACAGTGATCACAGGGTAATTACATTCACTGTAAATCATAGGAATAGAAGGTATGAAGTAGGATAAGAACTTTAAATTTCAAGAGAGCCTATTTACTAAACTGTGCTCCATACTTCCCGACATTAAATGGAAAGATATTCTAATAACAAATACATGGAGAAAAAGTGGGAGTGCTTTAAGAACATATTAATTAATGGCAATAGCCACAATATTCAAATGGATAACACATATAAAAGAACTAATGTTAAACCTAAGTGGTTAAAATAAAGAGTCATATTAAAGAGAAAACATATATTTTCAAAAAACACTACAAAGGATGCAATAAGAAATGTAAGAACTCAATCAGGGCAGCAAAATTTGACCATGAGAGACACATAGTGGAATACATTAAAAAGAATCCCCCAAAATGTAAATATATTAATAGTAAAAAGTAAGAGCATATTGGCCCGATAAAGGATAATCAGGGGAAGTTGGTTACAAGTGACTAGGCAACTGTGTTAATTACATTCTTCTACTCAGTTTTTACTATGGAAATGGAGGGGTGTAATAGATAAGATTGTTAGCAACACAGCATGGCTAACAGAAGCCAGTGTTCTAAAAGGACTTGAAAAATTTAATGTGAACTAAATGCCAGGACAAGTTGACTTACACCTGAAAGTTTTCAAAGAACTTATGACACAGAGAATAGCTGCGATTCAGAGGATCGCAGCTATTCTCTGGTCATTCACAGTTTATGACACTCGGGAGATCAGCGGAGAACATGTTCAGCCCTTCACTGGAGATCTGTGTTCTCCCTCCAGATTCTCCAGCCCAGAGCTGGAGAATCGGAGGGACCGCAAACTAAGCAGCGATAATTTACCTCTGCTTAGTAAACTGATCTTTTACTGTAATCTCGCGAGATTATAGTAAAATCAGCCATTTTCCAGTGTTTGTAGACCATTCTCCAGTGTTTGTAGACCGTTCTCCCTTCGTTTGGAGAACTGATCTACACTGCTTCATAAACTGCATTCACAGGAGAACTGTGTTCTCCGAGAATGCCGGAGAACTGAGCAGCGATCTATTACCGCTGGTTCATAAACGGACACCTTAATCAGGTCATTGCTAGACCATTATTATTTTTAAATTATATAATTAAAATTTAGGGACAGCTTACTGACCTAAATAGTACAAGCTGATTGGTGAAAAGATAACGTGGTACCAATTTTCAAAATGAGGCTGAGATACAGTATATACTGTACCTGGAAACTACAGGCCAGTCAGCCTAACATCAATAGTATGTAAACTGTTAAATGAGATGATAAGAAACTTTGGACTCAATTCACTAATACATATTAGTTACACTTTAAAGAAATTTCTACTGTGATATTTGGAGAATTTCTTGCTATATCTTTGTACATATCTGTTTTGTCTTGCTAAAAAATAGCCACTGAGGGAGATTTAGTAAAACTGGAGCCCTGAGAATCTGGTGCACCTGTTTATAGTAACTAATCGGTTTCTAAATTCAGCTTGTTTAATGAAGCTTTGACAAGAACAATGAGTAGCTTATTGGTTACTATGCACAGCTGTGCTGGATTTTCTGTGCTACAGTTTTCGTAAATCTCCCCCATTGTCATTCTCTGATGTTCTTCACAGTCTCACTCTGGTATCCATCTGCCAAACCTTCAAATTGATGACACCTCTCTCCTAACAGATCAAGTTCCACACCTTTGTAAGAACACTTGTCTATTCCTCATCCAATGTTGTCTTGCGAAAAATTTTGCCAAAGATATCTTCAAAGATATTTGTGAACAATTAAAGTATTCCCACTACGCATGACATATGTTCTAACAAGGGATTAGACCATTGTGATATGCATGTACATTGTATTATGTTTGGAGTGAATGGGAGGTTTATGCAGCAAATAATTATGCTAGTATATACAAAAAAAATTATCTGAAAAATCTGGCTAAATGGCATGAGAAAATAAATATACAGTATTTCCCTACATGTAACATTTCTGTGTTTTTATCCATATTTTAACTTCTATGCATTACTGTTGAAAGACTATTCCAAATTGGCTATTTTATATTCCTTTAATATTGCATGCCTGGGCCATTGCTTATTTAATGTATGCATTTATTTATTTATTTCCTTTAGCAAACTGACTTTAACAGCATGTTATGCAGTATTTCCTGAGAATTTTTTTTTTTTAGGTAAATATGACATAAAAGGACAAGGAATTGACATTTCTATTGCATGTGATATTTGGGAAAAATGTGTCAGATCACCTAAGTATCACATGTAATCTGCCTTAGTGGTTGGTATAAATAGTTCAATCTCAGTTATTAGGGGCAATACAAAGTTAAGCAAGGTCATAACCCCATAATACGATATAGTTTACAAGAAGACCTCTTGAAGACATCTTGAGTATGCTGCCCAGTTCTGGTCACCAGAAGGATGTGTTGAAACTGGAGAGAGCCTAGAGAAGGACAACAAAGCTAATAGGGGGCTGGAGGATTTCAGTTATGTGGAACACATTGAACTTATTGTCCCTGGACAAGAGGTGCTTGAGAAGACACATGATCGCAATGTACAAATATCTAAGTGGTGATTCTTGCATAGGCAGAAAACTATTTATTCTCAAGTTGTTTAAGACAACAAGTTGCCACTCAGTGAAGTTGGATGAGAAGCGCTTTAATCTTAAGATGCATAGAGGTTTTTTACGGTTAGAACTCCCTTCCACAATCTGCGGTGTCAGCTGGAAGTATCAATATTAAAAAAAAAAAAACATTTAGATAGGCATCTTAGTGAACACACTATACAGGGATATGGGAAATGGTAGAGACATAATATATACATACACCCATACAGGTTGAACTGATTGGACTGGTGTCTTTATTCAACCTTACCAACTATGTAACGTTGTAAATATGTAGCAGCTACAAATGCTCTAACTGCTGACTTTTAATAAACAGGTACTCCCCAGTCCGGGAGTCCAGTGCTGTCTTCACCTGTGCCAGTTCTACACCAGTCTTTGAGTCCCCTGTGCCACCATCTTGGCTGTGGGAAGCCAAATATCACTTCCTGCTGTTTCACAACCAGCTCCCCAGTAGCTCATCCCTGCAGTGTGCAGGTCCCCCCACAATATATACCAGTCCCTTCAAGTCTAATATGGATTTTGGGAGGGACCCACTCCAAAACAACAGCACCTCATAACCACTGAGCCAGTGTTGTAGGGAAGAGGCCATTGTCCTCATCAACACGGGGAGAAGGTGCTTTGCCAGAAGGAATACCCCCTGGCACGGTACCCCCTAACGTTGACAATATGTGGCCTGGTATGGTTGAGAGGAGGGGCTGTATGCTTGTCTCCTTCTTTCCTGGCCTGCCAGATTGTATGTTGAACCTCACACCATTTTTTTGTTTTTTGGTGTGTGGTTCCCTTTAAAATCCTTACCAGACCCAAGGGGCCTGGTTTGAATTTTGGGGGGCCCCCACACCTTTTTCATTTTTTTCTCATGTGAGATTCCCCCTTACAATCCATAACAGACCCTAAGGGCCTAGTATGAATTGTGGGGGGCCCTCACCTTTATTTACTGACTGGCACCTTTGTTTACATTCTGCTGTTAGCTAGGAATCTTGACAGCAGGGTTGAGCCATTGGTTGTTAGGACGTCGGCGGGAGTCAGCTCCTTAACAACCAGCATCCAGTCTCCTTACCTTATAAAAAAGGCAAAAACATGTAAAAAATCTAATCCCATCACCCCCATCAGACTAGGTGTAAACCTTGGCATAGATGCAGTAGTGGGGAGAGTGCAGCCAGCCAAGCATTGAAAGCATGTTATTCACAGGATTGCAGGGTGAAATTAAACATTAAAAAAGCCTAAATAATGAAAACAAATGACGCCACCTCATCCAAGTACCAGTAAGGTATTATATAATAAGATTGAGTTTTTGGGTTTAGATATACTTTAAGCCATAAAGGTTAAAAAACTTACAGATTTTCCTAAATCTAATCACGTTTTCTCTTTACACCATTACTATACCTTGAATTCAGTCTATACCTATTGCAACAGATTATCTATCAAATATTTCTGCCTTACATTTACTTCCCAGTTGTGAGTTGAAAAATGACAAAACAACTATTAGCACAGCACATGCAACAGCAGGTTATATAGATAGCACAGCAGTGGTAGCACAGCAAGAGACCTTTTTCATACAGGTGTTAACTTAAGTGATAATGACATAGTATCCCACCAACTTGCCTCTAATCTATAGCTTTTGCTTCTATTGATTCTTCCAGTATTGATTTCCTTATCTTCCACTCTGTTTCATTCTCTCTTTTTCATATTTATTTATTTGCCTCTTATTGCTTTCCATTTATGCAGAAAAATTGATATAATAAATTCAAGTCAGCTTTTCTTAAGTATATTAACCCAGTTAATTTAAATAATTTGCTTTCCATGTTTGTGCAATGGGTATGATTTAGGGTTTTTTTTTCTCTGTTGCGATTAATTCCAAATCATTTATTTGATTGAGATAATATGATATCCATTTCCATGTTACTTAGTTCATTTTTTGTAAACACATTTCAGTAAACAAGAAGGTTATGGCTCTCATTTCCAGTCACTGCATATATCCATAAATACCAGTGGGCAAGACCGGCAGATGTTCCTAATGACATACACTAGAAGTTTGACGGCTTCAGGCAAAATCTCTTCTGAAGCATATCGAAAGGATCCCCATATCTAATAGTTATTTGACATGGAGAGTGAAATGAAATTGCATAGAAGGGGATCAATTTGGACTAAGTGGGAAATGTTATGGATGGAGTCAAAAAAGCAAATACCTACAATGTCTTATTTAAAGTTCGTCTTTATCTTTTTTTCCCTGCTTTATCCATTATTTCATTTTGACATATCCACTTGTCACTTGGCCATGACAGTCTGCAAATGATGGCTTCACTTGATTCTCAAATCAGCATTGACATTACATCCCACTGACCTTCAAACGTACAGCTTCTTCGGCAGTCAATTCTCTGCATGAATTCCCATTGAACAAAAATGGATGAAACATGGTTTAGTAATGCTAGTAATGCTACCTCTTTCCTAATGTGTGAGTAATCTGAAATGTCAATCATGACCTTTAATAATCAGCACTATCTAGAAGCAGATGAAGAAGCTGGCTGAATATTTTTGATGAAATAAATACAATGAAAAAAATCTAGGTTTCAGTATACCCATAAAATACAGTTAAATAAGGATGTTTATTCTGTATTTGTTACATGATGAGAATCCATGTCACCACCTAGTAATTAAGGTTTTAATGTTTTCTTTTAGTCACTCCATATGTAATATGACGCCAGCTCCATCTATGCTCAGGATTTGAAAAGAGGGAAAAAAAGTCTTGCATTTGATCATTAGTTTTGGCTTTTTAGTATGAATAAGATGTATTAGAAGGCATATTATTTCTTTGGTCCAGAAAGCTATTTATGGAGTTTAAAAAAATAATGCAAATAGTAATTCTTTAAAAACTAAGCTGTAGGGATTCCCCACACAAACACAGGATCCATGCAAATAGAGCAACAAAATTGTAATTTGTTCTTCACCCCCAACAGGATGATTGGACACACTTTCTAAGGTCAATAACTTTACAACAACTTTACTGATGTTTCTGGTTGGAGCTTGAGTGGAGAGCACCCCCAGAACATTACCCCTGGAACACTACATCTGAGCTTGTTTGGAGGACACCCCAAGAACATAACCTCTGTAATAGCTGAGTTGGTTGCATTCAGTAAGGCAGACATATCAAGGCCCAGTACAAAGAATATGTCAGAACTGTAGTCAAGCTTAGATCAAAGATCAGTTACCAGGAAGTCAAACCAAAGTAAAGTACAATAACAAGGTCAGGGTAGGTAGCAGTCAGGTGAAATTGATGTCAGACAAGAATATGACCACCATGGAAGGAAGAGCAAACTACTACTACTACTACTACTACTACTGCTACTACTAACTTCTAATATCATCTTTGAAACATGTTTTAAGAATCTTGGTTGTATCTAATAAAGCCTGGAACATTTTCCTGACAAAACTGCTGTAAGAATGACAGGGCTTCACCTGTGTAGAAAAGTTACTCATGGCATTTGCTTTAGCACCAATCAACTGAAACAAGAGTTTTTGCTTAGTACTTCTTAGCTCAGGCTCTCAGAGAAGCTAATTGCACTGTTTCTATTTTTTTTTATTTTACACAGGAGTTTCAAAAGCAAACCCTAAAAGTAGAAAAAAAAAACTTTAAAAATAAAGGAATTTCCTAAATAACTGCATATTCCTAAATAGCCATAATTAATTCCCTCTTCCTTCTGATCTTAGCTAATTGTTTTGCTCATTTATAATGTTCGTATGTTTTTTTTTCATAATTTGTTTTACCTGATTTTTTGTAGCACAAGCTGAAAATATTGCAACTTTAATAAATGTTTTAAATCTATTGATAATTATTTTTTCATTGTTTGTACTAGGAATATACAGTACATATTTGAATATAATACCACCAAATAAATATTTATTCCAAAAATCAATATATGCCTCACTTTTGTATCATAAGTAATAATATTACTGTCAAAATAACTTAAGCTGGAATATGAAAACAGTAATGAAACTTAACAGCGAAAGAACCATATTTTCTATAACTTATTTATACTAATACCCATTTACCACACTTTAAGTGATTTACTGCTATCTGGTGCTGCTTTTAATAGTAAACATTGCTGTAAAGCATACATGTATTATATTTCAATAAAGGATATTGAAATTTTGTTAGTTCATTTTTTTTTCATACATACTGCAGTATGTTTACTTCAAAAGGTGAACCATGTGAAATAATACAATTAATTTTGTATACAGCATAGTGCAGTTGGCTGCACACTGTTTGGTAAATAAACAATGGGAACTAACATAGATATTTAATAAAATTGAACATTATATTTTGTTTATACACAAAGTATTCTGCTATTCGGTTAACAAGGATGAGAGTATTTGTTTCATGGTACTAACTTGAATATGATGACTATCCCAGCTCTTGGATAACTAATATGTACTACAAAGTCTTTATTTCATTTTGGAAAGCATAGGAAAGGATTCATATCAGTCTTTTGTTGCCATCACTATCCTTATTATAGAAACTTCCCCTCTTTTCCTGTAAGGACAAGACATGATGGGAAATATCTCCAGTGGAGACACATTTTAGTAGAGTGAGAAAGGGTTATCATTTCAAATAATGTTTTTGTTGTCTGCGTCTTTCTGTCCCGTTGTGGCCAAGCCCCCAGTTGTTATAGGAGCATGAAGTAAGGGAAATACCCATCTCCAATGGAATCCTAGACAGAACTAAAACCCTGACAGACATCTACGTTTTTGCAACTTTATAAAGAAATGTCTGGATTTGGGCTTTATTAGATGAATGAAAACCTACTAAAAGCCAAATGTTTGAGCTATTATTCAACTTATTAAGTATTTTGTGCCATATAAATCATATGACAAAAGTTATAGTCAGATAGTTACACATACATGAAATTAATGGTTTAATTTTGTCTCTGGTATGGGTATGAGTTTATTTAAGTGGAAGTGATTGTATTTCTTTTGCCTAACTGCATTTAAAAGAAATTAACACCAGAAGTCTGTCTTTCAATAGGCATTTCTCAATTCGAGTATAATTCAAAACATGTCATTAGAATCACTGTAAAATGACAAAACGTAATTTTGCTGTCAAACTGACAGTGTGAATATATATGTTATTTATCATGTGCTGGTGGCATTTTTATTCATTTTCTATTCTTACTTTTACCATTTTTGAGTAACTCCACTGTTCTCATTCTTTAGATAAAAGCATGCATACAGGAAAGTCAGACTATCCTCATGTATAATGGTCCCTTGATGAAACACTGGCAAAATATGTTTTAATTTATAGTCATTACATAACCTTGCAACATTTTTTACTAATTGGTTTCTTCAAAGAGAAAAAACTGTTTTTTTGCATACTGTTCATTAGAAATGTAGGATTTGTCTCCCTTTTGTTTGGAAAATAATTCAAATACTTAACCACTTCCCTCCCAGCCTATGGCCGAATGGCAGCTGGAAAAAACACTCACCTTTCCGGGTGAACGCCATATGGCGTCCTTTCGGGCATGTGCACTCTGCGCTCCTGCAGAGCCGCGCAGCGGTACGATCTGTCACCGGCCGTGTACCTCGGACACAGACGATGACAGATCTGAGTATCGGCCCCGTTGCTGGTACCATGTGACCTGCTGTGACCAATCTCAGCAGGTCACATGACAGTTGTATACCATGGATAGCTTCATTCATGCCATCCATTGTATACTAGTGTGTCTAGTTGTGAATGGTCACAGCGATCACATGCACAAGCTGGGCCAATCACAGCCCAGCTGTGTCATGTGATTAGTCGTGGCCAAATCACAGCTAAGCACAAAAAAAAACCCTGAATGAATCGATGTCAGTTAGGTAAATGCTTGCTTATAGCAAAGTAATTCTTTGATATAAGCAAATTGTGTAAAAAAAAAAATACTGATCACTTCCCCAAGGTAGTACAATGTTACTATGATGATGTACTGCACTGGTGACAGTATGTAAAAACAAATAGTGAAAATAATTTTTTTAATTTTTTAATTTTCAGAAAAATTTTGACAAAAAAAATACAACTTCAAAAAACTTGTCATGCCTCTTATGAAGTACGTCGGACTGTCTACTTTGCAAAAAGGGGTCATTTGGAAGATATCTGTACTGTTCTGACATTTTTGGACCTCAAGAAATTAGATTGTTCCTCAGTACTTCAGGATTGATCAATATTGAGATATATCCCATAGTTTCTGAACTCTATACCTTTCCTACAAACTAAAAAATACATCCTAATTTGGGTTATTTTCACCAAAGACATGTAGCAGAATACATCTTGGTCTAAATTTATGAAGAACAATTATTTATTTGCAAACTTTTATAACAGAAACAAAGAAAAACGTGTTTATTTTAGTTTGGGTACAATGTTGTATGACCGCGCAATTGTCATTCAAAGTGTGAGAGCCCTGAAACCTGAAAAATGGCCTGGGCAGGAAGGGGGTAAAAGGAGCCTCTAAGAAGAGAGAATTGCCTGTGCTCTCATTCTAATTTTACAGTTGGGAAACCAAGTGTTATTTGACCATCCAAGCGATATTTGACCATCCATACTGGGGGTCCACACCTTTTGGTGAGTGGAAAAATCGTATTTATAATTACTCACAAGTGGTGGAGAAGACCTATTCGATTCAATTTGACACCCTTTTATAGGACTCTCATGCATTCACCATTTTGGATTTATTCAACAACCCTCTATAGGACTCGCACCATCTAATGTGGTGTTGGGAAAGCACTTTATTGATACACATACATTGGCTTTTTTTGTATTTTGATTTATATGTTTAATGTTGGAGTTATATTGAGAAAGCTCCTTTCTATTCATGGTTTTGAAATTTAGAGTGATATCACTTAATTGGGGCAGCTGATGCCACTGCCTTTTGCAGATTTTATAGGTTGATTAGAGCACAGTCACCAACACAAGATTTTCAATAGGCTCCACAATAATTTTTTTTTTATTATTTATCCTATTTTCTAGCTTCACTATCTAGTCAGTCATTTATCAATACTGTTGGATCATTCAATTATCAAATACAAATACTAAATCATGGGAATCAGAATGCTAAGCAGGCAATTCATATTTTCAGAACTGGATCAGGATAAGTAGCACTGGTGTTTCTCTCATGGCAGGTTCCCTTTAATCACAAAAGTGTACAGCGGCTCAGAAGAATCAACTATTTTGTGTAGTACTGCAGAGACAAAAATGTGATTGAATGGCTCATGAACATTTTTTTTAAATGAATCCTCTGGATATACTGCAGAAAATGGGAAACATTGTACAGCAAGGCTATGCTGGAGGCTATGCTAAAGGCAAACTATACATATATCAGGGACAATATTGTTAAAAAAGAAAACTATCCATCGTGGATACAGTGGAAACATTGCAAAAAGTTAAAAGCAAAAACAAAAACTTAGAGAATATCTAACTTCAAATGTAATTACAATGGGGTTTATTTACTAAATCAGCAGCAGAGAATGTAATTTATTGGCTTGGAAAGGCATCTAGCACATACAGAGTGGATGTATATATTTTGTGGCTATTGTGGGTTATATTTAAATAACATTTATATGACCAAAATTCAACTTCAAAGTCAATGTTCACCTAGCTTTCAATTAATCAAACTAAAATTATTTAAAATGATGATACTCAAACATACAACATTCACACTATTGTATTTGAAAAGCACCCATGAAGCAGTGTATTACAGTGATCTTGTGGCAAGAAACACCACAGCTGTACAATGCAGTTAATGCATACAGTATATGATGATTGCACCTCCACATATACATGCAGGCTTTAAGGAACAATGAACACAACCTATATATATTTAAAGGGGCACTCTTATCATTGATATAGCTTTAATTTGATTTAGTAGTGGTCCAATTTGAAATAACACATTTCTGTTTGTAATTTTGTATTATTTTATCTTAAATGCATGCACACTTTTAAAGATGAACTCTAGGCAGATATAAATGTCATAAATGAATGGATCATTAATACATAATGATTCTAATTTTTAAATGCAAACAGTGTAAGTACCTGCATTTACTTTTCCTTTCATTGTCCAAACAAAGGCTGGGGCATGTCCAGAAGACTATGTACAAGAGCAAAAAAGTGCAAAAACTACTTTCACAATCAGGATTCTGTTAGGTTTTCAGGTATGAAGGGATGAAAGCAGGGAGAAACACCAATCCTACAGTTAAGGTTTGAAAAGATGACTGGAAAACGTCTTCTTATGATACAGGGTCTAAATATAGCAGAATTCTATCACTATGAATCAGTGCAAAAAAATCCTTAGATAAAACTGGTATGGACAGTATAACAGTTTCAGTTGTGTAGTGGAAATGAGTGCATATACTTAGTTGTGTTTTCTTTGCTGAGTCCACTCTCCTAGTGTAAGTGAAGTCTTGTGGCAGACCTATTCTGGTCCAATTACATTAGCAGTAAGTTCAATTTAAAGTCAAGCAGAATCTGCCACCTGATAATGCTGTCTATATGACTGACTTTTTCTGTAGTGTTTGCAGATATTAACAAAGCTGCTAAAATCATCTGCAGAGTAGAAAAGCATAAAATGCTGTAAAATTGTAACAATGCAAATGATCAGTACTCCATATCTTTGTTTTTCTTTTGTTTTACATTCTAATTTTACATACTAGACATGTGCGATTTGTTTTGTTATGAATCAAAATTTGGACAAAATTTGCATGATTTGGAGATTCAGATGTATCCGAATCTCCGAATCACAATAGTAACAAATTTCAACTAATCCAAAATAAACTATAATGAATACAACAAATTCATTCACATTCATTAATTTCATTTGGATGACATGATGTGATAGTTTGTGCCTTTTGTTAATGTTTGAAGCATCTGAAATAACATAACGACATAATGAATTATCCAAATTGATTTGAATCCATTTATTTTTATTTTATTGAGTGCAGTGTAATATTCTAATTTTGTTTGTAAGGGGGTTGAACTTGAGAGACCATTTGTTTAATTTGCATGTGCACGGTCTAACAAAGTCATTTAGGAATGGGAAAATGATGAGTTCAACTTAATAACATAACAAATGAATACATATTAATTAATTGCATTAAAACGACTATTGTATAGCCAATCTTCTGAAATAAACAAAAGAATAACAGAACTTCCGAAAATACGAATAAATTCAGAAAAGGGAATCTATACTCTAAGGAAATAATGAATCATTCTGAAAGTGAATTATTCTAACATAACAATTATGACGAAACAAAATTATTTACTTAGCAAATGAAACCGAAACGAAACAAATGTTTCCATTGTGCATATCTCTATTAAATACTACTAATAAAGAATTTGTGAGTTTTCTTTTTGAAGAAATACCAGTCTACCACACAAGACACTTTTGTTGAAGGGCCACATACAGAGCTAGGTTTTTTGTGAAAAGAATTTTGGTTGTGGTGTTTTAAGTTATATGTACCTTTTTCCCAAATGCCGCCCAGCCATGCCCCATCGATACCTTGATGATAATAGACCCAATTACAAATTGTCAAGTCTGAAAAGCTGAGATCCCCTCTTTCCTTACATATTGTACATAATGTGCATACAACCTATGGCTTTATCCATGCAATTCTCAACTGTATAATGGGACTCTATTTACAGCTGAATTTGTTTCTGCAAAACTGTTTTAGAAATAAGAACACTATTTACCTATAAAATTATATTTTTGTAAATTATTTGATAAAACATCAAGGTCTCAAATATCAGATTTTTTTCTTTTTTCCTTTTTTTTAATAGGACAAATTTTATTATAAATTATGATATAACAAAGTTTACAAACTTTCTCTTTTCCAGAGTTTTCAACTTTCCAGAGCATACATTTGTCCAAACAGGGTAACAGTGTATAGTGTTCATGTATAGTTTAACTACCCATGTCATCAGTGTAGTTATGTTACTCGAAAAAAAAAAAACAATCTTATCAAGTTTATAGTCTATACAGAATTATGTAAAGTGGTACCAATCCTGGAGTATTTAACCATCCCAACATATTATTGATGTGACCATGGTGCTGAAAAATTAGAAGCGCATATCTCAAAATAATACTCAGATTGTATATCCACTCCTCTGGAGTAGGGGCATGCTCCATTACCCAGTATTTCAATATACATTTATGATCCTGGAATAATGCTTTAGAAACTTCCTTTCTAGTAGATAACTGTGGGACTACAGCACTCAGGATAACTAATGAACAGTGTTTTGGATCTAATATATTTTTTTAAATGCATGCTTTAAATGATGCTTATAACTGTTTTCCAATATCTATATAGATTTGGATATTTCCAGAGCATGTGTGATCATCATGCTCCCTGCGACATCTAGTACAAGTGGGTTCCTGCTGTAGACCCATAATGCCTAATTTAGCTGGGGTGTAATGTACCCATAATACTATATACAGTTGTGAGGGACTCAGATATACTCAAAGAGCTCATCTGTGTAGACTGCAGAGCCTCCCCCATGGCTCTGGCCCTAAAGTGCCTACATCTCCCTCCCATTTTACCATAGCACTACATAGATGTTCTTATAGGTATACTTTCAGAAGTAATGCATAAAAACTGGATATAAAACCTTTCATTGTAATGGTATTCTGCATTAAGGTATAGATGGACCTTGAGACAAAATAGTGTTCTTAAGTTGTAGATAATAAAAATACATACTATCTGGGAGATGAAATTTAATTTTATGCTTAGAAAAGGGTACAAGCTACAAGTAACACCATACATTTTACATTTATTGCTATATTGCAACTTAGCTAATTCAAGGTATGTACCATTTTGACCATATCAGGTTATATAGATTAAAACCAGTAACTTTCTGCAATTGCTTTACTTTCTCCCATGTTTTGTGCAAAAGTCTATATGTACAAATTCTTTTATTGGATCTACACAAAGGTAAAGATGCCAACCTCACTGTTGGAGCCTTAGATTTAACAAAATGCACGAGAGCGTGATCTATAAGGTTATTGAGCATAGTTGGTAATGATGCCATTTCTTTAATCATATGGTACAGCTGGGCTGCCATATAATATATCCAAGAATTTGGAAGAGCCTCATCTTTACGGGGGTTGCAGATGCTTTCTAGCTTAATCCTAGCAAACAGTGAAATGTAGTATTGATTGCATGAACTACCTTCAATGGGATTACTACTGGAGTATATAACAGTTAGGGCAATTAAATCATTAAAATAATTTTATTAAGATTGGCCCTATCAATCAAAGATAAACTTAACTTTTTCCAAAGTTTAATTTTGTCTCTAAAACAAGACAGAAAAGGTATTAAGTTCAATTGACAATAATCTAGAGGATCTGTAGCGACGATTATACCAAGGTATTTAAAGAATGATTAAAATAATAATGCTCTGTCTAAATATTGAGAGAAAACAAAGTGAAAAGGAAATAAAAATAATGTGGCAATAGTGACTACTGCTAACATCAAATTGTGTTCCCACAATAATATAGCAAATCATAAATAAACAAGTAATGTTGCGCTGCTAAATAATAACTACAAATAAAAAGAAAAAAAAGACATAACTGAATAAAACGTCCATAAATAAGTCCATAAATGTGAAATCAATCAATTTTCATTAAGTAATAAAGGTTCTTCAACAATTCATGTGCTTTCTTCTTGTACTGGTATCCCAAACACGATCAAGTGAAACAGTGCACAGTATACAAGCAGTGCCACCTCAGTACTCACAGAAAGCTCACCTCAAAGCACATGAAAATGTGCTTTGTAATTTCAAGTAGACAGAAGATTGATTTCTATGCACAAGTGAGCCTGATCTTGCACTCTCCATCTTTAGTAAATAAACCCCAGTGTTATCAGCTCAAATAGAAAGGTAAGAACATACTAGATTTATGGCACATAAACAATCATTTTTCTGCACTTGCAGAGCGTTTAAGAGTATAAAAATGGGGGAATGTTTTTGTAATATAAATAATGAATGGGTTTTTTTGCCTTGACATCTACTTTAAAATATTTTATAATATTTTCCCAGAAATTTCAGTTAAAAATCCTAACTAAATGTTGTTGTTTGTTTTTTTCTAATGTTTATTCCCTTCTCAGTTATTTTTCTTGGATATTATTATCTCTGGCATCTTCCTGTTTTCAAAAAATAGACATCCAATTTTGGTGAAGCAGAGTAGTCATTTTTGAAAGGTGAATGCTAGTCTTGTTTTAATGTAGTGACCTAGGTTAGCTAACACTGTGGCGTGTCCTTGCAGCTGTCAAGCTACACAATCTCTCTGAAATTTGCTTTACAATTCTCATTTTACAGACTGTGCTTGAAATCAGAAATTGGTGATTACTATACTCAGTGTCGCTGCTTGAGCAAATATTTCAGTATATCTCAATTTTGTATCAAACAATATGGATAATATTTACATTTATTTTAATCTCCTTTGTTTTCATTATATTCATACACCATTTGGCAGGTCTCGGTATTAAAATGGTTCTTTTGATAAGAATGCATGTTGTGTTAGATTTATATTGCTGTTATGGCAAAATATCAAAAAGAATCAATGTCATGTAGTAGCTTTGAGTTTAATTATGAAAATAGATCATAAATAGTGAATATAACTAATACATTTGGTAACTATTAGAACTATTTTCAATAGGTTATACAATTAATATACAGATAATTAAAGTTTTTAACTTCCTTATAGCTTGAATCCTGTAACTTTTGATAAATCATATATATACTGTTTTTGTATAAAATTGGTGTTAATCAAAACTGTTAGGTTAATCAGATTTTGAGAATTTCGACTAAAGGAGGTGGTGATGGCTAACAGTATAATTGCATTTAAATGTGGGCTGAAAATTGTTCTTACAGGCAGTTTTGTCATTTCTATAACCAGTTATAATTACTAGAATGTATTGTTGAAAACATATTCTGATTTCTACTTATTGGGTAAACAGTAACTTTTCCCAAAAATGAGTATAATTTGCTTGACATTTGGAACATTATGTTTTGGCTTTGCCTTCTCCTGGATTCTCCTATAAAAGCAGTGTCATGGTTAGAATACATTGGAACTGGTTAGCTGTAATGTTAAATTACTATAACATAGGGTTAAAGTAATGAAATATTTCAATACCACTAGATCCTCCTGTAGTATAGACATCACAATCAGAAAAGTACATGTGAGCAAGAAAGTCTAACACTGACAGTAGCTATAAGACAATTGTCACTGGGAATAAGCAGAGTGACTTTGGTAAATTGGCCATAAAACGACTGATTTTACCATCAAAACAATTTTTTTAAAACACAGAAAATCCTAATTTTTCTTAATGAGCTGATTAAGTGAAATTTACTTGAAAAAAAGTCTGTACTATTTTTTTGGGGTATTTGGGGTAGTTTAGTTTATATGAGTGTTCTGTGTATTTGTGTGTTTTTTTTTTTAACTTTTTTGGTGATTGATTGTAATTTTTTATTACTTTTGTTGTTACTACTTTTGTTGTCTGCTTTTTATTTCTGCTGACATTTGGTCAACTAGCTAGATTTGTTAAGAATCCTTTTCTGCCTCATGAATAGGTCCAGAATGGTTGAATTGAGCTTTTGTAACATTCATGAACCATTTAAAACCTAATGCAACTAGACAAAATCCTTATTTCACCTTCAATATTGTCTCCATTGCATTTTTGGAAAATTTCAACCAAAGTCTTTTAATTTGTATCAAAATTACAAGAAAATGAAACCTCTCAATTTCAACTTATCCATACCGTGTCGAAATGATGACATCATCTGACCAATTAACTGATCTCAGGCAAAAAAATCTATTGGATGTATCTTAAAATGTTTTTACCTGCTCTACTAACACAAAGAAGCACAGATAGGTACATTTGTGTCCCCAAGACAACTGAAATACAACCTTTGCATGTTTGGCTGGAGTGTATCTTTAACCCTTTTGCTGCCAGAGCCATTTTTGCATTTTATGCACACGTGGTTAAAAAATAATTTTAGGCCTGAAGATTGCATAAAACCCACAAAACATTATATATTTTATGAATGCAGACACCCTAGAGAATAAAATAGTCTAGGAAAGGCCGAGGAAACTAAAAAGTAAAAAACGCACTAAAGTGAATTTTAGGGCAAACAAATGCAATAAATTACCCCAATTTTTGGTAAATATAAAAGATGAGGTTATAAATAGATAAATAGATACCCAACATGCCAAACCCTAAATTTGTGTGCGCCTATGAAATGGAGACTAACTTCAGTACACTGTACTTTCTATAGGTGACACTTCAAAAACTCCTATAGGTCATCAGTTTGCGTGGTGATGCGTGGTGATTAGAGATGAGCGAATTATTCAAAAATTCGGTTCGGCTGATTCGCCGAATTCGCCGAATAAATTCGCTTCGAGCCGAATATATATTCGCTGCGAATTTAACTTATAAAAAGGGTGTTTCTAGGCTTCAGAGAGCCTTTATATTAGTGCAGAACACTGTACCTTTAATTTAAATGCCCTTGGAGTCTGCTGGGGAAGAGAAATAATACTGTCAGTCAGTATGACATGCAGATGAGTGCCGTCGATCTTAGAATCACCGCACACTTCACTCATTTGGGCAGTCACGGGGCCAAAACCAGAGTGTGGAGCCACAGTGTGGCGGTGGAGGCAGCAGCAATGGGAGGCCATACAGCACCCTATGACAAAATGGAACCCACCAGCAGTGTGAGGAGACCTGAAAGTGGCACATGGCAGAGTGTGGCGATGGAGACAGCAGCAATGGGAGGCCGTACAGGGACCCATGACACACTCTGGACCTGGCAGCAGCATGAGGAAGCAGTACAGGGGCCCATGACAGATTACGGGCCTGGCAGCAGCATGAGGAGTCGGTACGGGGGCCCATGGCAGATTACGGGCCTGGCAGCAGCATGAGGAGGCGGTACAGGGGCCCATGGCAGAGTGGCGGAGCGTAAGCAGCTAAAATTGAAGGCCATACAGAGGCCTATGTTAAAAAGTCCCCCCAGCAGCAGCGTGGGGAGACGACTATCAAGAGTCCAATGGCAGAGTGGCGGAGCAGAAGCAGCTTCAATTGAAGGCCATACACAGGCCTAGGTTTAAAAGTCCCTCACAGTTAATTCCAATAACGAACTCTACTCCTCCGTGCAATCTACTTACGAGACCCTGGGCAGGTCTGGGTCCAATTTGTGGTAGAGACTGGTTTTGTTCAGCCATGCTTGAGCGAGTAATAACAGGTCTGTGCTGCCCTTTGGTGTCTGGCTTAATGCGCACAACACTGAACGTCCCAGCGTTTGTCAACGATTTGCCGTTAAGTGATGCAAACCCGCTGAACCACGTTCATGAGGAGCCGGTACAGGGGGCCATGAATCAGTATGGACCTGGCAGCAGCGTGAGCAGACGACAGAGGCACATGGCGCAGGGTGGCGGTGTAGGCAGCATTATTCTGAAGCCATACACAGGCCTAGGTTAAAAAGCGGAAGCCGTCAGCAGCGTGAACAGACGACAGAGACACATGGCGCAGGGTGGCGGTGGATGCAGCAGTATTCGGAAGCCAAACACAGGCCTCGGTTAAAAAGCGGAAGCCGTCAGCAGCGTGAGCAGACGACAGAGGCACATGGCGCAGGGTGGCGGTGGAGGCAGCAGCAATGGAAGGCCATACAGCACCCTATCACAAAATGGAACCCACCAACAGTGTAAGGAGACCTGAAAGTGGCACATGGCAGAGTCTGGCGATCAAGTCAGCAGCAATGGGAGGCCGTACAGGGACCCATGACACACTCTGGACCTGGCAGCAGCAAGAGGAGGCGGTACAGGGGCCCATGGCAGAGTGGCGAAGCGTAAGCAGCTTAAATTGAAGGCCATACAGAGGCCTATGTTAAAAAGTCCCCCCAGCAGCAGTGTGGGGAGACGACTATCAAGAGTCCAATGGCAGAGTGGCGGAGCAGAAGCAGCTTCAATTGAAGGCCATACACAGGCCTAGGTTAAAAAGTCCCCCCAGCAGCAGCGTGGGGAGACGACTATCAAGAGTCCAATGGCAGAGTGGCGGAGCGGAAGCAGCTTCAATTGAAGGCCATACACAGGCCTAGGTTAAAAAGTCCCCCCAGCAGCAGTGTGGGGAGACGACTATCAAGAGTCCAATGGCTGAGTGGCGATCCGGGAAGTCAGCGTTGTGATTGCAGATGCAATGCAGAGATTCTATGAGGTGATGCCGTGGGTGCGGAGAAGATCATATACCGTCGTACTTCCATCCATAAGACGGAACAACCTGCGAACCGGGAGCTTTATTGCCCTGACCCGCTGAGCAGCTTCTGGGATACCCAAGAGGCCCATGGCAGAGTGGCGGAGCGTAAGCAGCTTCAATTAAAGGCCATACAGAGGCCTATGTTAAAAAGTCCCCCCAGCAGCAGCGTGGGGAGACGACTATCAAGAGTCCAATGGCAGAGTGGCGGAGCGGAAGCAGCTTCAATTGAAGGCCATACACAGGCCTAGGTTAAAAAGTCCCCCCAGCAGCAGTGTGGGGAGACGACTATCAAGAGTCCAATGGCTGAGTGGCGATCCGGGAAGTCAGCGTTGTGATTGCAGATGCAATGCAGAGATTCTATGAGGTGATGCCGTGGGTGTGAAGAAGATCATATACCGTCGTACTTCTATCCATAAGACGGAACAACCTGCGAACAGGGAGGTTTATTGCCCTGACCTGCTGAGCAGCTTCTGGGATACCCAAGAGGCCCATGGCAGAGTGGCGGAGCGTAAGCAGCTTCAATTAAAGGCCATACAGAGGCCTATGTTAAAAAGTCCCCCCAGCAGCAGCGTGGGGAGACGACTATCAAGAGTCCAATGGCAGAGTGGCGGAGCAGAAGCAGCTGCAATTGAAGGCCATACACAGGCCTAGGTTAAAAATTCCCCCCAGCAGCAGTGTGGGGAGACGACTATCAAGAGTCCAATGGCTGAGTGGCGATCCGGGAAGTCAGCGTTGTGATTGCAGATGCAATGCAGAGATTCTATGAGGTGATGCCGTGGGTGCGAAGAAGATCATATACCGTCGTACTTCCATCCATAAGACGGAACAACCTGCGAACCGGGAGCTTTATTGCCCTGACCCGCTGAGCAGCTTCTGGGATACCCAAGAGGCCCATGGCAGAGTGGCGGAGCGTAAGCAGCTTCAATTAAAGGCCATACAGAGGCCTATGTTAAAAAGTCCCCCCAGCAGCAGTGTGGGGAGACGACTATCAAGAGTCCAATGGCTGAGTGGCGATCCGGGAAGTCAGCGTTGTGATTGCAGATGCAATGCAGAGATTCTATGAGGTGATGCCGTGGGTGCGAAGAAGATCATATACCGTCGTACTTCCATCCATAAGACGGAACAACCTGCGAACCGGGAGCTTTATTACCCTGACCCGCTGAGCAGCTTCTGGGATACCCAAGAGGCCCATGGCAGAGTGGCGGAGCGTAAGCAGCTTCAATTAAAGGCCATATAGAGGCCTATGTTAAAAAGTCCCCCCAGCAGCAGCGTGGGGAGACGACTATCAAGAGTCCAATGGCAGAGTGGCGGAGCGGAAGCAGCTTCAATTGAAGGCCATACACAGGCCTAGGTTAAAAAGTCCCCCCAGCAGCAGTGTGGGGAGATGACTATCAAGAGTCCAATGGCTGAGTGGCGATCCGGGAAGTCAGCGTTGTGATTGCAGATGCAATGCAGAAATTTTATGAGGTAATGCCGTGGGTGCGAAGAAGATCATATACCGTCGTACTTCCATCCATAAGACGGAACAACCTGTGAACCGGGAGCTTTATTGCCCTGACCCGCTGAGCAGCTTCTGGGATACCCAAAAGTTTGGCTTCTGTGGGGAATATGGTTGAAAACTGAAACTTAAAGGCATGTTGACGGAAGGGCACCAGTGTCAGTGCTCCGGAGGGAATATAGCTTCAAAGCTGACACTTAAAGGTATATCGACGGTCAGAGACCACAGGAAGTGGAGCTTGCGTCTTAAATCGACTGAATGTGGCAGACGTGAAACGTCTACGGGCTGTGCCAGCACCATGTTCACCCAGTGGGCCGTAAATGACATGTACTGTCCCTGACCGTAGTTACAGCTCCACACGTCGGTGCTGCCGTGCACTTTGGCAGAGACCGACATGCTCAAAGACTGGCCCACCATCTCTTCTACATGTGAATGCAGGGCTGGCACTGCCTTTTTGGCGAAGAAATGCCGGCTTGGCACTCTCCACCGTGGCTCGGCACAAGCCATCATTTCTCGGAAAGGTGCTGAGTCCACCACTTGGAAAGGGAGGGACTGCAGCACCAGCAACTTGGACAGGAGGACGTTCAGCTTCTGCACCGTCGGGTGCGTGCTCGCAAACTGTTGTCTCTTGGAAACGGATTCCAAGAAAGACTGCTGACGGAATCCGTGAAGAGGAGTAGCAGGAGAAGGAGCATCTGAACGAGCGGAAGATGCCAACGAGCGACAACTCCCCTCAGCAGAGGTGTTGGAGCCTTGACTGGCTGATAGAGGGCGATTGACGTCGGGTGACGGAGCAAGTAACGGAGCGGGTGATGGAGCGGGGGCTGGGGCAGGCAGAACCGTCGTATCTTTATCACGGTTTTCCCAGGCCACCGAATGGCGATGCTGCATATGCTGACGCAACGCTGTAGTCCCAACATTGGCCCCCTGGCCACGCTTGACTTTCTGGCCACATAGTCGACATACGGCTACGTTTACTTCCTCGGGCGGCTTGACGAAAAATTGCCACACCGCCGAGTAGGAAACTTTGCCCCCGCTACTCCTCACTGGCTGACTGCTACTTCCTCCGTGCACACCGGCACCACTACTGGCCGTGGTGGTAGGCTGCAGTGGAGCTGGTGCTCTACTCCATGGCCGTTTGGCTCCACTGACACTGCTGCGACCCTGCTGCCTCCTGGGCAACCCACCGACTGTTTTGCTCGCTGGCAAGCTGGCACCCTCTTCTCCTGATGATGCGGAAGCAATAGCCTGATGACGACGAGGCTGCCAAGTGCGATCAGCCTCATCATCATCAATTAGGGTCTCCGCCTCACTACTAGCCCCCTCGGCTGCATGTGGGTCAGGAGACAGACCTGTCTCTAGACCGGCTACTGAGCCACTCTCCTCGCCAGTACTTCTTCGCCTGGCTGCTGAAGAGGCGGATGTCTCCCCCCGTTCCTGACTGCCCTCTGTTAGCTCTTCCTCACTGTACAGTGGGGCTGAGCCCACAGCATGCGATACTTCGCTTGGTGAGGGAACACCAAAGGACAGGGGCAGGTCGAGGACACGTGATTTCAGTGGGCTTGCTCCCGGGCCATGCCAACTAACGGTTGTGTCTGACGTACCCACCGACCGTTGGCTGTAGGTGTCAGAGGTGACCTGGGAAGAGGAAGACGACCGAGTCAACCAATCGATGACGGCAGGGTTGTCGGTGGAGACACGACCGCTGGATGACACCGGGAGCACTGGCCTCTGGCTGCGACTAGTGCTGCCTCGACCCCTTCCTCTGCTGCCACGTCTGCTCGCTCCTGAAACATTGCCTCCTCTGCCACTCCTCTGCGTGTTGTCTGACATACTCTTTAATTCAATAGGCACCCCAAAAATAGCACAATCGGTCAATTGCAGCTTGCCGTTGGCTGGAAACTGTACGTTTATGTCACTGGAATGCACTAATCACCCAAAAAATATTACCGCCACCCGGCGTGTAAATGGATCTAACTCTTTGAACATACAATAGTGGTTGTGAAGCAGAAAGTCAGTTTATTTAGCACAATCGGTCAATTGCAGCTTGCCGTTGGCTGGAAACTGTACGTTTATGTCACTGGAATGCACTAATCACCCAAAAAATATTACCGCCACCCGGCGTGTATATGGATTTAACTCTTTGAACGTACAATAGTGGTTGTGAAGCAGAAAGTCAGTTTATTTAGCACAATCGGTCAATTGCAGCTTGCCGTTGGCTGGAAACTGTACGTTTATGTCACTGGAATGCACTAATCACCCAAAAAATATTACCGCCACCCGGCGTGTAAATGGATATAACTCTTTGAACGTACAATAGTGGTTGTGAAGCAGAAAGTCAGTTTATTGTACACAATCGGTCAATTGCAGCTTGCTGTTGGCTGGAAACTGTACGTTTCTGTCACTGGAATGCACTAATCACCCAAAAAATATTACCGCCACCCGGCGTGTAAATGGATATAACTCTTTGAACGTACTATAGTGGTTGTGAAGCAGAAAGTCAGTTTATTGTACACAATCGGTCAATTGCAGCTTGCTGTTGGCTGGAAACTGTACGTTTCTGTCACTGGAATGCACTAATCACCCAAAAAATATTACCGCCAGCCGGCGTGTAAATGGATTTAACTCTTTGAACGTACAATAGTGGTTGTGAAGCAGAAAGTCAGTTTATTTATCACAATCGGTCAATTGCAGCTTGCCGTTGGCTGGAAACTGTACGTTTATGTCACTGGAATGCACTAATCACCCAAAAAATATTACCGCCACCCGGCGTGTAAATGGATCTAACTCTTTGAACATACAATAGTGGTTGTGAAGCCGAAAGTCAGTTTATTGTACACAATCGGTCAATTGCAGCTTGCCATTGGCTGGAAACTGTACGTTTATGTCACTGGAATGCACTAATCACCCAAAAAATATTACCGCCACCCGGCGTGTAAATGGATCTAACTCTTTGAACGTACAATAGTGGTTGTGAAGCAGAAAGTCAGTTTATTTAGCACAATCGGTCAATTGCAGCTTGCCGTTGGCTGGAAACTGTACGTTTATGTCACTGGAATGCCCTAATCACCCAAAAAATATTACCGCCACCCGGCGTGTATATGGATGTAACTCTTTGAACGTAAAATAGTGGTTGTGAAGCAGAAAGTCAGTTTATTTAGCACAATCGGTCAATTGCAGCTTGCCGTTGGCTGGAAACTGTACATTTATGTCACTGGAATGCACTAATCACCCAAAAAATATTACCGCCACCCGGCGTGTAAATGGATCTAACTCTTTGAACGTACAATAGTGGTTGTGAAGCAGAAAGTCAGTTTATTTAGCACAATCGGTCAATTGCAGCTTGCCGTTGGCTGGAAACTGTACGTTTATGTCACTGGAATGCACTAATCACCCAAAAAATATTACCGCCACCCGGCGTGTATATGGATTTAACTCTTT
Source organism: Staurois parvus (assembly GCF_062004578.1). Taxonomy (NCBI): domain Eukaryota; kingdom Metazoa; phylum Chordata; class Amphibia; order Anura; family Ranidae; genus Staurois; species Staurois parvus. Next base: position 3,392,522 of record NW_028317841.1, on the reverse strand, counting down.
GAACGTACAATAGTGGTTGTGAAGCAGAAAGTCAGTTTATTTAGCACAATCGGTCAATTGCAGCTTGCCGTTGGCTGGAAACTGTACGTTTATGTCACTGGAATGCACTAAACACCCAAAAAATATTACCGCCACCCGGCGTGTAAATGGATCTAACTCTTTGAACGTACAATAGTGGTTGTGAAGCAGAAAGTCAGTTTATTGTACACAATCCGTCAATTGCAGCTTGCCGTTGGCTGGAAACTGTACGTTTATGTCACTGGAATGCACTAATCACCCAAAAAATATTACCGCCAGCCAGCGTGTAAATGGATTTAACTCTTTGAACGTACAATAGTGGTTGTGAAGCAGAAAGTCAGTTTATTTAGCACAATCGGTCAATTGCAGCTTGCCGTTGGCTGGAAACTGTACGTTTATGTCACTGGAATGCACTAATCACCCAAAAAATATTACCGCCACCAGGCATGTAAATGGATCTAACTCTTTGAACGTACAATAGTGGTTGTGAAGCAGAAAGTCAGTTTATTGTACACAATCGGTCAATTGCAGCTTGCCGTTGGCTGGAAACTGTACGTTTCTGTCACTGGAATGCACTAATCACCCAAAAAATATTACCGCCACCCGGCGTGTAAATGGATCTAACTCTTTGAACGTACAATAGTGGTTGTGAAGCAGAAACTCAGTTTATTTAGCACAATCGGTCAATTGCAGCTTGCCGTTGGATGGAAACTGTACGTTTATGTCACTGGAATGCACTAATCACCCAAAAAATATTACCGCCACCCGGCGTGTATATGGATTTAACTCTTTGAACGTACAATAGTGGTTGTGAAGCAGAAAGTCAGTTTATTTAGCACAATCGGTCAATTGCAGCTTGCCGTTGGCTGGAAACTGTACGTTTATGTCACTGGAATGCACTAATCACCCAAAAAATATTACCTCCACCCGGCGTGTAAATGGATCTAACTCTTTGAACGTACAATAGTGGTTGTGAAGCAGAAAGTCGGTTTATTTAGCACAATCGGTCAATTGCAGCTTGCCGTTGGCTGGAAACTGTACGTTTATGTCACTGGAATGCACTAATCACCCAAAAAATATTACCGCCACCCGGCGTGTAAATGGATCTAACTCTTTGCACGTACAATAGTGGTTGTGAAGCAGAAAGTCAGTTTATTGTACACAATCGGTCAATTGCAGCTTGCCGTTGGCTGGAAACTGTACGTTTATGTCACTGGAATGCACTAATCACCCAAAAAATATTACCGCCACCCGGCGTGTAAATGGATCTAACTCTTTGAACGTACAATAGTGGTTGTGAAGCAGAAAGTCAGTTTATTTAGCACAATCGGTCAATTGCAGCTTGCCGTTGGCTGGAAACTGTACGTTTATGTCACTGGAATGCACTAATCACCCAAAAAATATTACCGCCACCCGGCGTGTATATGGATTTAACTCTTTGAACGTACAATAGTGGTTGTGAAGCAGAAAGTAAGTTTATTTAGCACAATCGGTCAATTGCAGCTTGCCGTTGGCTGGAAACTGTACGTTTATGTCACTGGAATGCACTAATCACCCAAAAAATATTACCGCCACCCGGCGTGTAAATGGATCTAACTCTTTGAACGTACAATAGTGGTTGTGAAGCAGAAAGTCAGTTTATTTAGCACAATCGGTCAATTGCAGCTTGCCGTTGGCTGGAAACTGTACGTTTATGTCACTGGAATGCACTAATCACCCAAAAAATATTACCGCCACCCGGCGTGTATATGGATTTAACTCTTTGAACGTACAATAGTGGTTGTGAAGCAGAAAGTCAGTTTATTTAGCACAATCGGTCAATTGCAGCTTGCCGTTGGCTGGAAACTGTACGTTTATGTCACTGGAATGCACTAATCACCCAAAAAATATTACCGCCACCCGGCGTGTAAATGGATCTAACTCTTTGAACGTACAATAGTGGTTGTGAAGCAGAAAGTCAGTTTATTGTACTCAATCGGTCAATTGCAGCTTGCCGTTGGCTGGAAACTGTACGTTTCTGTCACTGGAATGCACTAATCACCCAAAAAATATTACCCCCACCCGGCGTGTAAATGGATCTAACTCTTTGAATGTACAATAGTGGTTGTGAAGCAGAAAGTCAGTTTATTTAGCACAATCGGTCAATTGCAGCTTGCCGTTGGCTGAAAACTGTACGTTTCTGTCACTGGAATGCACTAATCACCCAAAAAATATTACCGACACCCGGCGTGTAAATGGATTTAACTCTTTGAACGTACAATAGTGGTTGTGAAGCAGAAAGTCAGTTTATTTAGCACAATCGGTCAATTGCAGCTTGCCGTTGGCTGGAAACTGTACGTTTATGTCACTGGAATGCACTAATCACCCAAAAAATATTACTGCCACCCGGCGTGTAAATGGATCTAACTCTTTGAACGTACAATAGTGGTTGTGAAGCAGAAAGTCAGTTTATTTAGCACAATCGGTCAATTGCAGCTTGCCGTTGGCTGGAAACTGTACGTTTATGTCACTGGAATGCACTAATCACCCAAAAAATATTACCGCCACCCGGCGTGTATATGGATTTAACTCTTTGAACGTACAATAGTGGTTGTGAAGCAGAAAGTCAGTTTATTTAGCACAATCGGTCAATTGCAGCTTGCCGTTGGCTGGAAAATGTACGTTTATGTCACTGGAATGCACTAATCACCCAAAAAATATTACCCCCACCCGGCGTGTAAATGGATCTAACTCTTTGAACGTACAATAGTGGTTGTGAAGCAGAAAGTCAGTTTATTTAGCACAATCGGTCAATTGCAGCTTGCCGTTGGCTGAAAACTGTACGTTTATGTCACTGGAATGCACTAATCACCCAAAAAATATTACCGCCACCCGGCGTGTAAATGGATCTAACTCTTTGAACGTACAATAGTGGTTGTGAAGCAGAAAGTCAGTTTATTTAGCACAATCGGTCAATTGCAGCTTGCCGTTGGCTGGAAACTGTACGTTTATGTCACTGGAATGCACTAATCACCCAAAAAATATTACCGCCACCCGGCGTGTATATGGATTTAACTCTTTGAACGTACAATAGTGGTTGTGAAGCAGAAAGTCAGTTTATTTAGCACAATCGGTCAATTGCAGCTTGCCGTTGTTCTGGCAACTGTACGTTTATGTCACTGGAATGCACTAATCACCCAAAAAATATTACCGCCACCCGGCGTGTAAATGGATCTAACTCTTTGAACGTACAATAGTGGTTGTGAAGCAGAAAGTCAGTTTATTTAGCACAATCGGTCAATTGCAGCTTGCCGTTGGCTGGAAACTGTACGTTTCTGTCACTGGAATGCACTAATCACCCAAAAAATATTACCGCCAGCCGGCGTGTAAATGGATTTAACTCTTTGAACGTACAATAGTGGTTGTGAAGCAGAAAGTCAGTTTATTTAGCACAATCGGTCAATTGCAGCTTGCCGTTGGCTGGAAACTGTACGTTTATGTCACTGGAATGCACTAATCACCCAAAAAATATTACCGCCACCCGGCGTGTAAATGGATCTAACTCTTTGAACGTACAATAGTGGTTGTGAAGCAGAAAGTCAGTTTATTGTACACAATCGGTCAATTGCAGCTTGCCGTTGGCTGGAAACTGTACGTTTCTGTCACTGGAATGCACTAATCACCCAAAAAATATTACCGCCAGCCGGCGTGTAAATGGATTTAACTCTTTGAACAGACAATAGTGGTTGTGAAGCAGAAAGTCAGTTTATTTAGCACAATTGGTCAATTGCAGCTTGCCGTTGGCTGGAAACTGTACGTTTATGTCACTGGAATGCACTAATCACCCAAAAAATATTACCGCCACCCGGCGTGTAAATGGATCTAACTCTTTGAACGTACAATAGTGGTTGTGAAGCAGAAAGTCAGTCTATTTAGCACAATCGGTCAATTGCAGCTTGCCGTTGGCAGGAAACTGTACGTTTATGTCACTGGAATGCACTAATCACCCAAAAAATATTACCGCCACCCGGCGTGTATATGGATTTAACTCTTTGAACGTACAATAGTGGTTGTGAAGCAGAAAGTCAGTTTATTTAGCACAATCGGTCAATTGCAGCTTGCCGTTGGCTGGCAACTGTACGTTTATGTCACTGGAATGCACTAATCACCCAAAACATATTACCGCCACCCGGCGTGTAAATGGATCTAACTCTTTGAACGTACAATAGTGGTTGTGAAGCAGAAAGTCAGTTTATTTAGCACAATCGGTCAATTGCAGCTTGCCGTTGGCTGGAAACTGTACGTTTATGTCACTGGAATGCACTAATCACCCAAAAAATATTACCGCCACCCTGCGTGTATATGGATTTAACTCTTTGAACGTACAATAGTGGTTGTGAAGCAGAAAGTCAGTTTATTTAGCACAATCGGTCAATTGCAGCTTGCCGTTGGCTGGAAACTGAACGTTTCTGTCACTGGAATGCACTAATCACCCAAAAAATATTACCGCCACCCGGCGTGTAAATGGATCTAACTCTTTGAACGTGCAATTGTGGTTGTGAAGCAGAAAGTCAGTTTATTGTACACAATCGGTCAATTGCAGCTTGCCGTTGGCTGGAAACTGTACGTTTCTGTCACTGGAGTGCACTAATCACCCAAAAAATATTACCGCCAGCCGGCGTGTAAATGGATTTAACTCTTTGAACGTACAATAGTGGTTGTGAAGCAGAAAGTCAGTTTATTTAGCACAATCGGTCAATTGCAGCTTGCCGTTGGCTGGAAACTGTACGTTTATGTCACTGGAATGCACTAATCACCCAAAAAATATTACCCCCACCCGGCGTGTAAATGGATTTAACTCTTTGAACGTACAATAGTGGTTGTGAAGCAGAAAGTCAGTTTATTTAGCACAATCGGTCAATTGCAGCTTGCCGTTGGCTGAAAACTGTACGTTTATGTCACTGGAATGCACTAATCACCCAAAAAATATTACCGCCACCCGGCGTGTAAATGGATCTAACTCTTTGAACGTACAATAGTGGTTGTGAAGCAGAAAGTCAGTTTATTTAGCACAATCGGTCAATTGCAGCTTGCCGTTGGCTGGAAACTGTACGTTTATGTCACTGGAATGCACTAATCACCCAAAAAATATTACCGCCACCCGGCGTGTAAATGGATTTAACTCTTTGAACGTACAATAGTGGTTGTGAAGCAGAAAGTCAGTTTATTTAGCACAATCGGTCAATTGCAGCTTGCCGTTGGCTGGAAACTGTACGTTTATGTCACTGGAATGCACTAATCACCCAAAAAATATTACCGCCACCCGGCGTGTAAATGGATCTAACTCTTTGAACGTACAATAGTGGTTGTGAAGCAGAAAGTCAGTTTATTTAGCACAATCGGTCAATTGCAGCTTGCCGTTGGCTGGAAACTGTACGTTTATGTCACTGGAATGCACTAATCACCCAAAAAATATTACCGCCACCCGGCGTGTATATGGATTTAACTTTTTGAACGTACAATAGTGGTTGTGAAGCAGAAAGTCAGTTTATTTAGCACAATCGGTCAATTGCAGCTTGCCGTTGGCTGGAAACTGTGCGTTTATGTCACTGGAATGCACTAATCACCCAAAAAATATTACCGCCACCCGGCGTGTAAATGGATATAACTCTTTGAACGTACAATAGTGGTTGTGAAGCCGAAAGTCAGTTTATTGTAAACAATCGGTCAATTGCAGCTTGCCGTTGGCTGGAAACTGTACGTTTCTGTCACTGGAATGCACTAATCACCCAAAAAATATTTCCGCCACCCGGCGTGTAAATGGATTTAACTCTTTGAACGTACAATAGTGGTTGTGAAGCAGAAAGTCAGTTTATTTAGCACAATCGGTCAATTGCAGCTTGCCGTTGGCTGGAAACTGTACGTTTATGTCACTGGAATGCACTAATCACCCAAAAAATATTACCGCCACCCGGCGTGTAAATGGATATAACTCTTTGAACGTACAATAGTGGTTGTGAAGCAGAAAGTCAGTTTATTGTACACAATCGGTCAATTGCAGCTTGCCGTTGGCTGGAAACTGTACGTTTCTGTGACTGGAATGCACTAATCACCCAAAAAATATTACCGCCAGCCGGCGTGTAAATGGATTTAACTCTTTGAACGTACAATAGTGGTTGTGAAGCAGAAAGTCAGTTTATTTAGCACAATCGGTCAATTGCAGCTTGCCGTTGGCTGGAAACTGTACGTTTATGTCACTGGAATGCACTAATCACCCAAAAAATATTACCGCCACCCGGCGTGTAAATGGATCTAACTCTTTGAACGTACAATAGTGGTTGTGAAGCAGAAAGTCAGTCTATTTAGCACTATCGGTCAATTGCAGCTTGCCGTTGGCTGGAAACTGTACGTTTCTGTCACTGGAATGCACTAATCACCCAAAAAATATTACTGCCAGCCGGCGTGTAAATGGATCTAACTCTTTGAACGTACAATAGTGGTTGTGAAGCAGAAAGTCGGTTTATTTAGCACAATCGGTCAATTGCAGCTTGCCGTTGGCTGGAAACTGTACGTTTATGTCACTGGAATGCACTAATCACCCAAAAAATATTACCGCCACCCTGCGTGTATATGGATTTAACTCTTTGAACGTACAATAGTGGTTGTGAAGCAGAAAGTCAGTTTATTTAGCACAATCGGTCAATTGCAGCTTGCCGTTGGCTGGAAACTGTACGTTTATGTCACTGGAATGCACTAATCACCCAAAAAATATTACCGCCACCCGGCGTGTAAATGGATCTAACTCTTTGAACGTGCAATTGTGGTTGTGAAGCAGAAAGTCAGTTTTTTGTACACAATCGGTCAATTGCAGCTTGCCGTTGGCTGGAAACTGTACGTTTCTGTCACTGGAATGCACTAATCACCCAAAAAATATTACCGCCAGCCGGCGTGTAAATGGATTTAACTCTTTGAACGTACAATAGTGGTTGTGAAGCAGAAAGTCAGTTTATTTAGCACAATCGGTCAATTGCAGCTTGCCGTTGGCTGGAAACTGTACGTTTATGTCACTGGAATGCACTAATCACCCAAAAAATATTACCGCCACCCGGCGTGTAAATGGATCTAACTCTTTGAACGTACAATAGTGGTTGTGAAGCAGAAAGTCAGTTTATTTAGCACAATCGGTCAATTGCAGCTTGCCGTTGGCTGGAAACTGTACGTTTATGTCACTGGAATGCACTAATCACCCAAAAAATATTACCGCCACCCGGCGTGTATATGGATTTAACTCTTTGAACGTACAATAGTGGTTGTGAAGCAGAAAGTCAGTTTATTTAGCACAATCGGTCAATTGCAGCTTGCCGTTGGCTGGCAACTGTACGTTTATGTCACTGGAATGCACTAATCACCCAAAACATATTACCGCCACCCGGCGTGTAAATGGATCTAACTCTTTGAACGTACAATAGTGGTTGTGAAGCAGAAAGTCAGTTTATTTAGCACAATCGGTCAATTGCAGCTTGCCGTTGGCTGGAAACTGTACGTTTCTGTCACTGGAATGCACTAATCACCCAAAAAATATTACCGCCACCCGGCGTGTAAATGGATTTAACTCTTTGAACGTACAATAGTGGTTGTGAAGCAGAAAGTCAGTTTATTTAGCACAATCGGTCAATTGCAGCTTGCCGTTGGCTGGAAACTGTACGTTTATGTCACTGGAATGCACTAATCACCCAAAAAATATTACCGCCACCCGGCGTGTAAATGGATCTAACTCTTTGAACGTACAATAGTGGTTGTGAAGCAGAAAGTCAGTTTATTGTACACAATCGGTCAATTGCAGCTTGCCGTTGGCTGGAAACTGTACGTTTCTGTCACTGGAATGCACTAATCACCCAAAAAATATTACCGCCAGCCGGCGTGTAAATGGATTTAACTCTTTGAACGTACAATAGTGGTTGTGAAGCAGAAAGTCAGTTTATTTAGCACAATCGGTCAATTGCAGCTTGCCGTTGGCTGGAAACTGTACGTTTATGTCACTGGAATGCACTAATCACCCAAAAAATATTACCGCCACCCGGCGTGTATATGGATTTAACTCTTTGAACGTACAATAGTGGTTGTGAAGCAGAAAGTCAGTTTATTTAGCACAATCGGTCAATTGCAGCTTGCCGTTGGCTGGAAACTGTACGTTTATGTCACTGGAATGCACTAATCACCCAAAAAATATTACCGCCACCCGGCGTGTAAATGGATCTAACTCTTTGAACGTACAATAGTGGTTGTGAAGCAGAAAGTCAGTTTATTTAGCACAATCGGTCAATTGCAGCTTGCCGTTGGCTGGAAACTGTACGTTTATGTCACTGGAATGCACTAATCACCCAAAAAATATTACCGCCACCCTGCGTGTATATGGATTTAACTCTTTGAACGTACAATAGTGGTTGTGAAGCAGAAAGTCAGTTTATTTAGGAAAATCGGTCAATTGCAGCTTGCCGTTGGCTGGAAACTGTACGTTTATTTCACTGGAATGCACTAATCACCCAAAAAATATTACCGCCACCCGGCGTGTAAATGGATCTAACTCTTTGAACGTGCAATTGTGGTTGTGAAGCAGAAAGTCAGTTTATTGTACACAATCGGTCAATTGCAGCTTGCCGTTGGCTGGAAACTGTACGTTTCTGTCACTGGAATGCACTAATCACCCAAAAAATATTACCGCCAGCCGGCGTGTAAATGGATTTAACTCTTTGAACGTACAATAGTGGTTGTGAAGCAGAAAGTCAGTTTATTTAGCACAATCGGTCAATTGCAGCTTGCCGTTGGCTGGAAACTGTACGTTTATGTCACTGGAATGCACTAATCACCCAAAAAATATTACCGCCACCCGGCGTGTATATGGATTTAACTCTTTGAACGTACAATAGTGGTTGTGAAGCAGAAAGTCAGTTTATTTAGCACAATCGGTCAATTGCAGCTTGCCGTTGGCTGGAAACTGTACGTTTATGTCACTGGAATGCACTAATCACCCAAAAAATATTACCGCCACCCGGCGTGTAAATGGATCTAACTCTTTGAACGTACAATAGTGGTTGTGAAGCAGAAAGTCAGTTTATTTAGCACAATCGGTCAATTGCAGCTTGCCGTTGGCTGGAAACTGTACGTTTATGTCACTGGAATGCACTAATCACCCAAAAAATATTACCGCCACCCTGCGTGTATATGGATTTAACTCTTTGAACGTACAATAGTGGTTGTGAAGCAGAAAGTCAGTTTATTTAGCACAATCGGTCAATTGCAGCTTGCCGTTGGCTGGAAACTGTACGTTTATTTCACTGGAATGCACTAATCACCCAAAAAATATTACCGCCACCCGGCGTGTAAATGGATCTAACTCTTTGAACGTGCAATTGTGGTTGTGAAGCAGAAAGTCAGTTTATTGTACACAATCGGTCAATTGCAGCTTGCCGTTGGCTGGAAACTGTACGTTTCTGTCACTGGAATGCACTAATCACCCAAAAAATATTACCGCCAGCCGGCGTGTAAATGGATTTAACTCTTTGAACGTACAATAGTGGTTGTGAAGCAGAAAGTCAGTTTATTTAGCACAATCGGTCAATTGCAGCTTGCCGTTGGCTGGAAACTGTACGTTTATGTCACTGGAATGCACTAATCACCCAAAAAATATTACCCCCACCCGGCGTGTAAATGGATCTAACTCTTTGAACGTACAATAGTGGTTGTGAAGCAGAAAGTCAGTTTATTTAGCACAATCGGTCAATTGCAGCTTGCCGTTGGCTGAAAACTGTACGTTTATGTCACTGGAATGCACTAATCACCCAAAAAATATTACCGCCACCCGGCGTGTAAATGGATCTAACTCTTTGAACGTACAATAGTGGTTGTGAAGCAGAAAGTCAGTTTATTTAGCACAATCGGTCAATTGCAGCTTGCCGTTGGCTGGAAACTGTACGTTTCTGTGACTGGAATGCACTAATCACCCAAAAAATATTACCGCCAGCCGGCGTGTAAATGGATTTAACTCTTTGAACGTACAATAGTGGTTGTGAAGCAGAAAGTCAGTTTATTTAGCACAATCGGTCAATTGCAGCTTGCCGTTGGCTGGAAACTGTACGTTTATGTCACTGGAATGCACTAATCACCCAAAAAATATTACCGCCACCCGGCGTGTAAATGGATCTAACTCTTTGAACGTACAATAGTGGTTGTGAAGCAGAAAGTCAGTTTATTGTACACAATCGGTCAATTGCAGCTTGCCGTTGGCTGGAAACTGTACGTTTCTGTCACTGGAATGCACTAATCACCCAAAAAATATTACCGCCACCCGGCGTGTAAATGGATCTAACTCTTTGAACGTACAATAGTGGTGTGAAGCAGAAAGTCAGTTTATTTAGCACAATCGGTCAATTGCAGCTTGCCGTTGGCTGGAAACTGTACGTTTATGTCACTGGAATGCACTAATCACCCAAAAAATATTACCGCCACCCGGCGTGTATATGGATTTAACTCTTTGAACGTACAATAGTGGTTGTGAAGCAGAAAGTCAGTTTATTTAGCACAATCGGTCAATTGCAGCTTGCCGTTGGCTGGAAACTGTACGTTTATGTCACTGGAATGCACTAATCACCCAAAAAATATTACCGCCACCCGGCGTGTAAATGGATCTAACTCTTTGAACGTACAATAGTGGTTGTGAAGCAGAAAGTCAGTTTATTTAGCACAATCGGTCAATTGCAGCTTGCTGTTGGCTGGAAACTGTACGTTTATGTCACTGGAATGCACTAATCACCCAAAAAATATTACCGCCACCCTGCGTGTATATGGATTTAACTCTTTGAACGTACAATAGTGGTTGTGAAGCAGAAAGTCAGTTTATTTAGCACAATCGGTCAATTGCAGCTTGCCGTTGGCTGGAAACTGTACGTTTATTTCACTGGAATGCACTAATCACCCAAAAAATATTACCGCCACCCGGCGTGTAAATGGATCTAACTCTTTGAACGTGCAATTGTGGTTGTGAAGCAGAAAGTCAGTTTATTTAGCACAATCGGTCAATTGCAGCTTGCCGTTGGCTGGAAACTGTACGTTTCTGTCACTGGAATGCACTAATCACCCAAAAAATATTACCGCCAGCCGGCGTGTAAATGTATTTAACTCTTTGAACGTACAATAGTGGTTGTGAAGCAGAAAGTCAGTTTATTGTACACAATCGGTCAATTGCAGCTTGCCGTTGGCTGGAAACTGTACGTTTCTGTCACTGGAATGCACTAATCACCCAAAAAATATTACCGCCAGCCGGCGTGTAAATGGATTTAACTCTTTGAACGTACAATAGTGGTTGTGAAGCAGAAAGTCAGTTTATTTAGCACAATCGGTCAATTGCAGCTTGCCGTTGGCTGGAAACTGTACGTTTATGTCACTGGAATGCACTAATCACCCAAAAAATATTACCGCCACCCGGCGTGTAAATGGATCTAACTCTTTGAACGTACAATAGTGGTTGTGAAGCAGAAAGTCAGTCTATTTAGCACAATCGGTCAATTGCAGCTTGCCGTTGGCTGGAAACTGTACGTTTATGTCACTGGAATGCACTAATCACCCAAAAAATATTACCGCCACCCGGCGTGTATATGGATTTAACTTTTTGAACGTACAATAGTGGTTGTGAAGCAGAAAGTCAGTTTATTTAGCACAATCGGTCAATTGCAGCTTGCCGTTGGCTGGAAACTGTACGTTTATGTCACTGGAATGCACTAATCACCCAAAAAATATTACCGCCACCCGGCGTGTAAATGGATATAACTCTTTGAACGTACAATAGTGGTTGTGAAGCCGAAAGTCAGTTTATTGTAAACAATCGGTCAATTGCAGCTTGCCGTTGGCTGGAAACTGTACGTTTCTGTCACTGGAATGCACTAATCACCCAAAAAATATTTCTGCCACCCGGCGTGTAAATGGATTTAACTCTCTGAACGTACAATAGTGGTTGTGAAGCAGAAAGTCAGTTTATTTAGCACAATCGGTCAATTGCAGCTTGCCGTTGGCTGGAAACTGTACGTTTATGTCACTGGAATGCACTAATCACCCAAAAAATATTACCGCCACCCGGCGTGTAAATGGATCTAACTCTTTGAACGTGCAATTGTGGTTGTGAAGCAGAAAGTCAGTTTATTGTACACAATCGGTCAATTGCAGCTTGCCGTTGGCTGGAAACTGTACGTTTCTGTCACTGGAATGCACTAATCACCCAAAAAATATTACCGCCAGCCGGCGTGTAAATGGATTTAACTCTTTGAACGTACAATAGTGGTTGTGAAGCAGAAAGTCAGTTTATTTAGCACAATCGGTCAATTGCAGCTTGCCGTTGGCTGGAAACTGTACGTTTATGTCACTGGAATGCACTAATCACCCAAAAAATATTACCCCCACCCGGCGTGTAAATGGATCTAACTCTTTGAACGTACAATAGTGGTTGTGAAGCAGAAAGTCAGTTTATTTAGCACAATCGGTCAATTGCAGCTTGCCGTTGGCTGAAAACTGTACGTTTATGTCACTGGAATGCACTAATCACCCAAAAAATATTACCGCCACCCGGCGTGTAAATGGATCTAACTCTTTGAACGTACAATAGTGGTTGTGAAGCAGAAAGTCAGTTTATTTAGCACAATCGGTCAATTGCAGCTTGCCGTTGGCTGGAAACTGTACGTTTCTGTGACTGGAATGCACTAATCACCCAAAAAATATTACCGCCAGCCGGCGTGTAAATGGATTTAACTCTTTGAACGTACAATAGTGGTTGTGAAGCAGAAAGTCAGTTTATTTAGCACAATCGGTCAATTGCAGCTTGCCGTTGGCTGGAAACTGTACGTTTATGTCACTGGAATGCACTAATCACCCAAAAAATATTACCGCCACCCGGCGTGTAAATGGATCTAACTCTTTGAACGTACAATAGTGGTTGTGAAGCAGAAAGTCAGTTTATTGTACACAATCGGTCAATTGCAGCTTGCCGTTGGCTGGAAACTGTACGTTTCTGTCACTGGAATGCACTAATCACCCAAAAAATATTACCGCCACCCGGCGTGTAAATGGATCTAACTCTTTGAACGTACAATAGTGGTGTGAAGCAGAAAGTCAGTTTATTTAGCACAATCGGTCAATTGCAGCTTGCCGTTGGCTGGAAACTGTACGTTTATGTCACTGGAATGCACTAATCACCCAAAAAATATTACCGCCACCCGGCGTGTATATGGATTTAACTCTTTGAACGTACAATAGTGGTTGTGAAGCAGAAAGTCAGTTTATTTAGCACAATCGGTCAATTGCAGCTTGCCGTTGGCTGGAAACTGTACGTTTATGTCACTGGAATGCACTAATCACCCAAAAAATATTACCGCCACCCGGCGTGTAAATGGATCTAACTCTTTGAACGTACAATAGTGGTTGTGAAGCAGAAAGTCAGTTTATTTAGCACAATCGGTCAATTGCAGCTTGCTGTTGGCTGGAAACTGTACGTTTATGTCACTGGAATGCACTAATCACCCAAAAAATATTACCGCCACCCTGCGTGTATATGGATTTAACTCTTTGAACGTACAATAGTGGTTGTGAAGCAGAAAGTCAGTTTATTTAGCACAATCGGTCAATTGCAGCTTGCCGTTGGCTGGAAACTGTACGTTTATTTCACTGGAATGCACTAATCACCCAAAAAATATTACCGCCACCCGGCGTGTAAATGGATCTAACTCTTTGAACGTGCAATTGTGGTTGTGAAGCAGAAAGTCAGTTTATTTAGCACAATCGGTCAATTGCAGCTTGCCGTTGGCTGGAAACTGTACGTTTCTGTCACTGGAATGCACTAATCACCCAAAAAATATTACCGCCAGCCGGCGTGTAAATGTATTTAACTCTTTGAACGTACAATAGTGGTTGTGAAGCAGAAAGTCAGTTTATTGTACACAATCGGTCAATTGCAGCTTGCCGTTGGCTGGAAACTGTACGTTTCTGTCACTGGAATGCACTAATCACCCAAAAAATATTACCGCCAGCCGGCGTGTAAATGGATTTAACTCTTTGAACGTACAATAGTGGTTGTGAAGCAGAAAGTCAGTTTATTTAGCACAATCGGTCAATTGCAGCTTGCCGTTGGCTGGAAACTGTACGTTTATGTCACTGGAATGCACTAATCACCCAAAAAATATTACCGCCACCCGGCGTGTAAATGGATCTAACTCTTTGAACGTACAATAGTGGTTGTGAAGCAGAAAGTCAGTCTATTTAGCACAATCGGTCAATTGCAGCTTGCCGTTGGCTGGAAACTGTACGTTTATGTCACTGGAATGCACTAATCACCCAAAAAATATTACCGCCACCCGGCGTGTATATGGATTTAACTTTTTGAACGTACAATAGTGGTTGTGAAGCAGAAAGTCAGTTTATTTAGCACAATCGGTCAATTGCAGCTTGCCGTTGGCTGGAAACTGTACGTTTATGTCACTGGAATGCACTAATCACCCAAAAAATATTACCGCCACCCGGCGTGTAAATGGATATAACTCTTTGAACGTACAATAGTGGTTGTGAAGCCGAAAGTCAGTTTATTGTAAACAATCGGTCAATTGCAGCTTGCCGTTGGCTGGAAACTGTACGTTTCTGTCACTGGAATGCACTAATCACCCAAAAAATATTTCTGCCACCCGGCGTGTAAATGGATTTAACTCTCTGAACGTACAATAGTGGTTGTGAAGCAGAAAGTCAGTTTATTTAGCACAATCGGTCAATTGCAGCTTGCCGTTGGCTGGAAACTGTACGTTTATGTCACTGGAATGCACTAATCACCCAAAAAATATTACCGCCACCCGGCGTGTAAATGGATCTAACTCTTTGAACGTACAATAGTGGTTGTGAAGCAGAAAGTCAGTTTATTGTACACAATCGGTCAATTGCAGCTTGCCGTTGGCTGGAAACTGTACGTTTCTGTCACTGGAATGCACTAATCACCCAAAAAATATTACCGCCAGCCGGCGTGTAAATGGATTTAACTCTTTGAACGTACAATAGTGGTTGTGAAGCAGAAAGTCAGTTTATTTAGCACAATCGGTCAATTGCAGCTTGCCGTTGGCTGGAAACTGTACGTTTATGTCACTGGAATGCACTAATCACCCAAAAAATATTACCGCCACCCGGCGTGTAAATGGATCTAACTCTTTGAACGTACAATAGTGGTTGTGAAGCAGAAAGTCAGTCTATTTAGCACTATCGGTCAATTGCAGCTTGCCGTTGGCTGGAAACTGTACGTTTATGTCACTGGAATGCACTAATCACCCAAAAACTATTACCGCCACCCGGCGTGTATATGGATTTAACTCTTTGAACGTACAATAGTGGTTGTGAAGCAGAAAGTCAGTTTATTTAGCACAATCGGTCAATTGCAGCTTGCCGTTGGCTGGAAACTGTATGTTTATGTCACTGGAATGCACTAATCACCCAAAAAATATTACCGCCAGCCGGCGTGTAAATGGATCTAACTCTTTGAACGTACAATAGTGGTTGTGAAGCAGAAAGTCAGTTTATTGTACACAATCGGTCAATTGCAGCTTGCCGTTGGCTGGAAACTGTACGTTTCTGTCACTGGAATGCACTAATCACCCAAAAAATATTACCGCCAGCCGGCGTGTAAATGGATTTAACTCTTTGAACGTACAATAGTGGTTGTGAAGCAGAAAGTCAGTTTATTTAGCACAATCGGTCAATTGCAGCTTGCCGTTGGCTGGAAACTGTACGTTTATGTCACTGGAATGCACTAATCACCCAAAAAATATTACCGCCACCCGGCGTGTAAATGGATCTAACTCTTTGAACGTACAATAGTGGTTGTGAAGCAGAAAGTCAGTTTATTGTACACAATCGGTCAATTGCAGCTTGCCGTTGGCTGGAAACTGTACGTTTCTGTCACTGGAATGCACTAATCACCCAAAAAATATTACCGCCAGCCGGCGTGTAAATGGATTTAACTCTTTGAACGTACAATAGTGGTTGTGAAGCAGAAAGTCAGTTTATTTAGCACAATCGGTCAATTGCAGCTTGCCGTTGGCTGGAAACTGTACGTTTATGTCACTGGAATGCACTAATCACCCAAAAAATATTACCCCCACCCGGCGTGTAAATGGATCTAACTCTTTGAACGTACAATAGTGGTTGTGAAGCAGAAAGTCAGTTTATTTAGCACAATCGGTCAATTGCAGCTTGCCGTTGGCTGAAAACTGTACGTTTATGTCACTGGAATGCACTAATCACCCAAAAAATATTTCCGCCACCCGGCGTGTAAATGGATCTAACTCTTTAAACGTACAATAGTGGTTGTGAAGCAGAAAGTCAGTTTATTTAGCACAATCGGTCAATTGCAGCTTGCCGTTGGCTGGAAACTGTACGTTTATGTCACTGGAATGCACTAATCACCCAAAAAATATTACCGCCACCCGGCGTGTATATGGATTTAACTCTTTGAACGTACAATAGTGGTTGTGAAGCAGAAAGTCAGTTTATTTAGCACAATCGGTCAATTGCAGCTTGCCGTTGGCTGGAAACTGTACGTTTATGTCACTGGAATGCACTAATCACCCAAAAAATATTACCGCCACCCGGCGTGTAAATGGATCTAACTCTTTGAACGTACAATAGTGGTTGTGAAGCAGAAAGTCAGTTTATTGTACACAATCGGTCAATTGCAGCTTGCCGTTGGCTGGAAACTGTACGTTTCTGTCACTGGAATGCACTAATCACCCAAAAAATATTACTGCCAGCCGGCGTGTAAATGGATCTAACTCTTTGAACGTACAATAGTGGTTGTGAAGCAGAAAGTCCGTTTATTTAGCACAATCGGTCAATTGCAGCTTGCCGTTGGCTGGAAACTGTACGTTTATGTCACTGGAATGCACTAATCACCCAAAAAATATTACCGCCACCCTGCGTGTATATGGATTTAACTCTTTGAACGTACAATAGTGGTTGTGAAGCAGAAAGTCAGTTTATTTAGCACAATCGGTCAATTGCAGCTTGCCGTTGGCTGGAAACTGTACGTTTATTTCACTGGAATGCACTAATCACCCAAAAAATATTACCGCCACCCGGCGTGTAAATGGATCTAACTCTTTGAACGTGCAATTGTGGTTGTGAAGCAGAAAATCAGTTTATTGTACACAATCGGTCAATTGCAGCTTGCCGTTGGCTGGAAACTGTACGTTTCTGTCACTGGAATGCACTAATCACCCAAAAAATATTACCGCCAGCCGGCGTGTAAATGGATTTAACTCTTTGAACGTACAATAGTGGTTGTGAAGCAGAAAGTCAGTTTATTTAGCACAATCGGTCAATTGCAGCTTGCCGTTGGCTGGAAACTGTACGTTTATGTCACTGGAATGCACTAATCACCCAAAAAATATTACCCCCACCCGGCGTGTAAATGGATCTAACTCTTTGAACGTACAATAGTGGTTGTGAAGCAGAAAGTCAGTTTATTTAGCACAATCGGTCAATTGCAGCTTGCCGTTGGCTGGCAACTGTACGTTTATGTCACTGGAATGCACTAATCACCCAAAAAATATTACCGCCACCCGGCGTGTAAATGGATTTAACTCTTTGAACGTACAATAGTGGTTGTGAAGCAGAAAGTCAGTTTATTGTACACAATCGGTCAATTGCAGCTTGCCGTTGGCTGGAAACTGTACGTTTATGTCACTGGAATGCACTAATCACCCAAAAAATATTACCGCCACCCGGCGTGTAAATGGATCTAACTCTTTGAACGTACAATAGTGGTTGTGAAGCAGAAAGTCAGTCTATTTAGCACAATCGGTCAATTGCAGCTTGCCGTTGGCTGGAAACTGTACGTTTATGTCACTGGAATGCACTAATCACCCAAAAAATATTACCGCCACCCGGCGTGTATATGGATTTAACTCTTTGAACGTACAATAGTGGTTGTGAAGCAGAAAGTCAGTTTATTTAGCACAATCGGTCAATTGCAGCTTGCCGTTGGCTGGAAACTGTACGTTTATGTCACTGGAATGCACTAATCACCCAAAAAATATTACCGCCACCCGGCGTGTAAATGGATCTAACTCTTTGAACGTACAATAGTGGTTGTGAAGCAGAAAGTCAGTTTATTGTAAACAATCGGTCAATTGCAGCTTGCCGTTGGCTGGAAACTGTACGTTTATGTCACTGGAATGCACTAATCACCCAAAAAATATTTCCGCTACCCGGCGTGTAAATGGATTTAACTCTTTGAACGTACAATAGTGGTTGTGAAGCAGAAAGTCAGTTTATTTAGCACAATCGGTCAATTGCAGCTTGCCGTTGGCTGGAAACTGTATGTTTATGTCACTGGAATGCACTAATCACCCAAAAAATATTACCGCCACCCGGCGTGTAAATGGATCTAACTCTTTGAACGTACAATAGTGGTTGTGAAGCAGAAAGTCAGTTTATTGTACATAATCGGTCAATTGCAGCTTGCCGTTGGCTGGAAACTGTACGTTTCTGTCACTGGAATGCACTAATCACCCAAAAAATATTACCGCCAGCCAGCGTGTAAATGGATTTAACTCTTTGAACGTACAATAGTGGTTGTGAAGCAGAAAGTCAGTTTATTTAGCACAATCGGTCAATTGCAGCTTGCCGTTGGCTGGAAACTGTACGTTTATGTCACTGAAATGCACTAATCACCCAAAAAATATTACCGCCACCCGGCGTGTAAATGGATCTAACTCTTTGAACGTACAATAGTGGTTGTGAAGCAGAAAGTCAGTTTATTGTACACAATCGGTCAATTGCAGCTTGCCGTTGGCTGGAAACTGTACGTTTCTGTCACTGGAATGCACTAATCACCCAAAAAATATTACTGCCAGCCGGCGTGTAAATGGATTTAACTCTTTGAACGTACAATAGTGGTTGTGAAGCAGAAAGTCAGTTTATTTTGCACAATCGGCAAACTGCAGCACCAACTGTGCACGACAGCCACCAAAAAAAAAAGGGTGTATGTCACTTTAAATTTTCGATTCTTTGATAGCTGTGGCCCTAAGTAACGATTCTGTGTCCCTGAGTAACGATTCTGTGTCCCTGAGTAACGATTCTGTGTCCCTGAGTAACGATTCCGTGGCCCTAAAGTCTCTGTGGCCCTAACTCTGTCCCTTAATACACACAGGTCTGTCTCTCTTGAATGACCGGAGGCTAATGGAGAATTCTAAGATGGCCGCGATTTATAGCTCCACCATTACACAGTGCTGGCTGGCTGCTGATTGGCTAATGCAATCACATGTCATGAATGCATTATGGGTCAGCGCGCCTTGTTTGCGCGCCTTCCCAGAGATCCCCGCCCCATCTTCTCTGTCCATTTTCTCCGTCGCCACACATGTCGCCGCCATTTTTGGGAAAATTCGATTCGTGCATCCGAAGTTTGCTAATCTTCGGATTCGTCGTGAATAGAATTTTTCCAAATCTTGGGAACGAATTCCACTTCGTCATGTTTGATTCGCTCATCTCTAGTGGTGATATGTAACATGTGTATAACAATCAAAATTTTTAATGCTGAGGCACCTTGACGTGTGCGTTTGCATTTGTACGTGCATATATATGGGGGTGCTTCAAAATGTTGTTTGGGGGGATGCTATGTGCTTGGGTGTAACTTTAATTTTTGCAATATACATTTTTTTTTTACTTAACTTCTTTTTCATCACATAGGGGATGCAAAGTCCCTTATGTGATGATTTGTAGGGGGCAGGTTCTCCTTCCTGAGACATGCAGGGTCCAAAAGACCCTGCATGTCTCCTCTGGCCTCCACTCAATTTATTGCAATGCAGACCGCATTGCAATACATCGCTTCACAGCTGTGCTAGCCAACAAAGTGACAGCAGAGACCCCAAAGTGACGTCACACACATCGCTTTCTGGGGCTCAGAAAGAAGGAGAGAAGGTTTGTTTGGTCTCCTCTCTCCCCTCCATCCACTTCATCTGCCATGGCACTCCCCAGGCTTGCAGATGGGCAAGCGGAGCCCGCATACATGGCTGAAGTGGGCTTGCAGGGGGAGCACTGGTGCCAGGGCCTAAGGAAGCGATCGGGTGGCAGCTCAGCCACCCAACTGCTTCCACCTGACAGGAAGGACTCTACATGTCAGTTTTATTCACAATCCAGGTGGCTGTAGCCACCGAATTGTGTATACATCACCCCACTGTCAGGTCAGTACAACGTACAGACTTGGTGGCTAGAGGGTTAAAGCTCTCCCACTTCAAGTAAAAACAAAAGTGGGATGCAATATAAAAGAAGTGTAGACATTTAGACCTAGATGCTGTTTTGTAGTCTCATCTTCAATAGAACATTAAGGTAACAGGAGTTGGAGAGCTTGTCTCTTTCTATCATGAGATGCTTCATTTCACAGTTCAGCTTAACAAACTACTTAGCATATCTCTGCACACTTTTCACCTGAACACTCTCCAATATGACATATCATGTAATTCTAGAAGATAGATCACCCTACACCTATTAACTTGCATAGCATTCATAGTTTAAAGAAACTGATTCCAGTCATTCTGTATTAGCTGTAAAAAAAATTGATGTGTTGCAAAACTCTGCTAAAATATCAAATAGAGAAAATACAGCAGAAGAGAAAATAAACTTTTCTTATATTTTAAAGAGAACAGTCCTATCTCAAAAATACCAATTTAACTACTTCAAGCCTGGACACTTTCACCCCCTCCCAGTCCAGGCCAATTTTCAGCTTTCAGTGCTATCACACTTTGAATGACAATTGCGAGGTCATGTAACATTGTACCTATATTAATTTTTTTGCATTTTTTTGAGACAGATACAACTTTATTTTGGTGGTATTTATTCACCACTGGGATTTTTATTTTTTGCTATATAAATGAAAAAGTCCAAAAATGTAAAAAAAAGTGTTTTTCTTATTAAATTTTGCAAATAGATAATCTTTCTTCATAAATATTGGCTAAAATGTATTCATCTATCTTTTTAGTAAAAAAAAAATAACCCACATTAGTTTATAACCAAAAATTATAATTTTTCAACATTTATTTTACATTTTTATTTTTTTTTTATAGTATTATTATTTTTTTTACATACTGCCACCCTAGCAGTACAGTGTCACCATAGTGATACTGTACTACTTGTTGGGGGTGATGAAGATTTTTTTTCTTTTTTTACTCTGATTGCTTTTACACCCATAAAAGCTGTAAAAGCAATAATTTCTCCTTTTCTCTGGCTAAATTCCTGCAGCCATTGAGAAATACTGTGCGAGCTGTGATTGGTTACAGCTTGTCACATGGTACAAGGCTGTTGTGAATAGCCTTGTACCATGTGACCTCTGTGATCATTCACAGATTTCACACGTAGTAAGCAATGATGTCAGAAGTGACATCTTGCTTACTACTATTCATGTGATCTTACACATGATCAGAATCAGGACCTTACACAGAGTTCCCATAGAGCAATCTGTGTTCCCAGGGAGCACGCACAGGCAATGGATGAGGGAGGACGTTTAGAAATGTCCTCCCGCATTGGCAGTGCTCCCGTCCGGCCGTTTGTCGGCATGGGCAGGACGGGAAGAGGTTAAAGTACATGTAAAGGCTCCTGTGCAACAGTCTAAACAGTTCCCAAATTCATTTATTATTTGATTCTCAAACCTTAAAGCGGAGGTCCACCCAAAAGGGGAAGTTCTGCTTTAAGGACTGGTCTCCCTCTCCCCGTTAAGGATTGGAACCTTTGGGGAATGGGTATCTGAAATTGACAGGTACCTGCTCCCACGTCCGCTGTGATTGTCTAGGCGATCAGAAGCAGAAGTTGTCCTCCCCCCTCCCTCCCCGTAGTCTTCTGTGACAGGTCCCAGAAGAGTACAGGACCATTAACAAAACGCAGCACTACTTGCACATGCACAGTGGACACCCGGCTGGGAAGCCGCAAGCTGCCACAGCTGGGTGCCCACACTAAAGATGCCAGCGCCAGGAACACAAGGCGGCCGGTAAATTGGGCTGCGGAAGGGCCACCGTGGGATCGAGGGACAGGTAAGTGTCCATTTTTTAAGTCAGCAGCTACAGTTTTTGTAGCTCCTGACTTTTATTTTTTTTATTTTCAGGTGGAACTCTGCTTTAAATGGTACAAAAACATGCCCCCACCCCTCAGACACTGCATCTTACAGTGAGAGGGTCTCAGCAAATGAGACAGTGCAGACAGTCCATAAAGCAATGGACACAGGTATGTATGGCTAGCAGCTGATTGAGAAGCTATAGGTTCATGAATAAGCAGTGGCAATGCTGATAGTCACACTACCTACAATATCTTCTATTCCCACTGTAGTAAAAGCCAGCACAGGCTACATGAAGTGATGGGTGACAATGTTGCTGTTCAGCTCCTGAATTCAGAACAGCATTGTCACTGCATTGCAGAAAGAACATGAGGGGAACTTCACCGACAGGATCAAGCGTGCTTTGAAGAGGGGCAGAGGGAAAACCATGACTGCACATGCACTTACAATGAAGTTTTTAATGAGAGGTCATAGTTCTCATTGTAAGCTGAAGACAAACAATTGTAACACCAATCTGGTTGAGCTCTCTTAGATATCACAATAGTACCATATCAATATTTAAGTTTCAAAGTAACAAGATGAATATAACAGGAATAAATTGCTAAGGAAGTATGTTTTTGATTTCACAAAAAAATGTACTTTCCTTTGTACATTGGAGGATTGAAGTGGATACAACTAAATGGAAAATATTAACTTCAAAGAGTGACATATAGCAGATGGGCATTACACTAACTATTTATGTGTATGCTCATACAAATTACAAGGGAAGAATAGTCACAATAAAATAATTAATAAAATTGAAGGAAATATGTTCAGAGAAAGTGTGGAGGCTTTCCATTGCTTACCTTCTGAAAGTAATAATTCCCTGTTAGTCATTATACTCCTATAGTTCCATTGTGTTCTGAATCACTTAAGTTGAAATAAAAATGCAGATAATGAGTTCTAATTTTACTCCAGGTGCTGGGATTGCATACTTGTTCTTAGTGTCTCAAGGCAATGAAGCCAGGCAACTAGCAAGAAGGAGGCAAAAGCAGCCTATATACTATACAAAACTCTCAGTACAAGTTTCCTTTATAAATATCAAGTGATGTCTGAATGCTGTAACTTTCTTTAACCACTTGCCCTCCAGAGGATTTACCTCCCTTCCTGACCAGGCCATTTTTTGTGCTGCGTTACCTTAACTGATAATTGCGCAATGCTGTACATAAATAAAATGTACATCCTTTTTTTCCCACAAATAGATCTTTCTTTGGTGGTATTTGATCACCTGTGTGGTTTTTATTTTTTGCACTATAAACAAGAAAAGATCAACACTTTTGAAAAATAAACAATTTTTTTACTTTTTGCTATAAAACATATCCAGTAAAACATTTTTAAAAGTCAAATTTCATCATAAATTTAGGCCAAAATGTATTTTGCTACATTTCTTTGCTAAAAAAATCCCAATACATGTAAATTAATTGCTTTACGTGAAAGTTATAGTGTCTACAAATGGCGGTATATATACTGGAATTTTTTTTTATACTAGTAATGACGGTGATCAGCGACTTATAGCTGGACTGTGGTACTGTGGTGGGCATTCTGACACTGGGGGGGAACTGACTAACTCCCACTGACATCCCAACAACACTAATACAGTGATCAGTGCTAATAAAAATGACACCGGGCAGGAAGGGGTTAACATCTGGGGCAATCAAAGGGTTAACTGCGTGCTGTTTTACTAAGTGTGCTGTGTGTGTTTTGCTAGGGAAACATGCTGCTGTGTATCTCTCTGCTGTGCAGAGAAATACACTGCAGCATGTTACTGCTAGCAGGAGAGAGACCTGTGTTATTTACATACAGGGTCTCTCCCTTGTCACTGTTTCTCGGCGATCACCTGGTGCCAGTGGAGAATCTCAATGATCTGGGGATCCATATCTTTAGCCGCCAATGGCAGTGTGGGTAGAGGGGCACGCATGCCCCCTACCTGGAAATGTAAATCATGCATATACAGTCAGGTCCATAAATATTGGGACATCGACACAATTCTAACATTTTTGGCTCTATACACCACCACAATGGATTTGAAATGAAACGAACAAGATGTGCTTTAACTGCAGACTGTCAGCTTTAATTTGCATCCAAATCAGGTGAACGGTGTAGGAATTACAACAGTTTGCATATGTGCCTCCCACTTGTTAAGGGACCAAAAGTAATGGGACAATTGGCTTCTCAGCTGTTCCATGGCCAGGTGTGTGTTATTCCCTCATTATCCCAATTACAATGAGCAGATAAAAGGTCCAGAGTTCATTTCAAGTGTGCTATTTGCATTTGGAATATGTTGCTGTCAACTCTCAAGATGAGCTCCAAAGAGCTGTCACTATCAGTGAAGCAAGCCATCATTAGGCTGAAAAAACAAAACAAACCCATCATAGAGATAGCAAAAACATTAGGCGTGGTCAAAACAACTGTTTGGAACATTCTTAAAAAGAAGGAACGCACCGGTGAGCTCAGCAACACCAAAAGACCCGGAAGACTACGGAAAACAACTGTGGTGGATGACTGAAGAATTCTTTCCCTGGTGAAGAAAACACCCTTCACAACAGTTGGCCAGATCAAGAACACTCTCCAGGAGGTAGGTGTATGTGTGTCAAAGTCAACAATCAAGAGAAGACTTCACCAGAGTGAATACAGAGGGTTCACCACAAGATGTAAACCATTGGTGAGCCTTAAAAACAGGAAGGCCAGATTAGAGTTTGCCAAACGACATCTAAAAAAGCCTTCACAGTTCTGGAACAACATCCTATGGACAGATGAGACCAAGATCAACTTGTACAAGAGTGATGGGAAGAGAAGAGAATGGAGAAGGAAAGGAACTGCTCATGATCCTAAGCATACCACCTCATCAGTGAAGCATGGTGGTGGTAGTGTCATGGTGTGGGCATGTATGGCTGCCAATGGAACTGGTTCTCTTGTATTTATTGATGATGTGACTGCTGACAAAAGCAGCAGGATGAATTCTGAAGTGTTTCGGGCAATATTATCTGCTCATATTCAGCCAAATGCTTCAGAACTCATTGGACACCGCTTCACAGTGCAGATGGACAATGACCCAAACCATACTGCAAAAGCAACCAAAGAGTTTTTTAAGGGAAAAAAGTGGAATGTTATGCAATGGCCAAGTCAATACCTGACCTGAATCCGATTGAGCATGCATTTCACTTGCAGAAAGAAAAAACTGAAGGGAAAATACCCCAAGAACAAGCAGGAACTAAAGACAGTTGCAGTAGAGGCCTGGCAGAGCATCAACAGGGATGAAACCCAGCGTCTGGTGATGTCTATGCGTTCCAGACTTCAGGCTGTAATTGACTGCAAAGGATTTGCAACCAAGTATTAAAAAGTGAAAGTTTGATTTATGATTATTATTCTGTCCCATTACTTTTGGTCCCTTAACAAGTGGGAGGCACATATGCAAACTGTTGTAATTCCTACACCGTTCACCTGATTTGAATGTATATACCCTCAAATTAAAGCTGACAGTCTGCAGTTAAAGCACATCTTGTTCGTTTCATTTCAAATCCATTGTGGTGGTGTATAGAGCCAAAAATGTTAGAATTGTGTCGATGTCCCAATATTTATGGACCTGACTGTATATATGATTTTGTGCAGCCCTGCTGCCCAGCTGCCCTGTAGCAGTATTACTGGAAGAGGTTAACCTGTTTATGCTGACAGTACACATATATGCGGCCTCTTGGTGGGTGGACCTTGACACAGAGATATATGTGTACCAAAATGTAAACAAACCTTGCTGAGATTACACCCCCCCGTGCAATCCCGCCAATGTTGTTGGCGTGGCCAGTCATGGCGGTCACATGATCATAAACTCCGTTCGGCAACAGAAATCCCTAAGAAGGCGTTAAAGGGTACATCCAAACCCTAATTAAATGGCATCTACTTCCTGTCTACATGCAGGTACTCCAGCAGTGGCTGCATGGCATGGCATGGAATGGCATAGTGAAAACAATGTACTATACTTATGCAATGTGTGTCTGAACAGCCACTTGTAGCCTGCACTGCGAGAGAGTGTAACAAGGAGACAATGCAATGACTGGAAGACAGGACAAAACAGTACCCCCTATAAGGGAAGTGCCTGAACTAGGCCCTTATAGCAGAATCACCATGTCCTATTTTAATTAACCCAGAAGTTTTAAACATACTGAAACTTAATTTTTAAACTGCATTGAAACATGTAAAAGATTATGACATTTTGGTGATTTTTTTAATTTCAAACATGCAAAAGATTATGAAATTTTAGTGATTTTTTTTCTTACATACATATTTTATGTGGGCAGCAGAAATCACTACGAAACAATCTCGAATCAAAATGCAGACACAACAAAATAGCTATTTACTGACAAATTCCTGTTTTGCCTGTAGCTCTCCTTTAAGGGTTTACTGGTCCAACACAGGAGATTGAAAACAAGCAGGGGAGAGGTTTGCACAAAAACTGTATTTTAAATCTGATGCAATGTACTTATCAGATTAGGTGTACCTGGGTACATTTAATGCAGTTGTTAGGACTCTTACTCATATATCTGTGTTGACAGATTTTCTAAAGAATAACAGTTATTTGTTTTTCTGTTTCACTGCATTTTTTTTAACATTTTTGCAAATACCTTTAATAACTCAGTATTCCAGCATTTAGTTTAGTTACCCAAGTGTTAGTGAGAAAGTTTTTTGAAATATGTTGAAATTTGTTTAATCACAGTTCAAAAAAAAGATTTTTTTTTCTAATGCTGAAACTTTTCTGCTTTAGCATAGATTTGTTATGTGATCGGTTGCAAAAACCAAGCAGAGATCCAAATTGTACTGCAGTGCTAATAAAAACAGCTACCTGCAAAAGATCTAAGTGCACAGTTGAAAGACATATGCAAACTGTTTAGCCACTTTACCTCTGGAAGATTTACCATTTTTTGCTATACGGCACTGCGCCACTTTAATTGACAATTGCACGGTCATGCAACACTGTACAAAAATGACATTTACTGTATATAATTTTTTTCACACAAATAGAGCTTTCTTTTGGTGATATTTGATCACCACTTTTTTTTATTTTGCACTCTAAATGAAAAAAGACCAACAATTATTTTTTTTTACTTTTTGAATAAAAATACACCCAAAAAATAAATGTCTTCATAAATTTAGGCAAAAATGTATTCTGCTGCATGTCTTTGGTAAAAAAAAATCCCAATACGTGTAAATTAATTGGTTTGCGGGAAAGTTATAGAGTCTACAAATGTCGGCATATATACTGGAATTTTTATTTATTTATTTTTATACTAGTGATGGTGGCAATCAGCGACTTATAGCAGGACTGCGGCAGGCATTCTGACACTAACTGACACTGGGTGGGAACCAACAAACTGCCATTGACATCTCCAGTGACACTAATACAGTGATCTGTGCTAATATAAATCACTAATCACTGTACTAATGACACTGGACAGGAAAGGGTTAACATTTGGGGAGATCAAAGGGTTAGCTGTGTACTGTTTTGTGCTTACTGTGTGCTGTTTTACTAGGGGATATGCTGCTTCCTTTCTCTCTGCTTTGCATTACATTTTTTGCATAGGGGACTTTACCCTTGTGGTAGCACTAAAGTAGAGTAAAAGAAAACACTTTTTAAATGTAATACAATACATAAAAAACACTACAATTGTTAAAGCCCTCCACTCCCACATAGATACACACTAACAAATGAACACTGGCTGCTCTTGCATATGAAAACTACATTTGCACAACACATATTAGGTATCGCCCTGCATGCCTGAGTGAAAGCAATAATTCTAGGACCATAGTTCACTGTTAACTCTAAATTGATGAGCTCTGAAGGCTTTCAGACCATGCCTATGGACAATTTTGGGTATCATAGTTTTTCATCATTTTTGTAGTTACATAGTTGGTAAGCAGGGGCGGACTGACCATTTGAAAACTCGGGGCACTGCCTGAGGGCCCGGGGTCAGTAGGGGGCCCCATGAGATGCCCATGGTACCTTTTTCATAGGCTTTTTTGAGTTTGGGCAAGGACACATGGGCTCCATGATCCCCTATTGCCCGGGGGCCCCATGATTTGCCATTCCTCCCCTGTTGGTAAGGTTTTATAAAGACACCAGTTCAACTAGGTTGTTAGTGTGTGATTATATTATTACCATTTGCCATATCCCTGTATATTGTGTTTAGCAAAATGCTCATCTAAAATGTTTTCCAAAAAGATCAACACTCCTTGCTGACACCACCAACTGTGGAAGAGAGTTTTGAAAACTCGGTGTTATATTTTTAATGGACAGTGTTTTCACTTTAATACACCATTTTATGCTAGAATTTAGCCACCGACATTCAACTTTAGTTGTTTTAAATTTGTTGCCCATTGGAATACACTGATTAATGCCATTATTTATTATATTCTTAAAACGCTCACATTTTTCCTCAATGTTCTTTGTTTCTAGACTTTAATCCCATTTAATGGTGTGCAGTATAAATCTCAACTTAGTAAAGTTAGCTCTGTTCAAATTTAGTGTTCTTGTACTACTCTTGTGTTTCCTTTTCCTATGATTTACATTGAATGTAATTATTCTGTGATTGCTATTTCCTAAGTTATCGCTTACTTCCAAATCAGCAATCACATATGTGTTATTTGTAGTTAGTAGATCTAGCAGAGCATTATTCCTAGTTGGGACATCAATTTACTGACACATAAATTATCCTGCAAGAAATTTAGGAAATATTGAGCCTTCCATGACCGAGCAGTTCTGTCTGCTTAGTCAGTATCTGAATAATTGAAGACCCCCATGATAATAACATTGTCCTGCCTCACCGCCATTTCTAACTTTGAAAGCAGAGCGGTCTCCTCTTCATCCTTCAGGTTAGGGGGCTTGTAGCATATACCAACTATTGATATCCCTTTTGTTCCATCCCTTTAAAGCTCTAGCCACAAGGATTCAACATCTTTCCTTGCCTTGTTAACAATGTCTCATATTTACTAACAAATCATTCTTAACATATCGGCACACCCCTCCCCCTCCTTTACCTTTCCTGTCCTTCTGATACAGGGAGTAGCTCTGGACAGTTGCAAGCCAGTCATGTGAGCTGCCAAACCCGGTTTCTGATATACCCATGAAGTCAAAATCCTCCTCATACATCAGTAGTTCCAGTTCTTCCATTTTATTAATCAAACATCTAGCATTTGTAAACATACCTTGTAATTTTATATAGGTACATACTGTATTATTTTCTCCTTGTTTGTTCTGAGGCTACCATATGATTTTGCCAACATACACACCTTGGTTTTAGGTACTCCTTTTGTAGCACCCTCTTACCTTTGTTCACTGCAAGCTATAGCTTCCTTTCATCCCTCCTCCCCCCACCACCTAATTTAATAGTTCCTCAAACTTTTTTGCCATCTTCTCTCCCAACAGAGCTGCACCCTCCCTGTCTGTCCCTGCTATAGAACTATACCAACTGAAACAGTCAAACCAATTCTCCATGAACCACAAACTCTCCTTCCTGCACCAGTTCCTCAGTCACTTGTTAAGTTCTCTAAGCTCCTGCTGCCTCTCTGTTGTGGCTCAATGTACAGGCAGTATTTTTGAGAATACTTCCTTGAAGGTGCTTTTTTTATAATATTGCACCTACAGTAAGTCCCTAAAATAATTCTTTAGGATGCTCCTTCTTCCTCTAACTTTGTCATTGGTACCAATATGTACCATGACAGCTGGGTCCCCCCCAGCCTCACCCAACAATCTGTTCATCTGACCACGATGGGCTGAACCCATAGGCCCAATAAACAACATACTGTTTGGTGATCACAATATTAGTTACAGATTTCCCTATCAGTCCTTCTAATAATTTAGTACCCTACCACTAATATCTGTCTATCTTTTTCTGTAACCTTGCCCCCTTCCTCATCGGATGAATTGTTCCCCTGACAGGAAGGGGAATCACTCTGCTCCAGTAATACAACTCCTAAACTGATACCCATAACATCACGCAATTGGATGTATTTATTGTAATGTGTCAGCTCAAGAATGGCTTCTTTAATGCTTTTCCCTCTACCACTGTATTCTAACTGTCATCCAACTACCCTCCCCTGGTGCCTGAACCTGATGGATAGGTCCAAAACCCCTTTCAAGTTGGCTATGCTTCACAAGGTTGTCAGCTTCTTCCTTAGATTCAGGATCTGGGTTTCCAAGGAAACAACTCACGATTTGCACAGCAGTAATCACCGCAGCATGGCGCAGCATGAGTTGAATTACCACCCCCATTGAATGTATTACCAAATAACTTACTTCTAGGAAAATAAGGAATTATAGTTTATATACTTTATTGTTAATTCTCCTTCCTAACTTTATTCTATTCTGAACACTATTTGTTTCCCTAACTGTTTGAGATTTCTTGCTCCCTGATCACATGACCCCATCATTCTTCCTTCCTGATACTCCTCACTGATCACAAGATCCCTGGTGTTTGCTCCTCCTGCTACTGATCTCTGATCACACAGGCCCTGGTGTTTTATTGTCTTGTTCCTCTCATTGATCACATGGCCCCTGTCATCCTTTCCTCTTGATCAATGATTACATGAACCCCAGCATCCTCTGTTCCTGCTCATTGCTCACACACACACAGTCCCCCAGTGTCCTCTCCACCTGATCCTGTTTACTGATCACACGGGTCCCTGGCACACACACACAACCTTAGGGCTTGTTTGAAATCTTTTTACTCAACACAACTTCATATTTTATATTTTACCAAAAATTTGCTTATTATATTGTGTATTATGTGCAATAAAGTTAATTAGAGTGAATTTCATACTGACAATATGGGCATGATAAACAGTTGCGCGAATATTGTGTAACATAAAAAATTTAAACTGCCATCATGTTGTTCTACATAGTCTCTCATTTGAAACATATAATTTGGGGGGGGGGGGTTAAGTTATATTCAGGCCTAAAATGTGCATTTTAACATGCGTGCAAGCAATGAAAAAATGTCTCTGACAACAAAAGTGTTAACGCCCAATGCTCCCTTAAAAACCACAAACAGTCACATTCACTTATTGACTTCAATGCATTTTGGCATAGTAAAGTTTCACCTAACTTTTCCAAAATTTTGGAAAAATTAACACTCCCAATTGTCAAGAAAAGACATATACCATATTTCAAAAATAGTCTATTTGGAAAATCTCTTTAACGGCAAACCGCTTAATATACAATTGAAATACATGTGTTACATATGTTTACTGTTTAAGATTTATAATTGTGTAGGTCAAGCTGTCATTTACACTCCTTTGCCACACTAGACAGCTAGGAAGGTCACACTACTACTCAGTTGTTCAATTTTGCTGCTTTTATTGATGAAACAGCAAATAAGTGTTTCATACATGTCTCCCTTGCCTGGACTGGCTGCACAGAATTACACATTTTTCCTTTAGTAAAAAACAGAAAACATTTAGCTGTTTCCCTGGAATTAGCTATTTTCCTGCATTTACTGTAGCTATTTCCCTGTATTTTTCCTTTTTATTTTAAAAGCTATGTTTCTGTTTTAATGAGCTCACATTGTTTTAGTCTTCCACCCTTTCTTATAGCATTAAAATACAACTGTACTTTTAGTATAAGCTGTCCTTTATGTAGTGCTACCCTCTTGAGAGCCATTTCTATTGGGTCTCCTTTTAATTTTGCATGGCCACATAACACACATTTTCCACTCTTGCATCCAAAGTCTTTACCAACAGCCCATGAGCTTGGTTTTGTGGTTTTATTAGGGATTGGACAACTCTATGGAGTCTAGGAGTATATGGGATGCCCAACGGAACTGAAATACAGTGGGGATCGAAAGTTTGGGCACCCCAGCTAAAAATTTGTATTAATGTGCATAAAGAAGCCAAGGAAAGATGGAAAAATCTCCAAAAGGCATCAAATTACAGATTAGACATTCTTATAATATGTCAACAAAAGTTAGATTTTATTTCCATCATTTACACTTTCAAAATAACAGAAAACAAAAAAATGGCGTCTGCAAAAGTTTGGGCACCCTGCAGAATTTATAGCATGCACTGCCCCCTTTGCCAAGCTGAGACCTGCCAGTGTCATGGATTGTTCTCAATCATCGTCTGGGAAGACCAGGTGATGTCAATCTCAAAGGTTTTAAATGTCCAGACTCATCTGACCTTGCCCCAACAATCAGCACCATGGGTTCTTCTAAGCAGTTGTCTAGAAAACTGAAACTGAAAGTAGTTGACGCTCACAAAGCTGGAGAAGGCTATAAGAAGATAGCAAAGCGTTTTCAGATGTCAATATCCTCTGTTCGGAATGTAATTAAGAAATGGCAGTCATCAGGAACAGTGGAAGTTAAAGCAAGATCTGGAAGACCAAGAAAAATATCAGACAGAACAGCTCGCAGGATTGTGAGAAAAACAATTCAAAACCCACGTTTGACTGCACAATCCTTCCAGAAAGATCTGGCAGACTCTGGAGTTGTGGTACACTATTCCACTGTAAAGAGATACTTGTACAAATATGGTCTTCATGGAAGAGTCATCAGAAGAAAACCTCTTCTACGTCCTCACCACAAAAATCATCGTTTGAACTTTGCAAATGAACATATAGACAAGCCTGATGCATTTTGGAAACAAGTTCTGTGGACCGATGAGGTTAAAATTGAAGTTTTTGGCCGGAATGAGCAAAGGTACGTTTGGAGAAGAAGGGGCACAGAATTGAATGAAAAGAACCTCTGTCCAACTGTGAAGCATGGGGTTGGATCAATCATGCTTTGGGGTTGTGTTGCAGCCAGTGGCACAGGGAACATCTCACGAGTAGAAGGAAAAATGGATTCAATAAAATTTCAGCAAATTTTGGATGGTAACTTGATGTCATCTGTGAAAAAGCTGCAATTAAAGAGAGGATGGCTTCTACAAATGGATAATGATCCTAAACACACCTCGAAATCCACGGGGGATTACATCAAGAGGCGTAAACTGAAGGTTTTGCCATGGACTTCACAATCTCCTGACCTCAACATAATTGAAAATCTATGGATAGACCTTAAAAGAGCAGTGCGTGACAGACAGCCCAGAAATCTCAAAGAACTGGAAGACTTTTGTAAGGAAGAATGGGCAAAGATACCTCAAACAAGAATTGAAAGACTCTTGGCTGGCTACAAAAAGCGTTTACAAGCTGTGATACTTGCCAAAGGGGGCAGTACAAGATATTAACTCTGCAGGGTGCCCAAACTTTTGCAGACGCCATTTATTTGTTTTCTGTTATTTTGAAAGTGTAAATGATGGAAATAAAATCTAACTTTTGTTGACATATTATAAGAATGTCTAATCTGTAATTTGATGCCTTTTGGAGATTTTTCCATCTTTCCTTGGCTTCTTTATGCACATTAATACACATTTTTAGCTGGGGTGCCCAAACTTTCGATCCCCACTGTAACTTGGAGGACAAACTTCCTATGTACAAAAAAACAGAAAAAATTGGATCCTGGACTTTCCACTCCCTCTGGAGTGGCTCTTGTCTAGTAACACATCAGCACACAGTCCTTACTAGCAGCACTCAGTCCCCTTAAATGAACCTTCTTCAGACCCCAGATGAAAATCTCTTCATCCAGCTGGCTCTCATGAAGAGTATCCCAAGGCAAGGGATTTTGAGACACATAAAAATGATGTCCCAGAGGAGAAATAGTTGGGTATGGCAACTGACTGTCCTCTACCTTGTAGGCCCAGGGGGTGTAGAGGTACTCACACTGTCCTGTTCCTGTAGCTTTAAAAGGTGAAGCTGCTTTCAGTTCTTACACTGGGATGGCTTCTTCTCCTGCTGACAGACTGTCCTTTCCTATAGACTGTGGAACAGTGGAGGTCCCTCTTTTCAACTCTCAGCCTATAGGTAGACTCCCCTCCTCCAGTGCCCACTCCCAGGCTCCACACTGGCAGCACTTCCTCACCCTATCTTCCACTTGAATCCCCTGCTATCCAGGCTCTCTCATATTTATGGGCTGATTTCCCACACTGCCAGGCCTCCTGCCTGGGATTGATCATACTCCCATAAATATGCAAATCAGCCCCTCCTAGCCTCTGCTCACTACCTTCTAGAAACCTCTCTAGTCTGTAGAGCAGGGGAAGGTACCAAAGGACTGACCTGTAGAGCCCTCCATCCTAACCTGAAGTAACCTCACTGACTCACACCCAGGCTGACTCACACCCAAGCTTCTGGCAAACCTCTAACTATTCACAAAAAAAATCTACACTAGAGGGCATTACAGTTAATGAATCTCCCCACTACTGTAAGTACAGCCAGGTTATCGTTATAGTCTTTCCTACAAAAACATCCATTGTCTTAGTGTGCATGTATTCAATGGCTCTGTTCATTCAAAGGGAGAGCCACAATTTTTGAACTGCTGGAGTCTGTTATTAATACGGCTCTAATTTAGGAATTAATTTTGGCTGCGGTGCACATGCACACTAAGAGGAAGCCCAGACAAGGATGTTTTCAGAATAAAGTGTGTGCAGTGTCATGCAAGACTGTACAGGGAATATTGATGGAAGTATGTAACTAGGTGTGCTGCACTTATGGGGTTGTTGGATTAAAAAATAACAACTTTTACTAAAGGTACAGTTGTCATTTGGGTTACAATAGCTAGTCAGTATTACCTATTCTAAATCCGCCCATAGATGGTTCAAATCTTTGTCTGTTCAGCAGGAACCATCCAAGATTTGAACTCTCTAGGGGGAGGCTGATTGTACCTAATTTGATTGTTGTATGACTTGGGTACAGCTAGCTTGTCAGATTCTTCATGTGATTATTGCCAGCGGCTATAGCTGCTAGCAGTACTCACTGTTCTCCCGGCATGGATGGCTCCCCATGCCCCACCCCTTCCCTTCGGGAGAACACAATAGTTCCACGGGAGGGATTCCCCCATCAACATTGAATGTGGTGATATGGGAATCGAGTGATTTTGTTTCCTGCAACCCGTGGTTGCAGGAAAGAAAATTGCATCTTCTATGGCCTGCCTAACAATTGTGAATAGACTATTTCTATCTACAAGTAAAAATACACAATCTGGCTTAATTCACTTAACTGAAAAGACTGTTACCTTTTCCACTGCAACACAAAGAGCATTGCTACTTAGCTACTACTCAGTTTTCAAAAGGTTAGTGTAACAGTCTAATTTAAATGCTTTTTATTAGTTGTCATGTGCTAATCTCCTCTAAACATTATCATTAGCTCTGTTAAAAAAAGGAATATGTATTTCTTTCTATAAGCTTACTATTATTATTGTTATACAGGATGTATATAGCGCAAACAGTTTGCGCAGTACTTTACAAAATTAAGGTAAACAATGCAGTTACAATACAATTTGGTACAAGAGGAAACACAGGGCCCTGTTCGTTTGAGCTTGCAATCTAAGAGGAAGGGATGAGTGATAGAAAAGATAATAGCTGTGGGGGATGAGCTGATGGAGGAAGTAAAAAACAGTTTACTAGTTAAAAGCAGGATAGGCTTCTTTAAAAGAAGGGTTTTCAGGGATCGTCTAAAGGTGGATAGATTGAGAGATAGTCGGACAGATTGGGGTAGGGAGTTTTACAGGATTGGAGAAGCTCGGGAGAAGTCCTGGAGGTGAGCATGGGAGGAGGTGACATGGGAACTAGAGAGCAGAAGGTCTTAGGAGGATTGAAGAGAGCGGTTTGGTTGATATTATGAGACCAGCCTGGTGCTGTAGCTGGGGACAGAGTTGTAGATGGCTTTGTAAGTTGTTGTTAGTATTTTGAATTTTATTTGTTGGATGTGTGGAAGCCAGTGGAGGAATTGGCAGAGAGGGGTAGCAGACATTAAACGGTTGGTAAGGTGGATGAGCCAGGCAGCAGCATTCATGATGGACTGAAGGGGGGATAGTTATAAGTTTTGTGGTATGATTGGTTAAGAAGGGGCATATTCTGGAGGTGTTGCGGAGGTTGAGGTGGCATGATTAGGACAGGGATTGGATTTCGGGCTGAAAGGATAGTTCAGAATCCAGGGTTGATCTT
Organism: Staurois parvus; assembly: GCF_062004578.1. Lineage (NCBI taxonomy): Eukaryota > Metazoa > Chordata > Amphibia > Anura > Ranidae > Staurois > Staurois parvus. Next base: position 3,356,356 of record NW_028317841.1, on the reverse strand, counting down.
GACAGAGAAATCAGGGGAAGAGGCACATGGGGGATGCAATATTATGAGTTCAGTTTTAGATAGATTGGGTTTTACTAAGTGGTGTGACATCCAGTCTGATATGTCTGTTAGTAAATCAGTGATACGTGAGGAAACTGGTGGGTTGAGCTGAGGAGTAGAAATGTAGATTTGTGTGTCATCAGCATAGAAATAGTATTGGAAACCATGGGAAGCTATCAGCTGACCCAGAGAAGAAGTGTAGATCAAGAATAAGAGAGGTCCAAGGATGGAACCTTGGGGGACCCCGACAGTAAGAGGAATAGGAAAGGAGGAAGTAGTAATTGTAAGTGACACTGAAGGTGCGGTGAGTTAGGTAAGATTCATAGCAACAGAGAGTACAGTCACGGAGGCCAAGTAAATACAGTTTTTGAGGAGGAGGGGGTGGTCAACTGTATCAAAGGCAGTGGAGAGGTCCAAGAGTAAGAGTACAGAATAGTGACTGTTGATTTTAGCTGTTAGTAAGTCATTTATGAGTTTTAGAAGAGCAGTTTCTGTAGAGTGTTGTGGGTGAAATCCAGACTGAAGGGGATCAAGAAGGTTATTCTCACTGAGGTGGCAGCTTATCCGGTTGTAGACTAGATGTTCAAGGAGTTTGGAGGCAAAAGGGAGTAGGGAGATGGGTCTTAGGTTGCTAAGATTGGAAGAGTCTAGTGAGGCTTTTTTAAATATGGGGGTGACTAGTGTATGTTTCAGAGGGTTGGGGTAGATGCCAGTAGAAAGGGAGAGATTGAAGATATTAGTTAAAAAGTGAAAGATAGAGCCAGAGGGTGACCGTAGTATTTGCTAGGGAACATGGTCCAGGGAACAGGTGGTTAGATGGGCTTTAGAGAAAAGTTTACCAACTTGTTCTATAGTAGCTGGTTTAAACAAGGGAAGTATTGACTGCACAGGTGGACAAGGAGTGTAGGATGAGGGAGATATCTGTACAGTGGAGATCTCATCACAAATTGTGCCAATCTTATTTTTGAAGTGATTAGCAATCTCCTGGGCAGTGAGTGAATTAGTGGGTGGAGGTAATGAAGGACAAAGTAGAGAGTTAAATGTAGAAAATACATTTTTTCTTTTGTAATGGTAAACTCCTGGTGGCAGAGGTACATTCTGTACTTTAATACAAATTGCTTGAAGCTGTTATTCACTGCTTGTCAAACACCTATTAGAGAGGTGCAAGAAAATTATTTTAAAATAATTTAGAAGCCCATGGATTGTTAAGTTTTAGCAGGCTGATTTTTTTAACATATACTGTTCATGTTGTTACTTCATAAAAATTGTACTTTTCAAGGTATAAAAAAAATTAAGTACTTGTAGACTATGTGTAGGTACATTTCATCCTATACTTTACATTTGGCTGCTGTTTTTCTATGTTTGCTTTGCATTGCTTCTAGTCATTGACATGAATTATTCTGCATTCCTAGGCACATTACACAGTTTCAGGAACATGATCTACACTTCCTAATATCACTTTTACATTGACAACTAGCAAACTCATCAAAAGGACTGCTGGAGTTTACTAACATAATTTCCTTTTCTATTTATACAGCTCACAGTAATGCACATGAATGCAGAATTAACACTAGCCTCCACTGGTGTTCTGCCAGCAGTTACATTGCACAAACTAATGTGGAAACATGCAGAAAGCTAGCAGAAATAAACAGCTCTTTGCTTATATAATTTTCTTCAAAGTACTATTTCTAGCATTTGCAAATTTACTGACTGAAGAGAGTTACAATATTGTCAGCAACCCAAAATCTTGAAGCCATCTCTTTAACTTTACCTTTTCAGGACACATGGTGTGGTCTCTTATGTTCTCTGGGCAAAGCTTGATAAATTACTTTCTTTAAATGTCAACTGACAGTCCTCTCAACAGGGCTTCATTAGTATAAGCTCTTCCCCATAGCTTCTTAAAGTGGTTCTAAACTCTTACATATACCTAGTTAAGAGACTGGCCTCAAGTGATACACATGATGAAACAACTCCTCCTACATACCTACATCCAGAATTTTTAAAGTTTGTCTAAGAGGTCAGAAAAAAGGGGCAGAGAGATGAAGAGCTGTGTGAGGAGCTATCTGAGAGCTGATTGGAGGGAAAAGACACCCCTCCCCTCCACACAGCACACAGGAACAGATCTGAGGCTTTCTCTCTGCTGAAGGTCCCTCCCCTGTGACCATATTTCTTTTGTCCAGAAAACTTGTCAGAAGTGATTCATGCTGATAGCAGAGGGACAAAGCAGCAGACAGAAATAACACTTATTGCTTCTAATTGAGACAAGTATATATTATAGAGGGATATGCTTTGTTCATATTTCATGACTAAGATTGAGAACAACTTTAAAGCTGCAGTTTAGCTGTAAAGACATTTCTCTAAAGCTTGAGTGAGGTGTTTTGCCTCATAGTCCCACATAGTACAAGCAACTTGATTTTGTAGAAATCTTCACTGTAGGGATACCCAGTCCTCTTCTTGTTGCCCTGATGTCCTGTCTCCCCACCAACCTCTGTTACTGTGGGGGTTACTAGCTTCTACTAGGGTCCTCTGTGAATCCACTGTAAAAAAGTCCCCAAATAAGACCCAACCCCTCTTCCCTCCTTCATTGGGAAAAGTTCTTTCATTGCCTGTAACATGATCTGTGAATGTGGAAGAAATTCCTGCGAATCATCTGAATGGCCCCAATTCACAGATCACAGTAAAAGCAATGAAAGATTGTTTCTCAATGGATAAGAAGGAGGAAAAGACCCAAAGCTATTAACCCTCACAGCACTGGAAGTTCAGAGACAGGAAGAGGGCTGGAACCCTTGCAGTTAATACTTCTACAGGATTCAGCTACCTGCACAACATGAAACTCCCTTAGTTACGGGTGAGTTAATTCAATAAAGCTATAGAGAACTTTTTAAAGGCTAAACTTCAGCCTTAATACAGCCACTGTAACAGCTTCCTCTTTTTGGAATAAAAACAGAAGAAGCTCATTATTATATTATATTATATTATTCCATTGGGTATTTGTAAGATTCAATTTTCTTGATGTTAGCTATGTCAGTTGTTTTCTGTAAAAGCATTAATTGTTTAAAAGCATTAATTGGTCAGCAACCTCAACACTGAGTCTGGCAGACTTCTGAGATAAGACTCAAACAGTTAAAAGTATCAAAGGCCAGATGTTTTAGGGGAACAAAAAGACTGATAGGGGGAAGGTTTTCATTTCTGCCTGAGTACCCAATAGTGAGAACTCTTTTTGCCCTGTGTACCTCTATTAGCAGAATTAAATATGAGGGAAAATCTATAATTTTGCATTGTTTCCAGAAGAACAGGGTTTTCAGTGAGTGCAATTGTCCTGGTGACAATTACCTAAGAGGAGACTTCCCCTACATTGTATAGACTGAATCAAACTTTCTCTGGTGTAACTTAGACAGACTGTAATGATTAATTTCTACAGTGGGACACAGATGGCAAAAAACATCTCAAGGGGATATAAACACTGCCTAATATTTTTATTAGGAAATGCTGTCAAGTCAATGTCAAGTCCTGGATTTGCATTTTAAATCTTTGCAATGGCATGTGTACACTTTCTGTGGCTTTATCCATCCACCTTCTTGCCCATTGTCCTTTTCTTTTCTGTCCAGCCTTCAAGCATAATTAACCATTTAACCAACCATTCTGAACTCTATGCAAAACAAACAAAAATGTTTTGACTTTAGATATGCTTTAAAAGATCACTACTGTGAGAAAAATATATTCTAATAATTGTGTTTGATTAAATATATATAATCATAGTATTTGGTGTAAATGTATATATATATATATATATATATATATATATATATATATATATATATATATATATAGCAAAGCACTGAGCAAACTGTTGGCGCTATATAAATCCTGTATAATAATAATAATATATATGTATATATATATATATATATATATATATATATATACTGTAGAAGCCAGTATAGGAGGTCAATTACTGCACTACATTTAATCATTTAATAAACACACCTTTTCTGTAATTTGTAGAATATCTCCTTATTTAAAGGGCAAGGGAGATCTGCTATTCAGCTGCCCCACCCCCTATTATTAAAAGAAGGCAATGTATTGTGGGATTATAGTAAGACAAGTTCGATGAATGGTGAAGAGGACAGAAGGGGCAGATGGTTGGCACAACTTTTCTGTGTTGCCGAGGCAGCAGTTAACTTTTACAGTGCTGGAAGACAGCCACTGAGGATGGTATTCAATGGATCTGAGGCTCACATATGGGAAGCAGAAGTAGACACCTGCAGGTAATCTGATATACACTATTACACAAAACTATTTTGTATGGTGCTGTATCCCCCAAAAACATATTCTAATCTTCAGCATTAACTTAAAACTATTCATGCCTGTCGTTGGACAGGACCATCATCAGAATCTTTCTAGGCTTCATGCTGTATAAATATCAGGGGCCCTCTAGATACTAGATATATAGGGGGCATCTCTAGATATAACAATTACATACATTTTGCTGCCATGCATTGAGTTTTTCTACTCTTGGAACCATATCTGTTAAAAGATAAAGCAATCTGGAAGGGTAATTGTAGCCAAGCCTTTGTCGTAAGGGAATTGCTTAATAATGCTTCGATAACTTTAAACAAAATGTGCCTTTTAGAGCATTTTCAGACCTTCACTAATGTAGGAGCAATTAGGAAAATTTGCTATGCATTGCTACTCCTTAGCATATGCTGTATATTTAATACTTTCATTAAGGTGGTAACAGTCTCATGCATGTATAAAAAATACATGGAAAGGTGATACAATAGATTTATTTTTAATGCTCAATGCTCACCACTTCATGGGAATGAAGCACAGCATAATACTGATCATTCACTAACATGAACAATTGGGACTATCTTACTAACTTAGGCTTTAGCATTTAGCCCTTGACTGAGCAATCAGAAAATAGTTAAAGTAGCATAGTGATTTAAGAATTTTTATCCGAAGCAGCCATACAAAGAATCCTGAAATGTTCTATAATGCAATGCAAATGTTCACTTTAATAAAGCACACTTTGAAGAAGGTTAAAAGAAGTAAAATTGTCATGACCCATAAATAATTTTATGCATAACACTTTGCTCTGGAGTTTTATTTGATCCACTTATGGGCATGTAGTAGAAAGAAATGATCTAATCATGTTCATGACATTTGAGAAAACTACAGAGGCTTGAAGACATCGAATTATTATTTTGTACGTAACCATTCATGGAGAAGCATTTTAAATCAAACGCTGGAAACTTAAAGGTTTTACTAGTGTCTGTTCCAAATTTGTAGATTTGAGTTATTGTGAAAAATCTGAGCTCAATTTCTTTCCCAAGAAAGATGTCATTCAACAGGGTTAAAAACAGCTTTAGCAGTCTATACAGGCAGGGGGGTGATCTATGCCTGAAAAGTGATGGTAAAAAACCAAACTCCTCACTTTCTGTATTCATTTGACTTCTCCTTGCAGTGAAAGATCACTTGGCTGGCTCAAAGGGTTGAAAAACACAGACTACTTTCTGTGTATTGATCTCAAATTGATCCATGTGCCCAAGCCAACTTAACTTCAGCTTCTCTCTTAATACTGAGCAAGGGCCCAGTACAGGTTCAGCTAAATACTGGCTTTTAAGGAGGAAGCTGAGTCTTATAGCATGCCTACTTAAACCTGTGGCCTGGAGAGTGACCTATTAAGACTGCCTGGTTACAACTTGTAAGTACAGATGTAAATAAGTTAAATTATAGTGGTAATCATTGTTATGACATATAAATAAAATCCCTACAGGGCTGCATTACAGGTAGCCCATTTCTGATTCCTGGTGTTGAAATCATGTGTGGGACAGGTAGGGCCAGCTCCAGACAATTCTATTTCAGACGTTCCAATCTTGAAACCCGAGTTATTTTCAAAGCAGGTACACCATGTAAATAAACACGTAAAATGAATAGTACATATACTGAAAATAAACCATTTCTGGGAACATTCAAAAGTCGGTGAGACTAGGAATGTGGAGGAGTGAGAAGTATAAAAGAGGAAGAGGAAAATAGAAGAATGCGCATTTGCAGCACCACTAAATATATGGCTAACAGTGCTGTGGTTTGATAGTGACAGACCTGAAGGATACTATATTGTACAATAATATGATTCTCTAAACAACAGTGCTAGCTTGACAATACGAATGGAAAATTAGCAATTATGACACTACATGTGCAAAAGGTGGGCAATCATAGCATGATAAAGGCAGAGTACACGGAGGAAAAAAAAGCTGCAAATGAAGAAGAAAATTAGATGGAAAGAGAGGAAGAAAGTAAAAGGGAAAATGAGAGAGCGATGGGGAGAGAGAATGTGAGAGAAAGAGTTGAAGAGAGGAATAAATGCATGAGGGAGGATGGGATGGAGAGGGATGGTGGGTGCAAGGAGAAAAGATGAAAAGGAGAGAAAGGGGGAGAAGGGGTGTCCCTTTAGAGACTTTAGTACTGCCCTATAGCAGAAATACTGCTACAGGGCGGCAGCTGTGTGCAAAATCACGTGTGTATGTATATATATATATATATATATATATATATATATATATATGTGTGATTTTGCATTTCCATTTGCGGCTGTCAATCAGCGGGTGCTGGCCAGTGCGGTGATTGCTTAGGATCTCTGATGGGGGGAGAACTGTTAGTAAACAAAAAAGTTCTCCTCCCTGTCAGCTCCTGCACAATGCTTTTTATGGGTGTGCAAAGCAGTGCGCTGACAGTGAAGCACAAACACAGATCATCAAGTAAAACGGCACATTGACATTTCATCAAAAATGTTATTGAAGTTTAGGTTTTTTTTAAATAATATGAATAGTAACAAAATTAGGTTTGATTTGTTTAAAGAAACATTTCAATCTCAGTAGGAAATATTGACTCGTATATTAACCGCTTCCAGCCCGCCTTATAACAGGACTACTGCTACAGGGCGGCAGGGCTGCAGAGCAGTAAAAAATTGCATACTTCCCTAGTAAAACACAAAACAGAGAACACAGTAAAACATAGACAGCACACAGTTAACCCTTTTAGCACTCCACATTAGCACTGATCACTGTATTGGTGTCACTGGGGATGTCAGTGACACCAAGTCAGTCCCCCCCCGTGTCAAAATGCCTGCTGCAGTCCTGCTATAAGTCACTGATCACCGCCATTACTAGTAAAAAAAAAAGCCAGTATATATACAGCCATTTGTAAATGCTATAACTTTCATGTAAACCAATTAATTTACACGTGTTGGGATTTTTTTTTAGCAAAGACATGTAGCAGAATACATCTTTGCCTAAATTTATGATGAAATTTGATTTTTTTAAATGTTTTTACTGGACATGGTTAATAGCACAAAATTCAAAAATATTGTTTTTTCTCAAAATTGTCAGTCTTTTTTTTTATAGCACAAAAAAATTAAAAATGCACAAGCAATCAAATACCACCAAAAGAAAGCTCTATTCATGAGAAAAAAAGGATGTAAATTTAATTTGGGCGCAGCGTTGCATGACCGTGCAATTGTCAGTTAACGTAACACAGCGCCGTAACGCAAAGAATGGCCTGGGGAGGAAGGGGGGTAAATCCTCTGGAGGGCAAGTGGTTAAGCACATTAGTCCTTGCTCAGTGAAAAAAAAAATACTCATTACATTTGCTAACATATTATCTTCTATTCCTGTGCCAATAATGCTACCCTAGTACCAGTCACAAACACCACAACTTGTGTATCTTCCAGCAGAGACAAAACAATTATGAATTGCCATTAACTTTTGGGGCTGGTTTACACAAGATGCAGTCCAGTATGTTTTTTTGCTCTGCTTCAAAAATGCATGCAGTGTTTTATAAGTATTCCAGTGGCCTTAGTTTACACCAGTGCGTTCAGTTCCAGTCAGTTTCCATTGCAGAAAAAAAGTAGAACACACTGCATTTTTTTTTCATAGAACTGCACTGAAACCAGGGGCGGACTGACAACTCATTGCTCCCCTGGGCAATAGGGGATCATGGGGTGCCTGTGTCCTTGCCCAAACTCAAAAAAGCCTATGAAAAAGGTACCAGGGGCATCTCATGGGGGCCCCCTACTGACCCCAGGCCCTTGGGCAATGCCGAGTTTCCAAAAGGTCAGTCCGCCCCTGACTGGAACACAGCAAAATGCTTTAAAAACAAAGTGGAATGGAGTGTGGTGTGAACTGTAAGCAAAAATGCATCCAGAATTAATCTGGAGAGTGTTTTTGTGATATCAACTGGCCCTTAGCATGTGAGACACAGGTGGTAAAAAAGCAGACATAGCCACAGTACAATATCACCCCACTGTGGCTATCTGTGGCCATGATTCCCCGTTTTCAAGTCCCAATTTGATTCCTGGAACAGTCTGACCCAGAGCAATGGCTATATTTTGGAAAGCATTGGTTCTCTTGCCTGACTGAGGTCAAATGTGGTGGCTGTAAAGGAGGTTACAGTACAACTGCATCTGTACAAGTGGATCAGCTTCAGAACAGTTTTCTCACTCACTATCTTCCTAATGTAATGATTCTTTTCATGCCCTACTGGCTACAAGGGCAGGATTTATACTTTTTGTCTTTATAACCCAGCTACCCTGTGCCCTCCATCAACACACAGGATTTGGAACCAAAACTTATTCACCAGCACTTACTATATTATAATCCAATAAACATGAACATGAAACATGTTCACAGGGACACAATCGCTAATGTACAATCACAACCAGAAATCCAGAGAAACATAATCAATACTGTACTGATACAACCAGAAATATGACCACAGAAACATAGTCTCTACCATACTGACACAAAACAAAAAAAAGTCCACCAACACAATCAGTATCATATTGACACAGCCATGAAAATGCCTGCCAACACAATCAGTACCATATTGATTGATTTTTCAAAAATGTTTAATTTATAAAGCATATAATACATACAGAATAGGATGAAATCCATTTGGTACCTATGCTGTAAAATCCATCTGACATATCAATTGTTGTACACAAGATGACTTGCATACTCTTGCAGCAAACATTATGCTGCAACCATCCACATGTCATTTACTGAAATAAGTTGATGTGTCAGCTAAACTGAAAAACATTATTATGCTGCCCATGCTCCTTAGATGGCATATGGATTGTTGCAGCATGTGAATATTTGCTGCAACAATTAATGTGTCAACTATGTTTTTCTAGAGGTGATTGTAGCAGTATTAGTGCACTTGCAACAGAAACAAATGAGTACTGACGTGATACTTTTTTTATTTGCACTAACATACAATTTTGAGGACCATCTTTCGGGGTATGTCCCCTTCTTTGAAAGCTTGTCCTCAAAATTGTATGTTAGTGCAAATAAAAAAAGTATCACGTCAGTACTCAACTATGTTTTAAAAATCCATGTCAGCCATAGTTCTTTTATTTTTATTATTTATAGGCATCTTAATTAATTACTAACTTAAACATCTAACCTCAGGTAAAACAGCCCTGGTAGCCAGAGAATGCAGTTGTGCAGGCAGTCATTGACTGGGCAGATTTACTCAGCAGCCTTTCAATCCCAAACATGACATAACCCTTCATTGCCTGTCTATTTTATCATTTTGAGCCCTCAGTGAGACTATGTAAAAATAGGGTACTGTGCAGCTAAAGGTTTGATCCCCAGGTTTGGCAGGTTCTGGAAGCACCAAGAATTATTGAATGGATAAATAGAGTAGAAAATATCTGTAGGATGGAAGAATTATATCACATAGAGGAGGATACATTTGAAAAATGTAAGAAAATCTGGCATAGTTGGTCAAAAATTAAAACCTCTAAAAGATACACGGAACTGGTTGGAGCTGATGGGGAAGGTAGGAGAGAGCCTTAATGGAGAACCTGAGAATGAGTAGATTCAGATATAGACAGGTAATTATGAGAGAAGATATAGAACAGGAAGGAGGATGTGGAAAGAAACCTTGGGCTGGGGGGAGGGTGTGTAGGTGGGTGGGGGTGGGGTTAATGTTGGGGTAAAACGGCAGGATGTATATGTGAAATATTTTATGTAATTAAATTGTTCTTTTTGTTTTGGAAAACCATATAAAAGATATAATAATAATAATAATAATAAAAAATAACCTTTCATTGCCAAGTTCATACTTATCATCTCAGGTATCCATATCCATATTTGGATGATCCATTCTTTGATAAACACTTGCCACACTCTTGTATTAAATACACCCTTCATTAAGCATCTAAAATAGAAGGTAAAAGGAAAGCATGATCATTTCCATTTAAAAGAAAAAATTATACAAATCATAATTATTATTATTATTATACAGGATTTATATAGCGCCAACAGTTTTCTCAGCGCTTTACAATATAACTGGAGACAATACAGCAACAATACTCATTTCTATAAGCAAGTATTGTATTGAATAAAATTGATTCATTTAATTTTTTTTGTTGTGATTAGCTGTGATTGCCCACAGCTAATTATTATTATTATTTATTATACAGGACTTATATAGCGCTTTACATAATGGAGGGAGACATTACAGTAACAATACAGTTCAATACAAGAGGGATAGGAGGGCTCTGCTCCTTGGATCTTACAATCTAGGAGGGAGAGGCTAGTGGTACAAAAGGTAGTAACTGTGGGGGATGGACTGGTTGGAAGAGTAGAAGATTCCATTATTTTGCTGAGGGCAGGATAGGCTTCCCTGAAGAGATCGGTTTTCAGAGATCGCCTAAAAGTGAGCAGAGTAGGCGATAGTCTGATAAATTGGGGTAGAGAGTTCCAGAGGATGGGGGAAGCTCTGGAGAAGTCCTGGAGATGAGCATGGGGGAAAGGAGACAAGGGAGCTAGAGAGTAGGATGTCTTGCAAGGAGCGGAGAGTACGGTTTGGGTGATATTTAGATACAAGATCGGTGATGTATTTTGGGGCAGAGTTATAAATGGCTTTATATGTTGTTATTATTAGTGTTTTGAATTTTATCTGTTGGGCAACGGGAAGCCAGTGGAGGGAATGGCAGAGAGGGGTGGCTGATACAGAACTGTTAGTAAGATGGATGAGTCTGGCAGCAGCATTCATGATAGACTGAAGAGGGGATAGCCTGTGATTAGGTAGGCCAATGAGGAGGGAGTTACAATAGTCAAGGCGAGATATAACAAGGTAGTGAATAAGTTGCTTAGTAGTTTCCGAGGTTAGGAACGGTCGTATCTTGGAGATGTTACGGAGGTGGAATCTACAAGATTTGGACAGTGATTGGATTTGGGACTGAAAGGACAGATGGGAGTCTAGGATTACACCTAGTACCCTGGCATGAGGGTAGGGACTGATGATTGTGTTATTGATCTTGATGGAGAAGTCAGGGTAGGGGGCATGGGCTGGGGGGAATATTAAGAGCTCAGTTTTGGAAAGATTGAGTTTGAGGAAGTGGAGTGACATCCATGCCGATATGTCACTTAGTAGGATAGTAATGCGAGAGGAGACTGAAGGGGTGAGGTGAGGGGTAGAAAGATAGATTTGTGTGTCATCAGCATAGAGATGGTACTTAAAGCCATGGGAGTTTATCAAGTGACCAAAGGAGGAGGTGTAGATGGAGAAGAGAAGGGGTCCAAGGACAGAACCTTGAGGGACCCCTACGGAAAGAAGGAGTGAAGAGGAGGAGGAAGCGTTATAGGTAACACTGAAGGAGCGCTGCGATAGGTAGGAGGAGAACCAGGAGAGAGCAGAGTCTCTGAGGCCAAGAGAGTGGAGTTTTTTGAGGAGGAGGGGATGGTCAACCATATCAAAAGCCGCAGAGAGGTCAAGAAGTAAGAGTATGGAGTAGTGGCCATTGGTTTTATCTGTTAGTAGATCATTAGTGAGTTTTAGCAGGGCAGTTTCAGTGGAGTGTAGTGAGTGAAAGCGAAGTGTAGAGGGTCAAGAAGGTTGTTGTCAGTGAGGTAGGAGCTCAGGTGATTGTAGACTAAGCGTTCTAAGAGTTTAGAGGTAAATGGCAGCAGGGAGATGGATCTTAAGTTGTCCAGGTTGGTGGGGTCCAGGGAGGGCTTTTTAAGTATGGGAGTGATGTGTGCATGCTTTAGAGGGGAGGGGAAGGCACCAGTAGAGAGGGAAAGATTGAAGATGTGAGTGAGGGAGCATAGGATGGAAGAAGAGGGTGACCATAATAGTTATGAGGGGACAGGATCCAGAGGGCAGGTGGTGAGATGGGCTTCTGAGAAAACCTTAGTTACCTCTTCGGTAGTAGCAAGGTCAAAAGAGGAAAGTGTTGAGGGTTTAGTATAAGTTATGCTAAGTGGGATGGATGTCTGTGCAGTGGCGATGCCCCTACGAATTGCGTCAATCTTGTTTTTGAAATGATTTGCAATCTCGTGAGCAGTGAGTGAGGTACTGGGTGGAGGTGGAGAAAGTAGAGAGTTAAAAGTAGAGAAGAGACAAGGAGGACTTGATGACAAGGTATTAATAAGAGTGAGAGTGAATCCTTGTTAACATCTTGGGTTCACAATGTGTTCAGTTTGTTAATCCACCAGACTCCTCTTGTCCTGAATGACAAAAGCCTGTCTTCCTCTCTACTGTCTTTAGCTGTCACCTCAAGAGTCATGAAGCACAGATCAGTATCTGTATGGGCCTGTTCCATAAAATACCTTAAATGTCTGAAATTCCTGTACATCAGGATAAGCTCTTGCCAGAATGTGCCAATGTGCTTTTACTATTTTAGAAATATTTTTTCTGTAAGCATGATATTGCATTGAAAATGGAACGTAAGGGCAATATCTTTTCTGAAAATCTACTACATCTTTAGATTGTTCCATTCTGGTTAATTAGTTTTGAATAACATCAGGTAACCTCAATCTCTAAACTTGTCTGCCACCTAACATAACTGTGTTTCACATAAATGCTCATTGCTGACAATCCTTTTTACCCTGAACAATTGACTTCTCACAATAGATTTGAAAACATGGAGAGGATGGAAGATGTCAAATGAAAGAAGTTTATTTCTATCAGTTGACTTAAAATAACATATTGAATAGCATTATTTCTATGTAAATCAAAGTGTCCAAAAAGTAAACTTTACAACCACCCATACACATGTTAAATCTGATATTCTGACTGAATCCAATAATCCTTCCATTGAAGAGTTGGAAGGTTCCAACATTACCCCAATATATGGCAAAAATATTGTCAATATAGTGCCACCATTTGAGCATTCAGTGTCAAACAACTCATCCACATAGATGAACTTGGTCTCAAAATCATGCAGCCCATGTATTTCCCATGTCAGATATCTATAATAAATAAACCTATCCACATGCACGCATCTGAGTTACATTTAAACTCTTTAGAGTGTCAGAATAGATTATAGATTTATCCCCCAAAATGTTTCCACTACTTGACCAAACCATTACAAAAAATGATTTTAGCATCTGGAGCAGATATTTAGCGAATCTATAATGCCCATCATCAAAGCATGAATTGCAGGCACTCAACCACAAAACACACATGAGTCATTCATGACACAAAAAGATGATGGTTGCAGCAATCATTGTCTGTTGGTTCATGCTATAAGAATGAGCGAGAACAGAAAATAAGGCAATGTTCCATCAGGACATTAATCCTCCTGTAGCCACGTTGAACTGCAGCCCATTGCTGAGAGACTAAAAAATTAAATGGCTAATAAAACTAGGAAATGGGGTTAGGCTTGAGATGTCAATGTGTCTTGTGTGTTCTTTATTTTTTTAGTACAATGTGTGGGGCATTAGGAAACAAAGGAGTTATCACCTGCAGTAATTAGGTTATATAAGTTATATAGACTCTTGCTGCTGATGGAGATGCTATAGAGGTGCTAGCAGAATTTTTGGAGTGCTATAGCATACTTAAGCACCCCCCCCCCCCCCAATGCTGCCACTGAGGACAGGACAATGTTGGACTCTACATATTATTTTGGGGTTTATACACCATTGTTTGAATATGCTTCTTTTCTCCATCAGGGGATTCAAAATCAATTTGAAGCAGCTCAATGCGAGTCAGAAGCAACTCTGTGAGCAACTGAAATGCAAATCATAGCAGCTCAAATGTATGCAAAAGCATCTGAGAAGCACATGCATGCCTACTACATTAAACTTGCTACTGATTCTGAAACCCATCTAGAAAAGCCCCACATAGTTTTTAATTTATTGTAGTTATACACCAAGCAGTCATAACATTAAGATCGCTGACAAGTTAAATGAATAACTTTGATTATTTCATTACAATATTATCTAAAAGTTGGTGAGATAGTTTAGGCAACAAGTAAACAAGTTGTCATTGAAGTTGATGTACTGAAAGAAAAAAAATGGGCATCGCAGTTTGTTGTGTATGTGTTTGCAAAGTCGCAGACTGGTCAGGATGTCCATGCATTTCCACAGCCAAAAGTGCCTACAATGGGCATGTGAACATCATAACTGGACAACTGAGCAATGGAAGAAGGTGGCCTTGCTCGATGAATTATGTTTTTTATTACATCATGTGGATGGCTGGGTGCATGTGTTGTGTTTACCTGGGGAGAGGATGTCACCAGGGTGCAGTATGGGAAGAGGCCAAGCCAGCTGAGGCACTGTGATGCTTTGGGCAATGTTCCTTTGGTCCTGCCATTCAGGTAGATGTTATTTTGGTAGATACCACCTTCCTAAACATTGTTGCTGACCTTCATGGAAACAATATTCTCTGATGGCAGTGGCCTCTTTTAGCAGGATAATGCTCCCTGCCACACTGCAAAATTGGTTCAAGAATAATTCAAGGAACACAGCAACAAGTTTGAGGTGTTGACTTTGCCACCAGATTCTCCAGATCTCACTCCATCAAGCATCTGTGCGATGTGCTGGAAAAAGAAGTCCAATCCATGGAGGCTCCACCTTAAAACTTATAGTACTTAAAGGATCTGCTACTGATGATGAAGTGCCAGATACGCCAGCATATCTTCAGAGGTCTAGTGGTATCCATACTGTGATGGGTCAAAGCTGTTTAGGTGGCAGAAGAAGGACCTACTCAATATTAGGAGGGCCATCATAATGTTATGGCTGATCTGTGTACAGTTTGCTCATTGTTTATTTGGAGTGTTAAACAATAAATTATGTAAAGAAAAAAATAAACCTTTTATCAGTTCCATTTGTTCGGCAGAAGGGCACAAAAGCACTTTTCTGGCTACTAAAGGTTATAACATACCTAATCTACATCTTATGTTGTCTGCTCTTAGACAGTATTTTAATTTCAAATGTTTAAAATGCAGTACAGGTCCACTTTACCCTCGCCTATGTATACTATCACATCTTTTTACATATACATTTTAAATCCTGTTTGTATGTGCCCGGATATCTTATGATTGAAAAAGCTCATAACAATATTTTCACCAGTGGCAAATGAAGCAGTTTTTTGTTTCCCTTGTATATACTTGATGTGAATGCAAAAGAAATATCAGATGCCAAGCCTCATTTTTCACTTTCAATAGATGTTTTCCTTTTGCGGTAATCATTTTTAGATGGTTTAAAGGTGAAACGATTGCTCAGGAATTTTGCTTTTTCACTGCGTTCTATAATACATCTGTTGTGAAGTTTTCTAATCAGGTTATAATGTGTTTTCTGGAAACTCGTAATAGAAGATGTTCTAGCAGTGGAATATTCTTTCACTGCTGAGCCATGCCTTCAGCTCATTATAGCAATGCAATGCTGTGGAACCTGGTGTGTTTGTTGTACCGAAGCATCATATTTCTCTCCAGAAGTCTGCAGTAACATTTAGCCTATGTACAGAATAGCTAAACATTTTGCCCTTTGAATATATGTTGTAGTTTAGCACAGTTAATCCAAAAAAAAAAAAAAAATACAGCCAAGAACGGAACTACAATTAAAATCTACTAAATAAATGCATGCACTCATTTTCCCGTAAAAATGAGGCATGAATAACATCATATTTCTTGCTCTAATGCATTTATTCAATAAGCCTGTGTAACTGTCCATTTATCATCCTGCTTGTGAACACCATTACAATGGAATGCTCGATATTTGTGCATAACAATTCATTTCATCAGGAACAAAAAAAATGAGACAGTCTTTATTGCAGGAATACTCATCTTTTCAGCACTTCATTTGTAGGTGTAGTTCATTTATAGAGGTGAATTAGTTCAAGGTTAACATATAGATAAAATGAATGTGTTGACATTTCATCAAAAATGTTATTGAAGTTTAGTTTTTTTATGAATAATATGAATATGAACAAAATTAAGTATGATTTGTTTAAAGAAACATTTCAGTCTCAGTAGGAAATATTGACAGGTATATTAACTGCTTCCCGCCTGCCCTATAGCAGAACTACTGCTACAGGGCAGCACGGCTGTACAAAATCATGCGCAAATACAAAATTTATACTTGAATTTCCATTGGCGGCTTCAGCTGTTGATCACTGGGTCCTTGCCGGAGATTCCCCTCTGGCACCTGACGAGTATCACTGACGGGGGGGAGTATTGTAAACAATACTGATATCTCCCCTGTCAACTCCAGCATGCTACTTTGTATTGCTCTACATAGCAGAGCAATCCAAAACAACATACCTTCCTAGTAAAACACACAACACAGAACATGGTAAAACACAGACAGCACACAGTTAACCCTTTGATACCCAGATGTTTACCCCTTCCTGCCCAGTGTCATTCGTACAGTGTCAGTGCTTTTTATTGGCACTGATCACTGTATTAGTGTCACTGGGGATGTAAGTGACAGTTAGTCAGTTCCCCCCAGTGTCAGAATGCCCGCTGCATTCCTGCAGTCCCACAGTCCCGTTATATGTCGCTGATCGATGCCAGTACTAGTATAAAAAAAATTCCAATATATATACCACCATTTGTAGATGCTATAACTTTCACGTAAACCAATTAATTTACACGTATTGGGATTTTTTTTATAGCAAAGTCATGTAGCAGAATACATTTTGGCCTAAATCTATGATGAAATTTGAAATTTTTAATTTTTTTTACTGGATATGTTTTATAGCAAAAAGTCAATAATATTTTTTTTTTAAATTGCTGGTCTTCTTTTGTTTATAGCGCAAAAAAAATGCAGAGGCCATCAAATACCACCGAAAGAAAGCTATTTTTTGGAAAAAAGACATACATTTCATTTGGGTGCAGGGTTGCATGACAGCGCAATTGTCAGTTAACCGCCTCCCACCTGCCATATAAGGAAATGATGGGTGCAAGGAGGTTCTCTTGTTCTGGGAGGACATCATATGATGTCCTCCTACTCTAACCGCACGTGCGCGGACCCGAGGGCATGCAGCGCGGCGATCGGAGCTACGCTGTGTTCTTCGGACACAGTGGATTACCGATCAACGGAAAAGAGCAGAAGGCTTCGGCTCGGTCATGTGATCAGCTGTGTCCAATCACAGCTGATCGCATGTAAATAGGGAAATGCCGGTTATCAGCATTTCTCTCCTCACGAGCTGTCATGCTGACAGCTCGTGAGGAGAGCCAATAATCGACATTCCTCAGAGGGGACATGTACACTGATCAGGGCATGGATGATCAGTGTGCCCTGATGATCAGTGTAGCCCCAGCAGTGCCACCTGTCAGTGTCCATCAATGCCAGCTGTCAGTGCTCATCAATGCCACCTGTCATTGTCCATCAGTGCCACATCAATGCCATATATCAGTGCCTACCAGTGCACATAAATGCCACATATCAGTGCAAATCTGAGCTTTCAGTGTCACCTATCAGTGCCAGTCAATGCCACCTATCAATGCCAGTCAGCGCCACCTATCAGTGCTGCCAATCAGTGCCACATATCAGTGCCAGTCAGTGCTGCCTATCAATGCCAGCCAGTGCCACCTATCAGTGTGCATCAGTGTCGCCTATCAGTGCCCATCAGTGCTGCCTATCAGTGCCACCTAACAGTGCCAGTCAAACGTCCGGTTCCGGCGCCTCATGCATTAGGAGCGGGACCCGTGGCTCTGGACACACCAGCCTAGAAATCCGGTCCCTGCACACAATGCACTAACTATTCCTGCCCCCGATCCTCCCTGTATGGACCGGTACTTGCTGCCGGCTCCTCCCGGCTCTGGTCCCGCTGCATGGCCCCAGGGGAACACTTCCCCCCTCCTGCAGCCAAGGTGGCCACCAAAAAAATCATTAACAGCAGCAGCATGAGTAACAGCATGGACACAGACACAGAAGCAGGTATGGCAGAATCACAGCCACTCACCACAACCTCACTGGGACATGCTGACACTCTTAGTCCCACAGACCAGTACGCCAAAATTGCACAGGCTGTCGCTTCTCTATTACAACCTACTATTACTCAGGCAGTGGACAGAGCAGTAACGCAGGGCATTGAGCAACGTAGAAGGGACTTGGAAGACAATGCCAAACGTATATATGAAGCTGAACAACGCCTCTCTGACCTAGAGGATGAGTTTCAAGCTATGCAGGTGGGCACTTTACACTCCAAATGCATGCAGCAAAACATTCTGGATAAACTAGACGACTTAGAGAACCTTCGCGCAGGAACAACCTGTGCGTCGTAGGCCTCCCAGAATCCTACAACGCAGGCTCATTTCCCAACATATGTTCTACGTGCATTCCCGCTGCGCTGGGCATCTCAACACCTTGCCTGGTTAGAAGAGCACACTGCCTAGGGGCGCCTTCAAGTGATAGATGCACACCGCGCTCTATAATCGTCTAATATCTTAACTACGCTGACCGTGTGGCTATACTAAACTAATTTCGCAATTCATGCTCCCTACAACTAGACGGAGATAAAGTATTACTGTTTGCCGACTATTCTCAGAAAGTCTCCCATAAACGAAAAGTGTTTCAGCAAATATGCACTGCACTGTACCAAAAAGGGGTCAAATTCACCCTTGCATACCCTGCTACACTGCGCTTTATGACTCCTACAGGGGAATCTAAATCTTTTGCGCACCCAGAGGAAGCCCTTCTATACCTGCAAGCCAATTTATCTGACATCATGAGCCCTCAAAATCCTCATCATACACCCCAAGTCCCTGGCCCGAGAGACCAACGCAGTCCGCGAAAAGACCCACCAAAGAGGCAACACGTCAACTTCACTTTGGCAAAACAAAGACCACAGATGACAGATGATGCTCACCCCACTTGAGTACCTTTCTAATGGTATTTACTGCCCTGTGCTATTGTATTTCATTGTTATTAATCTGCTGTTATGGCCATAAAGTTATCAGGCTATTTAGGGCCTCTGGCTCTTTTTTCAGAATATTTGCATGCCATGTTCCAATACTATGTTTTGACCACCGTGCTGCTGCCAATACTAGGGACTGCTGACTCCTTCCTCCTTGGTGGTCCACGATGCTATCGGGGTTCCCGCTATTCCTTGCCCCTGGCTATGCAACCCCTCAGTGCAGGTTCCACACCCTATAATTTCCAGTTACGCTGGTCAAAGATTGGAGGTAACATGCAGAATAATGTGAAGCTCAAACTGCCTTTAAAGTTTATTGTTATTTATATTTACTCTATGGACCCCTAATGGGTCACCCCTATATCTGTATCTTCTCCTCCATTCCCCTTTTCTTTATTCTCTCTCCTCCTTTTACCCAGAGACCCCCCAACACCCCAGCCCCCCACAATACACCAAGAGAGCCTGGATAATGGTGCTGAGTTCACCAAGCCATTACCGCATAGGGATGTTGAAATCCCCCATATAGTAATTCATCCCCCATAGTATGTTTTTCAATCCTCTCCAATCACCCTCATACTCACCTTATCATGACATGCATAGTTTCATGCAATGTTAAGGGCCTGGAATCGCCTCATAAACATATAGCCATCCTCCGCCATCTCAAGTGCCTGAAAGCAGACATTGTGTTTCTTCAAGAAACACACTTAACTCAATAAGACTTTGCGCGCATGAAAAAAGTATGGGTTAGTCAGGTGCTAGGCTAGCTACAGACGATGAGGGGCGTTATGTTGCTGTGCACATAAAACTAAACTCCTCTTCCCCGGCCCTGGTCAACATATATGCCCCAAACTCCCCGCCCAAGCAATTCTTCCAAGAACTGTCCTCTAAAATCTCGAACTATATGCACCTCCCACTTTTCTTGGGAGGAGATTTCAACTCGTGTATACAGGAGGACAAATCAAAATCGTTTAACCTAACTCAATTACCTCCCTCCCCCCACCCCCCCATCACACTTGTTACTGAGCAACTTTGTAGAGGCCCTACAACTCATGGACGTCTGGAGCGCGGAGCAAAGGTAAGTGAATTGACACAGGGGGGGCTTGGGGACTTAATATGGGGGATGAATTAATATGGGGGATGAATTACTATGGGGGATGAATTACTATGGGGGGTGAATTACTATATGGGGGATGAATTACTATGGGGGATGAATTACTATGGGGGATGAATTACTATAGGGGGGATGAATTACTATGGGGGATGAATTACTATATGGGGGATGAATTACTATGGGGGATGAATTACTATATGGGGGATTAATTACTATAGGGGGATGAATTACTATGGGGGATGAATTACTATATGGGAGATGAATTACTTTAGGGGGGATGAATTACTATATGGGGGGTGAATTACTATGGGGGATGAATTACTATGGGGGATGAATTACTATATGGGGGATGAATTACTATGGGGGATTAAATACTATATGGGGGATGAATTACTATGGGGGATGAATTACTATATGGGGGATGAATTACTATGGGGGATGAATTACTATATGGGGGATTAATTACTATGGGGGATGAATTACTATATGGGGGATGAATTACTATGGGGGATGAATTACTATGGGGGATGAATTACTATATGGGGGATGAATTACTATGGGGGATGAATTACTATATGGGGGATTAATTACTATGCTTACTATGGGGGAATATTACTATACTTACTATGGATGACACATACACATCATTCATCTACTCTTGGTCCGGCCCCCGGGTCCAATATATGAACCCATTGCGGCCCTCAAGTCAAAAAGTTTTTCAATAAATTTTTTTAACATTTTCTAATGGTGGTGTGCCTCGTGATTTTTTTCATGAAAAAAGTGTGCCTTTGCACAAAAAAGGTTGAAAAACACTGCTATAGACATCACTCGGGCCACCTCCTTTCTGGACCACATCTCACTACCGCATTTAGACAACCGCGCTCCAATCCCTGAATGCCCCAATATCTCAACCAGACATCTTACAAGCCATCAAATCCCTTACGAACAGTAAAGCCCCCGGGCCTGATGGCTATATAGCCGAATTCTACAAACTCATGGCCGAAACCCTTTCCCCTACCTTACAGTCAATGTTCCACTCAATCCAGGGGGGAGGGGACTACCTCCCCTCTGGACTTCAAGCCCACATTAAATTGATAGCCAAAAAAGATAAAGTTCCGACAGACCCTGGATCATATCGGTCAATATTCCTCCTGAACTTAGAGGCAAAACTACTATCGTCGCCTCTCGCTTAGCCGCTATATTACCCACTCTCATCTATCCTTCGCAAGCGGGTTTCGTGCAGGGTCGCTCAGCTGCTTCAAATATTCAGAAGGTGATATTGGTCCTGAATCAAGCCGCGAATGGCTCACCCCTAGATGCAGCAATCGTTTCACTAGATGCTGAAAAGGCTTTCGACAATGTCAATTTCGACTGGCTCTTCTAAACACTACGGAAATTTGGATTTGAGGGCCCTTTCATGCACCTGATCCGAGCCATGTACTCATCACCAATAGCCCATGTCTTAGCGGCAGGTCACATATCCAACCCCATTCGACTTCACAAGGGCACCAGACAGGGATGCCCTTTATCCCCTTTACTCTTCAACCTGGCCCTGGAACCCTTAGCACGCTTTTTACTGTTCCACTCTGACCTTCATGGAATCACAATTGGTCAACAAGAAATGTGAATTGCTTTATTCGCGGATGATATATTAATTTTTATATTGAACCCATCTGATCTGCCATGCATTCAAGACATCTTTTCAGCCTTCTGTATCAGTGCCGTATCAGTGCTGCCTTTCAGTGCCCATCAGTGATGCCTGTTAATGCCCATTAGTGCCACCTACCAGTGCCTCCTCATCAGTGCCCATCAGTACCACCTATCAATGCCCATCAGTACAGCCTATCAGTGCCCATCACTGAAGCCTCATTAATGTACATCACTTATTTACAAACACACAAAAACTAAGAAAAAAACTTTTTTCAAAATTGCAGTTGTTTTTGGTTTGCTTAGCAATAAATAAAAAAACCCAGAGGTGATTAAATACCACCAAAGGAAGCTCTATCTGTTTAAAAAAATGATAAAAATTTCATATGGGTACAGTGTTGCATGAAAGCTGAAAATTGGCCTGGGCAGGAAGGGGGTATAAGTGCCCTGTAGGCAAGTGGTTAAAGTAACACAGAGCCATATCACAAAAAATGGCCTGGTCAGGAAGGGGGGTAAATCCTCTAGAGGGCAAGTGGTTAATAGTAGAGATGAGCGAATCGAACCTGGCGAAGTGGAATTCGTTTCGAATATCAGGAAAAATTCGATTCGCATCGAATCCGAATTTTAGCAAACTTCGGGTGCACGAATCGAATTTTTCCCGATCAGCCGGCAAAAGTGTCACTGCAGAGAGCTCCGCTATTTCTGACAGTTCTGACAGTTCATTTACAGCGGTTGAAACATTGTATCTATTTGTTTCCATTTAGGATACAGATGTTTTTATTCGGAAATAAATAGATACAATGTTTCAACCGCTGTAAATGTGAAGGAACTGTCAGAGAACTGTCAGAAATAGCGGAGCTCTCTGCAGATACACTTTTTGCTGTACTGGAATTCTTCTTCTTTTCATTCTTCTTCTTCTTTTCATTCTTCTTCTTCTTCTTCTTCTTTTCATTCTTCTTTTCATTCTTCTTCTTCTTCTTCTTTTCATTCTTCTTCTTCTTCTTTTCATTCTTCTTTTCATTCTTCTTCTTCTTCTTTTCATTCTTCTTCTTCTTCTTTTCATTCTTCTTTTCATTCTTCTTCTTCTTCTTTTCATTCTTCTTTTTCTTCTTTTCATTCTTCTTTTCATTCTTCTTCTTCTTCTTTTCATTCTTCTTTTCATTCTTCTTCTTCTTCTTTTCATTCTTCTTCTTTTCATTCTTCTTCTTTTCATTCTACTTTTCATTCTTCTTCTTCTTTTCATTCTTCTTCTTCTTCTTTTCATTCTTCTTTTCATTCTTCTTCTTCTTCTTCTTTTCATTCTTCTTCTTCTTCTTTTCATTCTTCTTTTCATTCTTCTCATTCTTCTTTTCATTCTTCTTTTCATTCTTCTTCTTCTTCTTTTCATTCTTCTTTTCATTCTTCTTTTCATTCCTCTTCTCATTCTTCTTTTCATTCTTCTTCTTCTTCTTTTCATTCTTCTTTTCATTCTTCTCATTCTTCTTTTCTTTCTTCTCATTCTTCTTTTCTTTCTTCTTTTCATTCTTCTTCTCATTCTTCTTTTCATTCTTCTTCTTTTCATTCTTCTTCTTCTTCTTTTCATTCTTCTTCTTCTTTTCATTCTTCTTCTTCTTCTTTTCATTCTTCTTTTAATTCTGCTTCTTCTTTTCATTCTTCTTCTTCTTTTCATTCTTCTTTTCATTCTTCTTCTTCTTCTTTTCATTCTTCTTCTTCTTCTTTTCATTCTTCTTTTCATTCTTCTTCTTCTTCTTTTCATTCTTCTTCTTCTTCTTTTCATTCTTCTTTTCATTCTTCTTCTTCTTCTTTTCATTCTTCTTCTTTTCATTCTTCTTTTCATTCTTCTTCTTCTTCTTTTCATTCTTCTTCTTCTTCTTTTCATTATTCTTCTTCTCATTCTTCTTTTCATTCTTCTTTTCATTCTTCTTCTCATTCTTCTTTTCATTCTTCTTCTTCTTCTCATTCTTCTTTTCATTCTCCTTCTTCTTCTTTTCATTCTTCTTCTTCTTCTTTTCATTCTTTTTTTCATTCTTCTTCTTCTTCTTTTCATTCTTCTTCTTCTTCTTTTCATTCTTCTTTTCATACTTCTTCTTCTTCTTTTCATTCTTCTTCTTCTTTTCATTCTTCTTTTCATTCTTCTTCTTCTTCTTTTCATTCTTCTTCTTCTTCTTTTCATTCTTCTTCTTCTTCTTCTCATTCTTCTTTTCATTCTTCTTTTCATTCTTCTTCTCATTCGTCTTTTCATTCTTCTTCTTCTTCTTCTTCTCATTCTTCTTTTCATTCTCCTTCTTCTTCTTTTCATTCTTCTTCTTCTTCTTTTCATTCTTCTTTTCATTCTTCTTCTTCTTCTTCTTCTTCTTCTTTGTCGTGCCCCGTGACTGCCCAAATGAGTGAAGTGTGCGGTGATTCTAAGATCGACGGCACTCATCTGCATGTCATACTGACTGACAGTATTATTTCTCTTCCCCAGCAGACTCCAAGGGCATTTAAATTAAAGGTACAGTGTTCTGCACTAATATAAAGGCTCTCTGAAGCCTAGAAACCCTTTTAATAAGTTAAATTTGCGACAAATAAATTTGCATCGAATCGAATTTCTCCCGCAAATTCGGCGAATCAGCCGAATCAAATTTTTGAATAATTCGCTCATCTCTAGTTAATAGCATGCCATGTGTAAGGTTCATTTTTTCAATTTTTTTTCCTGCATTGAAAAACAAATGGTTTGCTTCTATTATTAGTCATCTTGAGATCATCATATCCAGAGCAACTGTAAGGTATATAGATAAGTTTGTAAGCTTATTGCAAGCTATTGTATCTATTGTTAGATGACTAAGTAACAGCTAGCATGTACTCATTGGTATAAAATAATAGAATAGAACAGAATATAATAGATTACAATAGAATAGAAATATAATAGCTTATATAGCTTATATAATAGCTTATAGAATAGCTTTTGCTCACTACACTCCACTGAAACTGCCCTACTAAAACTCACTAATGATCTACTAACTGCTAAAACTAATGGCCACTACTCCGTACTCTTACCACTTGACCTCTCTGAGGCTTTTGATACGGATGAACATCCCCTCCTCCTCAAAATACTCCACTCTCTTGGCCTCCGAGACTCTCCTCTCTCCTGGTTCTCCTCCTACCTATCGCAGCGCTCCTTCAGCGCTACCTATAACTCTGGCTCCTCCTCTTCACTCCCTCTTTCTGTAGGGGTCCCTCAAGGTTCTGTCCTTGGACCCCTTCTCTTCTCCATCTACACCTCCTCCCTTGGTCACTTGATAAACTCCCATGGCTTTAAGTACCATCTCTTTAACTACCAGCTGATGACACACAAATCTATCTTTCCACCCCTCACCCCTTCAGTCTCCTCTCGCATTACTAACCTACTAAGTGACATATCGCTATGAATGTCACTCCACTTTCTCAAACTCAATCTTTCCAAAACTGATCTCCTAGTGTTCCCTCCAGCCCGTGCCTCCTCCCCTGACTTCTCCATCAAGATCAATAACACAACCATCAGTTCCTCCCCTGATGCCAGGGTGCTAGGTGTTATCCTAGACTCCCATCTGTCCTTTCACCCCCAAATCCAATCACTGTCCAAATCTTGTAGACTTCACCTACGCAACATTTCCAAGATACGCCCGTTCTTAACCTCGGAAACTACTAAGCAACTTTTCACTCCCTTGTTATCTCTCGCCTTGACTATTGTAACTCCCTCCTCATTGGCCTACCTCAACGCAGGCTATCCCCTCTTCAGTCTATCATGAATGCTGCTGCCAGACTCATCCACTTTACTAACCATTCTGTATTAGCCACCCTTCTCTGCCCATCCCTCCACTGGCTTCCCATTGCCCAACGAATAAAATTCAAAGCATTAACAATAACATATAAAGACATTTATAACTCTGCCCCAAATTACATCACTAATCTTGTCTCCAAATATCATCCAAACCGTACTCTCCGCTCCTCGTACGACCTCCTACACTCTAGCTCCCTCATCTCCTCCTCCCATGCTCGTCTCCAGGACTTCTCCAGAGCTTCTCCCATCCTCTGGAACTCTACCCCAATTTATCAGACTGTCGCCAACTCTGCTCACTTTTAGGGGATCTATGAAAACCTATCTCTTCAGGGAAGCCTATCCTGCCCTCGGCTAAATATGGAATCTTCTACACTTCCTGCCAGTCCATCCCCCACAGTTACTACCTTTTGTACCACTAGCCCCTCCCTCCTAGATTGTAAGCTCCAAGGAGCAGGGCCCTCCTATCCCTTTTGTATTGAACTGTATTGTTGCTGTATTGTCTCCCTTTATATTGTAAAGCGTTGAGCAAACTGTTGGAGCAATATAAATCCTGTATCATCATAATAATAATAATAAAAAAACAAATCTAGCCATCTCCTGAAAGTTGAATCGTTCAGATAACTGCTGAGTCTAAATATACATAATGAATCGAAATATACAAAATTAATTTAGAAAACGAATCATTCTAACATAACGAATAAGAGGTAACAAAATTATTAACTTAACAAATGAATTGTTGTACACATCCCTGCTTTTACGGCAAAGCACAACTGGCAAACAGAAAATACTCAGTAGATGTTCTCATTTTGGATAGGTCAATGGCATGCAATACACTCTACACTAAAGGTGGTTTGTGGCAGTTAAATCTTGCATCAGTCAGCCCATGCCCAGAGGCCTCATAGCAATTAAATCAGTTGCTACTGCAGTTGCAATTTATACATATTTTAATAAGCCTGAGAAGAACAATTTGCATTTATCTATATCCTGCTGGAAATATGCCTTTTAAACATCAATTTTAATAGAAAAAAAAAGCATTTCCAGATAATTAGCTCTAAATGTAATGTGCTATTTTAGTGAAAATTATGGTTGACCGCTATTCAGTGAAATAAACAACAAATAGATTAGCATAGGGAATAGTTTTAACTATATCTGCAAGGTCTAGTTGCTGTCCAGAAATGGAATAGATTGCTCATTTATTTTAGTTCTAAAAAATTTCAGCATTCAAATCAAATTGATTTGGGTACCCCTAGGATGATTTACTAAAGGTGCTGACAATCTTTACAAAAGATGTGAATTTTCACTTTAGTTATCCAGTTATATGAAAAGCAAATCCCCGTTTACTTATTTCACCTGTGCACAATTGAGTAACTAAAGTGAATAGAATATTTATAATATTAATTTACTCCAAAAGTGTTTTTCCTTTGGAATAGGGCTGTTTGCATACATTTTCTAATGGATATTGCTCAAAGTCTCCCGACTTGTACTTGGGTGAGGTTACCTCCATGATGCTTAATTTGTTGTCCACCAACCCTATGTTGATTGGACCATGAGGATTGAACTTATATTGTTTATGGGTCAATTTTTTAGCTCAGCATTAGTCATGACTTTAAAAGCCCAGTGTACATGGGATATGTACCAATTACTGTATTTAAATGAATAGGAAAAATCTGTATACACAGAAAATTTAATAAGATAACACCCTAGACACACAAAAAGTCACACTTTCTCCCCCGAAAGTCCAAAGTCAAATAAACCCTCTCAGTGGCTGTGAATCTTCAAATATTATCCAAAATTCATACTTCCACTTGATCCATCTCCAAAAATATCACTCTTAGATATCCACGTGTGCCTCAAAAAAAAGGGAGCACATATCACATGTCTAAAGGATACTACATTATCATATGTTTTCTCCGGAGGTATTCTTTATGAGGATGAGGATGCATTCGAAGGATCAGTTTTTGAGCGGATTCTAATATGGAATGAGATTTAAAGTTATGTACAAGTATTTTTAGGGCAAGAGTATTTAATTCAGCCACATAGAAGTGGACACTGGGTGATTTATGCAAATCGTGAACACAATATACACTGCAATTTTGTTTTTGAGTTTTATTTTTGACGTTTATGTAATAAGGATAATGCAATATATGTAGTTTTAGTTTTTTTTTTTCTTTGAGGCACAAGTGGTTATCTAAGAGTGATATTTTTCAATTATTTATTTGTTTAATACTGTTCAGCAGAGTGAGGGTGTTTAAAAGCAGTTTAAACAAAATAAGAAAATTTAAAAAAAAATTGACCCATAAACAATATAAGTTCAATCCTCATGGTCCAATCAACATAGGGTTGGTGGACAACAAATTAAGCGTCATGGAGGTAACCTCACCCAAGTACAAGTCGGGAGACTTTGAGCAATATCCATTAGAAAATGTATGCAAACAGCCCTATTCCAAAGGAAAAACACTTTGGAGTAAATTAATATTATAAATATTCTATTCACTTTAGTTACTCAATTGATCACAGATGAAATAAGTAAATGGGAATTTGCTTTTCATATAACTGGATAACTAAAGTGAAAATTCACATCTTTTTTAAAGATTGTCAGCACCTTTAGTAAATTATCCTAGGAGTACCCAAATCAATTTGATCTGAATGCTGAAATTTTTTAGAACTAAAATAAATGAGCAATCTATTCCATTTCTGGACAGCAACTAGACCTTGCAGATAAAGTTAAAACTATTCCCTATGCTAATCTATTTGTTGTTTAAATACATTATTTATAGAATTTATGTATTTTCAAAGTTTCCATTAAAACTGCTTTTAAACACCCACATGCAGACGTGCATTATGTGTGGATAGGAAAGGGAGGGCAGTGACCTTTCCCCCCTTTCTTGCTAAACCATACAAAGTCACATGTTTTTCAAAATTGGGAGAGAACCTTTCAAGGGGGGAAGTCAGAGCCCCCCCCCTTGCAAATCACCTTGTCCCCATGTTGTCCTCATGTTGTGGAACCTCATCCCCACGTACTATCCTCAAGAGAATATGGGGGTTTTCAGAGGGAGTATATTGCAATCTGGAAGTCCCATTTAATAATAATGGGTCCCCAAATTGTGGGGGAATGAGTACAGAGTTCACAGAGTAAACTTTTTATTTTATTACAAGTACTTATATAGCACCATCAATTTACACAGCGCTTTACATATTTATTACATATTTACATCAGCCCCTGCCCTCAAGGAGCATGCAATATAAGGTTCCTAACTCACATTCATAAATATACACACTAGGGCCAATTTAGACAAGTTCCAATTAACCAATTAATCAGAATGTTTTGGATTCTGGAAGGAAACTGGAGTAAACCCAACGCAGGCACAGGAAGAACATCCAAACTCTAGGCAGGTAGTGCCGTGGTTGGGATTCAAATTGTTGACCTCAGTGCTGCTAGGTGGAAGTGCTAACCATTTAGCCACTGACTTACAATACTGAGACAGCATTTAATCAAAAGTCTTTTCTGCTTTTGGAGATATTTTTGCACTAATTTCCTACGTAGCAGTAGCTGAGGTCTCACTACTTGTACTTGTACTCTATAAAGGGTACTCCTGTCACTTCTGTGTCCCTTAATATGCTGATTAACCATACATACATTTCTCAGGGAACATTGTCTACCTACGTGGTACAATAAAGTCATTCCTGTGGCCCTTTATATATGGACTCATATACATTTTCTAGAGAGCATTGCCTCCTTGTTCATGTTTTATACCACATATAGTCACTCCGGAAGCACTTCATATCCTGACTAACCATACAGACACTTCTTAGGGAGCATTGCATACTTGCTTGTAATATATTATTCCATAGAATTACTCCTTCTGTACTGGATATGCTGAACAGCAATGCACACATTACATGCATTGCCCCCCCTGTTTGTACTTTGTATTTCTTTGAAATCACTCTTGTCACCCTTGTGGACCTTCAATTGCCAAATAGCTATATACACATTCCCAATGACTATTGCTCCCTGCTTGTCATTGTATTCCAGTTGTGTCTCTTCCATCACTCTTTTTGATATAGCCATAATCCTTAAAAGGCATTGCCTCCGTGATTGGACTTGATATTAAATTGGAGTCTCTGCTGTGGCACTTTATCACTGGCCATACATTCAATTCCCAAAGAGTGTAGCTATAGTGAAATATATAAGTGGGGGTGTGAGTTTATATATACTATAAGTATGCTTATATACTATAGGTACGATATACGGTCTAACCTAGCCATTGAAAATATAGTACAGTCAAATATATTGGTGCACATATACAGTACATATAGTAGATTGCACAATAGGACCCCAATAATTTACTGTACTCTATACCCTATTTAAATATCTACTACTGTATATTTCATAAGACATGTCTAAACCATAACGTATATAATTTTTTATATTTATTATATACATAGTTGTACATTTATTATTCAAAAAAATGGCGTATACGTAATCTTACAGACATAGAACTTACATTTTTATGTTTTGTTTTTTTTTTGACTGTTATCATGTCTATAGTAAGTAGATATGGAATATCATGTTGCTGTGCAATGTATTGTAGAACGTTGTACTTATACAATAAAACAGTGCAGAGAAAAATTTACAAAGATGAAATTGCATAGAGACATCAGAATCCATCTTTTAATACTCGGTGTTCGGTAATCTGCAATATGATTGGTTCATATTTGTTTCTTTGTTTGCACAGTTAATAGAAGAGTAATACCTATGCTGTATTATTTTCATTAGCGACACCTGTATCTAGCTAATCCTCCAGTTAGCCAACTTTTGTCATTTGTGTCTAAAAACCAATTACTGTGAAAGTTTTTAACAAACATAAAGATTTATATTGTATGAAAACAAACTGCTAAAAGACAGAACTTTTTAATACAGCTTTCTGTACTTGTCAGTATTATGATAATAATAATAATATATTCAGCTACATTATGTAGCTATGATGCCAAATCAATTTCCCCTTGAATGACCCCAGCACCTTTGATAATAATCTTTAGCATTCATTTCATTTGATCTACAGGTTTCAGTCAAACATCAGAGCAAGTAATGCTGAAGAGCAACATCAGTGCAAGTTCCCTAGATCTAAAATTAATTAGCTTCAAATATGAGAGGTTCTGTCAAGAGAACCAGATGCAAGTGCACAACTGACAATATGATTTTAATGGAAACTCCAGCTTTAGGGGGAAAAAAAGGCTGGCACATGTACAATATATCAAAAATATTGTAAAAATATCAGCATCTGGCCTTCTTCAGTTCTGGAGATATTCCAATCACCTATTTTCTTTGACCTGATTACATCTTTCAGAATGGGTGAGGTTGTTGCAGAGTTTCTGTAGAGAGAATGAGGTTAGTGCAGAGTTTGTGGTAAAAAATCATCTGATTCATTAGAAGTGAAATTTCAGTTGAGGATGGGATGTTGGAGAACACTTCCCAAGTTGGATTACTGTATTAAATAAAAACATCACAGGGCTATTCATTCTTTAACTTTAAACAAAATATATAGGAAAATCACACTATACCAGTGACTCATCTGCCTAATGCTAGGAATCCACATTTCCCCTGGTCCTTCCCTACTCACATATTTTTCTACTGAACAGAACACTTTTTCTAGGCATACTATTTGCCACACATCAGATTTCACATACCTGAGAATTAACCAATATTCTAACCAATCGATGAAGAATGCATGTATACCAGTTTGAGACATTGTCATATATACAAACTCTGCACATGCAACTTTAGGGCCACTGAGGGCTAGGAATCTACAGCACTCAGTGGCCACTTCCAAACAATCACTGTGACTACTGATTGCACATTGAAGTGAAAGATATATTAGGTATAATTAGCATGATTTAGTGGAAAATACTTTTTATGTCTCTTCTGGCAAAAAAATAGACTGTGGAGCAAGAGCAGTTTACAGTCCCAGCCCATTGGGACTGTATATAAGATGCCAAGAATGTAGCCAAGTTCTAGGATAATGCAACTTTAGGGCACATACACAGGAGTAACATCATTAGCTGTCCCGTTGCCAAAGAGAAAAAGCATGCTACCAATAAGAAGTGCAGAAGAAAATATCAGAAGCCATGACAGAGTGAAGCTCAGATCTTGCATTGCTGGAGGAGGGCAGAGGTAAGATACAAGTATGTTGTTTGCAAATATGCAGCTTTGCATGTCACAGTCCAAAGCATATTTGGCCAAAATAGAAAATGAAGCAAGGACACCCTCCAGCATCAAGAACAGGCACAACTCTGGTATTGCCATGCAGCATGCATACATCATGATCCGTACACAGAACAACAAGCAACAAAAAGTTATTTGGTGATTGTTTGGGTGGTTTTGTATATGATGTTCTCTTTCTTTCTCCACTACAAATGCCCAGGCTATCTATTAATTTACCTTTCACATGCTTCAGTATTTAAAATAAACACAGCTTTACTTTATTTGCTAAGCTATGTGACTATGCACTGTGCAATAAACAAATTAAGTTGATATCGCTGAAATGCTCCAATCTGTTATCCCAGCTGATAGGTTTGCAGGTGCTGGTAGGGTTGAATACTGGCTCCTCAGGCACATCAAGAACTACAACAAAATGGTGCCCATCTGCACACCGACTCAGCATGTAATTAATTCCTCTTAATAAAAAATGGTTTCAGCTTGGTTTCCTACTCATGGGAGAACAGTTTCACCCAATATGGGCTTAATTGTAGAGGCAAATGTAGCTGGAATAGCTCAAGTTATAAAGCATCAAATGCTATAAAGAACTAGCGCAAGGAAAGGTCCAGTATCTCTTATAGATTGTTTGTGTTGCAGTTCCACCTATCTAGGGGAGACTGAAAATGCAAAGTAAAAGAAAAATGATCTGCAAATTAATGAGGACCAATCAACTGCTGTACATGAGCACACCTTAAGCCATGTCTACATTATTTACTTATGGATTGTCAGATGTAAGTATATGTAAGGTATAAATATAAACATTTGATTCAATATGTTAGGCATAATCCCAACTGCATTAGAAGCTGAACTGATCAAAAAAGATAAAACAAATATAATACTAAAACCAAAGAAGCAATACACCAGCTACATTCAAGTTGTGGTTATTGTCCATGTCTATTTTTCTCTCATCAGATCAGCATAACTATTCCACGTAGTGATATTTACATATGATATATAATTCCTGACTATTTGAATTTCTCTTATTTTTATTTTTTACATTCACATTTTCACGTAACCTTTTCTTCATTGGTTTTATCCTATTAATAACAAATATTATTTGATATGGCATAGGATCTAGTTATGTATGTACAGTAGCTGGTGTAATGCTTTTGTGGATTTTGTCTTATGGTCGTTTTGTCTTTATTTGGATAGGTTCAGTTTCTAAAACAGTTAGGACTGTGCCCACCATATTGAATTGAATGTTCATATTTATACTTTATGTATACTTACACCTGATGATCCATAAGTAAATCATCTGGTCATGGTTTGTCTCAAGCAGCATTTTCAATCTCCCCTATATAGGTGGCGCAGTAACACAAATGATCTATGATGTATTAGCGATAACGGACCCTTCTAGATGGACACTTGATAACAATTTATGGTTTATGATGCTTTATAACTGTTCATCTGCTGGCAAATGTTTATTTTCATGCAGTCTGTGTATATGTGGAGTGGATCTTTATAGATATTACCTTACTATTCACTACTTGCTATTTGGCTCCTCATTTTGGTCTTGTTCCAGTACTTTTTCTCTTTGCCCTTTATCACTTATTCTTGATGCTTATGCATTTATACCTGTTTCATTATTTTCTATTATTATTTCCGATTTTTGTTTTTTTGTCATTGTTTTATAGGAAAAAGAGGGCTCACATTTTAAGGAGAACTAATATATGGATTTAATATAATCCCTCCACTGGCTTCCCATTGCCCAATGAATAAAATTCAAAACATTAACAATAACGTATAAAGCCATTTATAACTCAGCTCCAAATTACATCACCGATCTTGTCTCTAAATATCACCCAAACCGTACTCTCCGCTCCTCGCAAGACCTCCTGCTCTCTACCTCCCTTGTCTCCTCCTCACATGCTTATCTCCAGGACATCTCCAGAGCTTCCCTCATCCTCGGGAACTCTCTCCAGCAATTTATCAGACTATCGCCTACTCTGCTCACTTTTAGGCGATCTCTGAAACTACCTTTTGTACCACTAGCCCCTCCCTCCTAGATTGTAAGCTCTAAGAGCAGGGCCCTCCTACCCCTCTTGTATTGAACTGTATTGTTGCTGTATTGTCTCCCTTTATATTGTAAAGCGTTGAGCAAACTGTTGGCGCGATATAAATCCTGTATCATAATAATAATAATAATAATAATAATAATAATAAAAACGAATCTAGCCATCTCTTGAAATTTGAATTGTTTCAAATAACTGCTGAGTCTAAATATACATAATGAATCCAAATATACAAAATTAATTTTATATTATATTGTAAAGCGCTGAGCAAACTGTTGGCGCTATACAAATCCTGTATTATAATAATAATATAACTGGTATTTCATGTTACATACCTCTCTATCCTTTGGATTTAATTTCACATATGTGGTATTTCTTTTCTTCTGGGTTCCTTGTGGCACATGTTGAATAAACCATTGACACATGTATATTACTTATTTTTCATCACATTATAGTTTTCCGTCATGTTGGTGTCAGTATGGTTTCCTATAATTTCTTCACTTTTCATCCATATGCCACTTGCTGTGGTCCCTTGGTTACTCTGTGAGGGGTGTGGCATTGGTCCCCTTCCACAACTCCCGGGGCAGACATCCATTGGCTGGTTATAATTTGGAAGACTCTGAATAATCATTTTTATTACCCACAAGCTGATCTGTAAGTGATGTTTTTTGGATTTAATCCCTTGGCATCTGCACCTCCCAGCCCTTTAGGGGTTTCAGATGCCGGGAGGCAGGGCGGGGTTTATGATTATATGATATCGGTTATTGGCTGTTACAGCACTCACAAGATCAGAAAGTTCCCGATTGCAAGTAGCAATCGGGGGCTTTCCAATAGCCACAGGTAACTGTGCCGGGGGTGTGTATGATGCATGTTTCTGACACAGCTGTATTTACATTTTGGTACACATATATGTGGTCTCTCGGCGTCAAGGCCCACCCGCCGAGAGGCCGCATATATGCTCTTAGCACCAAGGAGTTAATCACAATATTTTATAGCTGAATTTTTCCTTTTATTTTAGGGGTGTGCTACTCTATCTCAATAGTTTTAAATTTGATTTTGATCTGCAGATACCATATCAATAGCATCTACTCCTGAGGAAGTGAACTAGATTAATGAAATGCGTCGACAATTGGGATGCACTTGATTTTGGCATTTAATTGTGACTTTGTGGAATTTAAGTACTTATATTTGTGTGTTAATTATGGAGCTCTAATGATTATAGATTAGCTAGTTATTTTATTAAGTCATGGATTATGCATAATTATTCTATTATAATAAAACCACTTTTTTAATTATTTTGTTGCCTGTGCTGCACTCATTTAAAGTCCTGTAGGTAATTGGATTATTATTGTATATGATTTATTTGGGATGGAGGTACATCACTGCATGTACTGGATCACTTTATCTAATTATTGAGCTGTGTAAGCAACAAAAAGAGAACCTACAAAATGCAAGAAAAAAGAAAAAAAAAAGAACTCGCTGGTTAGAAGAGATAAATTTATAATACTCATATGCAATATTTCATATTGCCTGACTAAAAAAAAAACTATATAATATATAATTACATTTTTTAGTTCTGACTAATAATAAAAAACAGTTTCAATAAATACAATTTAGAACCAGACCTGGTCATTCCATACAATGCTGGTCAATTGAATAATCTTTTCTTTCTCATTTACCCAGATACTTTATATTATCATTTTAGTGGAAAGCTCAAATATTATATTGCATCTATTTACGGACAGAGAATTGGACAGAATAATGATCTACTGTATTTATGCTGATTTATAATAGGAACTCATAACATTTCCAACAAGAGGATTCAAGTCAAAACAGGTTTCATAAAATCAAGCCACACACCAAGGAAAATAATTACTAGAGATACAGAAATATGACCAAATTCCAAGTGGTAGTTTTCCCTATAAATTATTCAATTTTGAGAGAGGACTGAAAGGATCTGGAAAGAAATGGGTTCAGTGAACAGAATACAAACAAAAGCATTCTAAAGAATGAAATGCTATTTATGACTTCATAGTTGCCTACAGTAAAAAGACTTTGTAGATATATAGTCATACGGAAGGCCTGAGAAATATTATTTTTCACAAGGGGTCTTTTTCAGACATTTTTCAATGGGCAAAATAGCAAAACATTCATATTATGCTAAGTGCAGACATTCAACTTCTTTTTTAGATGGTCACAGATCAACTGAAGAAATATTTTAAGCAGATTTTCTTTTTCATTTTAATCAAGAAAGAAACTTCATTTTAAAAAGGCAAACAGTTCCAGAGCAGTGTTACAGCAAAATGTATACATCAAAGGGATATGACATTAACCAGACTGTAAAATATGGTGGATATATCCATTCAGGGCCAATAGGCACAGACATCAAGTATGCACATTGTTCGATGAAGGACAAAACCAGAAAATATATATCTAGCCAAGTCTACCACTTCCACCACCGATAATCATTCTGTAAAATACCAGGTATAACAGGCATAAACTGGGTGTATCAAGCCGTGGTGCTCATATTTTCTCAAATTTGTAAGGGCAGCCCTATGCCAATAGATATAACACTCCTTTGTAAGTGTATTCCCAACCTGGCGTATCCACTCAGGAACTATAGGGGGTACATTCAATTTCCAATGGTCTAAAATAGGTTTACACGTTTGGAACAATGCTATAGAAATAGCCTCTTTAGTAAATTCCTGTACCACTCTAAGAAACCTAATAAACATGGCTTTGGATCTACCTGAATATTAGATTGAAAAACCTTGTTCAAGGTATCAACCACCTCTGTCCAGTAATAAGGAAGTTTGAGGCAGCTCCAAAGTAATTATATTAGATCCCCATGATCTCTACGGCATCTGCCACACAGTGGGTCATGGACCACATGTATGTTAGATAGCTTGGAGTGAGTGTGATAAAATTGTAAAAGAATACACAGTTGGGAGAGCCACTAGGAAACATTAAGGGAACATTGCTGGACAGTCTGTAATGAAACTTCCCATTGATCATCTCTCTCCCATCGTTTTACCACATTAGATGGGTAATCCTTGAGAAAAGCTACCAATAACATGGCATAACAGCAGGATATTAAACCTTTAGATGTGTCTGTGCTTTGCCTGAAATTAAAAATTGGGGTGGGAGACATGGACCATTTGCATGCCTTTCCTTGGGCTTGTACCTCATGCTGGAGCTGCAGGTATAGAAAATACATATGTTGTGGAAGAGAAGATTTTAGGAGTAACTTTAGGAGTAATGAAAAAAGTAGTAATGTACCATCAGCAAATATCTGATATAAATGTGTAACTCTGTAGTTTATCCACTTAGTACCATACTGCAGTTTGACTAGTTCT
The DNA here is from genome assembly GCF_062004578.1 of Staurois parvus. Taxonomy (NCBI): domain Eukaryota; kingdom Metazoa; phylum Chordata; class Amphibia; order Anura; family Ranidae; genus Staurois; species Staurois parvus. Next base: position 3,318,978 of record NW_028317841.1, on the reverse strand, counting down.
AGATTGTGTGTTAGTATACACTAGAGATGAGCGAATCGAACTAGGCGAAGTGGAATTCGTTTCGAATATTAGGAAAATTTTCCTAAAATGGCGGCGACATGTGCGGCGACGGAGCGGGGATGTCTGGGAAGGCGCGCAGACAAGGCGCGCTGACCCATAATGCATTCATTCATGACATGTGATCGCATTAGCCAATCAGCAGCCAGCCAGCCAGCACTGTGTAATGGTCGAGCTATAAATGGCGGCCATTTTAGAATTCTCCATTTGCCTCCAGTCATTCAAGAGAGGCAGACCTGGCTGTATTGAGGGAGAGAGTTAGGGACACTGAAACGTTATTTAGGGACACAGAAACGTTAGTTAGGGACACAGAAACGTTACTTAGGGCCACAGAAACGTTACTTAGGGCCACAGAATCGTTACTTAGGGCCACAGAAACGTTACTTAGGGACACAGAAACGCTACTTAGGGCCACAGAAACGTTACTTAGGGCCACAGAAACGTTACTTAGGGCCACAGAAACGTTACTTGGGGCCACAGAAACGTTACTTAGGGCCACAGAATCGTTACTTAGGGCCACAGAAACGTTACTTAGGGCCACAGAAACGTTACTTGGGGCCACAGAAACGTTACTTAGGGCCACAGAATCGTTACTTAGGGCCACAGAATCGTTACTTAGGGCCACAGAAACGTTACTTAGGGCCACAGAAGCGTTACTTGGGGCCACAGAAACGTTACTTAGGGCCACAGAATCGTTACTTAGGGCCACAGAATCGTTACTTAGGGCCACAGAAACGTTACTTAGGGCCACAGAATCGTTACTTAGGGCCACAGAATCGTTACTTAGGGCCACAGAAACGTTACTTAGGGCCACAGAATTGTTACTTAGGGACAGACACAGAATTGTTACTGAGGGACACAGAATTGTTACTGAGGGACACAGAACCGTTACTTAGGGCCACAGAAACGTTACTTAGGGACACAGAATTGTTACTCAGGGACAGACACAGAATTGTTACTGAGGGACACAGAATTGTTACTGAGGGACACAGAACCGTTACTTAGGGCCACAGAAAGGTTACTTAGGGACACAGAATTGTTACTCAGGGACAGACACAGAATTGTTACTGAGGGACACAGAATTGTTACTGAGGGACACAGAATTGTTACTCAGGGACAGACACAGAATTGTTACTCAGGGACAGACACAGAATTGTTACTCAGGGACAGACACAGAATTGTTACTCAGGGACAGACACAGAATTGTTACTGAGGGACACAGAACCGTTACTTAGGGCCACAGAAACGTTACTTAGGGACACAGAATTGTTACTCAGGGACAGACACAGAATTGTTACTGAGGGACACAGAATTGTTACTGAGGGACACAGAATTGTTACTCAGGGACAGACACAGAATTGTTACTCAGGGACAGACACAGAATTGTTACTCAGGGACAGACACAGAATTGTTACTCAGGGACAGACACAGAATTGTTACTGAGGGACACAGAACCGTTACATAGGGCCACAAAAACGTTACTTAGGGACACAGAATTGTTACTCAGGGACAGACACAGAATTGTTACTGAGGGACACAGAATTGTTACTGAGGGACACAGAATTGTTACTCAGGGACAGACATAGAATTGTTACTCAGGGACAGACACAGAATTGTTACTCAGGGACAGACACAGAATTGTTACTGAGGGACACAGAATTGTTACTGAGGGACACAGAATTGTTACTCAGGGACACAGAATTGTTACTCAGGGACAGACACAGAATTGTTACTCAGGGACACATAATTGTTACTCAGGGACACAGAATCGTTTAATTAAAGAGTATGTCAGACAACATGCAGAGGAGTGGCAGAGGAGGCAATGTTTTAGGAGCGAGCAGACGTGGCAGCAGAGGAAGGGGTTGAGGCAGCACTAGTCGCAGCCAGAGGCCAGTGCTCCCGGTGTCATCCAGCGGTCGTGTCTCCACCGACAACCCTGCCGTCATCGATTGGTTGGCTCGGTCGTCTTCCTCTTCCCAGGTCACCTCTGACACCTACAGCCAACGGTCGGTGGGTACGTCAGACACAACCGTTAGTTGGCATGGCCCGGGAGCAAGCCCACTGAAATCACGTGTCCTCTACCTGCCCCTGTCCTTTGGTGTTCCCTCACCAAGCGAAGTATCGCATGCTGTGGGCTCAGCCCCACTGTACAGTGAGGAAGAGCTAACAGAGGGAGGTCAGGAATGGGGGGAGACATCCGCCTCTTCAGCAGCCAGGCGAAGAAGTAGTGGCGAGGAGAGTGGCTCGGTAGCCGGTCTAGAGACAGGTCTGTCTCCTGACCCACACGCAGCCGAGGGGGCTAGTAGTGAGGCGGAGACCCTAATTGATAATGATGAGGCTGATCGCACTTGGCAGCCTCGTCGTCATCAGGCTATTGCTTCCGCATCATCAGGAGAAGAGGGTGGCAGCTTGGCAGCGAGCAAAACAGTCGGTGGGTTGCCCAGGAGACAGCAGCAGGGTCGCAGCAGTGTCAGTGGAGGCAAACGGCCACGGAGTAGAGCACCAGCTCCACTGCAGCCTACCACCACGGCCAGTAGTGGTGCCGGTGTGCACGGAGGAAGTAGCAGTCAGCCAGTGAGGAGTATCGGGGGCAAAGTTTCCTACTCGGCGGTGTGGCAATTTTTCGTCAAGCCGCCTGAGGAAGTAAACGTAGCCGTATGTCGACTATGTGGCCAGAAAGTCAAGCGTGGCCAGGGGGCCCATGTTGGGACTACAGCGTTGCGTCAGCATATGCAGCGTCGCCATTTGGTGGCCTGGGAAAACCGTGATAAAGATACAGCGGTTCTGCCTGCCCCAGCCCCCGCTCCATCACCCGCTCCGTTACTTGCTCCGTCACCCGACGTCAATCGCCCTCTATCAGCCAGTCAAGGCTCCAACACCTCTGCTGAGGGGAGTTGTCGCTCGTTGGCATCTTCCGCTCGTTCAGATGCTCCTTCTCCTGCTACTCCTCTTCACGGATTCCGTCAGCAGTCTTTCTTGGAATCCGTTTCCAAGAGACAACAGTTTGCGAGCACGCACTCGACAGTGCAAAAGCTGAACGTCCTCCTGTCCAAGTTGCTGGTGCTGCAGTCCCTCCCTTTCCAAGTGGTGGACTCAGCACCTTTCCGAGAAATGATGGCTTGTGCCGCACCGCGGTGGAGAGTGCCAAGCCGTCATTTCTTCACCAAAAAGGCAGTGCCAGCCCTGCATTCACATGTAGAAGAGATTGTGGGCCAGTCTTTGAGCATGTCGGTCTCTGCCAAAGTGCACGGCAGCGCCGACGTGTGGAGCTGTAACTACGGTCAGGGACAGTACATGTCATTTACGGCCCACTGGGTGAACGTGGTGCCGGTACAGCCGCACCAGCAACTTGGACAGTTCACGCTGCTTTTGCCTCCACTTTTGCACGTACTTGGTCCACAAAAGATGTCCGCCTCTACCACCTCTTCTTCCTTCGTGTCCTCAGCCGCCACCCCCGTGCCAAGTCCCATTACCCGACCGGCATATCACATGTGCAGGGCGCAACGGTGTCACGCTGTGCTGCACCTGGTATGCCTTGGCGAACGTAGTCACACAGGGGAGGAACTTCTCAGTGTAATGAACAGAGAAATCGACAGATGGCTGTCTCCGCGCAAACTGAAAATCGGAACCATGTTGACCGACAACGGAAAGAACATGGTGTCTGCTCTGCGTCAAGGAAGGTTGTGCCATGCGCCATGCATGGCTCACGTGTTCAATCTGGTTGTCAAGCGGTTCCTAAAATCCACCATCCCACTGCAAGACATCCTTAAAATGTCACGTAAACTTTGCATGCATTTCAGCCATTCCTACACCGCAAAGCACACCCTCCTTGAGCTGCAGCGGCAGAACGGAATTCCACAGCATCGCCTGACGTTGCAACAAGGTGGAATTCAACCCTACACATGTTAGACCGCCTTTACGAACAGCGAAAGGCCATCACCGATTTCCTGATGTTACAAGCGGATAAAGGTACTCCCCTGTGTAACTTAGATGTCAGCCATTGGCAGCTCATGCGGGACACCTGCCGCTTGCTCAGGCCCTTTGAGGAGGCCATGCTATTCGTGAGTCGGCAGGACTATGGGATGAACGACGTCATTCCTCTGTTGCACGTCCTGGAACAAATGCTGTTAACAATGGCTGGTCAGGGTGCGGTAGACGTGGCGCACAGATCTCAACGCCACATGACCCCTGTGGGGGCAGGACAGGAAGAAGAGGAGGAGGTAGAGGAGGACATTGGTGCTCAGGAATTATTGAGTGAAATGGGTGGTTTTTCCACTCAGCGGACAGGAGTGGAGGAGCAGGAGCATCTGGTAGAGGAGGAGGAGGAGGAGACAGAGGACCCAGACGCACCGTGGCAGTATGCTGTGGAGATGGAGGCAGGGAGTCCCTCGCATTCCTTGGCACAAATGGCCCATAACATGCTCGCTTGCTTGCGTAGCGACAGCTGAATAATAACCATCAGACAGAGGGATGACTTTTGGCTGTCCACCTTGTTGGACCCTCACTACCGTTCAAAAATGGTGGCCTTTTTCACACCTGCTGAGAGGGAGGCCAAAATAAAGTACTATAAAAACCACCTATATAGTCAGCTGGTCTCTGCCTTTGTGCGCCAACGTCCATCCTCAGACACTGTGGGCCCTGTGCGCTCGCGTTCCGCTGCCATGGCAGCAGGGGAGGGGTGGGGTGGTAGGAGCAGTGGCAGCTCCACCAGCAGCGGCTGCCTCAGTCTGCAGTCGATGATGAGTAGCTTTATTCACCAGCGCAGTGAGGAAACTACTAACCAGCCGCAGCAGCAGCAGCATCAGGTGGACCTGGAGCAGGACCTCAAACAACAGGCTTGGGCCTACTTGGACAGCACCCTGCCAACCGAGGTAGACAATCCCCTTGACTACTGGGCAACGAAACTTGACCTTTGGCCCCAACTAGCTGAATTTGCCCTTGAAAGGCTGTCATGCCCGGCCAGTAGCGTGGCATCGGAGCGCGTGTTTAGTGCGGCAGGAGGTATTGTAACTCCGCGGAGGACACGACTGTCCACCCAAAGTGTGGAGAGACTCACGTTTGTGAAAATGAATCAGGCGTGGATTAGTCTGGATTTCAAACCACCAGTTCCTGACACAACTAAATCCGCCATGAATCATGCCCCAAACATGTGCCACTTTCAGGTCTCCTCACACTGCTGGTGGGTTCCATTTTGTCATAGAGTGCTGGCAGATTACGGGCCTCCCACTGCTGCTGCCAGGCCCGTAATCTGCCATGGGCCCCTGTACCGCCTCCTCATGCTGCTGCCAGGTCCAGAGTGTGTCATGGGTCCCTGTACGGCCTCCCATTGCTGCTGTCTCCATCGCCACACTCTTCCATGTGCCACTTTCAGGTCTCCTCACACTGCTGGTGTGTTCCATTTTGTCATAGGGTGCTGGCAGATTACGGGCCTCCCATTGCTGCTGCCAGGCCCGTAATCTGCCATGGGCCCCTGTACCGCCTCCTAATGCTGCTGCCAGGTCCAGAGTGTGTCATGGGTCCCTGTACGGCCTCCCATTGCTGCTGTCTCCAACGCCACACTCTGCCATGTGCCACTTTCAGGTCTCCTCACACTGCTGGTGTGTTCCATTTTGTCATAGGGTGCTGGCAGATTACGGGCCTCCCATTGCTGCTGCCAGGCCCCTAATCTGCCATGGGCCCCTGTACCGCCTCCTAATGCTGCTGCCAGGTCCAGAGTGTGTCATGGGTCCCTGTACGGCCTCCCATTGCTGCTGTCTCCATCGCCACACTCTGCCATGTGCCACTTTCAGGTCTCCTCACACTGCTGGTGGGTTCCATTTTTGTCATAGGGTGCTGTATGGCCTCCCATTGCTGCTGCCTCCACCGCCACACTGTGGCTCCACACTCTGGTTTTGGCCCCGTGACTGCCCAAATGAGTGAAGTGTGCGGTGATTCTAAGATCGACGGCACTCATCTGCATGTCATACTGACTGACAGTGTTATTTCTCTTCCCCAGCAGACTCCAAGGGCATTTAAATTAAAGGTACAGTGTTCTGCACTAATATAAAGGCTCTCTGAAGCCTAGAAACACCCTTTTATAAGTTAAAATCGCAGCGAATATATTCGCATCGAATCGTATTTATTCCTCGAATTCGCCGAATCAGCCGAATCGAATTTTTGAATACTTCGCTCATCTCTAGTATACACAATGAATATTGGAATGATCGTCCGTTTTTTTTTGTTTTTTATTTTTGCATGCTAGTCTCATATCTAAAATGAATAGGTTACTAAAGTTCCGAAAATTTTTGTAATACAGAATACAACTTCCGAAATGATAGAATGCACTGCATTGTAAGTGTTTGCTTTCATTTTTCAGCATGCATGGTCTTGGTCACTCATTTTTTTTTTTTTTACAAATTCTATACAAATTACATGAAAATCATTTGTTTTGTTATCTTACAAGTAATAATTTTGTGCCTGTCCTTTTGGATATTTTCACATGAATAGGGATGGGTGTGATGTTCAAGCTGAACATATGTTCAACTTGAAAATCGGCCGTTCGTGTGTTTTCCCGCTGTACCCCACAATGAACTTCACTCTGCAGTCAGGTGCATTGGTTTGGCCAATCACAGCACAATTGGGCAGAGCTAGCAGTGACATCACCACTAGCTCTGCCTAATTGTTTACCTTTGACCGGCAAATGTCAGATTGGGGCGAGTGCTCGGAGGGTGCGGATCGATCAGCGGGCGTTAGGTTTTGTCTTAATTCAGCATGTTGGCGTCATCGTGCCAACACGGGACGCCATGATTGACAGTGGATTACAATGATGGAACCTTTTTTTGGCTTTTTAAAAATATAAAGGACTTCTCAAAAACTGTTGTTTTGTTTTTTGTTCAATAAAGAAATTTTTCAAAAGGCTGGTGTCTTTATTTTTTACTCAATTTAACCCTTTCGTGAATAGGTATGGGTACAAGTACCCCTTACTCATTCAGAAGGGGGGGGCAGCATCAGGTTCCCCTCTTTTTTAAAGGGGTACCCTGATTCTAATGAGCTTCCCTGCCCACAGAGTCCCACAACCACGGGGCCAGATTTGTAGGGAAGAGGCCCTTGTCCCCATTGGCAAGGGAACACCATCCCAATGCTGAGGACACGTGGCCTGGTAAACCGCAGGGAGGGGGGCACGTGTTCATCTCCATTTTTCCTGCCTTTTTAGGCCTGTGCTCTGATCAAGGGTCTGGTAGGAATTTAGGGGGATCCCCATGTTTTGGGAGTGAGGTTCTACTTAAAAGTCCTAGCAGGCCTAAATGGCCTGATATTATGGCTTTTAGGGGGAACCCCACGCACTGTTTCCTCCCATTTGTGGGAGGTGGGGTTCCCATTAAACATCCTACTAGGCTTAAAGTGCCTGGTATGGCTTTTAGGGGGGACCCCATGCATTTTTTAAAAAACATTTTTTCTGTGGGGTCCCTTCCAACCTTACTACCAGACCTAAAGGGTCTGGTATGGATTGGGGGGGAATCCCACACTGTTTATTTGTTTTTTAAAAAATAAGGTCAGTCCTGCTGCAGCAGGTTCTATACGTTGTACAAAAGTGCAACTTTGCAGGTAGTTTGGGGGGATCCCCCAGGCATGATATTTAAAGGAAGTTTTATTTCTTTTTTTTTTCACTTTAAGTAATGAAAAATGACCGCCTCTTTAAAAATATTTTTTCACTGATTCATGTCCCTCAAGGCAGTACCGAATCCCCATACCCCTTTTATGACCAATAACTTCCACTGCAGGAGCAAATTATATCATGCTTTGCTGGGGTTTTTTTGCGTTCCTCTGGATCAACTGTGGGTGTAGGATTATAACTTTTTTTTTTTTTATGGTTGAACTGGATGGACTTTTGTCTTTTTTCAGCCAGACTAACTATGTAACTTGCATGTAAGTCTTCAAAATTAAAATTTTTTGAATTTACAAGTTCGATTCCCATAGACTTGCATTGAGTCTGAAATTCATGGTTGAACACTGGGGTGTTCGGCCCATCACAACTATCATGATCTCAAAAGCTGTGTACTAACAATCTGATTATGGAACAATCGCTCTGAAAGCATTTGTTCATATGACTTTCTCACTGTGTGTACTGGGAATTACTGTGCCATACAGGGCTCTAAAAAGTGAAGCCTGATACCTGCTGAAGCTGCTTAGCTTTATTCCATATCTTTTGTAAAAGCACATGTGTCGGAAACAACTTATTGGATTTGCTAAACTACAAGAACTCTAACCTTGAGAAAATATCTTGGACTTTTGAATTCATATAATAAAACAATGGTAGTAGAATGTCTTTATTGTTGTCAATGCTTTAATGCCCCAGTGACAACCGCTCTGCCATTTTCTTGTGTGGGTGTTACAGGGGCAGAAAGTCAAGGAAAATCTCCTTAAAAGGTCATACACCTAGCAGATTTTTTTTACCTATTCCCTATTCTAGCCAAAATAAAAATATACCTGGAGTTAGGTTTTAAAGGTAGAATAATAAGCTGTGAAAGATCACATTATGTGCTCCTGGATATGTGGATAGCATGGTGGACGTTTTAACCAGCTCCCTGCAGCATAATACATATAAGTGAGCTTTCTTTGGCAGTGCTGCAAATATGTAGTATGTGTTTGCATTTGAATCATGCTCCATCTCAGTACCTCCTGTATCAAGACTGAGTTTCCACTAACCACTCCAGGTTTTAGAATAACAGTCAGGACCTGGATCCAGCTCTGCTGTACTTATGAAGCTACAGAGCCTCTCTCTACCCACCCTCAATGCCCAGGAGGTGGAGGACCTGGAGGCTCCCATCTCCACCGTTGAAATTGAGAATGCCATAGGCTCTTTCCCTAACACTAAGTCTCTTGGCCCGATGGTACATTGGTGGAGTGGTAAAAAAGCCTATGCCAAGCTGGCTCCTAAGCTTCAACATTGATTCTCCTGTCTGGAAGGTGATGAGTGACCCTATTCCATGTACCACGCACATGTTGTTCTCATCACAAAGCCTGGGAAAGATCCCACCTTGTTTGCTTCATGTAGGCCAATTTCCCTTTTGAATTATGGCTTTGAGATCTAACAAAGGTTCTTGACACCAGGTTACTCGGGGTTCTGCCCTTATTGATAGATATTGATTAGACTGCTTCATACCAGGCAAATCTACATGTATCAATCTTTGCCGGGTACTCACTCTCCAACTCCCCTCTAATGACTCCAGGAGCTGGATATTGGTGGCCCTAGATATAAAAAAGGCCTTTGGCTCTGTTAGCTGAAAGTATATGTTGACAGTTTTACAGATCTTGGGTTTTAGTCCCCTATTCCGTAGATAGATCAACATCTTATATAAGTCCCCGGCAGCCCAGATAAAGGCGGGGGGTATGCTCTCTCAGGCTTTTCCAGTGCGGAGAAGTATGTGTCAGGGTTGCCCCTTGTCCCCATCTCTTTTTGATATAGCGATGGAGCCCCTAGCTACTGCCTTACGACAGTTTGATTCAGTCCAGGGCATATGCGTGGGAAACCATAAGAGAGAAACTGACATTGTATGCTGATGATTTGGCTTTATTCCTCAATAATCCAGGAACCTCTCACAAAGAAGCTTTAAACATACTCTCTCATTTTTCTGATCTATCTGGCTTAAGAGTTAATTGGGGAAAGTCCCTCAAACTACCTTTTAACCAGGAGGCCAAAAAAGTGGCAAACGTGTCCCCCCCTTTACCTTGGACTACCTCCTTACATTATCTTGGTATTACTGTCTCCCCTGATGTGACTGAATATACTAAATTTAATCTACACCCTCTCCAGTCTTCTATGGAAAACTCAAATTAAAGGCTTTGAGCAATCTGCCCCTGACCCTCATAGGTGAAATAAATCTGCTTAAAATGAAAGTCTTCCCTGTATGGTTATATGCCTTGTGCCACTCCATAATTTTGATACCTACAAAGCCTTCTTTACAAAACTTGATTCCAGAATCTCGTCTTTCCTCTGGAAGTCTTGTGCCCCTAGATTTAGCAAGGTGATTCTTCTCAGGCCTTGGACTAAAGGGTACTTGCCATGTCTGGACTTTCAGGCTGCTTTATAGTGGCCCTACTTATACATGCCCATAATTGAATGGTTTCAGACTACTCTAACTCATCAGTAGCTTTAGAGGCGGCTTATCTGGGGTCATATGAATCACTGAAGAACCTACTGTATAGAGGCAATAGAGTCCCATTTTTACTTACCCAGTCTATGAGGACAGAGCATGGCAGTTGGTAATAGGCAAACAATCACATACCACTGGCACCTCGTCCCCTGATACTCATCTATGGCTTAATCCACAACTCCCCGAATTTTTGTCTACACCTGACCCTGGGGTGTAGGCCTCCAAAGGAATCAAGACACTGGGGCTGGTAGGTCAATTAACTTTGGGCCGAGCAACTAAGACCCTCCTTGGCCTCCTCCTATTTTATGCACGAAAGCCCATTGTGCTGAAATGGAACATGCCGGGGACACCCTCCTTAGACTCCTGGAAGGCTCTAGTTAATGCCTCCTTCCCCCTGTACAAAGCCACATATGAGTCCCGAGGCTGTCTGGTTAAATTTGACAAAGTATGGCATCTTTGCACCACTACCACTAATGCATCATCATAATTCTAATATTTATGTAATTGCTTTACTCCTGTACTTCTGAATATGTGGGCCATCGCCTACAGAAAAGCTTTTTCGGTCTCTTGTAGTAGTGTGGGAGCAGTTTCCTTGGTCTCCTTTATTCTCATTTGTCTGGGCACTGTGGCAGAAACAACTGTACAACAGTGTCAGTATTTTCTTAGAAGAACAGAGCAGAGGTTTTATACTACAGATTGTTTCGTAGCTGTTCTTAAAGTGTTCATTGTTAGTAACCTATGTTAGATGTGACTGCCGAGCAGAGGAATGCCCAGAGGCTCTGTTTTGTATGTTCTTCTCTTTTTTAAATTTGAATAAATAGATTAAAAAAAAAACAATTAGGAGCTGGGAGGACTGGTTTCCAATCATGTGGTCTATGTGGTAGCCAGTCAGCAATCACTGTGAATGCAGTACAATCTTGTATATTGTATATTTTTCTCCTTGCTAGAGGAGGAATCTAAAAAGGTCTCTGTAAAAATAAACACATAAAATTAAAATAGGTTAGATCAGGGCTTGATCTAGGTTAGTGTTAGGGCCAAGGTCAGTGTTAGTGTCTGTAACTTTTAGGTAGGACTTTAAAAAGTTTATTAACAGTAAGAAAAAAAACACATCAAAACACCAGAAAACAAAATACACAGCAAACATGAAGATACAAGTGAACCATAAGCAAAATTACACAATACCTAAAAAGCAACCTGAGTAACAGAAAACCTAATTAGCAAACTAAATATATGCATTATAAACAAAATGGGGAAAACAGAAAAACAGAGTAATAGCGGAGATGCAAGGAAGAGTGCAACCAAGACTGGGATTAGGAAGAAAGGGAGCAGATTTGAGGCAGCAGTATACAAGGTACAGGTACAAGACAGGAACAGGATCAGGCAGGGATCAGGTTCAGGATTAATAGCAAGCAGTATCTGGCTAGTCAGAGCAAAACACTGACTCACTAGGGAAATGCAAAGGAGGAGCTAAATACCCTCCCACTAGCCAGCACCAGGTGAGGACTGATTACTGATATCTGCTGGCTGCTGGGAGATAATCTTTGGTGGACACCAGAACTACAGCCTTCTTCTCTGGGAAACACAGCTCCAGCAGGTGATCCAGATCCTGACACCGAGTTTGGGTGTTAAGGTTTGTTTTTACCTCTATCATTAAGGGGTTAAATACAAGAAACAGACAGAGAATAAGTTACACATGAATCACACTCCCAGTTGACCCTTTGAGGTGCCCTGGATTCTACCTGCAAAGATAAAACTGAATTCTGATTTAGGGTAAATATGTGAAGTTTCTGATTTGGCATAGCTGTAGTTATCAGCACACTGATTGCTTTGTTTGTTACCTGGAATTTCTTTGTAAACACTATATAAATGAATTCATAAATATGGTTAGCAGTACACAACAAGCATGGATGAACTTGCAGCCACTGTAACCTTTAGTTAGTAAAGTTTGGGTAAAATATTGGTAATGTAGAAGTACTCCCGAAGCCATCATTTATAGTTTTCCAGGAGGCACACTATATGCTTCTGGCCATGTGGCTATTCTAAATAACATTTACGGTGGTATTTGAAACCTTGTAGTTAGCTGGTTGAACTATTTCTTCATTTCCAATTCATATCTTTTATAATATGTAAATATGATTTATAGCATGGGTAATGATCCTGTGAAGGTCTTTGAACTAGGCCTCTTTCCTCTCATTCAGAATGGTAATTGTAATCATTTCAGGAGGTCATTGTTGACATAAAGTAATAAAAATATGTTATTATTTCATGCAACTTGTAAAGATGTTATTCTTCTGGGCTAACTGAACGGCTCTGAATTATTATGCTTAAATAGCTATAGTACATACTTTGGTGTAATTTACATAATTATTCATATTCTTGAGGGAAGCACAATACAAGAGTGTAGGGCTGTGTCACAACCCTATGCAGCAAGGCTGAACAGCAAGCACAGTGCTATTATGAAAAAAAACTGAAGTATAATTACTGTTTCATCATGGATTATTAATTTGGCTGAAATAGTATTAATTTGCTGGACGTCCATAAAGCTATGTGGATAATACTGCTAACAGAAAATTATCACTTTTCTGTGTTTGTGACTAGGCTTGTTTTTATATTTGTCAGCAAATTACCTTTTCCTAGGTGGAAAGATATAGTCTGTTTGCATGCATAACTGAATAGGAATGTTAAGGTTAAACTAACTAAACTAACATTTAAAGTAGAACTAAAGGCAAAAGTTGTTGTTTTTTTTTCATTTTGGATAGAATAAGGGAATGTTATAGCCCTTGTCAGGTTTTTTGCCATCTGTCTCCCATTGGGGAGATTTTACTTCACTTCCTGTCCTATAGCCACATCAGGATAAGAAGTCCATCCAAAGTGAAGGAATCTCTGGTTGTCACCAGGGTTGTCCCCATTGGAAGATTTCCCTTCCATTCCTGTTCTGGTGGCAACCCAAAACTTTCATTTTTCTTTCACTCCAAAACTCAATGGTCACCAGGGTAAATCTCCCAAATGGGGACACAGACAGCAATACAAAACTGACAAGTGTTCTAATCCCTCTCTACTCTATCCAAAAATAAAACTAAAAAGTTTTGACTTTAGTTGTACTGCTGATGTTGACTCCTTAACATTGCAGAACACAATTTTCTCAACTCTAAACTGACTTGAAGTCACAGAAATAGACAGTCAGACAGAGCAGACATTAATTAACTAATTAATTATTAGGCAGTATTAAGCACTTGCCACCCTGCCACTGTAGAAATACGGCGGCAGGGCGGCACTGGCAGGCAAAACCATGTTTTAAAAGGTTTAAAATAGGGGGCGCGCGCACCTATCTGTCCTGCCGATCACCGCCGCAGATGTAAGTCGCCGGATCACAGCTGGTCTTAGTGACAGAGAGCACAGCTGCAGTAGCTGTGCTTTCTGTCACTTCCCTGACAGCTCGAGGACGAGCTGATCGAGACAGAAGAGTTTCTCTCTCTCAATCAGCGGTGTCCTGTGCAGCACACACCCCCGCCCCCTAGTAAAACACTCCCCTCACTCAGATAACCCTTCCCTGCAAAATAAAGTTAACCCCTTCCTCCCCAGTGCCATTAGTACAGTGTCAGTGTTTTTCATTTTGCACTGATCACTGTAGTGTTTTTGGGGATGGCAGTGACCCCAAGTCAGTACCCCCCAATGTCAGAATGTCCGCCGCAGTCCCGCCATAAGTCGCTGGTCACTGCCATAAGTCACTGATCGCTGCCATAATTCACTGATTGCCGCCATTATTAGTATAAAAACACCCCTAAGAATCCCAGTATCTTTACCTCCATTTGTAAACGCTATAACTTTCACGTAAACCAATTAATTTACACGTATTGTTGTTTTTTTTTTTTAGCAAAGTAATGTCGCAGAATGCATTTTGGCAGAAATTTAAGACTAAGTTTGATTTTTGCATTTTTTTTTACTGGACATGTTTTATAGCAAAAAGTCCAAAATATTGTTTTTTTTCCTCAAAATTGTCAGCCTTTTTTTTTATAGCGCAAAAAATAAAAACCGCACAGGCGATCAAATACCACCAAAAGAAAGCTCAATTTGTGGGGGAAAAAAGAGTGTAAATTTCATTTATGTACCGTATTGCATGACCGCGCAATTGTCCGTTAAACTAGCGCAGCGCTGTATAGCAGAAAAATGGCGTAAGTTGCAGTATTTATACCATAGTTTGTAGACGCTATAACTTCCACACAAAGCAATCAATATACACTTATTGGGATTTTTTTTACCAAAAACATGTAGCAGAATACATTTTGGCCTAAATTTATAACCAACTTTGAGTTTACTATATATTTTTTATAGCTGAAAGTAAAAAATATTGTTTTTCTTCAACATTTTTGGCCTTTTTTTGTTTATAGAGTGAAAAAGAAAAAGCGCACAGATGATCAAATACCACCGAAAGAAAGCTCTATTTGTGTGAAAAAAAGGACGTAAATTTTGTTTGGGTGTAGCATTGCATGACCACGCAATCATCAGTTGAATTGGTGCAGCGCCGAGTAGCAAAAAGAGGCCTGGTCATTAAGGGGGTAAATCCTCTGGAGCTCAAGTGGTTAATAACTTTTATTTTCACAGACTTATCTCCATTTTTATGCTACAAGAACAGTACTGGAAGCTTGATATTTGCTCATTTCATTACATTTTTGTAATTTTACTTTTTAGTTCTTACCAATTAGTTGTCAAACAAAAATTTACATTGGAAACACCCTTTCCATTCAGTGGCGTATTGGTGCGTAACTGGACTTTCGATAGTTATGTCGGAGTGATGCCTGCCACTGCAGGCATTATCCAGTACCAGTTTTTAAAGCAGGAGGGTGGCTCTCTTGTAATAGCAATCGAAGTGGCTTTCCAGTCCTCCCCCCGCCACCTTCTGCTGCTCTCTCAGGCTCTCCTATCCCACTAGGAGACTCAAGAGACCAGCTGATGGGACAGCCGAACAAAGCCAGGATTGGGTTTGATCGGCTCTCCATTACAGTAAACCAGAAGTGATGACCTGATATCACTTCCTGTTTACTTGGAAGTAAACAGAGACATTTTTAAAAAATAAAAGCATTCAGAACAATGATCATGGTGTTTATTAATGCGTTTAAAGTGCAGAGGAGGAATTTGGGGTCTTTTTATTTGCTCAAAATCCTTCAAAGCTCTTGCTCCATACCAAAATCAATACCAGACCCTTACTCAAGAATGCATCCTTGTTGGCTAGGAAAGGGGGGCTGCAGGTATGCACCCTCCCCTCTTGAGCCATGACAGGCCATCTGTCCTCAATATCAGGAGAGTACCATGCCAGGGTCCTCTCAGCAAGGCACCTTGTACCCATGTTGATGGGGACTAGGGCCTCTTCCCAACCTCCATGGCCAGGAATTTGTGAGTCTGCAGGCAGAGGGAAATGATTCAGAACCTTGGGCTCCCTTTAAAATATAGGGACCCAGGATATCTGGGTCTAAGTAAGAGGGACATACTCACTCATTCATAAAAATGTTAATAAACACACAACATTGGGACAAATGGCAAAGATGAAAAATAGTGTATAGATTTTGGGGGGTCCCCATGCTCTTTTTGTTTTTTTTTGTGTAGGAAGCCCCTTAAGCCTCATTCATGAAGGAATACCTATCCGTACAAGCAATGGATAATCGATATGTGCAGGCAGTCCCATTTGTGCATGGACACAGGCACTAGTGCCAATTTGACAGCCATGCAGGTGCATTTCCATGTCCCTGAATGCACACTTTCTGTGTTCAGGGACACACTTCTGCACCAGCACATCTGGTAAATTGGCTGTGTCCCTGCAGCTGATGCATCCCAATAAGACATGAATTGGACAGTCTGCACTTTGATGCACAGAACCCCTTTATATTCTGTATAGGCAAAGACAGTCCTTCTCATAGGTGTGTGGATAGGTGCACCCCTGTGAATAAGGCCTTAAAATCCATACCATACCCTTATATTGGATAGGGGTCTGGTATGGATCTTGGGGGGGGGGGGGGACCGCACATTTTTTTTTTCATTTTGCAAAGGGTCATTAAAACAAGCAATGACTTTGCAGCCACTGGCATGCTAGCAACAAATGATAGCATTTGATTGATAGAATGCAGGAGGCCTTCCCAAAAAGACTGGCCTTGGTTGCTATGATGCAGGCAGACTTCAGCATTCTAGCAGCCATTAGCTGCCATATTTATTGTTGGTGGTAATACTGTCACTAATATATGACTACTTCCTGCAGCAATGGCAGGTTCACTTTGGTGAGTAGACTGTCAGGCTATTTTGTTTGCCTCTTTGGCAACTTGCAAACAGCCATAAATTGTGAGGAACCCTGTGTCACCACAAACTCAGATCCCATCCATACTTTTTAACCAGGTGTAACATTTAGGTTTACCAGCTTATCAAATAGATTCAACCACAGTATTATTTTTAAACTAGTATCTTTTTTGTATTATACATTTTGTGAGATATTTATTAAAACTGGAGCACTCAAAATCTGGTGCAGCTGTGCATGGCAGCCAATCAGCTCCTAACTTCAGCTTGTTCAATTAAGCTTTGACAATAAAACCTGGAAGTTTATTGGCTTCTATGGAAAACTGCACCACATTTCACAATGCCCAGTTCTAGTAATTCTCCTCCCCCTTTGTGTTTTTAAAATATTATCATTTAAAGTGTATGTAAAGGCAAAACAATTTTTTTAAGTTTTTAGTTTTGAAAGGTGTTTTTTCACTGTCTTTGCCCTGTTGGGGAGAGTCACACCTCTATTTGTCTTGGTGGCCATTGTCACTGAGACAGATTGTAATGGGGAATCCCAGAACCAAAGCGGTAAAATAAATAATTTAATGGGGAAACTGTTTTAGATTCCTTTCACTTAGGGAGATTTTCTCTTTTTTCCTGCTGTGTCTCCACAACAGGAAGTGAAGGTACATCTTCCCAAAAAATAACTTTATGGGAGTTTCACACCTAATCTTCTCTATTCAACACAAAAAAACGTAATAAAAGCAAGTTGATCATTTTGTTAGATGTGAATTTCCAATCAGTACCATTTAGAATTTTGAAGAACCACAATTCTTTCAAGCTTTCCCTCAATTGGTTTGTGTAGCCTCAGTTTACTCTTGTGTACTATATACTATATGTGGTTTTGATAGTTGGTGTTGTTTTAGCATCTGATCCTTCTTGTTATCATCTTCTGAGTAACTCACAACTTATATCAACAGTGGTTATGTGTGTTATTTTAAAGCACCTAAAATGCAACATTTAAGAAATCCTTTTTCCTTTGAACTTACAGCAGTGACATGAAATAATGCACTATTATTATATTGGAACAATTACACATAGTACATGAATACATGGGAATTTTCTGACCAGCACATTTCAAATTAGAAAATCATCAGAGTGAGAGACTCCAATGAAAATGTAATTGTTTATGCCCTCTCTACTCCAGTCTCCCTTTGTTAGGGGATTAATAATTTAATTAAAATCTTAATTTAATATTCCACAAAAGGTCTAAGATCAATGTTGCTTTTATATGGGTTACTACAGGTTTATAAATTATTTATTTATATGGCAATGAATAGGGTACTGTATATGTTCAAATGATTTGTACAGATAATTGTATATGAAAAGAACAAAGGATTGAGTTACAGAGAATGAGCTGTGAACAGTAGCATTGTAAAAAAAAATTATTGGTAACCTCACAACCTTACAGTTTTTACAGTAGAAAATAAACAGGTTTTACAGTTTCAACATGGGGACTGTGTGCTGATGGAGGGAGATTTTAGTAGGGTCATGTTGAGTTTGACTTAAAGATTATGTTTGGATAAGCAATTTTAGTGTAGAATGGTAGGACCAGCCATTGAGAAGTGGTAAAAAAAAATGAGATAAATACATAAATAAAATAAAGTTACTGGGAAGGAGAAGAGAGAGGGATTGGGTGTGGATGCGAGACAGGGGTATACTCAGTTATCTGACTGTGGCTGTTTCATAATAACTTTGTATTCCTCTGTGGCTTTGCATTCTGACTAACAGAACCACATTTTTTGAAACGTTTTGGAGGTGTCTTTGAGGGAACTTGTAAGATATTTCATTAACATGGTGTCATTTAATCTATTGAACCATTGTTTAACTGTCAAGATGGGACTCTTCCATAGGGCAGGAATGCATGCGTTTGCTGCATTTATCACATAAATCAAGATCATCCCTTTGTAGCTGTTGAATGACATAGAGTTGTGCGATAGTAGGATTAGGCCAGGTGATTTGTGGATGGGGTGGTGCTTTCTATAAAAATCAGCCTCAGCCTGAGTAGAAAAGCATACTCTCTTTGAGGAAGAAGGGATAATTTTTTCCAGAGGCCCAAAATACCTCCTTCCAAGTCAAAGCCAGAGTTCTGCAATCAGTTGGAAACATGAGCTTCCGTTTTTCAGCTCAGTGCCATAAGTGACATCACTTTGCTCCACCCCACACATTACGCCACATTACGGAACCAACCCACGTGACGTCACTTCCAGTACAACACTGCAAATCCTAAATTGTTTGTTTTACAATGCTGGTGATGTATTTTACATTGTGAGTGCATTAGATTGCTGTTTTTACTTATTTTGAGTATTAAACATTATCACATGATTGGATGCTTTCTCTTCCTCCTATTTGAGTATTCTTGATTGTTGTGATAGAGTTTGGTGCTGTGGATTTAAATGAACCAGCTACCATCATGCTAAGAGGATTAAAAGGGAATCTGCTGACACCTGGAGTCCTGCCTGGGAGATACAGTATATGCTGATGGCTGATATTCATTTGTCATGCCTTTGAGACCTGTATATAAATTTATATAGGTCCATTATTTCAGGTGAGTGGCTACTTCTTCTAGTGGTAGTGCACTTTCAAGTTTGGTGGCTGATAATGGTTTTTCAACTCACTCACTCATTTAATATATTTAATTTTGGATGTGGGAACACTATAAGTGTGCAGCAACTCTACTTTATTTTCTTATTTATCATAGCGCATAAAGTTTTTTTCCTCACTTTTTTATGTCACACGATATTTGTGTAGTTATTTATCAAATATATATGTTTAAGAAAAGATATACTAAAATGAATTTTAGCACAAACACAATATTATACCCAATTTTTGGTAATATGTAAAAGACAGAGTTGAGTCAGGTAAATAAATACAAAAATATCAAGTCTTAAAATTGTGCATACCCATGGAATCTGAAAAAATATGATATCCATAATTCTCCATTAGCAACACTTAAAATCTTTAACAAGTTATCAATTCAGAGTTAATTGTGTATTATTGCCATATAATTATTGCTCTCACTGTAATGTTCTTGAAACAGTTAAAACTTTTATTTTTTTAGTTTATTGCTAACATAAGGAGGCTAAAAAGCCCCCTATGTAATAGCATGGGCAAGTCTCTCCTGTCCTCCAATGCAGCTATTAAAAACACAGATCGTGTTTGAATAGGTACATCCCTGGCTAGCAGAGAAATGACAGCTATGACCTTAGAAGTGTTGTAATGCACATCACTGGCAAAGTCATTAGTCACAGGAGGGATCGAGGAGTTTATGATCCCCATGTTCCTCCTGCTCTTACTGGGCAAGCTATTTCACGCAGGTGTGAGCCCCATAAAAGTAATCGGGATGCTCTAGAGCATGGATGTCAAACTGGCGGCCCTCCAGCTGTTGCCAAATTACAAGTACCATGAGGCATTGCAAGATTGACAGTTACAAGCATGACTCCAAAAGAAAGAGGTATGATGGGACTTGTAGTTTCGCAACAGCTGGAGGGCCACCAGTTTGACACCCCTGCTCTAGAGCATCATTTTTATTGGAAAGCCCTTTACTGGCTCTTAAATCTATTGCCATGCTTAAAGCTGCAGCAGTAGCTGTGGGCTTGATTTAACCACTTGTCTACCATGTCATTTATAAATGTACCTTGGTAGACAAGTGGTTAATAGTCTACCAATACTGGATATTTCACTTTTATAGAAATTAGGTGTATATGGAATCTTAATTTTTATGTTACTTTCACATTCCGGACCTAGCAGGACTGGAAATACGCCATATTTCTGTGCATTGTCATGTAGACAACATGCAATGTATTCTGCTCCACCACCTGCAGCTACAAATGTTTCTTAGATGTCATTCAGTCTTACATATAATAAAGAATGGCACAAGAAACCAGGTAACATTTATAGGAAAGCATAGTCACATTACAAATACTATTGCTACATACTTCACCATGCATTTACTTGCAATATTAACTGATCTTAACTATGATGAACCTTTAGATTCCTCATGAGACCCTGACTAAATTGAGTTCTTCTGTTCTTAGCTTTCAGTGGAGTTTGCAAACTCTCCATGGTGTGAAAACACAGCTGCAGTTGCTTTCTTGCTGAATTGGGATGAGTCCTGGTGACAG
Source organism: Staurois parvus (assembly GCF_062004578.1). NCBI lineage: Eukaryota > Metazoa > Chordata > Amphibia > Anura > Ranidae > Staurois > Staurois parvus. The sequence goes on along the minus strand of NW_028317841.1, from coordinate 3,298,361 downwards.
GCAATCTCTTTAATGGGGACACAGGCAGCAATAAAAACATTTTTAATAGAGGTGTTAAACTGCTAAAACAAGCAGACAGCAGCAAGTTAAAGTACATAATCCTCAATGCAAACTACAATGTTTCAAGCCACAAACAGGCTCCTTTTCAAGTATGGAGTACAAACACAGAAGCTTCAAACCAACTTTTAAATAGTCAAACCAAATCACCAACAACCAATCAATACTAAACAAATGTCTGCAACATCATGACAGAGCATAGCATATAGCACATACAAATGCAGAGCTGATAGGGAACTTCATTGGATATCATAAATTACCGCTTCTCAGGTTATATTCAGGTAAGTTTAGCTTTGCATTTAAATCTTTTTAGTGAGTGGACTATAAAGAACACTAACAGAAAGCAAAAATGTGCAGTGCTCACTCCTCAAGCCCAAAACACCGCCTTCTGAGTCAAAGCCAGAGATTCTTCACCCAAACAGGAGGTTCTGTCTGGTTGAAGAACCTTGCAGCTCTTGATTCACAGGTGTAGCTTTTGTTTTTTGATTTGTTTGCTCCCATTGAGAGCATGTTTTTATAATGTCTGCACAATAACTGTAATGGATACTATTTAGTATGCTTCTTTTCTTTTACCTGAACTTGAGGGAAAGGTTCCAGGGAACATCCTTATGTTCACTGGGGCTTAGACTAGAGGCTCTAAGAAAAATCAGTGGCTGAATGAGTTTTTGTGGTGTTCTGGTAAACTTTAGTTTGCTTATTACTTCCTATAGTTTAGAGGTCTTAAATTATGGTGAGCATATGTGCTTGGTTCACGAGTGGTGATGAAGGCTGTCAAGTTTTTTCTGCACATTTTGAAATATTGGAAGAACTGTGATTGTGTTGTGTTTGTACACCTTAGCACCAGTTGGAAGAGCTCTGATTCTAATTGGAACACTGTCACATTTATTATTGGATGGTTTTACAAAATATAATTTATGTGGGACTGCACATGGGATATGTTATAACCAATTTGTTTTTTTATTGATATGAGTGAATTAAGCACTGCACATTTTTGCTTTCTATTATTGTTTTATATGTGGGTGAAACACATTTTAATGCTAGTTGTTTTGTTGTTTTAGGGATAGGCTGTGCAGAGACATTTTTCCTTATTTTTGTACTAGCAAGAGCACTCACTGCAAAGACACTGGAGCCAGCCGCAATACAAAATATAAAAAATAGAAGATGAAATCAGACCAGGTGAAAAATGCATTGATGCCTTCACACCTCAAAAAATTTGAATATTGTGCAAAAGTTCATTTATTTCAGTCATGCAACTTAAAAGGTGAAACTAATATATGAGATAGACTCATTACATGCAAAGCAAGATAATTCAAGCTGTAATTTGTTATAATTGTGATGATTATGGCTTACAGCTCATGAAAACCCAAATCCACAATCTCAGAAAATGAGAATATTGTGAAAAGGTGCAATATTCTAGGCTCAAAGTGTCCCACTCTAATCAGCTAATTAAGCCATAACACCTGCGAAGGGTTCCTGAACCTTTAAATGGTCTCTCAGTCTGGTTCAGTAGGAATCACAATCATGGGAAAGACTGCTGACCTGACAGTTGTGCAGAAAACCATCATTGACACCCTCCATAAGGAGGGAAAGCCTCAAAAGGTAATTGCAAAAGAAGTTGGATGTTCCCAAAGTGCTGTATCAAAGCACATTAATAGAAAGTTATGTGGAAGGGAAAAGTGTGGAAGAAAAAGGTGCACAAGCAGCAGGGATGACCCATGCCTGGAGAGGATTGTCAGGAAAAGGCCATTCAAAAGCATTGGGGACTTTCACAAGGAGTGGACTGAGGCTGGAGTCAGTGCATCAAGAGCCACCACACACAGACGGGTCCTGGACATGGGCTTCAAATGTCGTATTCTTCTTGTCAAGCCGCTCCTGAACAACAAACAATGACAGAAGTGTCTTACCTGGGCTAAAGAAAAACAGACCTGGTCTGTTGCTCAGTAGTCCAAAGTATTCCTCTTTTCAGTAGTCCTCTTTTCTGATGAAAGCAACCTTTGCATCTCATTTGGAAACCAAGGACCCAAAGTATGGAGGAAGAATGGAGAGGCACACACTGCAAGATGCTTGAAGTCCAGTGTGAAGTTTCCACAGTCTGTGTTGATTTGGGGAGCCATGTCATCTGCTGGTGTTGATCCACTGTGCTTCATTAAGTCCAGGGTCAACGCAGCTGTCTACTAGGAGATTTTGGAGCACTTCATGCTTCCTTCCACAGACGAGCTTTATGGGGATGCTGACTTCATTTTCCAGCAGGACTTGGCACCTGCCCACACTGCCAAAAGCATCAAAACCTGGTTCAATGACCGTGGGATTACTGTGCTTGATTGGTCAGCAAACTCGCCTGACCTGAACCCCATAGAGAATCTATGTTTGTTTTTTTGATTGCATGTAATATTCTAATTTTCTGAGATTGTGGATTTGGGTTTTCATGAGCTGTAAGCCATAATCATCACAATTATGACAAATCACGGCTTGAACTATCTTGCTTTGCATGTAATGAGTCTATCTCATATATTAGTTTCACCTTTTACGTTGCATTACTGAAATAAATGAACTTTTGCACGATATTCTAATTTTTTGAGTTTCACCTGTATATAAAGACACCCCCCACCTTGTAGCTATAAAAACCTCAGTAATTTTGTTAATTCTTTCTTTTTGGAGTGTGTCTGTGAGAACTTGTGCCCATTTAGCTAACCAAACATTTGTGCGTTCAGGTACTAATGATGGATGAAAAGTCCTGACTTGCAACCAGCATCCCAGTTCATTCCAAAGGTGTCAAATCAAGCTGACTTAAGGACTCCTACAGACCACTTTAGTTCCTCCACACTAAACCATGTTTTATTGGGCCTGACGTTGTGCACAAGGGCAGACTAATGCTGGACCAGATAAGGCCATCCCCCAAAAAGTTCTTGTAGGGTTTGAAGTGCTAAGTCTAAAATGTTTTTGTACTCTATGTTCTGTATATAGGGATATATTGTATAAATATCCCTAAATAAAAATGATTAAAAAAATATAAAAAAACAAATGCTTTTATTTTTCAAATATGGGCTTTAAAATAGATAATGTTTTAGAGTTAATAAACCAAAGTTTAATTTTAAAAAATGCTTTAAAACACATTTGAAAGTGCTTATCTATAAGACACTTAAAAAAAGTACACCTTTATAAATTGGGATAAATTATGCAATTAGCTATAAATCATACACGAGTTGATTGGCTTAATGAATCTCAGAAATGACTTTTCACTTCAGTCATTTAATCATGTGCATAAAAACTGCATAATATTTAAATTCCTTTGCATATAAGAGTGTATTCAAACTGAACAAAGGTTCACTTGGCTAACTGTAAAAAGTAGCCTTTTAACAAATCACTACCCATTGACATGAGTGCCACTGGCTTATAAAATATTGCACTTATTGTATGCATATGAAAAACAATTCTAACATTCTATGCATATAACAATCACTAAAAATTAGAGAAATGAAGGTAGTGGTGGAGATTATCTTTCAGCTTGTTTTTAAAAAAAAAAAAAAATGTTACCATGACAACTGATCATCTACAATACAAGGCGATTACTGTCGAAAAAGATATCTGCAACCGCTAAAATGATTGCAAGCAATAACAATCAACCTAAAGTTGTATGAGTCATATGAAATGAATCCAAACATGATCATTCACGATATACAAAGATGGACATATATTTAAATAGTTTGTTTAAACCAGAATTTTCCAACATTTCTTTTGTTACATAAAAAAATTTCTCCTGCACTCCGCTAGCGAGTAAAGAGAACCTAATTTGTTTCTAACTGTAAAAAGGAAGAACATAGCTGACAAGTATGCCTGTTTTCAGTGTATATAATATTAAATATATTTTATTGCTGGAACTGTCCTACATTAGGACTGCAAGATGCAGAGGCACTTTGATAGGGCATGCAACTTACACATGCATTTAAAAATGCAAGTGAAATAGATGTATTAGCAATAGAAGCAAATTTGATGGGTCCTCTCTACCAGCTAGGAAGGCTGAGTGCTGGGGATATATGAATTGTATTGTACATTTAGTAAATTCTCTCCTACTTGGTACCACCTGTACTAAGTTTACAATGGTTGAACAGGCGCTGTTTTTTCCTGTTTGTGAGTCCCTTAACCAGTGTCTCCAAAATACTTCATTAAATAAGTAAAAAGCATTATATTTATTTTAAAATACCCATTTCAGAAGCAAAATTTAATGATGTATGTATTAAAATAATATAGTTTAAAAGTAGTTTTCATGTATTCCATGATATGTTCAAATACACCATTTACGTGTGTATTTTTTTTCTCTCTCCAGATTTATAGACGCTGTTGGTTAGTATTTAAAAAAGCTTCCAGTAAAGGTCCAAGAAGACTGGAAAAGTTCTCTGATGAAAAAGCTGCCTACTTTAGAACCTTTCATAAAGTAAGTATTATTTTATCTTTGAAATTCCACAATGATTACTAACCAACAGCTCATAAGCCATATGGGATTTATTGATATTGCTCTTATCTAAGCATGTGTTTTTATTTAAAGTGAAATTCTGGGACAACTGAAAATACACTATTACCTCACTACTCCACATACTTGTGAGTGATTATAGTGTGTTGATCCTTTTGTTGAAACTGTCCGACCAGAATACCTTTCAGGAGTGCAGCGCAGTGACAAAAAGTTTAACTTTCAAATGAAAAAACAACTTGAGCTTTTATTAATCTAAATCAACATTTTCCAAAAATGTCCCCCCCCCCCCCACAGTATATAGTTTGTAGGTAACCTCACATATGCCTATGCTGAATAATTAGGGTCTTATCATTACGATTTAGTTGCTTTAAAACATTAACTGGTAACTGGAAACTGATGAGATGTTAGAAAAAACTGGTCCAAATACTTAAATTGACTTATTTAAATACTAGATTGTGCCTTAAAATGGTGTTATTTGTTAGTGCAATTTTCAGAAAAAAAGCATCAACCTAAATAGGTCTTCTGTGTATTAAAGTATAATCTCTCTTTATTTTGTTATTTAATTTTTTTGCAATAAAGTCACATTTTTTTCATGTAAGTACGTTTAAGCTGCTTAAATTTGTAATTAAAAAAAACATATATTGTTTGATTATCTTTTTTATGAGCTTGTGTAGAAACAATGATGCATTGAGAGCTAAATTAAGCGTTATTGAACCCTCATTATTCTTTAGTTTAACACGTTGGGGTTGATTTACTAAAACTAGAGAGTGCACAATTTGGTGCACCTCTGCATATAAACCAATCAGCTTCCAGTTTCTTTTGGTCAAAGCTTAATTGAACAAGCTCAAGTTAGAAGGTGATTGGCTACCAAGCACAGCTGCGCCAGATTTTGCACTCTCCAATTTGAGTAAATCAACCACATTGAGTGTGTTAAAATAAACATTTCCCAGGAAGTTATTTATTAAACGTTTGACCCCAGCACTTGCAGTTTTCAACTTTCAATGCTGCTGGTTCCTGCTCTCTCAGTCCTTGAAATTCCAGTCTTCACTGAAAAGAGATGGACAGTGGATAGTGCAGTCTCAAGCCAGTCTGTTAGCTTAGAAAAGGGAGAGAGGAGGAGGAGGGAGGAGAAGAAGAGTGCCTTGCCATCCTAGGCTACAGGACTGTGTGCTTCTATTGATACACACAACATAGGGAGACACAACTCTAGTCCTTGCATGCAAGTGTTGCTCCATAAGATGCAGCAAGAGAAAATAGTCACCCTGAAACAAGACACCTGGGCCAGTGGTCATGGCATCAGATTAAACTGGAATATACTTTAGGCAAGGATTAAAAGATAAATAATTTGCATACTTAGTACATTTTTAAGCTGCTGAGAGTGCCTAAAACTGTGGGTTTATTATCACTTTAACAGAGATGAGTTAAAAGACATAAGAAGTAAGGAGAATTATTTGTTAAGGTCATTATAGGCTCTCTGGCTCACTAAATATGTTAGAATATGTTAACTATATTGTCCCAACTTATTTAACCACGTGAAGTCCAGACACTTTCACCCCCTTCCAGTCTAGGCCAATTTTCAGCTTTCAGCGCTGTCATACCTTGAGTGACAATTACACAGCCATGTAACACTGTACCCATATTATATTTTTATCTTTTTTCTGTCTTTCTTTTGGTGGTATTTAATCACCACTGAACATTTTGAGAAATAAAAACATTTTTGCTTAGTTTTTATAGAATTTTGCAAATAACTAATTTTTCTTCATAAATTTAGGCCAAAATGTATTCTGCTAAAATTTGGGGGCTAAAAATAACCCAAAACAGTGTATATTATTTAGTCTGTGTGAAAGGTATAGAGTCCACATTCAGGATGTTCGTATGGCATTTGGCGATAAGCATGATCATTTGGCTGGTATGAGGTATGGCGGTGATCAAGACTCTGGTATGATGGTGATCGGGACATTGGTGTGGTTATGGCGGTACTTTTGTGAGCACTGGGATAGGTAACAGGCTGCATTTTTTATTTGTATTACACTAGGGCAGTGATCAGGGACACTGTAACAGGCTAGTACTGCAGTCTGTGAGTGTACACGCAGCCTGACAGTCTGCTTGTACACTCACAGGCTGCAGTATCGGCTCTCTCTGCTCCCACAGTGAGAGCAAAGAGAACCGATCTTTACATTCAGTTTCTATTGTTTACTATGTGGTTGCTGCGATTGAACACAGCAATCATATGGTAAAACATCATGTGATCACCTGGACACAGCAGTAATGTTATCCGCTGTGTCCAGGGGACACATGGATTGCGGGTCTCCCAGGTGCATGCTCTGTGAACCACACAGGAGCCGCCGATGTGGGTACATTAGTGGGTACGTTAGCCTGCATGGGCGCTGCTTCCCTTCTGCCATCTATACGCTATGGGTGGACAGGAAGCAGTTAAAATATTCCCTTACCTTGTAAAAAACCTACTGAGTTTAAAACAGAAATGAAAGGCAAAACAATGCTTTTTTCAGCATAATGGAGCACCTTGCTATAAGGCAAAAGTGATAACTTAGTGGCTTGGGGAACAAAATAGCAAACATTTGGGTAAATGGCCAGAAAACTCTCCAGACCTTAATACCATTGAGAACTTGGGGTCAGTCCTCAAGAGGCGGGTGAATAAAACCCCCCCACAAATTCTGTCAAACTCCAAACATTGACTATGCAAGAGTGGGCTTCCATCAGTCAGGATGTGGCCCAGAAGCTGATTGACAGTATGCCAAGGCAAATTGCAGAGGTCTTGAAAAAGTAAGTACAACACTGCAAACATTGACTCTTTGCATAAACTTAATGTAATTGTCAATAAAAGCCTTTGACGCATATGAAATGCTTGTAATTGTACTTCAGTATACCATAGTAACACCTGACAAAAAGATCTAAAAACACTGAAGCAGCAGATTTTGTGAAAATTAATATTTGTGTCATTCTGAAAACATTTGGCCAGGGCTGTATAACCATCCATGGCAACCAGAAATCAGTCTTCCACTCCTCCTTAAAATGACTTCAGACACCGAGTTAGGTTATCGCACTCCAAAGAAATAAGAGTCTCACAATAGTCAAAATCCTGCTATATATACACTATATTGACAAATGTATTGGGACACCTGCCTTTACAAGGTATAACGTGGCTGGTGTGGAACAAATTCAGATGGTGGGGGGCGCCAGATTTTAGTCTTGCGGGGGGGGGGGCGCCCAATTTTAGTCTTGCCTAGGGCAGCACAAAACCAAAATACTTCACTGCTGAGAAGCATTCTCAGCAATTGTTCCCTTATTATAATGGAACTGATCATGTGACTAGAGCAGGATGACCTTTCATGCAACATTCAGAAGATGAGGGTTGCTGTAAATATTGTAGAATGACTAAGGAATCTAAGTGTAATCAACAACTATGCAGTAAGTTGAACAAGGCAATAACATTTGCTTGTATTAGTTTGTGATACAATGGTCAGAGGAAAATATTTTTTTTTTTAATAAAAGTTAGATTACATTTTGAATTTACAAAAAAACTGGTATAAATTGTAGGAAGTAGAGGTAGAGACAAATACTCGCAGTAGCTTTAAATTATATTACTCCTAGAAGCCAGGCCATTTTGATTGGGAAAAGCTTCAGCACTTTCCGTTAATGTATAAACTTACCTGCAACCTCCAGCCCACATACACTATATTGCCAAAAGTATTGGAATGCCTGCCTTTACACGAGCTGTAGCTATAACAGCTTCAACTCTTCTGGGAAGGCTGTCCACAAGGTTTTTGGAGTGTGTCTATGGGAATGTTTGACCATTCCTCCAGAAGGGTATTTGTGAGGTCAGGCACTGATGTTGAACAAGAAGGCCTGGCTTGCAGTCTCCCCTCTAATTCATCTGAAAGTTGTTCGATCGGGTTGAGGTCAGGACTCTGTGCAGGCCAGTCAAGTTCCTCCACCCCAAACTCGCTCATCTATGTCTTTATGGACCTTGCTTTGTGCACTGGTGTGCAGTTATGTTGGAACAGGAAGGGGCCGTCCCCAAACTGTTCCCGCAAAGTTGGGAGTATGAAATTGCCCACAATGTCTTGGTATGCTGACGCCTTAAGAGTTCCCTTCACTGGAACTAAGGGGCCAAGTCCAACCCTTAAAAAACAACTCCACATTAAAATCTGCCATCCACCACACTTTACGCTTGGTAAAATTCAGTTAGGCAAGTACCGTTTTTCCTGGCAACCGCCAAACCCATACACATCCACCAAAATTGCAGAGAAGCGTCATTCATCACTCCGGAGAACATGTCTCCAGTGCATTAATGTCCAGTGGTGGCAGATTTACACCACTGCATCTGACGCTTTTCATTGCACTTGGTGGTGTAAGGCTTAGATGCAGCTGCTCGGCCATGGAAGCCAATTCCACAAAGCTCACTATGTTGTTGTGCTAATCTGAAGGCCACATGAAGTTTGGAGATCTTTAGCTATTGACTCTACAGACAGTTGGCAAGTTCTGCACACTCTGTGCTTCAGCATGCATTGACCCCGCTACTGTTGTTCCCAGTTGCTTCAACGTTGTTATAATACCACTAACAGTTGACCATGGAAAGTTTAGTGGCAAGGAATTTTCATGGATGGACATAGGTGGCAACCTATCACGGTACAATGCTTGAATTCACTGAGCTCCTGAGAGCGACCCATTCTTTCACAAATGTTTGTAGAAGCAGTCTGCATGCCTAGGTGCTTGATTTTATATACCTGTGGACATGGAGGTGATTGGAACACCTGAATCCAATGATTTGGAGGGATGTTCCAATACTTTTGCCAATATAGTGTATATTCACTGTATATATATATTTTTCTTTTTTCTAAAGTGATCACATAATCTCTGTTCTAAGCTGCATAAAGGTCTTATAGAGGTGGAAACTTCAGGGGGCATGCCAGCAAGAGGCAGAGAAAGAGCAGTACAATGATCTAGCCAGTGAATCGCTGTGCAGGGGGGGTGTCAGCACGAGTCTGACCATTGGAGGACAGATAGGCTGTGCCCTCAGCATATTCAGAAAACTGACCACACTGGGATGCATGTGCTTCTATGCCTAGCATGATCATTTTTTAATAGGAAAGCAGGGGGGTTATCAGGATCAACAAGGATTTCACACAAAAGAAGCAATACCAAGAGAACAGGATACTTTTAAACAAACGTACATTGTACAACATACACATATCAGGAATATTTTGGGGTAACAAATACATTACGCGTGTATGGCTCAGGTTTCTGTAAAAGGTCTGCAATATGTTTTGATTGCTGTCTTTGGTATGTTTAATGGGTTATATTGCTCCCTAGGCACACAGAAATGGATTTAAAGCCTAGCAAATATACTGTACATGGTGCCTGATAATTGACAGGATCTGTCATTGAGAAGTTCAAAGTCAGATAAAGTGAGGAATGATTTGCAAAACAAGTACAGCATATTTACATTGCAAAGTGAATTAGGTAAAGCCATGTTCAATCTGAATACTCATTATGTGGAAGAAAAAAAACCCACAGATGCTCACACATGATTGGACAATTGATGGCAGCACAGTTCTCACAGTTCTTAGTAAATCAACCTCAGTGTGGTGCTGACGTTTATAAAAGCGCTGAAATATACATTCTGTTCTGTACATAATACTGTGATTCCGTATATCTCATGTCTGGGACTGATAAGAACAAATTACTGTTAAATTGTTCATCAGACTTTTAGATGTATGTGACCCCTAAACCACCTCAATGCTCTTATTGTTTCTTTGGAAAAGAGTAATACATCACACACAGATTGGATACATTTTATGCTACAGTGAAGCAGTAATGAAACCCTTATACAAAAACCATCCACTAGATCAAATTATATACAGTTATACTATATATATATATATTTTTTTTTTCTTATAACATATACATGCTTGTAATATGTTTTTTTACTTGTCTGCACCCATATAGTGTATGAATGTACTCATGTAGTGGGCACAGTGGTAAAAAATAGGTTAGTTTGATAAACAGAAGAGAGACACTGTCTCGTAAAGTGTAATAAAAGAGAAGAACACTCTGTACATTAATGAGTCATTGACTGAGCAAAACAAATTGCAATGTATAGTAGGCATCAGGGGCAGACTGACCATTTGGAAACTCGGGCACTGCCCGAGGGCCCGGGGTCAGTAGGGGGCCCCATGAGATGCCCCGGGTACCTTTTTCATAGGCTTTTTTGAGTTTGGGCAAGGACACAGGGTCCGCATAATCCCCTATTGCCCGGGGGCCCCATGAGTTGTCAGTCCGCCCCTGATAGGCATGCTTCTGCTCAGTGCTGTGTTTTATCAGAAATATTTCATTACAAAACACAAAAATGTGAAGTCACCAGTATTCCAAATAAATGTGTTGCATGTGTTTATTGTGCCACATAAGGCAGAAGAAACCAAAATTTCAGAGTCCTTTTCTCAAGGCAACAGTCATGTGTGGTGCTGTTCTCACAATAAACACATAATTATATATTTCCTCCCCCACTTGCCTTTAACCCTGAATCCTCGGTCAGGATCAAAAGCACCACTGTCAACCCATCCCTGCATGCCAGGGTGCTAGGGGTAACCCTGGATTCTGAACTATCCTTTCAAGCCCACATCCAATCCCTGCTCAAATCATGCCACCTCAACCCCCGCACCATCTCCAGAATATGCCCTTTTTTAACCATTGATACCACAAAGCTCCTAATTCACTCCCTGGTCATCTCTCACCTCAACTACTGCAACTCCCTCCTCATTGGCTTACCGTTACATAGGCTATCCCCCCTCCAGTCCATCATGAATACTGCTGCCAGGCTCATCCACCTTACCAACCGTTCAGTGTCTGCTACCCCTGTCTGCCAATCCCTCCATTGGCTTCCACTCGCCCAACAAATAAAATTCAAAATACTAACAACAACTTACAAAGCCATCCACAACTCTGCCCCCAGCTACATCACTAACCTGGTCTCAAAATATCAACCAAACCACTTTCTTCAATCCTCCCAAGACCTTCTGCTCTCTAGTTTTTGTGTCACCTTTTCCCATGCTCGCCTCCAGGACTTCTCCTGAGCTTCTCCCATCCTATGGAACTCCCTACCCCAATCTGTCCGGCTGTCTCCTAATCTATCCAACTTTAGACAATCCCTGAAAACCTTTCTCTTTAAAGAAGCCTATCCTGCTTCTACCTAGTAAACCACCATTTATTTCCTCCATCAGCTCATCCCCCCACAGCTATTACTGTTTGTATCACTCAAACCTTCCTCCTAGATTGTAAGCTCTAGTGAGCAGGGCCCTCTGTTTTCTCTTGTACCAAATTGTATTGTAACTGTAATGTCTACCTTCATTTTGTAAAGCGCTGCGCAAACTGTTGGCGCTATATAAATCCTGTATAATAATAATAACGAAACACATTTATTTGAACACAGAACATTTTTTCCCAGAAATTGAACTTACAAAACATTCAACATATAATCAAAAATATTTAATGGTACAGATAGAGATACATGTGTGGCAACGTATGCCAAAGATTGTCAAGGTTTTTTATGCTCCATGAGCGAAGATGTCCACTGAGAGATAGTCAGAACTCAATAAAAATCTGACAAAAGCTCTAACCCTTCCCCTTTTTATCTGAAACAAAATTAAACATTGAAGTTTAGCTTTAATCAGTTCTGAGTCATAGGCCTAAAATAAGAATTCAGATCACGAAAGTCAAAGATATATTTTCAGGCCTATTGTATATTTTTGTTACTGGTTACATATATAAAGTTTTAAAGTTAATACGCCAGCACAAATGCCAGGCAAAAAGCATTTTTCTGCAGCGATGGAAGTTTCATGGTTTCTCTCAATATACTGTGGACACGTGGCCTAAAAAAATTGACAGTGCCCAATTACAATATAATTACAATGTCTACTAGCTGAGTGCGTTACACTTTCTGTGTCTCAAGATTGGTCTGTCTCTGTAATAAGTAAGTGAATGTATCGGTATAACACTAGGTGATATCACAAAATAATAAACCAAAATGAAATAAAATAAAAAAATGAAAAAAAAGCAAAAAAAATGAAAAAAACCCGACGCCAAAAAAAAACACTTTCACCCCCAAAAGTCCAAAAACAGTCCACCTTTTATGCAGCGTCTCTGTGTAAAATAACCAGTGATAAAAATATTTCTATTTCATTAGTGAATATTCTTCTTCCACAAAATCCAAAGAATCCTCTTCCTCCTCTTAGTGCCCTCAAAAAAATATAAATCGCATATAGTGCATTATCAACAATATTCAACATAACAAAACGCATTTTACAAAAATTGTGCCAATGCGTGCAAAATCCACTCCACCGTGTGTGCACCTTTAACCATCCGTCATCCTTACTCTTACCCTCTTAAAAAATTAAATAAACTTTTACACCATCTTCCTTTCTGGTTAGGTTACTGGATCCGTCCGCCTTCTCATAGGAGGTGTACTTCCAAAGAAATCGCGTAAATTATAGTATCATCTAACATTTTCATTCTTCTTGTGCTCCCCTCTTGTAAAAACTCCCAGTGCTAGTGTGCACATGGACCGCCATCTCTTATCTAATGCACCTTACCAGATAACAAGTTCCGTATGCTTTAGAAAAAAGGGGGACTCCTCTCGTATATATCATCCAGTTCTTTTCCAAAATGGCCACTCCGCAACTTCCGGTTTACGTCCGACGTCACATCATGACGCGTTTTGTCACTTCTGACTTCATCTGAGCAAATGAAGTCAGAAGTGCTCAGATGAAGTCGGAACTGATGAAACGCATCAGACCATAATATTTGACACAGTTCCCCTTGACTAATGTGTAAGGTAAAGTCTATGGGCTTGGAATAATCTGTATGTAAATGGATAGAAAAATGGCTAAAAGATCGTATTCAAAGAGTAGTGGTTAATGATTCATTCTCTGAATGGTCTAGGGTTGTCAGTGGTGTACCCCAAGGTTCAGTGTTGGGACCCTTACTTTTTTATATATTTATAAATGATATAGGGTCTGGGATTGAAAATCCCATTTCAGTCTTTGCAGATGACACCAAGCTGTGCAGTGGAATAACGTCCTTAGAGGATGTCTTCAACTTACAAGCCGACCTCAATGCTCTGTTTAATTGGGCAACTATGTGGCAAATGAGGTTTAATGTTGATAAATGTAAGGTTATGCACTTGGGAGCTAAGAATATGCATGCATCATACATACTAGGGGGAGTACAACTGGAGGAATCAATGGTGGAGAAGGATCTGGGGGTTCTGGTAGATCACAAGCTTAATAATGGCATGCAATGCCAAGCTGTGGTTTCTAAAGCAAGCAAAATCCTCTCTTGTATTAAAAGAGGTATAGACTCCAGAGAGAGAGAGATCATTGTACCCCTGTACAAATCATTAGTAACACCTCATCTGGAATATGCAGTTCAGTTTTGGGCACCAATTCACAAAAAGAACATTGGGGAACTGAAGAAAGTACAGAGAAGGGCAACCAAACTGATAAGAGGCATGGAGGAGCTCAGCTATGAGGAAAGAACTGAATTTATTCTCTCTTGAGAAGAGGAAATCAAGGGGGGATATGATCAACATGTATAAATACATCAGTGGTTCATATAGTGAACTCGGTGTAGAGCTATTCACCCTGAGGTCATCACAAAGGACAAGGGGCACTCTTTACATCTGGAGGAAAAGAAATTTAATCTCCAAACACCGAAAGGTTTCTTCACCGTCAAAGCTGTGAAAATGTGGAATAGACTCCCTCAAGAGTTGGTTCTGGCCAGCTCAGTGAATTATGTCAAAAAAGGCCTGGATTGTTTCTTAGATACACAGAATATAGCTGGATACTAACATTTATAGGTAAAGTTGATCCAGGGAATATCCGATTGCCTCTCAGGGAATCAGGAAGGAATTTTTTTCCCTGCAGGAGCAAATTGTGACTGTGCTCAACAAATCAGAAATAAACTTCATACGATGTGGTTGTGCAGTCCTTATGCAGCACCTCTGGTGATGATTAAATAGATGCATTGTGATGTCTACCACCTATTCACCATTGCACTCACCTTCAAGTTCGATCTGTAATGTTCAGGTCTAAGTGTGCCTTTTCCACCAATGGAGCTCTTTGAATGTTTCCACTGATGCTAGCCAGTATATATAATGGTACTTCCAGGCCTCTCCTATATGAGATGGATGTATCTCTGTGTATTGTGGTCTGGCCCTGTAATATTGCAATCCCCTTATTTTACTTATGTTAAGCTCACAAGAAACAGAAGTATCCCATAGTGTAGTAAAATGTAAAATAATCCTTATTTATTTAAAATTTACTTACTTACACATAAAACAACAAAACTATGCATTCACATGAGCGGGGCTGTGACTCCCTCGTCACTTCTGGTGACTGTGACCTCTGACTCCTTGCTCTGCCTAGATGCATGTTGTCATGTGACTTCCTCAGTCTGTACTCAGAGGTACAGGTTTTGGGAGGGAACATAGTCAGCTGCCAAAAATCAATAAACATGAAAATGGCGAGTTCATACTTCAAATAAAGTACATAGTACAAACTCTCCATAGGGCTAAATGGAGATTACAGCATGCACGCAGAAGCCCAGTGGAGGAAAATTATGACAGCAGGGCCAGCTGAGATATCTCCAAATATGGGACAGGTGCGTATAAGACTGGTAAGGATGTGAGGAGGGGTTATAGTGATAGCTAAGTGCACTTACAATTAAACGGCAATTTAAAACTTAAAGTTTTACTAAACCCACAACAGTAAAATCAGTCTGCATATGCAGTAAAGCATGCTTGTTATGCTTACTGTGGAACCTAAGGGGTTAATCCTCTGCATTGTGTAAAAAGACCATTTGATCCTGACTGCTCTGCTCCTCCTCTTTTTCAAATGTCCAAGTCTTATCTCCTGATAAGACAGACTGAACCATAAACATTCTGCATCTGTTCAGTTTAGTGTGTATTGCTAGATAGGTTCTTTTTTTTCTGGGGAGAGTGCATGTTATCAGCACAGGGCCAATCAGCACTGTCAGACAGAGGTCAGAGATTCTGCATCCTCCTAGAGCATAAAGAAAACTCCTCCTACAAGCTTTAACCAGTGCTCTGCTGAACAATGATAGAAGTCAAAAGAGTGCTCTAACTGCTAATGAGAAAAGATATTTAACAGTTTATATTTATGAAAATAATTGCACTTACATGTTCTGTGTACTGTGGGAGACCAGATATAGTGAATGCAGGGTCCTGGGTTTAGTAACACTTTAAGTCTTAAAATTTTCTGTAAACTTAAAAAAGTATGAATTTTCAAAGTTCTCATTATTCAGAAGAAAGTTCACATGGCACATACCATCATTAATTATCTTTCGAAACGTATTCCAGCTCAGTATTTCTTGCTGCCTTGAATGCAATGCTGTAATTAGGTAAGTATATTCATTGCTCATTCTTAGACTGGCAAAGTGTCATCCAATGGTAAATTACAAGGACTGGCGATATAATCAGCATGCAGTGCAGGAAACAACCAAATGTAACAAATAATGTTACTGTAACTTTTTTTTTGGGGATGAAGCATGTTGTCATGAGAGCCTGGATGAGTTTTTATTCTGTAGGAATTAAACATAAGTCTTTCTTTTTCAAGGTAACAGAACTGCACAATATCAAAACTATAACACGGCTGCCTCGAGAGACCAAGAAACATGCGGTAGCAATTATCTTTCATGATGAGACTTCAAAGACATTTGCCTGTGAGTCAGGTAAGCAATTACTAGAATATTTGCTGTACATGAAATTTCAGCTTGTTCCAAAACCACAATCTGAAATGTGATAAATTATAACTTACACATGGGTATATGTGACATGTCATTTTTTCATGTTATTATTTTAATGCCATGTCAATGATTGCTTTATGATGTCATGTACACATTATACATATTTTACTTGACATTCATTATGACTGTGGCGCTTATAGGAAGTTAATATTATTATAACTGCTGTGTAGAGCAAATTTGTAAAAAGCAAATCAAAACAACAGACATAGGTGTTAGGATGATCATGGAGGCACCTCAAAGTGCCTGCCCGTACCAATTGAATAGTTGTAATGTGTTTCGAATCTTGCTTCTCTTTTAGTCCCATGCCACAAAGTATGAATGGTGGACTCACTAGCAAACGGGAAGGCCAGGAGAGCAGAAGAGGCAAGCTACAGTGTGATTGTAAGATCTGGTAATGGTTTTCTTAAGGGTAATCTATCAATTTACCCATTCAGGTTGTTTTGAAAGCCTTCCCTGCCACCCACTGATGTTTACCTTTCCTGCCTCTCCATTCCTTTGTCAGAGCCTTTGGAAATATCCAATGATGGGGCTGCATGTGACTTTTTTCTATTTCTCCCAGGATTTCTCTTTATAGTCCTAAACCCTTTCATGTTATGTTATTCTTTACTAATTTTACCTGGAAATGTCTCTGGAATTTTGCTTACTGCCCTCCCACACCAGTGCTTTAACACACAGACCTGCAATGGTGAGGGTTGGGGTGCCTGATCATGTCTTTTTTAACAAAGATTTACTGGGACAAAACTATGTTGTACAGTTGTATGTAGACAGTTGTAAATGTTGTAACAGGAGCAGGGCTAAGACTAATGGAGGCTGTTCATTCAATCAGGTTGATCTACTAAAACTGGAAAGTGCAGAATCTGGGGCAGCTGGTAGCCAATCAGCTTCTAACTTCAGATTGTTCAGTTAGGCTTCGACAAAGAAACCTGGAAGCTAATTGGTTTCTATGCAGAGCTGCACAAGATTTTTAATTCTCTAATTTTAGTAAATCAACCCCAAGGTTTATCTAACTTAACGAAGAACTCTGGGATAGGCATAACAAAAACATCCATTAGTACACCACCCTACACAAAACACTAAACAGTTAATGCATTTTTAAAATTCCTTACCGTTGAAGAGAAAAGTCTAATTGAATTTTCAGGAAGTCATTTCTGTAATTAAAAAAAAAACAGCATCTGCTCTGCTAAGGAAGAGGTGAAACAGCAGGGATTACATTATATCCTCTCCTCTCAGGAAACTACACTTCCCATCAACCTTTGGGAATTGTAATGAATGTGGGTAGGTACACTAGGCCTGTATATATTGAATGTGTACTCGCCCACTTCAACAGAAAACACATCCACACATTCCCTAGCTGCCACTGCTATCCTCACGTGATCACTCACCTTCCAGTCACAACACAATAGGAACTAATTGCCCCGACATTCTGTTTTTAATCCCAGAATAAATTTGTCCACATGCCCAGAATTAGATTGTTTATCCACTGTTGTTTGCTGGAATTCAATATTAGAATTTTTCCTATTTTTCTATCAGCTGCTTTGCTTGTATGCTTCCATGTGATCACATCCCTGGCCGCAATACAACAGAAACAAAGCACCGGGACATAAGACTGCATAGACACTATTGCATTTCAAATCGCAGAGAGAATCACGGCAATTTTGCCCATGATTTGAAAACACGCTGTGAAAATGTGTGATTGTGTGTTTAGATGCCATACATTTCAATGGAAAAAGCATGGCATTTTTGCCATGATCGCAACACATTTTCGACACGACAAATGCATTTTGACATGATTTTGCCTGCAATTCTTCCCAGGAGTTTGCCAATATTTTACCAGTGATTTTACCTGTGATTTTACTTGAAATTTTGCTGTGATTTTGCCTGGAATTTTACAGTGATTTTACCCACTATTTTGCTGCAATTTTATCTGCGATTTTGCCATAATTGTTCCCCACATTTTGTTGCAATTTTGCACCGATTTTACCTGGAATTTTGCTGCAGTTTGACCCCTGATTTTGCAGCAATTTTGCCATGATTTTCCCCTCGCTTTTCCCCATGATTTATCTCACAATTTCATCATGTTTAGGGTGCATTTTTCATGGGTCACATGACTAAAAAAATGCATCAAAACAACAACACATGTGTGTTTTTGATGTGTTTTTACAGCATTTTCAATGGTGTGAACCAGGCCTAAAACACATTTTTATCATAGGTCATGTGACTCAGAAAAACCACACACGTGTTATGTTTTTGATGCATTTTGCATTTTTGATGAGCAACAAGTTGCCCCCCAAAAAATTAAAAATACGCAAAACACATAAAAAAAGCATCAAAAATATGCAAATGCAAAATGCACTGCAAAATGGATAAAATGCAAACTGCATTGGTGTGAATCAGGTCTGAAGTGCAGTGAAAAAACCGCAAAAATGAATCAAAAACACACACGTGCTGTGGTTTTTATGCATTTTTGAGTCACATGACCTATGATAAAAAGCACCCTAATGTAGTAAAATCACAGCAAAATCACAGGTAAAATCGCGGCAAAATCATGGGTAAAATTGCGGCAAAATTCTGGGTAAAATTGTGGCAAAGTTTTGGGTAAAATCACGTCAAAATTGTCCATATCCAGTGAATGTAGGAGATCAGTAACAAAGACATGGAAAAAACATTTTTGCCCGGATTTCTGCTTTAAGAACAAACTAGTTTTCTTCAATTGGGCTTTCACAAAGTTCAAAGTTTTGTGATACTAAGGCACTTTTGAAATGCACAGTGTGTGTTCGCATAATTACGCAGCCATTGGTTCCTGGTGCTCGTTTTTATTGATTTGTATTTTTCAATAGGTTGGAATTCCTTCTTTTGGGGGAAACTCTTTCAACTTGATTTTAGTACCAAGTTAATACTAGTATTTTAGGATTAGAATTTTCTATACATTTTTTATACATTTACATTGATATTTACATTGATATTTGGGCTGGGCTTCCCCTGAGATGAGGTGGGGGGGGGGGGGAGAAAAGAGCATGCCTGCTGTGTAGCCTGTGTAGGTGACTGTTGTTGGTTAAAAGCAATAATCACTTTAAGGCATAATAGAATTCTGAATTTTTCAGTCTCTGTAGAAGTAATTTGAAACTGGCTGCAGAACGGTAGATCTACCATCCTTTGCAGGCATCCTATGGGCTGCACATTTAATTCTGATGGTACCTATTTTTGAGACAATTTTAGCCATTGCTAGACATGCAGGAAAATGTATATGATCAAGGCTAAAGACTAACTGTTGCCCTGTACTTAGTGGGTTTTTGCTCTGAAACTTTAGCAGTTTTTAAACTTTAAATAGTATTTTAGTAGTACAGTTTTCTTCATTCTTTCATTTTGAGCACTTTTTAAGAAATGCACACATGGGCACATCCAAATATTTTCTAGTTGCGCCTTCTTAATCAGAAAAACATGTCACAGGAAAGGCTGACACTTTCCTCACAATCCTTAAAAAAACTTTCAAACTCTGTATCTAGGCTTATCCAATTTTTTTTTTCAAGATTTAATAAATGGTTTTATAAAATTGTGCCAGCTTTCACCTTATATTGACATTTTAAAGGCTAGTGCCCCCAACATCTCATATTGCCTTTGTTGCCTTTGTCTGCTGTAGGACTTTACTTCCTTTCATGCAGTCAAAAGCCAAAAAGAGGAAAGGGCTAAAACCTAAAGATGTAAAAGCAGATGCCTAGCAGGGTTGGTCAGAAGTGAGATTTGTTGCTCTTATTACTTCACTTTTTGGGTTGATTCTCGAAAAGTAAACAGGCTGTTCACTTTGCAAAGGAAGTTGTATTTTGTAATGGAATTTGTAAGGCAGTTTAGTGAATGAGGTGAAGTTCTGCTGACTTCTATCATCCAACCATATACAAGCAAGAGCTTTTTATTTTCCTTGCAAATGACTTCATCACATTTATTAAGCTCGGATTAAAATTTTCTTGCAATGTGCAACTTCCCTTGTACAGAGAACAGCTTATTTGCTTTTAGTAAATAAACCCCTTAGAAAGCATTTCATATTGTTACCACATTGAAGAGGATGCTATCATACAATATTACCCAACAATTGCTGCAAACCTTTGCTGCACACGTTGTAGCTAACCAAATAATTGGTTCGTCTTCACACAAATCCGTTGTTTATACAATCACATTATTACACATCATCTGACATCCCTTGTTACTTATTTTTGCGATTTAAAAAGCTTGCATACCCTTGGAGAATTGGTAATATACTGTACCATCTGTAAACATGAAGTGAACATGAGTGAAGTAAACATGAGTGAGCAGGCAAAACACATTTCTTTTGTTTCTTATGGGATTCATATTCAACTGTTGGTTATAACAGAATGTCACAATTATAAAACAAAACATGGCAACAAGTAAACAAAGAAAATAACCCCATTCAAATATCTGCATGCCCTTAGTTCATAATACTGCATATTGCCCTCTTTAGCACCAATGACAGCATGCAGTCTTTTGTAATAGTTGTCTATAAGGCACCAAATTCTTGCAGGTGGTATAACTGCCCATTTGTCTTGGCAAAATGCCTCCAGGTCATGCAAAGTCTTTGGTCATCTTGCATCTCCCCAGAGTAGCTCAATGATATTAAGGTCAGGAGACTGTGATGGCCACTTCAGAACCTTCACTTCAGAAACTTCTCCTGTAGACACTGGAAAGTCAACCTGGCCATGTGCTTAGGGTCAATGTCATGCTGGAAAGTCCAAGAGTGTTCCATGTGTGGCTTATGCGCAGAAAGCAAATTGTCTGCCAGTATTTCTGATAACATGCTACATTCCTCTTGCCATTCATTTTCACAAGATTCTCTGTGCCTTTAGAGCTCAAACACTCCCAAAACATCAGTGCTCCACCAAAATGCTTCACAGTGGGGATGGTATTCTTGTTGCTATAAGCCTTATTGACCCCTCTCCAAAAATAACACTTATGGTTGCAACTATAAAGCTCTATATGGGTCTCATCACTCCAGATTATAGTGTGCCAGAAGTTGTGAGGTGTGTCAAGGTGTGGTCGGGCATATTGTAACCAGGCTTTTTTGTGGCATTGGTGCAGTTAAGGATTCTTTCAGGAAACTCGACCATGCAGCTCATTTGTGTTCAAGTATCGTCATATTATGCTCCTTGAAACAACCACACCATCTTTTTTCAGAGAAGACTGTATTTCTCCTGAGGTTATCTGTGAGTTTTTCTTTATATCTTGAACAATTCTTCTGGCAGTTGTGGCTGCAATCTTTCTTGGTCTACTTGACCTTGGCTTGGTATCAAGAGATCCCTGATTTTTCCACTTCTTAATAAATGATTGAACAGTACTGACTGGTATATTCAAGGCTTTGGATATCTTTGTATATCCTTTTCAATCTTTTTAAAGTTCCATTACCTTGTTACATAGGTCTTTTGACAGTTCTTTTTGCTCCCCAATGTTCAGTTTCTAGCTAGAGCTAACAAACTCATTGATTATTTATACACAGATACTAACTGAATTTCAAACCACCACAGATGTGGGAAAATAACCTTTATTTGCCATTTTAACCCGTGTGTGTCACCTTGTGTGTCTGTACCAAGCCCAAACATTTCAGGATATGTAAACTTTTGATTAGGGACATTTGAGTTTTTTCTGTTATCATTATGATTAGAGATGAGCGAAGTATTCAAAAATTCGATTCGGCGAATTCGTGGAAAAATTTCGATTCGAGTCGAATATATTCGCTGTGAATTTAACTTAAAAAAGGGTGTTTCTAGGTTTCAGAGAGCCTTTATATTAGTGCAGAACACTGTACCTTTAATTTAAATGCCCTTGGAGTCTGCTGGGGAAGAGAAATAATACTGTCAGTCAGTATGACATGCAGATGAGTGCCGTCGATCTTAGAATCACCGCACACTTCACTCATTTGGGCAGTCACGGGGCCAAAACCAGAGTGTGGAGCAACAGTGTGGCGGTGGAGGCAGCAGCAATGGGAGGCCATACAGCACCCTATGACAAAAATGGAAACCACCAGCAGTGTGAGGAGACCTGAAAGTGGCACATGGCAGAGTGTGGCGATAGAGACAGCAGCAATGGGAGGCCGTACAGGGACCCATGACACACTCTGGACCTGGCAGCAGCATGAGGAGGCGGTACAGGGGCCCATGACAGATTATGGGCCTGGCAGCAGCATGAGGAGTCGGTACGGGGGCCCATGGCAGATTACGGGCCTGGCAGCAGCAATGGGAGGCCGTACAGGGACCCATGACACACTCTGGACCTGGCAGCAGCATGGGGAGGCGGTACAGGGGCCCATGACAGATTACGGGCCTGGCAGCAGCATGAGGAGTCGGTACGGGGGCCCATGACACACTCTGGACCTGGCAGCAGCATGAGGAGGCGGTAAAGGGGCGCATGACAGATTACGAGCCTGGCAGCAGCAACTTGGACAGGAGGACGTTCAGCTTCTGCACCGTCGGGTGCGTGCTCGCAAACTGTTGTCTCTTGGAAACGGATTCCAAGAAAGACTGCTGACGGAATCCGTGAAGAGGAGTAGCAGGAGAAGGAGCATCTGAACGAGCGGAATATGCCAACAAGCGACAACAGGGGCCCATGACAGATTACGGGCCTGGCAGCAGCATGAGGAGTCGGTACGGGGGCCCATGGCAGATTAGGGGCCTGGCAGCAGCTATGGGAGGCCCGTAATCTGCCAGCACCCTATGACAAAAAATGGAACCCACCAGCAGTGTGAGGAGACCTGAAAGTGGCACATGGCAGAGTGTGGCGATGGAGACAGCAGCAATGGGAGGCCGTACAGGGACCCATGAGAGACTCTGAACCTGGCAGCAGCATGAGGAGGCGGTATAGGGGCCCATGGCAGATTAGGGGCCTGGCAGCAGCTATGGGAGGCCCGTAATCTGCCAGCACCCTATGACAAAAAATGGAACACACCAGCAGTGTGAGGAGACCTGAAAGTGGCACATGGCAGAGTGTGGCGATGGAGACAGCAGCAATGGGAGGCCGTACAGGGACCCATGAGAGACTCTGGACCTGGCAGCAGCATGAGGAGGCGGTATAGGGGCCCATGGCAGATTAGGGGCCTGGCAGCAGCTATGGGAGGCCCGTAATCTGCCAGCACCCTATGACAAAAAATGGAACACACCAGCAGTGTGAGGAGACCTGAAAGTGGCACATGGCAGAGTGTGGCGATGGAGACAGCAGCAATGGGAGGCCGTACAGGGACCCATGAGAGACTCTGGACTTGGCAGCAGCATGAGGAGGCGGTATAGGGGCCCATGGCAGATTAGGGGCCTGGCAGCAGCTATGGGAGGCCCGTAATCTGCCAGCACCCTATGACAAAAAATGGAACACACCAGCAGTGTGAGGAGACCTGAAAGTGGCACATGTTTGGGGCATGATTCATGGCGGATTTAGTCAGTTGTGTAAGGAACTGGTGGTTTGAAATCCAGACTAATCCACGCCTGATTCATTTTCACAAACGTGAGTCTCTCCACACTTTGGGTGGACAGTCGTGTCCTCCGCGGAGTTGCAATACCTCCTGCCGCACTAAACACGCGCTCCGATGCCACGCTACTGGCCGGGCATGACAGCCTTTCAAGGGCAAATTCAGCTAGTTGGGGCCAAAGGTCAAGTTTCGTTGCCCAGTAGTCAAGGGGATTGTCTACCTCGGTTGGCAGGGTGCTGTCCAAGTAGGCCTAAGCCTGTTGTTTGAGGTCCTGCTCCAGGTCCACCTGATGCTGCTGCTGCTGCTGCTGCGGCTGGTTAGTAGTTTCCTCACTGCGCTGGTGAAGAAAGCTACTCATCATCGACTGCAGACTGAGGCAGCCGCTGCTGGTGGAGCTGCCACTGCTCCTACCACCCCACCCCTCCCCTGCTGCCATGGCAGCGGAACGCGAGCGCACAGGGCCCACAGTGTCTGAGGATGGACGTTGGCGCAGACAGGCAGAGACCAGCTGACTACATAGGTGGTTTTTATAGTACGTTATTTTGGCCTCCCTCTCAGCAGGTGTGAAAAAGGCCACCATTTTTGAACGGTAGCGAGGGTCCAACAAGGTGGACAGCCAAAAGTCATCCCTCTGTCTGATGGTTATTATTCGGCTGTCGCTACGCAAGCAACCGAGCATGCTATGGGCCATTTGTGCCAAGGAATGCGAGGGACTCCCTGCCTCCATCTCCACAGCATACTGCCACGGTGCGTCTGGGTCCTCTGTCTCCTCTTCCTCCTCCTCTACCAGATGCTCCTGCTCCTCCACTCCTGTCCGCTGAGTGGAAAAACCACCCATTTCACTCAATAATTCCTGAGCACCAATGTCCTCCTCTACCTCCTCCTCTTCTTCCTGTCCTGCCCCCACAGGGGTCATGTGGCGTTGAGATCTGTGCGCCACGTCTACCGCACCCTGACCAGCCATTGTTAACAGCATTTGTTCCAGGACGTGCAACAGAGGAATGACGTCGTTCATCCCATAGTCCTGCCGACTCACGAATAGCGTGGCCTCCTCAAAGGGCCTGAGCAAGCGCAGGTGTCACGCATGAGCTGCCAATGGCTGACATCTAAGTTACACAGGGAGTACCTTTATCCGCTTTTAACATCAGGAAATCTGTGATGGCCTTTTGCTGTTCGTAAAGGCGGTCTAACATATGTAGGGTTGAATTCCACCTTGTTGCAACGTCACAGCATGAGGAGTCGGTATAGGGGCCCATGGCAGATTAGGGGCCTGGCAGCAGCTATGGGAGGCCCGTAATCTGCCAGCACCCTATGTCAAAAAATTCAACACACCAGCAGTGTGAGGAGACCTGAAAGTGGCACATGGCAGAGTGTGGCGATGGAGACAGCAGCAATGGGAGGCCGTACAGGGACCCATGACAGACTCTGGACTTGGCAGCAGCATGAGGAGGCGGTATATAGGGGCCCATGGCAGATTAGGGGCCTGGCAGCAGCTATAGGAGGCCCGTAATCTGCCAGCACCCTATGTCAAAAAATTGAACACAACAGCAGTGTGTGAGGAGACCTGAAAGTGGCACATGGCAGAGTGTGGCGATGGAGACAGCAGCAATGGGAGGCCGTACAGGGACCCATGACAGACTCTGGACTTGGCAGCAGCATGAGGAGGCGGTATATAGGGGCCCATGGCAGATTAGGGGCCTGGCAGCAGCTATGGGAGGCCCGTAATCTGCCAGCACCCTATGACAAAAAATGGAACACACCAGCAGTGTGTGAGGAGACCTGAAAGTGGCACATGTTTGAGGCATGATTCATGGCGGATTTAGTCAGTTGTGTAAGGAACTGGTGGTTTGAAATCCAGACTAATCCACGCCTGATTCATTTTCACAAACGTGAGTCTCTCCACACTTTGGGTGGACAGTCGTGTCCTCCGCGGAGTTACAATACCTCCTGCCGCACTAAACACGCGCTCCGATGCCACGCTACTGGCCGGGCATGACAGCCTTTCAAGGGCAAATTCAGCTAGTTGGGGCCAAAGGTCAAGTTTCGTTGCCCAGTAGTCAAGGGGATTGTCTACCTCGGTTGGCAGGGTGCTGTCCAAGTAGGTCCAAGCCTGTTGTTTGAGGTCCTGCTCCAGGTCCACCTGATGCTGCTGCTGCTGCGGCTGGTTAGTAGTTTCCTCACTGCGCTGGTGAAGGAAGCTACTCATCATCGACTGCAGACTGAGGCAGCCGCTGCTGGTGGAGCTGCCACTGCTCCTACCACCCCACCCCTCCCCTGCTGCCATGGCAGCGGAACGCGAGCGCACAGGGCCCACAGTGTCTGAGGATGGACGTTGGCGCACAAAGGCAGAGACCAACTGACTACATAGGTGGTTTTTATAGTACGTTATTTTGGCCTCCCTCTCAGCAGGTGTGAAAAAGGCCACCATTTTTGAACGGTAGCGAGGGTCCAACAAGGTGGACAGCCAAAAGTCATCCCTCTGTCTGATGGTTATTATTCGGCTGTCGCTACGCAAGCAACCGAGCATGCTATGGGCCATTTGTGCCAAGGAATGCGAGGGACTCCCTGCCTCCATCTCCACAGCATACTGCCACGGTGCGTCTGGGTCCTCTGTCTCCTCCTCCTCCTCTACCAGATGCTCCTGCTCCTCCACTCCTGTCCGCTGAGTGGAAAAACCACCCATTTCACTCAATAATTCCTGAGCACAAATGTCCTCCTCTACCTCCTCCTCTTCTTCCTGTCCTGCCCCCACAGGGGTCATGTGGCGTTGAGATCTGTGCGCCACGTCTACCGCACCCTGACCAGCCATTGTTAACAGCATTTGTTCCAGGACGTGCAACAGAGGAATGACGTCGTTCATCCCATAGTCCTGCCGACTCACGAATAGCGTGGCCTCCTCAAAGGGCCTGAGCAAGCGCAGGTGTCACGCATGAGCTGCCAATGGCTGACATCAAAGTTACACAGGGGAGTACCTTTATCCGCTTGTAACATCAGGAAATCGGTGATGGCCTTTCGCTGTTCGTAAAGGCGGTCTAACATGTGTAGGGTTGAATTCCACCTTGTTGCAACGTCGCAGATCAGGCGATGCTGTGGAATTCCGTTCTACCGCTGCAGCTCAAGGAGGGTGTGCTTTGCGGTGTAGGAATGGCTGAAATGCATGCAAAGTTTACGTGACATTTTAAGGATGTCTTGCAGTGGGATGGTGGATTTTAGGAACCGCTTGACAACCAGATTGAACACGTGAGCCATGCATGGCGCATGGCACAACCTTCCTTGACGCAGAGCAGACAACATGTTCTTTCCGTTGTCGGTCAACATGGTTCCGATTTTGAGTTTGCGCGGAGACAGCCATCTGTTGATTTCTCTGTTCATTACACTGAGAAGTTCCTCCCCTGTGTGACTACGTTCGCCAAGGCACACCAGGTGCAGCACAGCGTGACACCGTTGCGCCCTGCACATGTGATATGCCGGTCGGGTAATGGGACTTGGCACGGGGGTGGCGGCTGAGGACACGGCGGAAGAAGAGGTGGTAGAGGCGGACATCTTTGCCGGACCAAGGACGTGCAAACGTGGAGGCAAAAGCGGCGTGACCTGTCCAAGTTGCTGGTGCGGCTGTGACGGCACCACGTTCACCCAGTGGGCCGTAAATGACATGTACTGTCCCTGACCGTAGTTACAGCTCCACACGTCGGCGCTGCCGTGCACTTTGGCAGAGACCGACATGCTCAAAGACTGGCCCACCATCTCTTCTACATGTGAATGCAGGGCTGGCACTGCCTTTTTGGCGAAGAAATGACGGCTTGGCACTCTCCACCGCGGCGCGGCACAAGCCATCATTTCTCGGAAAGGTGCTGAGTCCACCACTTGGAAAGGGAGGGACTGCAGCACCAGCAACTTGGACAGGAGGACGTTCAGCTTTTGCACCGTCGGGTGCGTGCTCGCAAACTGTTGTCTCTTGGAAACGGATTCCAAGAAAGACTGCTGACGGAATCCGTGAAGAGGAGTAGCAGGAGAAGGAGCATCTGAACGAGCGGAAGATGCCAACGAGCGACAACTCCCCTCAGCAGAGGTGTTGGAGCCTTGACTGGCTGATGGAGGGCGATTGACGTCGGGTGACGGAGCAAGTAACGGAGCGGGTGATGGAGCGGGGGCTGGGGCGGGCAGAACCGCCGTATCTTTATCACGGTTTTCCCAGGCCACCAAATGGCGACGCTGCATATGCTGCCGCAACGCTGTAGTCCCAACATGGGCCCCCTGGCCACGCTTGACTTTCTGGCCACATAGTCGACATACGGCTACGTTTACTTCCTCGGGCGGCTTGACAAAAAATTGCCAAACCGCCGAGTAGGAAACTTTGCCCCCGATACTCCTCACTGGCTGACTGCTGCTTCCTCCGTGCACACCGGCACCACTACTGGCCATGGTGGTAGGCTGCAGTGGAGCTGGTGCTCTACTCCGTGGCCGTTTGGCTCCACTGACACTGCTGCGACCCTGCTGCTGTCTCCTGGGCAACCCACCGACTGTTTTGCTCGCTGCCAAGCTGCCACCCTCTTCTCCTGATGATGCGGAAGAAATTGCCTGTTGACGACAAGGCTGCCAAGTGCGATCAACCTCCTCATCATCAAGTAGGGTCTCCGCCTCACTACTAGCCCCCTCGGCTGCGTGTGGGTCAGGAGACAGACCTGTCTCTAGACCGGCTACCGAGCCACTCTCCTCGCCACTACTTCTTCGCCTGGCTGCTGAAAAGGCGGATGTCTCCCCCCGTTCCTGACCACCCTCTGTTAGCTCTTCCTCACTGTACAGTGGGGCTGAGCCCACAGCATGCGATACTTCGCTTGGTGAGGGAACACCAAAGGACAGGGGCAGGTAGAGGACACGTGATTTCAGTGGGCTTGGTCCCGGGCCATGCCAACTAACGGTTGTGTCTGACGTACCCACCGACCGTTGGCTGTAGGTGTCAGAGGTGACCTGGGAAGAGGAAGACGACCGAGCCAACCAAATCGACGACGGCAGGGTTGTCGGTGGAGACACGACCGCTGGATGACACCGGGAGCACTGGCCTCTGGCTGCGAATAGTGCTGCCTTGACCCCTTCCTCTGCTGCCACGTCTGCTCGCTCCTAAAACATTGCCTCCTCTGCCACTCCTCTGCATGTTGTCTGACATACTCTTTAATTCAACGATTCTGTGTCCCTGAGTAACAATTCTCTGTCCCTGAGTAACAATTCTGTGGCCCTAAGTAACGGTTCTGTGGCCCTCAGTAACAATTCTGTGTCTGTCCCTGAGTAACAATTCTGTTGCCCTAAGTAACAGTTCTGTGGCCCTCAGTAACAATTCTGTGTCCCTGAGTAACCTTTCTGTGGCCCTAAGTAACAGTTCTGTGGCCCTAAGTAACAATTCTGTGTCCCTGAGTAACAATTCTGTGGCCCTAAGTAACAGTTCTGTGGCCCTCAGTAACAATTCTGTGTCCCTGAGTAACAATTCTGTGGCCCTAAGTAACGGTTCTGTGGCCCTCAGTAACAATTCTGTATCCCTGAGTAACAATTCTGTGTCTGTCCGAGTAACAATTCTGTGGCCCTAAGTAACAATTCTGTGGCCCTAAGTAACGGTTCTGTGGCCCTCAGTAACAATTCTGTGTCCCTAAGTAACAATTCTGTGGCCCTAAGTAACGGTTCTGTGGCCCTCAGTAACAATTCTGTGTCCCTCAGTAACAATTCTGTGTCCCTCAGTAACAATTCTGTGTCTGTCCCTGATTAACGTTTATGTGGCCCTCAGTAACAATTCTGTGTCCCTGATTAACTTTTATGTGGCCCTAAGTAACGTTTCTGTGGCCCTCAGTAACAATTCTGTGTCCCTCAGTAACAATTCTGTGTCCCTCAGTAACAATTCTGTGTCTGTCCCTGAGTAACAATTCTGTGGCCCTAAGTAACGGTTCTGTGGCCCTCAGTAACAATTCTGTGTCCCTGAGTAACAATTCTGTGGCCCTAAGTAACGTTTCTGTGGCCCTTATTAACGTTTCTGTGGCCCTCAGTAACAATTTTGTGTCCCTCAGTAACAATTCTGTGTCCCTCAGTAACAATTCTGTGTCTGTCCCTGAGTAAAAATTCTGTGGCCCTAAGTAACGGTTCTGTGGCCCTCAGTAACAATTCTGTGTCCCTGAGTAACAATTCTGTGGCCCTAAGTAACGGTTCTGTGGCCCTCAGTAACAATTCTGTGTCCCTGAGTAACAATTCTGTGGCCCTAAGTAACAGTTGTGGCCTTCAGTAACAATTCTGTGTCCCTCAGTAACAATTCTGTGTCTGTACCTGAGTAACAATTCTGTGGCCCTAAGTAACGGTTCTGTGGCCCTCAGTAACAATTCTGTGTCCCTGAGTAACGTTTCTGTGGCCCTAAGTAACAATTCTGTGGCCCTCAGTAACAATTCTGTGTCTGTCCCTGAGTAACAATTCTGTGGCCCTAACTAACGTTTCTGTGGCCCTAAGTAACAGTTCTGTGGCCCTCAGTAACAATTCTGTGTCCCTGAGTAACGTTTCTGTGGCCCTAAGTAACAATTCTCTGGCACTCAGTAACAATTCTGTCTGTCCCTGAGTAACAATTCTGTGGCCCTAAGTAACAATTCTGTGGCCCTCAGTAACAATTCTGTGTCTGTCCCTGAGTAACAATTCTGTGGCCCTAACTAACGTTTCTGTGGCCCTAAGTAACAGTTCTGTGGCCCTCAGTAACAATTCTGTGTCTGTCCCTGAGTAACAATTCTGTGGCCCTAACTAACGTTTCTGTGGCCCTCAGTAACAGTTCTGTGGCCCTCAGTAACAATTCTGTGTCTGTCCCTGAGTAACAATTCTGTGGCCCTAACTAACGTTTCTGTGGCCCTAAGTAACAATTCTCTGGCACTCAGTAACAATTCTGTCTGTCCCTGAGTAACAATTCTGTGGCCCTAACTAGCGTTTCTTTGGCCCTAAGTAACGATTCTGTGGCCCTCATTAACAATTCTGTGTCCCTGAGTAATGCTTCTCTGTCCCGAAGTAACATTTCTCTGTCCCCAAGTAACGTTTCTGTGGCCCTAACTCTGTCCCTAATACAGAGCGGTCTGCCTCTCTTGAATGACTGGAGGCAAATGAAGAATTCTAAAATGGCCGCTATTTATAGCTCGACCATTACACAGTGCTGGCTGCCTGGCTGCTGATTGGCTAATGCGATCACATGTCATTAAGGAATGCATTATGGGTCAGCGCGCCTTGTCTGCGCGCCTTCCCAGACATCCCCGCTCCGTCGCCGCACATGTCCGCCGCCATTTTAGGAAAAATTTCGATTCGCGCGTCCGAAGTAGGCTATTTTTCGGATTCGGCGCGAATCGAAAATTTTCCAATATTCGACTCGAATTCCACTTCGCCTACTTCGATTCGCTCATCTCTAATTATGATTTAAAAAGAGAGCCAACTATGTGATAATAAATTGATTCACAATTTCACAATTTCTGCCAGAGTATGTGTACACACAATACTGTATATACAATATATATACTGTACACTAAACACATTTTAGTCTGCCCCTCTTGCACCCACAGATCCTGACTTCTTACACTGTAGGAGCCAAACCAACCACTAACATGAGCCCTTATAAACAAGAATATAAATGAAATAAGTTCTTAATTTTTACATACACTGTACATGCTGTATTTATTGACTTAACACCACAGCTGCAGCAGCATATGGAGAAAGTATTTGCTTTTGTTCGGAGCTTTTAAAATACTTTTGTACAAAACATGAACAATACCTTAAAATGCTATACACTGCCTTATAGTGCATTGTTTATTATTTCATAATTATTTATCATATACAGTAGCTTTGTTATTTTAGTCCTGAATTGTCACTCAAAAAAAAGGTTCTCTTTGCCAGCTTATTTGTACTTTTCACACACATTAATTTTCAGTTTATGGTGTAACGATCATCATCCTTGATTATTCTTGGCTCTGTAAGGATGTCTGGACCGTCAAGCCTTTCTGTGCCATGTGCAATTGTGTTGCATGGTAGTTTACTATTTTCTATATGACAATGATACAAATAAATGTAATAAATAAATAAATAAATGTAAACAACCTTGGTTCCCTGGCAGGGCAGTCATATATTTATGATACTTTATGATCTTCCTTTTAAATCATGCCAGTCTGCATAAAAAGAAAGACAGGACTTCTAAAAAAGGAAACCTTCTACTCTTATAAAAGGAAAACCTTCTTGATGCCACTCTGCTAGGGGTGTTGGGGGCAGTTATACTTAGGACATCCTGATAATTACTATGGCAGAGTTTTGGGAGTAGAGGAAACCAAGTAATCATAGGGACTTGTGTGAAGATCATGGATCATGGATCAGTGAAAATAAGATCAGACTGAAGTGCTGGCCCACTCTGCAGGTAAGAAGAAACTTTAGAGTTAGTGCAGGGATATTATGTGATTCTGACTGGCTAATGGCTACAAAAAGTCATCCCCGAGTCACATGTCCTAGACGTTCATGATCTCCAGATCCTGGTGAAGGGATTGGGAATGGATGCAAAATAAATCCATGTCTGTAATGTACAGGGTTGTCTTACTGGTGGCACCTGGGAATACATTTAGAATTAGTTAAAGAAGAAACATGATGAGGTTTAGGTTGGAGGTCAGGACAAGTGTCAGATTGACATTGAAACAAGACAGGATAGTAACCAGGGTAAAAATATATGGAAAATTGGAGCAGAAGCACAGACAGACTTTGAAACTGAACACAAACACTGCATAGGTCAGGGGTTGATTTACTAAAAGTGGAGAGTACAAACTCTGGTGCGCTCTGCATAGAAACCAGCTTCCAGGTTTTATAACTGAAGTTAGTAGCTGATTGACTACCATGCACAACTGCACCAGATTTTGAACTCTCCATTTTTTGTAAATCAACCCCATAAGGTCAGAAGGGCAAAGTCAGAATGCAAAACCACACAAGGATTGAGAGATCAAAGCAGAAAAAAAAGACGAAGAGTCAGACCAGGTTTCAGCAATGTACTGGCTTCTGAGGGTGGAACCCTTAAACAGTGTGAGACAAAAGCGTATGAGTGTGACAGGAATTGTATTGAGAAATACAAACTGTCATAATAGCCCACATGTTATTAAAACACATCCATATTGTATAAATCATGAGGCTGAATCCAGACACACCTTTCAACTTTTTACAACAATTTAATATTCATTTTGATGCTTTGGCATTAACGCTTTTTGAGTCACTGACCTGGAACAAAGTATAGAGATAGTGACCTCTGAGACTCATCTAAATTTCAGAAACTCATCTACCACATGCTTGTTCCAGGTAGGTGACTCACATATAATGAAGACAGACTCAACAGGGCAACCTTCATTTCCAGACAGGACAGCCCCAATGCATTTTTCATGGTGGAGACACATTTAAGCATAAGTTAACCTTTACTTGTTCAATATTTTTCTTAATTTGAATCAAACAGGTATAAGTACAACAAGTCACTTAAGGTATAAACTATGACAGCTCCATTCACTGAGGCCATGCTATGACAAATAATACAATGCAAAAGAAGGGCTGTCAGCCTTGTAAACATACGTATAAAGAGCAAAAACAAACAGGTACAAAAAATGGTATCAAACCATGTTGGAAGTGCTATCACAAAGATCCTGATGTGGAATCTGGTCCCAGCAAGAGCAAGGCCAATGAGCACCGTATATTGTAGAGGCAGAGAGAGGGAATGAAGGAGAGGAGAAGAAGGAAAGGAGCACAGTGGGGGCAGAGGGGAGGGGAAACAAAGGGGGGAAGGGAGAAGGCCCTTGTCTAGTTCAGAGACCCCAGAAAAGGCCTTTCTAAAAGTTAGAGTTCAAAGAAGTGTCAGTCTATGTCCCATCAATGAAGTATATGTTGACTTTTAAAACAAAGTCCTCTATATCCACTTGAAGACCAAACATTTTCTAGCAATTTTTGTTTAAGTAAAAATCAGTATTTTTTGCTAAAAAATTATTTACAACCCCCAAACATGCCCCTGACGACGTCAACTAGATGATGAAACGCGTTGGATGGAGCTTCAGGGTGTGACATCATCACATTTTGGAGGGACAGCGGCCATTTTCCTGGTTGGAAACTTATTATTTTAGGGCCTGTAAAGAACTTTTGAGAGGAAGATTAAAATCAGTCTTGGTGAGGACTGCCAGTTTCATTATATGCAAATGTTCATCTTCCATCTGAGCTGCGTATTTTGACCTTTGTGTTTCGGTCAAAATTTCTGGTAAGAGGCAGAACCATTCAGGTGTTTTGGTGATGGTGGATCGTGGGAACTTCGCTTGGAACATTTTATTGGAATTTCTTCGGATTAATTGGACTTTATGATTATATGCTTCTGATTAGCGCCGCAATTTTATATCATATTTATTACTACTGTATATATAGAATAAAATAGAGAATAGCATGGTGATCATTGCAATTTTTTATGTCACACTGTTTTTGCTCAGCGTTTTTTCAAACACAATTAAAAAAAAAACCACTTTATTGAATTAAAAAAAAATCAAAAATATATAACCCAATTGTTTTGTAAAATTGTAAATATTGTGCTATGCTGAGTAAAAAGATACCTAACATGTCATGCTTTATAATAGCGCACACTCGTGGACTGGCGCCAAACTATGGTACTTAAAAAAGTAATGCTTTCAAATCCTTTACTGGTTACCAGTTTAGAGTTACAGAGGAGGTTTAGTGCTAGAATTATTGCTCTCACTTTCATGTTTGCGACTATACCTCACATGTGTGGTTCAAATACTCTTTACATATGTGGGCATGACCTACATATGCGTTCATCACCACACGTGAGTGCAGGGGGATTGGGGCACTTAAAAAATGTATTTTCTGAATTTATTTAAATTTTACACTTTTACTGCTATAGCAACAAATGTAAACATCTGTTGCAATAACAGTAACTCATGACAGGTCCTCTTTTTGGAGAGATCTGGGGTCTATTAGACTCCACATCTCTCCTCTACAATGGAAAGCATTAGATTAGAAAAAAAATTGATTGAATGCTTTCCCCCCCCCCCAAAAATGGCTTAGTTTACATTCTGTCAGAACCGAAGTGATGTGATGCGTTGCTCCGGTCCTCCTAGGTCATAGAGATTAGCTGAGGCCATCTTTTCTCAGCTACTGTAAGCTCTATGCCAAGTCACTGCAATCGTTGGATCATTTCTTGGGTGCACTGATCAGGCAGGTAAGCCCAGAAACCACTGAAAAGCATCGAGAGGGCTAATCAGCCACTCGGTTCACTTTTATTAGAAACAGCAGTGGCTGGGGAAAATTTTAATACTGGGGTTATGGCATCCAACTGCAGTCATAACCCCAGTATTAAATTTCAAAACCACAACGTATATATACATTTTGCAGTCTTGAGCACTGGAAAATGTTCAGTAACACACTGGTTGCCCCTTTCAAGAAGCTCTAAATTCTGCTCAGCCATTAGTAGACCAGGGACAATTGAAGGTCTGCAATTATACATATTAGCTCAAGGAAGACAAGTTGGGTCATATTGGATACTTCATTGAGAAGTAAACGCGTATCCTCTAACTTTATATTACTTTTGAAAAGAAGTGCTACATTCATATGTTACTAAAGCATCCAAGAGCAAAACGCATGGCAATAAAAGGCAATTGAAATAGAAAAACATATAAATGGAAGTAAAACTGCAATTTTATGCAGTAGACAGCTGTTGCCAATTAGCTTAGATCTGGACCAACGTATCAGACTAAGCAGAACAGAATTTCAGTGCTTAAATGAAATGACAAATCTTTAAAGTTTATTGTTCTATACATTAGCTGTGATTGCAGCCTTGTATATCATCTGCATCAAAATTCATATTGAGGCAGATGTTAACTACAACTCTGGTGATCATTGTTAAGGAAAGCTAAATGCATACTGAAAGTCAAAATAGTTGTTCTCATGTGACTCATTTTCAGCTGCAAGTAGGTAACAATTTGTAAGCTGTGTCCTATTTTTAAATCTTGTTTCAGTTATGATACCTGGAGAAGTAAATACAATAAAAGTAGGTATTAAGGACAGAACCAAATTCACCAACCTTTGTATCAAAAGGACTCAGTGCACAACAACAAAAACAATATACCAACCCATATAAAAGTATCCACAAGGAGCCATCTTTGGTCTAAAAGATAGACCTTTTAAAAATGATAAAACCATTCTGTCACCTCAAATACTGTATATAAGTGGGTTATAACAACTCTTCAGCCTGTTATTGGCCTTCCTTGGGATCAATATATCATCATCATGATATTTTATACACATCTTAATGATGACATCCATTCAGGTTCACCCTCTTTTCTAAAATGTTTATGTTTGCACAAAATGTAATGTTGAATGAGTTCTTCTTTGTACACAGGACAACTGCTCAACTGTACAGACCAAAAAAAAAAAACCCCAACTGTGTGTAGGGAGTGTTTTACTAGAGAGTGGGGTGTGTGTGCTTCACTATAAGCACACTGATAGGGATGGCTCTGCTCATCCATCCCGAGCAGTGTTCCCAAACTGACAGGGAGGGGGGTTGTTGGTAAACAATGCAGCCCTCCTCCCTGTCTGTGATCGGCGGTAATCTCCGGGTGCCGGCGGGTAATCACCAGCCGGGACCCGATGATTGACATCCGGGGCCGCAATCATCGGCGCAGGTAGGGCACACGCGCCTCACGCGCACCCCCTACCCACAAATGCAGAATCACGTATATATACGTGATCCTGCGCACAGTGGCCACCCTGTAGCAGTAAATCTACTGTGGGTGGTCCTAAAGCGGTTAAATAAACCCCTATGTGTTATATGACATTTAAGTTAGTCCTTACATTTTACTCTGTACACTTTACCCATATGAGCCTGATTGTCATTTTGAAGATGTGAGTTGTTAAACTTACTTTTTAATCATTACAGTCTACACTTAGAGGCGCTGTGTCTCTTCCTCTGTTTTTTCTAAATTTTGGGTCCCATATCAATTTTCCCCTTTCTACCAGATCACCATGGGACCCCTCACCTTGCATGCATGAGAATCCCTAAGTGTTCCTTCTCTCTTACTGTCCTCCTTAAAGGGATCACAATTCACAACCCAAAAACTTGGGGACACATACCTGCCTTCCCAGACCTATTCTGTTTAGTGTCAGCAGACACTAAACAGGCTGAACTGCTGCAATACTGACACTCAGTAGCTGAATATCTCCTTGCCATGGGAACTCTGCCATACTGAAGTCTCTATCTGCTCCACCCAGCTCTGATGAAGAAGGGAGCACCCTTCAAAACGTGTTAGCCTTCATTCCCCCCCCCCCATTTTGGATTTACCTGTAATCCTGTTTGGATTATGGTTACTTATGCCTGTTATACCATCACTTTGTGAGTATATTTCCTTAATAATAAAATTAGTCACTATTTATTGAGGTAATGCGCAAGATTTGTGCGCTCTTTCTTTCATCTTCTTCTACAATGATACCTGCAGCTACTAGCATCATCCTGGTATAATTTTTTTCAGCTGGAAGTCAGCTTTCATTTAAAAACAATCTTATTGGCCATTTAGCTGCCGAATTGTTTTTACAAGCAGCGGGAAGGGACAACACCCCCCCCCCGCTGCCTTCCACAGTTTTCTTGGGCTCTCCTGTCCCATAGGAGAATCTGAGAATGAATCCGACAGATCAGCTGGCTGACTATAGAGCTGATCAAAGACCAGAATGACTGTTTGGTATCTATTTATTCAGCATAGCATCATCTTTTATAATTTATCAAATAGTTGAGCAATATATTGTGTTTTTGTGCATTACAATTCCAAAAAGTGTATTATTCCCAAAAGATTTGCATTTGAAAAATTGCTGTGCAAATAATGTGTGATGTAAAAAATTCCAACACCCACCATTTTATTCTCTAGGGCCTCTGCTTTAAAAAAATATATAATGTTTGGGGGTTCAAAGTAATTTTCTAGCAAAAAAACTGTTTTTTCATGTGAACAAAAAGTGTCAGAAAAGGCTTGGTCTTCAAGAATGGGTGATGTGTGGCATAAGTTGCTAATGATGGCTCTGAAATGCCAGGATAGTAGAAGCAACACCTCCAAAATAATAAAATGTCTCCCTGCAAAATCCTGGGGGTGTCTACTTTCCAAAAAGGGGTCATCGGGGGGGGGGGTTTGTACCGCCCTGACATTTTAGCACTTCAAGAAATGGGATAGGCAGTCAGAAGGTAAAAGCTACTTAATTCCAATATATATACTGTACCATAGTTTGTAGACACTATAACTTTTACACAAACCAATTAATATACATGTATTGAGATTTTTTTTTTACCAAAGACATGTAGCAGAATACATTTTGGCCTAAATGTATAACTATGAGTTTATTGGATATTTTCTATAACCAAAAGTGAAAAATATCATTTTTTTTCAAAATGTTTGGTCTTTTTGTTCATAGCGCAAAAAGTAAAAGCCACAGAGGTGATCAAATACCACCAAAAGAAAGCTCCATTTGTGTGAAAATAGGACATAACCTTTGTTTGGGTACAGCATTGCATGACCGTGCAATTACTAGTTGAAGAAGCGCAGTGCCGAACAGCACAAAATGGCCTAGTCATGAAGGGGGGTAAATCCTCAGGAGGGCAAGTGGTTAAGTAGCAGAGGGGGTTGTTAATTCGTTTCAGCTGCTTTGGTGTTAATGAAATTAACAACAGGTGCACTAGATGAGCAAAAATGAGATGACCCCAAAAACAGGAATGGTTTTACAGGTGGAGGCCACCGACAATTTCTTCCATACTAATTTTTCTGACTGTTTTCTCTAGTTTTGCATTTGGCTAGGGTCAGTGTCACTACTGGAAGCATGACCCTACAGAGTTTGCACAGGCAATCCAACTCCTCCAGGATGGCACATCAATATGTGCTATTGCCAGAAGGTTTGCTGTGTCTCCCAGCACAGTCTCAAGAGCTTGGAGGAGATTCCAGGAGACAGGTAGTTACTCTAGGAGAGCTATACAGAGCTTGACTGGACTGGACTGGTATCTGCTCTTTTGTGTGAAGAGGAAAAGGATGAGCACTGCCAAGGCCCTACAAAATTACCTACAGCAGGCCACTGGTGTGAAAGTCTCTGATCAAACAATCAGGAACAGACTTCATGAGGGTGGCCTGAGGGCCCAACATCCTCTAGTGAGCCCTGTGCTCACTGCCCAGCACAATAAAGCTCCATTGGCATTTGCCATTGAACACCAGAATTGGCAGGTCCACCACTGGCACCCTGTGCTTTTCACAGATGAGAGCAGGTTCACCCTGAGCACATGTGACAGACATGAAAGTGTCTGGATAAGTCATGGACTGTAACATCATTCAGCATGACCGTTTTGGTGGTGGGTCAGTGATGGTCTGGGGAGGCATTTCCATGGAGGGATGCACAGACCTCTACAGGCTAGACAAAGGCACCCTGACTGCCATTAAGGATCGGGATGAAATCCTTGGACACATTGTCAGACCCTACACTGGTGCAGTGGGTCCTGGGTTCCTCCTGGTTCACGACAGTGCCCGGCCTCATGTGGTGAGAGTATGCAGGCAGTTCCTGGAGGATGAAGGAATTGATACCACTGAATGGCCTCCATATTCTCCTGGCCTAAATCCAGTAGAACACCTCTGGGATATCATGATTCAGTCCATTCAAAGCTGCCAGTTTGCACCTCAGTCTGTCCATTGATGCCCTAGTCCAGTTGTGGGAGGAAATACCCCAGGACACCATTCATTGTCTTATTAGGAGAATGCCCCGACATTGTCAGGCATGCATACAAGCACGTGGGGGCCATACAAACTACTGAGTGCCATTTAGAGTTGCTGCAATGAAATAACAGCAAAATGGATTAGCCTGCTGCATAATTTTTTCACTTTGATTTTTGCGGTGTCTTTGAATTCAGTCCTATGTAGGTTGATAATTTTCATTTCCATCAAACGATGGGCATCCTTATGTTTCTAACACATTACCCAGTCATGTCCGTATAGATATCCAGCGTAATATTTTTCCCCATTGAAATCTGATGTGTTTTAAAAGTGTTCATTTAATTTTTAATTTAATCTAGCATCAATATCAAATGTGTTTTTAGCATTTTTGTTTTGGTGAGGGTTAGAATGCCTATCATGTTTTTAATGCTTGAGGAAGGTGGAAAAATAATGCTGGACCCATAGGGTTATCTCACTGGTATTGCTGTCTTAAAGTATTGAGGATCGTGTAAATGTTCTGGTTCCCAGGAAGGCAGCTTCTATGCCCCAGTGAATCTCCAGTCTCCTTGGCTTGTAGTGTAATGCAACAAAAAGGAAATGGAAGTGCCTCACCACTGGTCCACATACAACTTTATTCTGATAAAAGTCATATGACAATCCAAAAAATAGCTAATAAATTTCAGAGATCCAAGAGTTTCTCCTTCAACAGGGCTAGAAAGAACATAAGTGCATCTTCATACCAATCCAGTATCAATACAATACCCCCTCCTCGGGTCATATTTAAAACGAAATAGCCAATAGTATTGGACGTATCAAAATGAATAAACAAAAACTTTAAAATAAAATAAACAAATAATAATAATTCTAATTATTAAAATAATACATTCTACTTAATATATGAACCCAACTAGAATAAATATATAAAAAAAATAAGTGCAGTTTATCTCAAAACTGAAATGTCCATAACTTGAGCCATATATAATACAATCTGATTGTACATTCACTGAACAATAAAAAACTAAAATAATAATGCTAGTACTAATAATAATAGGTATTATAAATATACTACCTTTGGGTAAAATATGGACCTAATGAGAAAACATGTATAAAAATTAATACAATATATTCCAAAAACCTGGTATGAGCCATATACTGTAATCAATCAAGGAACAATCTCCTCCAATCTTAATGACCTTAAACCAGTCACCTCCAGTCTTAAACCCAAACAACCCAATTCATTAGTGGTGAATCCAAAGGAGACAGATTGTATTGTGTGTGTGCAGTCTAGAATGTGATCATATGATTGTACAGTTGCAGACTATTTATTCTTATTAAGTCCATATATTATAGTAGTATATATATTATTATAATAATTATTATTATTATTATTATTATTATTAAAAATGTACAAGAGGTGCGCATGTCCCTTTAAATACTAAGTTTATACAAAAAAGCAAATAAATCTCTGAATAAAAATATACTTGTGCAATATAAACATCTGGTAAGAGGCTTGGATGTGGGGAAACACTTTGACACATTGAAGCACATTGAAGCACTTTAATATTTCCATTCATCACTAAGCACTTTAATGCACCTGGAGATTAAGTGGAGTCTGGATTATAAAAGGAATGTATTGTTTTACTTATGACAAATGCTTATTTGATATGAATATTGATCTCATGCTCATATTACAAAAGTATATTAGAGTTGAATATTGATTTTTTTTATTATATAGCACAAATTTATTTGTATTCAAATATTTATTTGTATAAGCTTAGTATTTAAAGGGGCATGTGCACCTCTTTTTGTACATTATCAGTTTGGTCCAATATTCAATTGAGTACTGTCCGTGATACTTTTTTTATTTGCACTAACATACAATTTTGAGGACAAGCTTTCGGGGTATGTCCCCTTCTTCAAGGTCTAAGCAGTACTATTAAAAATCACAAAGTTTAAGCAGAATGTTAGAATGGATTGAGAGAAAAAAAAAAAAAAAAGAAGAAAATATTCAGGATTTGTTTGGTGCAGCAGCTTTATTGTGTGGTTAAACTAAGAGCGGGTGTTATTTTTATATATTAATATTATTATTAGTATTATTGTTAATATTATATTTATTTATTAATTCATTTATTTTTGTTTAGGTTTTTAATATTGTCTGTGTGTGCATTGAATGATTCACTCTCCTAATTTGCCCTGGTGATTGCTGGCACTAAGACTAAAAGTGAGAGGAATTAAAAAGAGTTTTATTTTCAGAAAATAAATTGTGGACTTTTTCCAATGGCTACACTTGTTCTAGTGAGAACTGCCCAAAAGGGAATTTCCATCACTTTGGAGCAATTTATTTTCCTGTTGTGTTCATAATAAAAAGTGCAAAGAGATCTTCCTAATGGAAAGCTGATGTGCATAAATAATAATAAAAAAAAAAAACTTACTATGGTTTAACAATTCCTTACCCTATGCAAAATTAAAAAAAAAAAAGTTTTGGCTTTAGATATACAGTACTTTAATCACAGTTTAGATCTATATTTTAGTTACATGTTTAAGACTTTTGCTTTAAATGATTTCATAAAATCGTGTTGTTTTTTTTAAACCTCATCTGACTCATAGTTACAGACATTACCAATATGCCATAATATTAAAGTAATTATTTTTTCTACAAAATCAATCTTTCATTGACAATTAAAAGCTCTCCATTTTCCTTCTGAGGTGGCAAGATGAAAAATATCTTGTGGTTGTGTAAATTAGTGAAGTAGAAATTCAGCTCATTAAATTATAACTGAATGATAAATTCCTTTGGTCATTAAAATATTGCTGAACTGGGTATTATCTTCTTGGTAAAGTGCATCAACTATGTGATAATATGTCCTCTTAATGAATCCTCCTTAATATGCTTCTAGACAGCAATGCAGAAAAGTACTCTAGAGTAGATATTCTATTGCTCTACACCAGCAGAGACAAATCTATAATTAAAGGAATAGCAAGATAAATGTTTTTAATTATGTAAAATGATTGTAAGTCACTGCTGTGCTTTGTGTTTAATTTTTAAAATGAGGTATTACTATAAAACACATTTGCCGAAATTGAATGTATACTCTATGTTTTTCCATACCAAACTGAAAAAACATATTGATGATCCCCAACGTGAGAGTGATTTTTCATAATAATAATAATAATACAATTTTTCAGTATTCAGTATAGTATTCACACAGCCTGTAAATTAGAACTGAGGTTTAACATTATTTATCAATTGTTGTGTAAAATATTATAATTATGATTGTAATTATATTTCATGAGCGATGAGTGAATGCCATTTGTTGGGATAAGTTTCCTGATGGTGGCAAATTGGCTAAAAAGGAACATACCACCACAAAGCGCATCAGTAAAGCCGCTTGTAGTGTTCATTAGAAATATGTTAAAGGCGATGACATCGGGGCACAACTGAAAGATAGGGACATTGTCACCCTATAAGTTAGCCTGTTTATCTATCTATCTATCTATCTATCTATCTATCTATCTATCTATCTGTGTGTAATATAGTTATGTAGTTACAGAATTGATCAGGTTGAAAAAAAAATTCTATCTTGTTCAACCAATAGAAAACAATATATAAATAGAAAACCTCCATATGCACAATCCTATACCCACAATTGCCCCAGAGGAAGACAAAAAAAACTATAAAGCATGGTCCAATTTGCTCTAGTGGGGGGAAATACTTCCTGATCCCCCAGTGGCCAATTTGATATTCCCTGTATCAACATTCTCTGTTGTTATTACCTATAAATCTTAATATCCAGTCGTATTTTGAGCGTTTAGGAATACAACCAGCTATTTTTTAAAACAATTTACTGAGCTGGCCAGAAGTAGTTCTTAAGGAAGTCTATTCCATATTTTCCTATCTTTTACTCTGAAGATGCCTTTCCATACATAGAGGTTAAATATCTTTTCCTCCTGACTTGCCTTCTTGTCTTTTGCAATCACCTTAAATTAAATACATCTATGCTAAGTTTACTATATGGACTGCTTATGTATTTCTATTTATGGGAATATGTATCAAGACATTAAACACAGCATTTACACAGCTTACAGAATTACATTTTACACATAAATGATCAACTATTCTTCACAATTTGGTTACTTAATTAGTATTTGAGCAAAATATTAAGAATGCAATTACAATTTGTATATGGTCTTTAAAAAAAAAAAGCAAAACATCTAAAGTTGCAAATGAAAAATTACTAAATGATTCTTTGAGCAGGAATACATGCATTAAAAGTAAAATAAATAAATAAAAAGAGTGCACAAATTATATACTATACAACAATATTTGTCTGATGCCTTCCTCTAAATGTTTTCCAATTTTTGTGCAGGTAT
The DNA here is from genome assembly GCF_062004578.1 of Staurois parvus. Lineage (NCBI taxonomy): Eukaryota > Metazoa > Chordata > Amphibia > Anura > Ranidae > Staurois > Staurois parvus. The sequence goes on along the minus strand of NW_028317841.1, from coordinate 3,254,428 downwards.
AACTTTTTAAGACATCTTGGCTTAATCTCTGCTGGCTTCAGGCTTTCCACACCTCCTTCGTAGTAAATTATTATGCTTGTATTTTTACATGGGAGTGAAGACCAGCACTACACAGTTATATTTAGTAAATCATGTAACATGTAGCTAATAAAAGGGAAGGATAGGGAGAGGATAAGGCTGGCGATAAAACTTATTACACACCATTTTCTCTGCAATGAATGAAAACATTCTTACAAAGAACTTCTTGTGAGAAATGATTACATCGCTTCCCTGAGAGAGTATAGCCACCTTCGTACCTCCTACTAAAACTGAAGAAGTAAATTAAACAGGCAATGCAAGTTGGCATAGAAAAAATATAAAATATGGATACAGCAAAAGCTAACATACATTTACTAGTAAGCATACAATATTTTTAACTTCCAAATTCAAAATGTTACTTAAACTCCCTTTTGAATTTGTACTTTAATTTCATGCAAATGTTATACCCGCCTATCTTTCTTTCTGTTGGGCTGATTTATTTTACTGACTTTACTGAAAATGTTTCCTTAGCTTTTTGAAAAAAAGGGTGAAGCTATGATCGCTTTGAATATTCAATCATGTGTAGGGGAATTAACAAGAAAAAAGCATTTACTCTGCATCTTTTTGGTAGAAATGAAAACAGTTTTACTTTATTCACAAAGATAAATGAAAATTAACTTTTAATAGTGAGCCTAATCTCTTTTTTTTAAATTACCAGGAATATATTTGCATAAATATAAGGTATACCCCTGTATATAGGAGGCTACCTGCAAAATAATGAGTGTACTGTTGGTGGTTTTTGAGGAAAGGTTGGCACTTCATTAGAGCTTTCTGGACTTGCTGATGAGAGAGGCAGAGAGCTAACAAAATAACACAATTCAATTACAGAGACCTAGAGATGTTATCTCAGAAAATAAAGTGGTTTGTTCACCTTGTATGGTTCGCCATAAATAAAAGCAAACTGGACTATTTTTGGACTACACATTCATATTAACCAAATATCACCTTCCAGGTATAGCAGAACTACTAGATATGCCTTGCATCTAGATTTCATAGATATTCAATAAAATAAATGTGTCAATCTGGCCTCTTGCAGTTTCCCAATATTTGTATAGCATATGCTTCCATTTTTTATTGGGAAGGCAAAGAAGAAAGCCTGGACTTAAACGCTAAAACACTGAATATGACACTGCAAAGAAGAAAACACTAAATTTAAAAGAGAAAGATTTATATACAGCTAAAAAAAAAAAAGAATACACCGGATATAAAAGAAAAAACATTAGGTATGATTCAGAAAAAAAGAAAACATTGGATTTAAAGGAGAAAACATAGATTATGATTCAGCAAAACAAGTAAACGCTAGACATAAAAGAGAAAACACTGTGTAGGATGCAGCAAAAAAGAAAACATTGGATATAAAAAGAGAAAACATTGAATATAATGCAACAAAGAAAGAAAACATTGGATATGAAAGAGACCACATTAAATGTGATGAAGAAAAAAAAGCTTTCGGTTTAAAAGAGAAAACACTGAACATGATGCGGAAATGAGGAAAACACTTTACTCTAATGTCTTTGAATAAAAAAAGCAGCAAAAAAGAAAATTTTATATATATATATATATATATATATATATATACACATACATACATACAGTACATACATACGTAAACACACTCTTGAAAGTCTGGGTATAGTAGTTAAAACCCAATTCAAGCTTCTCTTTGCCCACCTGCAGTACTTAGGCTGGAAGCTGAAGCAGAGCTTTACGTAGATATGCTGAGCTTGTAAAGTACAATAAGCCCTTTAAGAGGACTTGCAATGTCCCAAATGTTTGGAACATTTGCCAGTTAACTGATATGTGTTTTACTTGCTCAGCAACATATATAGATATAGTATATATATATATATATATATATATATATATAAATACAGTATATATATTGGTTAGTCAACAACCAGGAGGCTATATCACAAATTTTTCTTTGGTATTTAAAAATGCTAGCATATAAGCTCATTTGAACAAAGGAGAACATTTTTTCAATATGCATAACCAGATTTGCACTTGTATTATCTGTGCATGTAAAACTATTCAAGCTAAGAAAACAAACTTTTTTGTGCTCTAGGTATTTAGTAGCATTCTTACGGTGTTTGCATCTGTAAATGATGTAATTAATCACATAAGACAACTTTGGCTTTATATTAAAATGAAAATGGCTGCTGTTTGAAAATACATCTGTTTACAAGAACGGATTAATTTTTTTTTGCTTAAAAACCAAACTGAATGCTATGCTTCCTAGTCACAAACAAGTCTTTCAATTAAAGAAGCTGTCACCAACCTGCACCTGAGGGTTTTGTACTTCCAAAACTAAATCAGAGCCAGTCCATTAATTAAGTGAATGTTTAATTTGGATTTGTGTATTTCATGCTTTAGTAGTGCACAGATTTTAGCTCACAAATCAATGCAGGAGAAAAGTACATTTTTTATTAGGTCAATATATTTTTTAACAGTCTAACCATACTTTAGTCTCTGTGTATATGAAATGTCCAGATTATTTGCATTACAAAGTTAATTTTACCCGGACATATCCTGTATCCGGCATACCGTTCATTTTGTATGGAATTATTCCTGAAAATAGCAGGCATGCCTTGGTATGTGAGGGTACCCAGGCACTACTAAGTTTACAGTTTCATATCTGTATCGGCAGTGGAGGATATAAAGCACTTCTACCTCTGACTGTCTAAGCAGATTTAAAGTGAAGTTTGTTCATGTCACTACTATACTGCTCATTGTCCTCTTTGTTTGAGGCTCGGACATGAGGAAACAAAGCCCTGCCTCTATCACGTTGGCCACCAAGACAGAAAGATCAGCTACAGGGAGACCACAGATAATACCAGTGACCAGTCCTTTGCCCTTTGCTTGCCTTTTCTGGGCACCTCTTCCAGACCTCAGTTCCTCTTTATATAAGGGTTAGTAAAATGGCAACATAGATAAAATATTGACATCTTTAGGTGCCTTCAGGTACATTTCAATAACATTCAGAGATGCTCAGGAGTTATAATATTGAAACTTTGACTTCAAGAAGAAAAGTCAATATGCCCTCTACCTCCTCTCGAACATAAAATTTGTTCACTGAGATTATGGTTTAAAGTTGACCTTTCAGGAATTTTACTAGTCTGCATGACTAAATGTAATGTATGTCACAATTTACAGCAACAGTATAATTTTTATAAAAAGCTCCACCTTTTATTGTTAAAAGCAGTCCTTGAGTTTCGGGCAAATAACTTTGTCTAGGCCAAGATGATGTCATCAGTCTTCTGCAGCAAGAAGCCTTTTTCTCAGTCTCTTTTGACTTGTTAGTTCAGAGGATGTAATAGGGGCTGATCGGTGGCAGGCATTTGTGTATGAAGCCAAAAACTGAGCAAGCAACATATACATTAGTGTGTAATTTCTGAGCCAGTATATCAGTCCAGGGAGTAAACGCTGAGTGTGCATGATGACTTAACAAAGGTGGCTCCATCCTTCTATTGAGAAAGACAGTTGAGGGCATTGTTATGGGAGTACTGTGATCTCTGTAAGAGGTTTGAAATGTCTTTAGTCAGTGATAGGTTCATGGTACACTAGCAATTCTGTAACTGGCAACAACTCATCAGCAACAGGATCAATGCAGAGAAAATAATTACCTATTTCCGTGCATTGCTTCCTTGCTGATGAAAACACTGCATCGTGTCTCTCACTAGCCCTCATCTGGGAAATGAAGGAGTGAGGCGTAGAAACAGGTGATAATTTCTCTGCCCACTATAGGGATCATGTTATTGTTTCACCAGCCACAGAATTTCTAGTGTGCCATGACCCTTACATCCTTACATCATTATGTAGCATGTATGTATTTAACAGGAAAAAAAATTATCTGATGCTAGGATAAGGACAAATATTGGGGCACAATCAGTGGGTAAACACTGTATGTGATAATGTTTTACTTTCCTTTCTAAAGTCTCCCTAAAAGCTTAGGTAGTCACTGATGGTGCATACAGTTGCCTATGAGCGCTTGTATTTCATTTACATTTTTTTATTTACAAAGGATAAACACAGAAATGTAATAATATAAGGTACAGATAGTAACTGGACAGTATAAAAGGACAGGGACAGGTAAAGTATTAATTGAAAGCTTTTAAAAAATGTATTGAATCCATACAATCCTCAAGTGAGCATCAATGTTGTCTCGCAGCATAGAGTTTCCTTTGCTTTAAATCCTACTCTAGACAGACAAATGTAAAAAACACAGGTTATCTATGAAAATCAACTAATTTTTACAGTTTCTAAGCTCTCATTTCCTACTGAATGCCTGTAAAAATATATTCTTTGGCTAACTTTCCTTTATGAGATTTAGAGTCTGATGACACAATCCCATGCGTTCACATGTGGGGCCACAGCTAACCTAGCATCTGGACTGTGATAAGCATATGCATTAGAAAGAAGGGCAACTACAAATGGATAATAAGTTAAGGTCATATTAATTCATGTTAATCGTAGTACATTTTAGTAAGCATAACTACTTGATGTCTATGCTTTAAAAAAGTATTATTTCTCTAAATATTTGTATCATTCTTTATGTCTACTACATCAGCAGTGTTAAGATGCTCTTTTATTAGTGGAATTTTAATTGGGAATCTCAGCATTTGAAAAAAGAATACACATCATACTTGCACATTTGCACGCTATGGTAGACTTACAGTACCTCTAAATGTTCCTTCCTCAAGCAATACAAGGTTCATAATAATATTTCACCTCCCTATCCCCGTTGTTGCCATCTGCCTGCTCTTTGTCCTTAGCTTCAGCTATGGTGTGGCCAGTAATGATGTATCTTCTGCATATATGTAGTGGAGCTACATTGCCCTGTTGCCTGGCTTCTTCTTTGGCATCAGATAATCAGAGTGTGCACTGCACTGAGCATGTGGCAGCATTTTTTTGGGGGGTGTTTTGTGACAGTGTGCCACAAACTTTTTTTTGACTTGGTGGTTTGGATGGTTTGCACTCACCAAGAACATCAAGGTGTAATAGGACACAGGAACATGCAATTGTACAGGACTGTGAGACACACAGCAATCAAAAATGCTAAAATTTCTGGATTCATTTCTGAAGCCAATTTTAATACAAAAGGCCTACCACTGCTAAACAGTTACTATCTATAACTTAAAACTAAGGAAGACCAGTCAGTACACAATCTACTGAGTGGGATTTTTTTTTAGAAATGAGCAATGGAGTGTCAATATTAAATACATTGTATGCTAAGAAGACAAATATCTACCGTTCCTAATATTTCATAATACATAAAGTAACGTTCTCTAACATTCCTTCCAACATGCATGATCATCTAAACAATTGAGCAGGAAATGTATGTGTTTATAATCAAATGTTTTTCTGTGCTACTTCTTATTTTGTGAAAGATTTTGTGAAAGATTTAAATTAACTGTATAAAAAAAGATATGGATTGATTACATTTGGGTTTCACGAAACAGGCACTTTTAGAGTCCTTTTGAAATTGTGTAATTATCTCTCACTATAAATGGCATCTCAGGCTTGTTTTATGGTAATATGTATTTCTAAAAAAATTAAGCAGAACTTCATGTCACTAGAAATATGTCATATTATACAGAAGATATATAGATATGTAAACTATAGTATTGCATATGCATTATAACACAGCTAGTTAATCATTTCTTTACTGAGCTGTTCTTTGCATCCTTTTTTTTTACAGAACTGGAAGCTGAGGAGTGGTGTAAGTGCCTGTGTGTGGAGTGTCTAGGAACAAGACTTAATGATATAAGCCTTGGGGAACCAGATCTACTAGCTGCTGGGGTACAAAGAGAACAAAATGGTGAGTCACCAGCATAGCGTACAACATACAGTATTTTATTATGTATTTAATAAGAAGAAGGGCAAGATACAGTTATGTATTATGTAGTTTGCGTTATCCTGAATGTCATGTATTTTTCAATATATAACGTTTACAGGTCTCTTGATTTTCTTTTCAATTTATTTTATTTTGTTGAGAAAATGCCCCTTATGTAATATCTAAACATGTGAAAAACTATATAAGAGAGATTATTATATTTAATGAAAACAAAGAGCATGGACATAGAGTAATTATTTTAGCAAAACTCTTCAAATCAAATATATTGGGCTGATTGCTAAAATGGATCATTGCAATAATTTCAATCTTTTAAAGATTTGTTACTTATGAAATAAAACAATTAGAGTGCGGCATTTTTAAATGCAGTTTTATATCATATTTGTTACCTTAACATCTGTACAATGATATTTTTCTTGAAGAAAAACACACCCAGGGTACAGGAGGCCTTTTTTTATGAGGTTTTGAAATGTTTATATATTTTTATTATAATAGCTAATGCATAGATTCTTTTTTTTTTGCATTGATTTATTAAGCCTATTTACTCAACATTTATGGTAAAGAATAACTCCAGACAAATGTTAAAAAAAAACATAAACCTGTTTGTATAGTTAATTCAGTGATTGCTTAGGCTATTTTTTAACTGGGATGCTGATGTTGATTTAGGAGTAAAATCTGTTCACTTAGTAAAGTGAATGTTCAGAGGTTAGTAAATAAGATGAACAAGGTCATGTCAAACATCTGATTATGTGCAAGAAAAAAATGTAATGGTTTAATACATTTTCTTGCTCATGAATAAGAATTCAAAGTAAACACAGAGTAACCTTATTTACTAAGTACAGTGAATACACATATTTTGAAGTGAATTTACATTAAGTATAAAAAAAATTCACTTTACTAATTGAACAGACACTGAACAGTCTTTAATCAATCAACCTTGTTGTGTGTAACTACATGTATTCCTTGGCATGGCTTGGTCTACTATCAACTGTCATTTTGCCATCATCTGAGAGCCATTTAAATAACTTTTTGCTGTTTTACAGTATTGCCATCAATGCTATTTTGACATTTTGTACAGTTGGTATTAATAAATGACTTTTAATTAATCCACCCTTTCACTGATGCCGACTAAAATAAATGGTTGGTGGTAGCTTTGGCACACACACATTCTCAATCACTATAACATTTAGGAGTTTTTTTACATTTTTACACCTTTCTGCCAGTTTTCACATATGTGATTCATCAGCTGTAAAGCTACCCAATCACTTCTATATACTGGTAATCAAGCCCAATCCCTCAACCCACCAGATCCCCCCACTATGTGTCCTGGGCTCATCTGAACCTGCCTGAGGCCCAGGACCTCTATGGTAAGTGTCAGGATGGAGAAGAGTGGGAGAGAAGCAAACATCCATTCATTAATCTCCCCTGGGAAAAGTTCTGAGCATTTCCTGGATCAGAGCTGTCAATCTCTGGCCTTTCAGGCCAGGTAAGAAGCTGACTGAGCACTGTCTGTGCTCAATAAGTTTCTGTGAAGTGCAGTAGTGACTTTAAGGGTCTAATAGGCCCTTGTGTCTCACTAAACAGAATTTGTCACCTACACTATGCTATCACATATGGGACTAATCACCCTATTGTAATAGCAACAAAGTTAAATTTTAAGAAGTTTATTAAAATAAAGTACAACATTTTTCAAATATGTTTTTAAAATCCCTCCCCCCACGTATATATGAACAGAAATGCATTCATTGGGTATGAACACATGGGAAATCAATTGTTCCGTACATATCAAGCATTACTGTGCACACCAGAGTGAGAGCAATAATTCTAGAGACATAACTCACTGTTTACTCTAAATTGATTAACTTTAGAGACGTCTAAAGTGTCACTTGTAGACAATTTTTATAATAATAGTTCTTTGCTGTTTCATGGGTGTATGTATTTTTGAAGCTTGACATATTTGCTATCTATTTATTCAACTCAACCTTAAACTTTATATTTTACCAAAACATTAGGTATTGTATTGTGTTTGCGTACATTAAAATTAATTTGGGTGTACATTTTCCTGAAAATATAGATTTGATAAGCAGTACCACAATTGTCATGTGACATAACAATACAACTTCCACCACACCATTCTACAGGGTCTCTGAAAATACAGTATATTATATTTTGGGGTTTCAAAAAATATTCAAGCCTATGTACATTTTATCATGTGTACAAAAGAAATTTAAAAAAATGGTACAGCAATGAAAGTGCAAAATTTAAGCAATTTCCTTTTCTCAATAAGACTATTTCAAATGCTGGAGAGAACAAGCAATATTAGGAGTTTAAATTATGAATGCACCAAGAAATATGTTAATATGCTATCTCAAACAAATGCCAAGATTGTGCTTTCAGACACCTGTGAACTCAAGGTGTCCACCAAATAAAGGACTGTGATCTAAATCCATCTTTGCCATGCAATGACTTTTGGGAACTAAAAGTACTTCAATAATTCCCACTTGTACTCCTTTGACCCATTGCAATAAATCATCTTAGATTATAAAATACAGGCCATGTACTTTAGTTTCACCTTCTACTGTCATATCAATTAATCTCTATAATATGGCTATGTACAGTATGCTTTTTACAGACATAACCGGATTATTTTACCGGCTGCTCACCATTTTAACATAAAAGCATCTTGTTCTCAAGCAAGAGCTACCTGACCTCATTCTGTTGTTTCTAGATAAATGGTGCCTACACACAAGTCTTCTAATGTTGTGAAATTTGTCCTAATTATCTGGCTTTTATTGTTATTGCATCTTGCATGCCATACTAATGGTTTCCTTTTTAATAAAATAGGAAGTTCTGCAAATATATAGTTTTCTGCATAATAATTATCCATATACAATTTTTGCCATATACATAAACAAACACCAAAATACAGGTGTCAGATGAACTGAAGATCAGAAAACATGAATGAGATAGCCGTTGTTATCTGGCAATACAACTTCACTGTAACAGAATAAAGCCAAACCTCAGGCAACACCTAAATAAACAGATGATAAGCATACAATATGACAGTTGATTTACCTGCCAAAGTATTCGTATTTCTCATCATTTGTTCCTGGGATTTATACCCCTCTAAATTGCACAGCACAGAAAGGCTGTAGACCTGACCTTTCTCTATTGTAGTAAAGTAATAAAACTAGCTTCTCCTTGCCCCTTGCTTGTGATTGGGCATTGAAGGAGAAGCAGCTGAATAATGAGCTCATCTTTCTGTTACGCTGTTTTTGCCTCCTCCAGTATATTCTTTTTAGTACTGCAGAACATATGTTAGGCTCCCAGTGCTGTATTTCCCTTCCCTATTCTGAGCTGTGCTGCATAAGGGATTATGAGAGACTGATGCAAAATCAAATTCAGATACTTACACTAGCTGTTTTAAAAAATAAATTTCATAACCTTCTAATGACCACTTACCTGCATAAATTGGTGCTTTTTTTAACTTGCCTAGATTTCAGCTTTAGCTATCATTTGTTGTGGGCATATGATGTATTGGAACCCTATAAAATGCAGACATGATCCAGCCATCTCAAAGTTTTTTTCTGCTAAAATGTTCTGTAAACCATTGTACATATATCTTTATGCCTACAGAGTAGGGAAGAAGGAAGAACATCAGACATTCCTAATTCCATCTTTTCTCAGAAGAAAGAATTGTGATCAGTTATCAATATCTTAAAGTGGTATTAAATCTAAAACCAAAAAATTAATATATTGCAGTTTATCAATCCTTAGATCTGGTGGCTGCAATAGTTGGCTTTTTTATTCTTTATTTTCCCTCAGTTTTCATCTGTGATCTGACCAGTAACACACTTTCTGTATTAGAGTGCTCCCACTCTGGATGAAGGAGCAAAAGAGTCACAGATGGACACCAACAATGCTAATCAGGGGGAGGGGGGACAAAAGTGTTAGATGTACTAGCATATTTAGATACACTAACAAATTGAAGCCAAACTCCAGCTAACACTTCTAATCATTTAAAGCAAAAGTATTTTGTAAAGAAACTAATACAGCCACCATATCTTCACACTGTTATGCTGCAGTATAATTGTTTGCTTTTATGTTTATTACTGCTTTAAATGTGTCCCTGATAGATGTTAAATAGGTTACTGTAAGAAGATCATCAAAGTGCTGCTGGTATTCAGAATATGTGATAATTGTAATGGAAATACATACAAGGTTGTATTTACTGGGATTCCTGCCTTTTATCAGTATAAAATATAGTTACATTTACTTGTTAGCTTTGGCTGGAAAAAGCAAGGAAAAATGCTTAGCAAAAGAGGAAAGCTACAAAGATCTTTACCGGTCTGTGGCACTTGAGAGATACACAAAAAGTAGCCTGAAGTATGATTGCACTTTATTACAACAACCTTTACTCATATGAAATGTCATTCATTCATTTACATAAAATCAAGACAACACTGAGGCCTGAAGGCCTGTGCAGCAAAAACTAGATAGCAGAAGGTTACATTAACCAAAACAGAACCCTGCAGAGATGTTACAGCAAAGTACTACTTCTTAGCATACGATGAGGGAGCTGCAGTCTGCCAAGGCTTTTTGCAAGTGTTTAGAACAATACATTAAAGACCTGTGTATGTGGGCTTATTTGCATCAGAACAGCTTTTCCTCAAAAAGTTAATGGGAATGCAAAAGCAGCTTGAAGCCGCTTAAAACGAGGTCAGGATCACTACAGGTCAACTACTGAAGGATATAAAACTGATCTTAAACACAAGCTAAATACATCTGGACACAAACTGCATTTTCCCATATATAAAAGCACTAAAGTACACCTATGCCTGACACGAATACTAAATAATAAAAAGCTGCAGAAATACTTTGCAGGAACAGTAGTACTCCAGAGTCCATTACTGCTGGTCAGGTCAAAGAACAAACCATTCATCACATGGTCTTTGTCAAAACAAGGATCCATGTTCAAGCAGAGCTGCTGATTAGTCAATTCTGCCTGAATGTCTGTCTCCCAACCCACATCAGCAGAGACCACATAGCTATTGCTCTGGCTTTTGGTAAGGTGACCAACAAACTAAAAGCTTTTTTCTACTACCTGTAAATAGTACTTGTTTATACTACTGGCCATGATTAGCAGAGTATTATTATGATTATTATACAGGATTTATATAGCGCCAACAGTTTGCTCAGCGCTTTACAATATAAAGGGAGACGATACAGCAACAATACAGTTCAATACAAGAGGGATAGGAGGGCCCTGCTCCTCGGAGCTTGCAATCTAGGAGAGTTGTGGATTTTGATTTCAGCATATGAGACATAATATCAAACTGCAACCCTTATACTATAACATAAAATTGTATCATCAGGTAAATAGTTTCAGCTATCAGGTAGAACTCTAGACTCTTATTTACTTAATTTACAGGATCTCCGTATCTGGCATGATGAAAAAAAGGCTGTTGTTTTTCAGAACTCAAAAGCTTAAGCTGAAATGTTCACACTTAACGGAATAAGTCAGAGCAATGACTTATCCCCTTTCATCTTCTCCTTCCTGTAGAGCGCACAAAGTGTTCCTTTGCCAAATGAGTAGAAGAACATATATGCAACATCAAAGAACATCATAGTGTACCCTACTATTTAAAGAAGTCATAATAATGACCCCTCAAGAAATTGAAATTTTTACCCATCCAGCAGGTACAGACTAACTGGAAAGGAGCCCCATCAACTTGCTGGATCTCAAAAAAGGGTGAATGAATGTTTAGGCTGGGGTTACTAAACCATTTGGGTCTTAATATAGATTTTACTGTTAACAATGTTTAACATTTAAAGTTTGTGGGGGGGTGTTGGCCTTATTAGTCCACTGGTGGGGTCTAAGAGGAATTTCCCTATACTTGTGAGCAAATATTTTCCTGGAACTTATATTCTGGGTATCCAACTTTATGTAAACATATGTAGCAGTTTGGTATTTATTTTTTGGGGAATTAATTACTACATATATTCTATTTACATTGCCTATAAAGAGTTGCAGCTACGAGGCAGAAATTATTATGCCCTTAACAAAACCTGAGGAGACACACAAGAATGGTATTCTTGAGTTTAATAATGCTTTTATTTTATATTTACACATGGGATGACTCTTTTTATTGCATATTACTTTATTCATGATATTATTATATTACTTTTTTTTATGATTGAACAAATGTATTTATATGGTTTTTATATGAGTTTGTTTGACCTGTACTACAAAGGGTTCATATATTCTGAACCATGATAATAAGGAAGTTCCTGCCCCATGCTCTCTTTCCACCATTCTCCCAATGAAGAAGTCTTTACTATCAAAACCCTTGGGGTAAAGACATGCAGAGCATAGTAGGAGTGTTGAAAATGGTAACCCCTAATCCAGGAGAGCCAGTAGTACTAATTTATATGAGAGTGCAATGGATCTTTTTATTTAATAAACGCTGTTTGTAATACTTTTAAAGAAAGCATGATTGGCTTCTTTTACATTATAGCGAGTTTGGGTGCATCTTGCTCCAACACATGCTATGGAGAGAAGACAGCGACATTCATTACAGGCAAACACAGGAAGTAAGAAGTGCATATGAGTTCTGTTGTTACTATGAAGATGTAGTAATAACAGTAGGACAGAAGCAGGTGGTAGACACTGAATCCTTGAGTCCTGGGTTTATGATCCAGGAGCACACTGGCACTAACACAAGCAACAGTGGATTAGATCTCTTGAGGCATATGGAGTGTATGATATGGCAGCTGCAGACAATGTATTCCCTTGACAGATTACTCCTGTATGACACTTGAGCATTTATCTTGATTACATATGTATACATCTGGAATCAATGTTGTTCCCTGAACTTGGCAACATTGAATTCAATTGCTTAATATATATTAGAGACTTTTCATTGAGTTACTTCTCAGCCTACTTATAGTGCTGTGTAGGATCTCTACAGTCTCTTTGTACTACATGTCTGTGGTGATATCGCTAATCCCAGAATGTTTTGGATTTTTGATTTAAATTAATTAACCCCCGTTCCTTCAGTAGGAAGAAGGATAACATTGAGTACAATTACATTTGGATTTATCAGATACCGTAGCTTACATGATGCAGAGGAGAATTATGAATTGTGTCCACATAGCTTCCTCTCTGTACACTTGGACTGGATGTAGTGGAGTGAGTGTACATCCAAGAAATGGATTCTTTCTAAATGGTGAATTACATGATGAATGCTCAATGAAGGAGGTAACTTATGTTTGTATGCCACACGGTTATTTGCTCCATTATTTAAAACTAACCAGTGAAGTAGGGTCCCGGTTTTAGGTAAAAATGTTTTGTAGATAACAAGACCTTATCTCCTACCAAATATGAAAGAATGATTTGTTTGTGCCTGTCTGTGGTTTTCTTTAAGAATTCTTGAGCTTTATGTAATTTTTTTTTTTAAGTAGCTCTTGATTCTTTCATAAAGCAGACAATCTTACATTTATAGTTGGCAGAGATGAAGCTACTGAAAGTTAAGGAATAAAAGATGGATGAAGTTCATAAATGGGAAAAAATTGGCTTTGAGAGATGGAACTACATGCATATTCTGCCAATGGTAGTTATTCAATTCATTCATCCTGGAGATGGCAGATGAAACAATAGAGATATTGCTCTGGTGTTTGATTTGTCTTTTCAGTCCATCAATTTGAATTTGGATGAAAAGCAGTTAACTGATTGACTTCAATCCCCAGAGAAGAAAAAAATGTTTCCATAATCGTGAAGTGAATTGAACTCCTCAATCAGATATTATCTTAAATAGAAGACTATGCTGTCTCTAAATTTTTTATATTAGAATTTCAGCTGTCTTAGGGCTCATTCAGATGGGCATTGAGTCCCATCCTCCGTGCTGGGCAACCTTTTGTTGCATCTGCATCCACCTAAGAGCTGCATGCAGGCAGTCCATAGAAGTGGATTCAGATGCAGTGGCTGCACAGACACAGTTGCATATCAAATGTTCTCTGTTTCCGCTGTCATGTTTCTGCTCTGATGTTGTCATCTGGCGTGAGTAGTATGCAAATGATGCAATATCATTTCCTCACCAATCCTCTGCAATGTTTGCACTTGGAGCATCCATCTCTACTATAAAAGGGAGATTTGAGTTAGGATATACCAGTACACATGCAGTGGATAAAGCTTTCAAATGTGAATGAGCCATTGAAAACTTGTCCCCTTCTAAGTCCACTGAGTAATAGAAGTTATTATTATTATTTTTATTATTATAATACAGGATGTATATAGCGCCAACAGTTTATGCAGTACAATTACAATACAAATTGATACAGGAGGGATCAGAGGTCCCTGCTCATTAGAGCTTAAAATCTAAAAGGGAGGGTCAAAAGATACAAAAGATAATAACTGTGGGGGGATGGACTGATGGAGAAAATACATGTCCATTTGTTAGGTGGAGGCAGGATAGGCCTCTCTGAAGAGATGAGTTTTCAGGGATCGTCTAAAGGTGGACAGAGTGGGAGATAGATGGACACATTGGGGAGGGAGTTGCAGAGGATGGGAGTGTCTCTGGGGAAGTCCTGGAGGCAAGCATGGGAGCAAGGGACAAGGAAGCTAGAGAGAAGGAGGTTTTGGGAGGAATGAAGAGAACAATTTGGTTGGTATTTTGAAACAAGGTTGGTGATGTAGCTGGGGGCTGAGTTGTGGATGGCTTTATAAGTAGTTGTAAGTATCTTGAATTTAATGTGTTGGGTGAGCAGTAGCCAGTGGAGGAATTGGCAGAAAGGGGTGGCAGACATTGAATAGTTGGTAAGGTGGATGAGCCTGGCAGCAGCATTCAAGATGGACTGAAGGGGGATAGCCTATGCAAAGGTAAGTCAGTGAGGAGGGAGTTGCAGTAGTCAAGGTGGGAGATGATCAGGGAGCAGGTGCAGACTGACAACTCATGGGGCCCCCAGGCAATACGGGATCATGGGGCCCCTGTGTCCTTGCCCAAGCTCAAAAAATCCTATGAAAAAGGTACCATGAGAACCAGCAAAGAGAACAGTCATGAAGACCAAAGGAGTAGAGTTTTTTTGAGAAGGAGGGAGTGGTCTACTGTGTCAAAAGCAGCAGAGAGGTCCAGGAGTAGGATTACAGAATAGTGTGCATTGGTTTTAGCCATTAGTAGATTGTTTGTGAGTAGTGATGGGCCGAACAACCCCCTGTTCGGTTTCTGGTCGAATATTCGAAGATAACAAAAGTTTGACCGCAAACTTCGAACAGAGGGGACAATTCATTAAGCTGTATCTTACCACATCTGAGTATGCAGTAATTATTGCATTGCTACTAAACACATTATTTATTGTTTCAGTTGTCTGCGGGGTTCCCTGCTGACAGCTGAATGTAAAAAGAATTGTCCGGCAATTAAAACATTTTTTTTAAATCATGTGAGGTCTGCCCCCCCCCCCCCCCCCCCCATCCATACCAAGCCTTTAAGGTCTGGTATGGATTTTGAGGGGAACCCCCACACCAATATTTTTTAGAAAATGGCATTAGGATCCCCCCCAAATCCTTACCAGACCCTTATCCTAGCATGCTGCCTGGCAGATTAAGAAAGGGTGGGGGAGGAGCGAGCTCCCCCTGTCATGAACCATACCAGGCCACATGCCCCCAGCATGGGAGGGGTGCTCTGGGGCAGGGGGGCACCCCCCCAAAGCACCTTGTCCCCATGTTGATGGGGACAAAAGCCTCTTCCCCACAACCATGGCCAGTGTTTGTGGAGGTCTGCAGGCAGGAGGCTTATCAGAATCTGGAAGATTCCCACCCCCCCATGTGAATGAGTATGGGGTACATGGCACCTCTACCCATCCACAAAGAAAGTGTAGTGTAAAAAAATGACAGGACATAGTTTTTGACAAGTCTTGCGCACTGTCAGGGCGCAGTGCATTGTGGGGCACGGCGGGTGAACAGCCCACTGAACATCTTTGCCGTTCAAATGGCTGATCTACATCCCATCCCTATTATTTAAAGAGAGCAATTTAAATGGAATGTTGAGGACAAAATCTGGACTGAAGGGGATTAAGAAGGTTGTTCTCAGTGAGATGGTCACTCATTTGGCTGTATACCAGGCATTCAAGGAGTTTGGAAGAAAGGAGGAGTAAGGAGATGGGTCAAAGGTTGTTAAGATTGATGGGGTCTAGTGAAGACTGTTTAGGTATGGGGGTGACTAGTGCATGTTTTAGAAAGTTGGGGAAGATGCTGGAATAGAGGGAAAGATTGAAGATGTGAGTTAGAGAGTGTAAGAGAGAGCCAAAGGATGGCTGTAGCAGTTGAAGGTAAAGAAGATTTCATGGGTACTGGATGAGAAGGTGTTAATTAGAATGATGAAATAGGTCTGCTTGGCAGTGAGGGGGCAGGAATAGTATTACGTCACAGGCACTCAAGAGTGTAGCCACGTTTTTTGAGACTTTTGGTGTCATCTGTTTACCAAGGTTGTAGGGGTCAGGACCTAATTGTGTGTGCAGTGAGGGGGGTACGTTTGTCTAGGGAGGATGACAGTGAGATGTTGTAGACAAAAGTGGCTAGATTGGGGCAGGACAGGGATACAATTTTGTCATGGAGGTGGTCAGTAGCAGAATAAAGAACAGAAGGGTTGAGGAGGCAAAGGTTTCTACAGGTAACTGTTATGCGGTTGGAGGGACAGGAAGTTAAAGACAGGGAGAGAGTGAAACTAATAAGATGGTGATCAGAGAGTGGGAGAGAATTGTTGGAGAGGTTGCACGGAGTGCATACATAGAAGAATACAGGATTAAGGGTGTTGCCATTGAAGTGAGTGGATGCCTGTATCCATTGCTTCAGATCAAAAGAGGAGGCTAGACTAAGAAGTTTAGAAATAGCAGGAGTATTAGCATTAACAGGGATGTTAAAGTCACTGAAAATAATTGTGGGGATTTCAGAAGAGAAAAAGCAGGGTAGCTAGGCAGAGAAGACATCAAGAGAAACTGGAGAAAATAGTTGAATACAATGTGCCTCAAAAGAAGAGAGTGTCAGGGAGAGAGGTGGGTGACGTACCTGATAGGTGCTCTGTGGGGCTAAGAGAATTCCTACTGCACCTCCCTTCCGTCCACTGGGTCTGGGGGAATGAGCCAGAGAAGGCCATGGGAGAGGGAAGCAGAGGAAGCAATGTCAGATTCATGAAGCCAGGTTTTGGTAATGGCAAGTATGTTAAAGGAATCAGTGATAAAGGGGTTGTGGAGGGAGGTGAGTTTGTTATAGACAGAGCGGGCATTACAGAGAAAAGTTAAGGCTGGTTTTGGGAAGAAGAGGAATAGAGATTAAGTTCTGTGGATTGTGGCTGATGCCAGAGGGAGTGAGGTGATGGGAGAGTTGGGCACACTTGAATGATGGAGGCCTGGAGTTTGGGGATTGGGGAGGTAATATGGAGTGCAACACATGTGGAGACATGCCTCAATGTCCTGGAGGTTTTAATAGCATGTGGATTTAGAATTAGCAGGAGATGGTGAGTGCAGTAATAGAGAAAGGACAGAAGGGAGGGTGATGTATATAAGCTGTGCAGTGGAGAAGAGGGGTGAAGGAAAGAGAGTTTAAGAAGAGAGGACATAACTGTCAGAAGGAGTGGTAGAAAGTACATGCTACATAGTGGAAGGAGAGCTGAACAGAGAGAGGGTCATCTGCAGCCTGTTTGTGCTTTTCAATGCAGTTTGCTATGTATGTTTGATTCGTGCAGTCGCTGAAGTGCAGAGCCTTAAGTGCATATCACTTGTATAAAGAAGTATTCAGAAAAAGAAAAGCAAGGTTCCCCGTAGCAAAGTCCCCCCCTAGCAAAGTTAAACAATTTGAATGAATTTCTGATATAAATGAGCAAATCCAAAATATCTTTGCACATATTTTGTATTTTGGTGTAGAACTGAATTTTACTGGGATCTATGTCCAACCCTTCAGCTGAGAAAATAAAACTGCATTGTACATTGGCCTGTTCAGATTCACATTTCTCCTATTTACTGTAATTTACAGTTGATGTTGCCACTCCAGAATAATGCAAACATGGTAATGGTTCTGCTGTAGAATATTTGAAAAGATAAGTAAGTCATCAAGGCAAGTCACAACAGATTGGCCCAACACATCCTTAAAAATAATTTATTAAATACTGAATGGCATCAGGCACTTTGCAAAGTCCAAATGGCAGCAAATGCCCATCTCTCATTTTGAATGCAGTCTTCTACTCATCTCCAGGTCAAACATGAACAGCATTATATGCACCCTAAAAATCAAGCTTAGTGAAAGCATTTGCTGTTCTCAGTACTAAAATAAAAGAGGAATTTGGGTTTCATTAAAAAAAAATTATACTTACCTAGGTGGATGAAACAATGGTCTGATGCTGTATCAGCGTCATCTCTAAGACTGAGAAATAAGTGATCAAGCACCACTGATCATTGGTCTTCAGGCTGCAGAGAGCTGGTGACTGTCACTCACTGGCTCTCTGCTGTGCCCCTCCAGTACTCACTGGAGTGCTGTGTTGTGGAGGGGGTGGGAGCAGTTGGCTCAGGCTCTCAACAGGTCACTGAGATGCTAAGCCTAGTGCAGGACAAGGCATCTAGGTGGATCCCGGCCATATGGTTGGGATTTTTTCAAAGCATGGACCAGCTCTGTGATGTCTTCAGCTGAAAATGGGCCACAGGTGGGCAGAACAATCTGCAGAGGCAAAAAGATTCAGCTATACTTCTCCTTTCATCAAAGTGGGTAATGATTTTTATTGTAATTTTCCTTAACTGCCTATAGTTAATACAGGGGTTAAGGGACCTGTCTTTCTATTGAATGCAAAATAAAGGCAGCAGCTGAGGAGCAAATAACACCCTTAATAATATTTTCTTGTAGATAATTCCTTGAAACTTTTGATTCTGGTTCTGAAAGGGATTTGAATTGGTACTCCTGGTAAAAGTTCAATTATAAGTGTGATATGACGGTAGCTCATCTGCATTATTCTTATCACATACATCATTAACATCCTGATAAGGAAGAAGAAGGTTTTCAAGATTTGTATGTGTTACTTCAATAACAGCAGGTAAGACATCCTTCTTTAAGCAATGTGACTGGAAATACTCAGAAGAAAAAGTAGGATTCCTGGCTTGCCAACCAAAAGTGGGATTTTGTAGTGACAGGCCTGGATTTCTTAAAATAACAGGGGATTTGAGGGAGGAGATCAAGTTAAAATATATTACCTCTTATTGTCCAGGTTCAATAGTGAAATGCAGTGGAACAGCCTCATGAGTGATTAAGCCAGAGGAAAGTAGTGATCCATCAATTGTCTCATTGTGTACTGGAGATTCCTTGGGTATATGGTTGATGAGAAAGAAATTACCGCCAGCATCACTGAGGTGGAAAACATATCCTTTTCATTGAGATTTCTATAATGAAAAGTGGATTATGGATAAACCACCTTGCTATTTCCTTCTGTTAAGGAAAACAAAGGTTGAGTAATGGCTCCCACTTCATCACTAATGTGGGCAGTTCTCCCTGACCAGCAGCTGCAATTGTTCTTTGTGGTTTGTTTAGATATCTTAGGATAAAGAACCCTGATTGACAATGGAATAAACAAAGATTCAGTTCATGTCTACATTTTTTCCCCACAAAACTGAAAATATCAACTCAGGCTAGTTCATCTTAAATGTGCTCAGAGAGGCTTTTTCTAAAATGCTGTACACAGTCTTTCCAAGTGGCACATGGTTAATGAATCCTTTGCACAACATAAGGTTAGGCCTCCCTTTTCTAACCACAAATTGTGGCGGTGTGTCCTTTTCAGGGACCTTACATTAAACAGTTTATGCACAGTTGCTGAAACAAGTTTTGATATACAGTGTTTGTACATTATAATCATATCCCCAGTTAAAGGCCTCTTCTCCAGAGTGATTAACTGTAATCCATGCAATCAATATTCATCGCTGAGGTTCTCCACCACCCCTAATAATTTTGTTGCCTTTTGCTGAACTCTTTATAATTCAAAAATATTTTTCTTGAGGATTGGTGTACTTTTTAATGCATGAGAGTGTTTTACTTGTTTTGTTAGCTGTGGCTTAGCATTGCATCCTATGGCTAAGTTTGTAATCTACAAGCACACCCAGATCCTCTTTCATCACTGAGTCATAGACATGACGTTGGGCATGATTTGAAAGAGAAATTGGGTGCAAGAACACTGTTTTTAAGAATGAGGATCTATGCACAGCAGGAGGATTATTTTTTTGCAATGATTATGAACAGCTTTAGCACTGTTTGACAATACATATGATCACTTTTGGGCACTAATTAAAGATATGTAATAAGATTTTATTAAGATGTGTGTGTATTGTTTTATATGATTCATTTATTAGTTTATTATACATGAACTCTAATCACTTTTGGGAACTAATTAAGGATACATAGTAAGATTTTTGTGCATTGTTTCATATGATTTATGCATTTATGCACATATAGTTGATATATAGGATTTTGGAGCACAGTACTTCATATATAATTTTTTCACATTAAGCTCCCAAAATAAAAGGTAAAGGTATAGCCTTTACCAGTGGAAGAATGGTCTGGTTGCTGGTTGTCACTTAAGATACCCTGACTATGCCCTCAAATAACTTACATACTATTGATGTTAGGCTAATTGGTCTGTAGTTTTCTGGTATACATATCAATCCTTTTTCATAAATTGGTACCACATTTGCTCAATGCCAGTCAGCTGAAGGTGTTCCAGTCAGTAAGGATTCTTTAGGAATTAGAAATAGCAGCTCAGAAATATAGCTTCAGCAGTTGTGAATGCAAACCCTAATTTACTTGGGATTTGTTTTAAACAGCCTCTGTTAAGGAAGTGACATGTTTATTTGTGAAGTTGCAGAAGTCTCCCTTTTGGTCAAATTATTCTGTTAGTAGTGTACCTGTAAAAAGTGGAGACCAGTAGCAAACAATATAGGCTAGACACAGTTCTCAAGTGAGGGTCAGAGCAGGCAGAAGAGCCAGCACTGGGGTCACATGCAAAATCAGTAACAAAGTAGTAACACAAGGCAGCAGGTGAGTGCAATTCAGTTCTATACCAAATCTTATTGATAAAGCAAAGATTGTAGCTGCAAACCAGGTAAGTCAGGTTCCAGTCTACAGGAAACCCAAATTAAAGACCTGGCATATTTAGTTTTTGACAGACATATACAGTCTGAAAGTAAACCGGTTCTTCTTTGCTCTCTTCTTGGAAAGCCTAAGATACTCCATGAATCCTTTGTTCTGTATTTAATATTTATATGTAATACAAATATATTTTTATCTAAATAATAATAAAACACATATCAATCAAAAACCTCTTCCTTAAAGGATAAGTTTACCTTTTGCGCAAAAATAATAAATTCACCTTTTTTTGCAGCTAAAAAAATGTGCATTTATTATTTTTGGTTGCAGGAGCCTGTAAACCATTGCATCAGCAATCTGTAGATTGCTGGTGCCATGCAGGTCTCCTGCAGACCTGTTAGTATATCTGCTTGCCTGGGAGGGCAGCAGCGGACAGCAGCTGAAGCATTGGGAACATGTTACATGAACCACCCTAAAAACGGGTGGAACATGCAAGGCACCTTTCACACAGACATTCTGATCAGGTCCGCCTGCCCGTTTTTCAGGTGGCCCTGATCAGAACCTCTATTCTCCTCTATGGAGTGGCAGGTGTAAACCGACATCTAATCCGATCCAATCCACCAAAAAGAGACGGATGGGGATCCATTCCCCTTCCATCCGTCAGATTGAATGGGATGGCAGTTGGATGGAAACGGACTGTTTTCATCCGACCACCTATAGAGGACAGTGGGCTGTGTCTGTGTCCGCTCTGCAGCATGGTGGACCTAACATCCTCTTGCTCAGCAGGGATCAATAGAGAGATCCCCACTGACAGGTCTGTCCCATGTGAAAGGGGCCTAACATGTTCCCAAAGGTGAACTGATCTTTTAAAGTGTAACTATGGGCAAAAGAAAACTGCATATAGTACAGTCTTTTGCTATCATTACACAGCAGGTTTTGTTTTTGCCCCCTCTCCCCCAACCATTTTATTGCCTGTTGATCTTGCCAGTAGATCCATTGACTTGCCACGTCCTGGAAAAAAAAAGCTGTCCAGCAATAGTACCAGTTGTGGGGTTGGGAAAACCCAGATTACACTGGGGAAGGTGCTTATATCACTCAGATTGTGTTTATATTGTTAGCTGGAGCACAACTTTAGTGTATTTATCTTTTGCTTAAAGTCCTGTTCACAGGGTGACAATGTTGCTGTGGGATTTCACTGCAGAATGAACAGAATCATTCTATAACAGGTTGTGGAAGAATAACATGTCCACTGACAGAATCAAAAGGTTGCTGTGTTAATACTAGTGACACACTGCATCACATTTTTATTTTGCCTATATTTTCACTTTAAGCCATTTACTCACTTGAATTTGCTGTCACATGACCCTTCTTAAACACTGTCACGTACCTGATTGGAGAATGAAATGACGAGGTCGGCCTCACTTGTGTCACTAGCCCTGACCCCACTGGAAGTGGAACAGAGGGTGTCTAGGGACCAGGGGGACAAGAGTGCAAGCAGATGTTGTTTGCAGCTCTTGCAGCAGGACCAGAGCAAGGCAGGAAGCTGGGATGGGAGACAGGAGCAATGTCATAGGAATAGCCGGGGTCATCAACGGGCAGACAGCGAGGTACCAAATCATAAGCAAGCCAAAGTCAGGAGCGGAGCCGAGGTCAGGAACGAGTATCAAGCAGAGGAGGAAACAAGAGTCAAGTCAGGTACAAGCCGGGTCAGCAACGAGGGAATCACACAGGAACAAGCTGGACATGGGGACAGCTGAAGACCAGTCAGCGCTTAGCATAGGCAGAGGCACCCTTTAAATAGTCCGTCTGGCGCCAATCTTCGCTCTGTGTGATGCACATGCGCGTGGGTGAGCGCAATCGCGCATATCTGTGCACATGCGCATGACTGGTCACTCTTCTCCAGACATTTCCGTGCACATGCGCATTTCTATTCGCCAACCATCTCACAGGAATTCCCTTACAAATACACTGCTCAAAAAAATTAAAGGAACACTTTGAAAACTCAGATCTCAATGGGGAAATAAATCATGCTGGATATCAATACTGATATGGACTGGGTAATGTGTTAGGAATTTAAGCATGCCCCATCGTTTGATGGAAATAAAAATTATCAACCTACAGAGGACTGAATTCAAAGACACCCCAAGAGTGAAAAAATGATGCAGCAGGATAGCCCATTTTGCTAAAATATCATTGCATCAACTCAAAATGGTACTCAGTAGTTTGTATATCCCCCACTTGCTTGTATGCATGCCTGACAACATCGGGGCATGCTCCTAAAGAGACGATGGATGGTGTCTTGGGGTATTTCCTCCCAGATCTGGACCACGGCATCACTGAGCTCCTGGATAGTCTGAGGTGCAACCTAGCGGCTTCAGATGGACTGAAATATGATATCCCAGAGGTGTTCTATTAGGTTTGGGTCAGGCGAGCATGGGGGCCATTCAATGGTATAATTTTTTCCTCTTCCAGGAACTGCCTGCATACCCTCGCCACATGAGGCCGGGCATTGTCGTGCACCAGAAGGAACTTAGGACCCACTGCACCAGCATCACAGGGTCTGACAATGGGTCCACGAATTTCATCTCGATTCCTAATGGCAGTCAGGGTGCAATTGTCAGCCTGTAGAGGTCTGTGCTTCCCTCCAAGGATATGCCTCCCCAGGCCATCACTGACCCACCACCAAAATGGTAATGCTAAACAATGTTACAGGCAGCATAACCTTCTCCATGGCTTCTCCATATCCTTTCACGTCTGTCACATGTGCTCAGGGTGAACCTGCTCTCACCTATGAAAAGCTCAGGGTACCAATGGTGGACCTGCCAATTCTGGGGTTTAATGGTAAATGCCAATCAAGCTCTATGGTGCCAGGCAGTGAGCATAGGGCCCACTAGAGGATGTTGGGCCCTCAGGCCACTCTCATGAAGTCTGTTTCTGATTGTTTGGTCAGAAACAGTCACACCAGTGGCCTGCTGGAGCTCATTTTGTAGGGCTCTGGAAGTGCTCATCCTGTTCCTCCTTTCACAAAGGAGCAGATAACGGTCCTGCTGATGGGTTAAAGACCTTCTATTGCCTTGTCCAGCTCTCCTAGAGTAACTGCCTGTCTCGTGGAATCTCCTCCATGCTTTTGAAACTGTGCTGGGAGACATAGCAAACCTTCTGGCAATGGCACGTATTGATGTGCCATCCTGGAGGAGTTGGACTGTCTGTGCAACCTCTGTAGGGTCCAGGTATCGCCTCATACTACCAGTAGTGACACTGACCCTAGCCAAATGCAAAACTAGTGGAAAAAATTCAGAAAAGATAATTAGGGAAAAAATGTTGGTGGCCTCCATCTATAAAACCATTTCTGTTTTGGGGGTCATCTCATTGTTGCCCATCTAGTGCACCTGTTGTTAATTGCATTAACACCAAAGCAGCTGAAATTGATTAACAACTCCCTCTTCTACTTAAATGACCAGATCAATATCCCAGGAGTTTAATTGACTTGATACTATACTCTGATTAAAAAGTGTTCCTTAAATTTTTTTGAGCAGTGTATATACTGTATGTGAATGTCTGTGTGTAGAAATGTACCTCAGAATCTGTTTACAAGCTGATCTTTACTCCTTTCTGCATGCAATATTTGAGTGATAGCATTGTTTTTATCTTTGTTGGTTTGCTCTCAGAATACTTTCTGAATATTTAATGGGATAGTATTTGCAGTTTGTGTTGCAGTTGGAACA
Source organism: Staurois parvus (assembly GCF_062004578.1). Classification (NCBI taxonomy): domain Eukaryota; kingdom Metazoa; phylum Chordata; class Amphibia; order Anura; family Ranidae; genus Staurois; species Staurois parvus. Next base: position 3,229,668 of record NW_028317841.1, on the reverse strand, counting down.
GGCTTGTCAGCTGTGTGAATGATAAAACCAATGACAATCTTTAAGCAATTTCACAATCACATTTCTCATGCTTCTCTATTACTCTAATAATTCTTAGAAGCCATTTCCTGTAGTGTCTGTTTAATTATTTTATTGCAAGGTTTGGAACATAATTAACCATTAGAGGGAAAAATATTGCTCTATTTCTACTTGTGGACATTCTTTAACATTGCTGGCAAGCACCAAGAGAATTAATTAAAAAATAATAACTTTTGAATACAAAAATTATTACATTTTCTATTAAATATCTTTTCATTTTCTGCCATCTAAATTCACAGTGAGAACTGAATGTATTCATCATCTTAACCCTTTGCTCATATAAAAGGTTTTGGACAGATTGGCACAGGGTCTTTTTTTACAAAGTGAGAAAGGGAAATTGAGCTTTTTTTTTCAGACAGAGCTTGCATAGTTGGTTTCTTTGTGACTTGCCTTTCGACTAGGGTAGTCAGAACTTTTGGTTTATCGATGTTAGCACATTAATTAGGGCACAGCTTTTTACTAGAGCTAAGTCAACATGCCACTGCTGTCCTTTTCCTACTATAAGAGAGCATAATGTTCTCAAGAAGGGGTAAACAAACATAATCATGGTGTTAAGTATGACATACTTATATTGATCACATTATTGCGTAGGAATATTAATTATGTACCACCTTATGTAACAAGGTTATCCAGCTGCACTGGCACATACATTTCCTTTAATATAAACAAGTATTAATAGCTTCTCATTTCTCTGAAACCTAAAGATAATCTGCACATTCATAAAGGACCACTGTCACAAAACATACTGTCCTAACTTTATAAGATAACTATATGCATTTAAAGCAAGTGATGATAAAATTCAGTATAGGAATTCCTTTTTTTATTCCACATGTCTTTACTTATGTTTGTCAACGTATGTACCTGCAGGCCAACTTGTTCAGAAAAAGTGACATTGACAGGGTTTGGAACAAACTATAAAACTGCCAGGGTTGCTTACAAAGGTCACATTTTTTCACATGGCTTACAATTTCTTGTAATAAAAAAAACAACTGGTGCTGCAATAGTTCAGGCATGTCATAATTTTTTAACCCTTCTCACCAAAATTGCTGCTGGATAACTTGGCCTCCAGATATATTTGTAGAAAAATATGAATAAAGGAACATGACATAAAAAAGTTATTTATGTAGGTCCTGTACTTACATTTAATAACTCAATAATAATGCAGATATTAGAAAAAATAATGTAATACTGGTCCTTTAATCCTTTCACTGCCAGTGCCATTGGTGATAGCTTCCTAGCACAGACATAACCCTCTCTAAATACTGGCATACCTTCTGTACACCTACATTACACCAGTTGTACACCAGCTCTGAGTCTTAAATACCCCCCGTTTCCCAATATGAGAGCTGGCCGTAATTATTTAAGAATTTGCCACTGCCAAAGTTCTTAAAGTGGCAGTAGTAAGAACCGCGGTTGCTGCACATGTCGGTAATGCTACAGGCACTGGCACGAACGCTTGCCTGAATTAGGGTCAAGTAGTTCATAAGGGAACTATCACTAATTCTTTAAGAATTTTTTGTATTCCCAGGAATAATTATATGCCTATTCTATGGTGCTCCGGTTTCCTCCCACACTCCAAAGACATGCTGGTAGGTTAATTGGCTCCTGTCTAAATTGGCCCTAATATGTATATGTATGAATGTAAGTTAGGGACCTTAGATTTTACACCCCTTGAGGGTTTAGGGACTGATGTGAATGTTCAATATATATTTGTAAAGCGCTGCGTAAATTGACGGCGCTATATAAGTACCTGAAATAAATATGGTCCTTCAAGAACTCATACATACTACACAAGTTACTCAAGTACATCCAGAATCCTTGTTGCTCCCGGCAATTCCTTTTGCATTTCATGTGCTGTCTATAAATTAATGACAAATCTACAGTATTGTATACTGAGCCATTCAGCTTGGCCCTCTGGGGAGGAGATCAGAGAGCAAAATGAATATTCAGTCTCAGCCAATGGCTCCCGCTTGCTGTCTCAGCCAATGAGGAGGAAGAGACCCGGGACAGCCGAGGCTGTCATTCACAATCACGTAAGGATCAGATAGGTATAGAGGGGCTGGGGGCACTGCTCTACACAGACTTTTTTTACCTTCATGCATAGAATGAATGAAGGTAAAAAACCTTCAGCCTTTACAACCGCTTTAAGATGTTCATTATATAGACTTGAAGTAAACATAAACCCTGACTGAATGGCATTTAATTTGCTGCAGCACTGTGCATCAAAAACATTATATATATTTTTTTTTCAATTAAAATACTGGTTTCACATTTTTCATGTTTTGTTGCATCTCAGTGCTGTTGTTTTCCTTCAGTCTCTTTACAACCACTTCAGAGGGGATTTACTAAAATCAAAGCACACAGAATCCGGTGCAGCTGTGTAGAGTAACCATTCAGCTTCCAGGTTTTATTGTCAAAACTTAATTGAACAAGCTGAAGTAAGAAGCTGATTGGTTACCATGCATAGTTGCACCAGAATTTGTATTCTCTAGTTTTAGTAAATCAATTCCTTCCTGTCTACATGCATACACTCCAACAATGACATTTCTTAAGGTGGGTGTCCTGATGGTTGACAACGGTGAACCACGCATGCATAATTTGTGTGGCCACTGCCACATGTGCTCGCCATCAGAATCTCATGAGCCATACTGATGAAGAAGCAAAGGAGACAGAGCACTGTCACCCTACAATAGAAAGAACCTGAAAAAGAACTCTTTTTAAAAAAGAAAATAATTTTTTTAAAATAAAAATAACTTTTGAAGTTACATTAACATGTTGATTCTTATATGGTACAGTATTTTTGTGATTGGATTTACATATATTTGAAGTGATAATAAAGGTTCATTTATTTTTTAGATAACAAACATGTTATACTTACCTGCTTCGTGCAGTGGTTTTGCAGAGAGCTGCCCCAATGCTCCTCTTCTCGGGTCCCCAAACAGCGCTCCTGGCTACTCCCTCCTGCCTAGTGCCCCTAGAGCAAGCAGCTTGCTATGGGGACACCTGAGCAGGCTCATTCCTGAGCAGCTGCTCTGTGCTGTGTGTCCACTCACACATAGAGCGTGACTCGGCACTGCCTTCACTTTCTCCTTATTGGCTTACTGGTTATGAGACAGTAGCGGGAGCCAATGGCTACCACTGCTGTCTCAGCCAATGAGGAGGGAAACACTTGGGAGAGCCGAGGCTCTTGTGCACATCGCTGGATTACAATGGAGCTCAGGTACGTTTTAGGGGGGCATGGGGCACTGCTGCACACAGAAGGTTTTTAACCTTCATGCATAGAATGTATAAAGGTAAAAAGCCTTGAGACTTTACAACCACTTTAAACTTAACAGTTTAAAACAGAAAAAAGTTTACATTTTATACTGTACAATGCATTTGTAGTGCAGGCAAAATATTAAAAATAAAATATAATCTATTTTTAATTTATTTTACTCCATTTAGAACGATTCAACGTGTATCTTATGCCTACACCAAATTTAGACATCTATGGGGAGTGCACAATGCAGATCACACATGAAAATATCTACCTGTGGGATATTCACAACGCAAAAGTTAAGCTGGTAATGTGGCCTCTAAGCTCTTTAAGAAGATATGGCAGGGACTCAACATGGTTTACTTTTGAGTCTGGAAGGTAAGAAAACTTTTTTGTGTTTTGAATTTTATACTAAAATATCAGAGTGCATAGATTTTTTTTGATAATTGCTTAAATAAACTAATTACTAAGTTATTCATTTATGTATTTTTTAAAACTTGCTTTAATGACAGATAAAAATTATAGAAAAAAAGCATATTGAGCAAATTTAAAGAAGACCTGCCATCAGATGTATTTTTTTTATTGTACATGCATGCATACTCTATAATGTATATCTGTAACACATAAAGGTATACTTATTCAGTGCTCTCATTGACAATGCCTTCCGCTGACAATATAATTTTGTCTTCTTCCAGTATCATCCAGGATCAACATTTACATCCTGGACTAAAACATAGTACACTTGATGAGAAAATAGGAAAATATCGCTTTCGGACCGATCGTCCGATAATCTCATCATTAGTACACAACTTTCAAAGAGGTGATCACGACAATTCATGCTAAAATATCCGAAGGGACGAGCACAAAAATGTTTCCTGTACAATACCAGAACAAACTATTTTTGTTTAATCAGTACAGTAATTGTTAAAAAAAATTGAGTGACCAAGACCACGCATGCTCAGAAACGAAAAAATACATTACAATGCAATACATTACATCACTTCCAAAGTTAAATTCTTTCGTATGAGAATTTTCGTGACTTTAGTAGCCTCTTTATTTTTTATATGAGACTAGCATGCAAAAAAAAAAGGATGATCATTCGTCCAATATTCTCATCGTATATACGTGGCTTAAAGGTGTCCATAAACATTAGTTAAATAAATAATCATCCTGTGCTTAAAGCTTTGTGAATTGAGCCTGTTCTCTTGATCTTACGTATCTTTTTACCAGATTTAGTGAGATTTGGTGATGATCCAATATCGATGGTGTAGTAAGGAATGAACATTCTAGGGAAGCATTCGGGCATATTATAAAACCTTGATATTGTTTTCTACAATGTTAGAACTGTCTACAAATGTCTTCCTCTCCTTCCTTGATTGCCATAAGCAGAAGCACTCTTGGAGAGAGAGTACTCCAGTTGGGTTATGGGGGGGAATGCTTGCCAAGAAGACATTCAAAGATGGTCAGATTATTAGCCAAATCCCCCAGTATTCTCCTGGCAGATCTTCAGAGGTCATACCTAGGCTCTCTCACTTGACTGTGACACAAGAGGAATTTTTTTATGCCGACATGTAAAATTGCTGTCAGGTTTGCTTTTTTAATGGAAACTGGGAAAGGATAAAGGGGATACTTGTAGAATTGGATATTATGGATGACTAACTAGACCCTTGGTGTTATTGCTGTCATTACCAAAACTGTTTTTTTGCAAGAGGTCTTGCAGGAGGCCTTGGTTTAAATGGCCACATTATGCCAAAAAAGTTGGCTTGTCCATAAACTGAGGAGCATTTTACACATACATATATTAGGGATGCAAATATTCTAAATTGGTAATATTGCAGCTTACCAGTCCTTAGACGTGGCAGCTATTCTGTTTTTTTTCCACTTTTGTTTTCTCTATTTTAACTGGTAATCTTAGCATTAACACATTTCCTTACTTAGGATGACAACATTACTGAGCAGCATTGTCATCCTAGAAAAGGTAATGTGTTAGGACTACATAACACTGTGTTAGGACTGTATAATACCTCCCTCCCCATGTTTACTGATAACAATCCAGAGGCAGAGTGCAGTATGTTATCAGCTCACAAAATGTTTAGCGGGATAAACAACATTTTTTCTTTTACATTTGTAGAACATACATAATTAAATTACTTTCAATGTTTACTTTAATAGACCAAAAGGTAGCAAAATAATATACATTTATTGTTAGAATTTACATGCATTTAAAATGTAACTCCAATGTTAGGCAACATCATTGATAAATAAAGTGCAGTTTTTACCAGTATGCATTACTTTCCTTATTTTTTTCCTTTCTTTTAGTCTCAAAGCCTTCTGTTTTTTTTATTGTCGGTTGTCTTTGGATGATGGGTCTCAGTTATCCAGGTATTGGTATAGCTAGTTGTAGAGTAGTTAATCATATTCAAATGGACTTGTTATGTTAAATTAAAATCATTCAAGCAGCCTTTTCAGCTCATATGAGTGTCAGGAATATACCTGAGTATTGACAGTCATACTGGTAACTCAGTCACTTTTTATCAAGCAACCTAGAATGTATCAGGGCAGATGTTGATACTCCAAAAGCATGATGGAAGTGAATGTTTGCGAAACCACCATGTTCTAATTACATAATTCAATTCCATAGTGCCGTGAAGTATAGGACCAGTATTACATATTCAAATTACATGGCTGAAGGTGTGAATTGTTGTCAAATCATCTTTTATTTTTGTTCTACAGATATTATCTCCACCAATGTTTTTACTCTTTGGTCATTAATATAGATGACTATAGTACTTCACCTACTCTACCTTCTGCAGCACAGCTTTGGAATAATTAACAAATATATTGTATGTTGCTTTAACTCCATTAGGGTACTTTATCTCAAGATAGTTTTCTCTTAAAAATGTTCAACACACAAACATAAATATCACTTAGGCATTCTCATTTTGCGTGAAATATATTTGAACTGTTGAAAGCCTGTTTTTCTTCAAGGGCATTTTATCCTATCTCTAAACCCTCTATTTTATCACTACATAAAACGGCTCTGTTTCCTCAGTAGACACATAAGTAAAACTCATAGTTGTGTTCAGTTTGAAACTAATCGTATTTGGTCAATAAGCATGGTGGTAATTATTATGAATAGATTAGCGGTCGATTTACTATCACAGATTGCTGGTGCCATGCAGGTCTCCTGCAGATCTGTCACCTTTCACCTCTTTCAACTGTCACCTCTTTCCCTACCACCAAACACCAAGCACCAGCACTGTCACAGGGGAGGAAGGGAATACCTGGAAATACTGGGTATTCCTCTTTCCTCCTGGAGGCTGAATGGAGCAGCAAAGGAGCACAGAAAATGTGAGCATATGAATCTGGAAACAGTGGCAGTTAAGTGAATATGTTGTCTCACCCTAAATAGGCAAACCACAGGTTCACTTCATTTACTTTTTCCATTCATGTTACTTTTGAATATATAAAAATTAACCTATTTTTATTTGGAAGTCTGTACTTTTTCCCCCCAAAAAATTCAACCATTGTTTTTTATTTTTGGGCTGAAATCCAGGTGACTATTATATCCCTTTATCCCCTTTACTCTCTATAGAATAGCACAGCTTGTCTATGAGCTGTTTTAGAGTAAGCACACACACAGGTGGCAGGCAGAGGCAACACTGCACTGGTGTGGCAGTGAGCAGAAACACTGTTGCTGGTAGCACTGGCTCTGGTGACACTATACTGATGTAGTTTTGATCAGGGACACTGTTAATGGCTGCACTTACTCTAGTGTCACTGTCACTTGTGTGGCTAGAGATCAACTACATTGTTACGGGCTGCACTAGTCTGGTGACATTGTCATTGGTGTAGCAGTGATCAAGAACACTTTTGATGGCTTACATTGGTCTGGTGATACTGAGGCTGGTGTAGTGGTGATCAAGAGCACTATTGATGGTTGCACTGGGCTAGCAACATTGGCACTTGTGTCCTCCTGACACAGCAATCGCAGATCATGCCACTGCATACCCTAGAGGGCATGCACAAGTGGGAGGATGTTTTAACCACTTGCCATCTGCCTGCTGTTTATAAACGGCAGGGCGGTGGCACTCCAGGGGCGGGTTGCCATTCATAAACGGCACCCGCCATTTCTAGCTGTGCGCGCTCCCTGGGAGAGCGCACCACCGCGATCCAGTGCCCACTGTGTCCTCTGGACACAGTGAAACACCGATCGTCAGACGGGACCTCTGTACGAGGTCCCGGTCATGTGATTACTGATTGGCCAATCAGTGATCACATGCAAAGTAGTAAGCAAGATGTCACAATTTTCAGCCCTCGGGGACATATCCAGCATGCATCTATGCAGCCAGGATGGCTCCAGACAGATCATCTCCCCGTAGTCAGCAGCAGCAGGGACTGGAGCAAGCTAATGATCTGCTGTGGCTCACATCCTCCCCCGGACAGCAATCTCCAGTGGCTGCTCTGCACGAGAGTACTTCTTCACCTCAATAGGATAAATTAATGAGCTGGGCATGCAGCGTCTCTCCACCATCTCTCCATCAGCCTGATAGCCCCTATAGGGTTTTTCCCCCTGGATCAGACTCTCTCTTCTCCCTCTGCTGCTCCTGTGACTCCCCCCTCAACTAGGGTCCAGTCCTCAGTGCCATCTCAGACTGCTGCATTCTCCCCTTCCAGTTTATTCATGGCACATTTAATACAGGGGGAATGAGCATCACTTTCCTCTACAACCGTATGGCCTACCTCTGTGGCCTCCACTTCCCCTAAGCCTCAATGCCTCAATGCCTAACTAGGTCCCAGGACTCTAGTCATTCCAGGAAGCTAAACAAGAAATGCTCACTTTACCTCTTACTCCATTCTCCTGTGCTGAGAGGCCTGAACAAGTCTCAGACTCTTTATCTCCATCTCACCCAGGCCTGCTATGAATCGTAGGACACAGTGCCCCCCCTTACTCAGTCTATGGGATGCTCACTGGATTATGCAGGTGTTATGGCTGATACACAAACCTCCATTCTGCCTGTACAATCTTTCACTCCAACATTTACATCTACCTGTGGTCCCCCTGCTACCGCGGAACTGCAGACTTACTCACAATCTTTACCTATCAAAGAAGATTTCAGTCAATTACTGCATGATGTCAAAGAAACCTGTTGCATGGAAATTAAAGCTCTACAAACAGATCTGCACCACTAAAGTCCAACATCAACTCTCTGATCAACACCTGATATTGAGAGATACACAACACCATCTTAAAGACCTGGACAATAGAGGGCAACGAAACAACATTCACATTAGGGGTCTTCCTGACTCTGAGGGATCCGAGGATCTTAAAGAAAAATTTCACACCTTGTTCAACACCTGTACAGCATTTTTCAGACTTATCCTAGATTACCCTTCAGAAGAGAAGACTACTCCAGCCGATTTTATTGTTTCTGCGTACCCATAATATTTCATACCAATGGGGCTTTCCATTTAGCCTTACGGCCTCGAGAAATGCTAACTCTGCTACTATGAGGGTCCTTGAGGATCTTCATACCTTCTGTGCCACTCTGGACATACCACCACCTGATCTACCTGGTTGGGACATTCTTCCTCCTGTTCCAACCCCCCCAAGTGATGTGGACTAAAGTGACACCAGAATATCTTATTCTCCATGTAAGACTCCGATACATTGTCCAACTTGAGAGGACTTACTCAACTGATCTTAACCCTTCCAGTCCAGGAGATGGTTTGAAAACTGATTGCTCTATATGCATCTTCATTGATGGCTATGTTTAGCTCTTTTAACTTCATATACATGTACTGAGTGTTATACTGGTGGGGTTTCTTTGGGTGGGAGTCAGGGGTTCTGTCCCCTGCTGCCCAGGCTTTTTATATATTGCTGTGGCCTAGATGGGGTAGGATGCCTTCCCTCCCATTGGGGAATTCCTTATTATATTTACCTGCGTTTGTAGTTTGCCATTTTTCTTCTTTTTATTACTTGATTTATCTATGTTTTCCCCTTGGCTGAAAAGATGTTTTAATAGATGGTGTGTGGATTTTCTAAGTAACGTCTTATTTTTTCTTCTCTACTCTTCCCCTCCCTTCCTTGCCCCCCCCCCTTTTTCCTTCTTCTGCTTTCCCTCCCCCCTCCCAATTCTCCTTTTTTTTCCCTCTCCCCCTTCACTATCCTCTATTCCCTTGCTTTTCCTCCCCTTCTTCCCAGTCCCCTTTCCCCTTTCTCCCTCCTCACCCCCTCTTCCCTCTCCCCTGCCCCCCCCCCCCTTTTTTTTCCTTTTTCTTTGATTCTTTTTTTTTTTTGCTACAAATAGGTGGGTTTGTAATATAATTAAGCTTTGTGTTGCTAGGTTTCTAGTAGCCCACACACACACACACACACACACTATTTGAGGAATATATGTTCCTTTTCTACTTATCCATTTTGGTTATATGTCCTTATGGCTTGAATAGTACAGTAGGGGTATTTTGGAACTTTGTTTACTGTCTGAGAAACATTTGGTACTTCTCTGCTATTTTCTTTGTTCGCCAATTAGGTGTATTCTAGGTTTCGTAACCTTGATTTCTTTCTTTCTTGCTTTCCATTTTGTATTTTTTTTTTTATTTTTATTGTTCATTCCTACTCCAGCTGGTTACACTTGTCTTTTATACCGATTGCTTTGCACTCACAAGTGCTGATATTATACTGATATATCCTTTCTGTAACTGTTATTGCCATAGTATCCATTGCCATAATTAATGAAAATCTTATATTTAAAGTCAATAGTCTGAACTCTAATTACAAGCGCTCTCTGGCACTTTGGGAACTACCACAGTCAGGGGCTAAGATCATTTTTCTTCAGGAGACTCACCTTAAAAAAAAAGATTTTATTCTGCCATTTTCAATGACAGCTGATCGCCACACAGTTGGTGCACGAACGAGTTAGCTTTTCTGCCAACTGACCCGACGGAAAGCTCTTTTTGATGCCTGGAGAGTTGACAACCCCTTGGCCCGACGATTCACTTTTTATTCGCACCCACATATGATAATTTTTTCATCAACAACCCTACTTTGCAAGCATTAAAACAAGCTATGATCCTGCCCATCTCGTGGTCGGACCATGCTCCCATCTCTCTCTTACTGTCTCTTGAGGCCACACAACCTAGACCAGGGGTGGGCAAACTTTTTGACTTGAGGGCCGCAATGGGTTCATATATTGAACCCGGGGGCCGGACCAAGAGTAGATGAATGATGTGTATGTGTCATCCATAGTAAGTATAGTAATATTCCCCCATAGTAAGCATAGTAATTAATCCCCCATATAGTAATTAATCCCCCATAGTAATTCATCCCCCATATAGTAATTCATCCCCCCTATAGTAATTCATCCCCCCTATAGTAATTCATCCCCCATATAGTAATTCATCCCCCCATAGTAATTCATCCCCCCATAGTAATTCATCCCCCATAGTAATTCATCCCCCATATAGTAATTCATCCCCCATATAGTAATTCATCCCCCATAGTAATTCATCCCCCATATAGTAATTCATCCCCCCTATAGTAATTCATCCCCCCTATAGTAATTCATCCCCCATATAGTAATTCATCCCCCATAGTAATTCATCCCCCATATAGTAATTCATCCCCCATAGTAATTCATCCCCCATAGTAATTCATCCCCCATAGTAATTCATCCCCCATATAGTAATTCATCCCCCATAGTAATTCATCCCCCATATAGTAATTCATCCCGCATAGTAATTCATCCCCCATAGTAATTCATCCCCCATATAGTAATTCATCCCGCATAGTAATTCATCCCTCCTATAATAATTCATCCTCCATAGTAATTCATTCCCCATAGTAATTCATCCCCCATATAGTAATTCATCCCCCATAGTAATTCATCCCCCATATAGTAATTCATTCCCCATATAGTAATTCATCCCCCATAGTAATTCATCCCCCATAGTAATTCATCCCCCCTATAGTAATTCATTCCCCATATTAAGTCCCCCCTGTGTCAATTCACTTACCTTTCCTCTCACCGTGTCCCGCGCCGTTCTGGTGTAGCATGAAAATCTGTCTCCTATGAGGATCTGTCCCCCTCGACGTATCTGCGCATGTGCCAGTTTCAGGCATTAGCAGCCGATCGGCGATCTCCGGCACATGCGCAGATACGTCGAGGGGGACAGATCCTCATAGGAGACAGATTTTCATGCTACACCGGTCTTCAGGGCGGACTGTGAGAAGAGCCTAGCGGATTAAAAGGTCCGCCGGGCCGTATACGGCCCGCGGGCCGTAGTTTGCCCATTGCTGACCTAGACCATGCCACTGGCAGCTTAATGATTTTCTACTGAAGCATTTACCGTCCCGAACTGAATTGGAACGGGGACTTAAACAGTACTTTGCTGAAAATAACACCCCTAACATAGCCCTACATTCGATCTGGGATGCTCATAATGCTGTATTCCAAGGTCAATGTATAGCTTTATCTGCAAAAATTAAAAAACAATCCAATGCACTTAAAGCTCATACAGAACAGCAGTTGAGAGCACTTGAAATGCAACTTCCGGCAGCCCTGTCCTTATGCAAATCGAAAGCTATTATTGATCTTAGAATCATTCTCAAGGAATTAGCTTTAGGTAAAACTATGAAGGCTCGAACTCGAATGAAACAATTTTATTATGATAAAGGCAATAAAGCCCATTCTTTGCTTGCAAACCAATTGAGAGATAAAACTTTCCTGAATACTCCACAGGCAATTAAGGACTCCATAGTCCACATATTTCGAGAATATTACTACATAATCAACTTTCCCAAGAGTCTCTTAGCCAGATCCAACAATATCTGGCACAGAGTGGGATTCCAAAATTATCTGCCTCTGCTATTAAAACACTTGATGCACCTAAAGCTGAAGAATAAATTGAGGCCACACTTAAGCTGCTCCCTAGGTACAAGGCCCCTGACCCAGATGGCTTGCCATATGAATACTACAAATATTTTTTGCCAATACTATTACCTTTTATGGCCAAATTATTTAACAGTTTCACGTTCTTATGCCACTGTAATTCCTAAGCCTGATAAGGACCACACTCTATGTACTAATTATAGGCCAATAGCTCTATTAAAGTCAGACTTGAAAATATTTACCAAGTTGCTCTCACTGAGGTTCTGTGAATTCCTTCCTTCCCTGATTCATAAGGATCAGGTTGTTTTTTTCCCTTTCCATCAGGCAGGAGATAATACCAGAAAAGTGATAGACTTAACCTCCCTGGCGGTATTCCCGAGTGTAGCTCGGGGTAAAATTTCAGTACCAAGAGTGGTAACCCCGAGCTACACTCGGGCTTACCATGCGGCGTTGCTCATGGAGTCCCTGCAGCGCTTACCTTGTCCTTCGCTCCCGCGATGTGTTCCCTGCAGCGTCCCAGGCCATCTCCTCCGGCCGATGCCGGCATCCGGCTTCCGTGTTCCCGTCCATGTAACGTCAGGAAGTACGGGCGCCGGAACCGGCGGCAAATTTGAAATATTTAAAAAATGTTATTTTTTTAAAAATGATTATTATATAGTAAAACATTGCTGTTTCAATGCATTTCACATACATTTTGTCCCTAGTGCTTTGTCCTGTGCCCTGCCTACATTTTGACTGTTCTTTCTGCCTGGAAACTTAGAAAAGTCCATGGCGTCCAAAAAGCGTCCCTTTAGGTCAAAAGCGGTTTTAGACCAGCTAGAGAACAGCGATAGTAAATTAGAACCACTTGCAGAATTGAGTGATAATGATTTGTGGGGAAATTCGTCATCAGACACTGAAAACGATTTTGCGACTTTGCTCAGCGATGTGCAAATTTGCCTCTGTATTTCAAATTTCAGTGTTTTTGGTTTGATTATATTATTGAATTAAATGTATTATTATTATATTATTATTTTTTATGATTATTAATTAAATTATAATTTATGATTTCGTGTTTCAAGTTTTATCATATCCGGAATGTTTACTAGACTCTTGTTCGGACAGATTTCAGTGAGTTATTCCTAAATATTACAGCCTACAATAAAAAACTACATATTTCCATGCAAAAAAATGATACCGCTTTCAGCACCAAAAATCTGAAATAATCATACCGCCAGGGTGGTTAATAGAGGTGGCCATCAGAGACAAACATGAAGCTTTATTGCTAAGCCTAGATGCAGAAAAGGCATTTGATCACCTTAGTTGGCTTTTCCTATTTGAAACACTTAAACACATTGGTGTTAAAGGCCCCTTTTTGCGAGCAATTATGCACTTGTATTCCAATCCTATTGTGCAAACTAAAACACCATACGCAATTTCTTCACCATTTCCAATTTAAAATGGTACTTGACAGGGCTGCACCTTATCACCTCTACTATTTTCCCTTTGTATTGAACCATTAGCTGCCTGTTAGAGGTAAAGACTTCAAGATTTCTCTTTTTGCCGATGATATAATCCTCTCCCTGATGCCTAGTCATATCACCTTACCTAACCTACTCTGAGAATTAGAGAATTATGGACATTTGTCAGGTTACAAGGTTAATCACTCCAAATCTGAAGCTCTCCCACTGAATATGCCTCAGTTAGAAATTCAACGATTTACCACCGCTTTTCCATACGCATGAAATACCACTTCCCTCAAGCATACCAACGACCCACCTTAAAAGGCTACAATCAAATTTACTTAACTTTGTTTTGGTCAACAAAAGACACCGAGTTCCCAGATCAGTACTCTACTCTTTTCTTTCAGAAGATAGATTGGCGTTTCCCAATCTTCTTACTTATTGTCAAGCCACGCAACTCTGAGCAGTAACCTCCTGGTCCACTCTTTCGCTGGACTGAAATTGAAAAGATGTAGATTTCCCCTATACACCCGAACTGTCTGATTTGGACAAAGGCTCCCACAATCGATTGTCTTTGCCTCTTATCTTCCATGTCTTTCTTGTGTAATCTATGGAATACTCTCAGATGCAAATATGCCCTGATGTCAGAAGCCTCACCGATGACTGCCTTTCTATTTACTCCTGCAGTGAGACACAGCCTAACTGCTCCTATGACACAAGCTTGGATGCAGTCTAAACTATTCCAGTGATCCAAATAGTTGAGGTAGCCACCAAAAAATAGCAGCCATTCAACATATTGTGTGATAGATATGAACTACCATCAACTGCATTCTTTGATTGTCTCTAGATCTGACACTGTGTTAAGACCATTACTTCAACTCTACAGTTCTCTAACCCTACGAAATTAGACCATGTATCTGAAGGTGGCCCTTCTCAGAAAGGGCTTATATGAGATATCTACAAACTTCTTAACACTAGTCATGTATCACAGTTGAGTGAACATGTCTATATGTTAAAATGGGAGAGGATCCTGGGTGAAGAGCTGCCTCTTGTGGTCTGGCAAACTGTTCGGTCGCAGGCCGCGAAAAGCTCTCTGCACTCTGTACAAAGAGAATGCTTATAAAAATCCAGTTTTTTTTGTACCTCACTCTGGATCTCCTTCAGGCTATTCACCGAAATGTATGTGGTAGTTGTTGGTGTTGCCATAGAGCACGGGGTACCTTATATCAAATATTTTGGTCCTGCCCCCTAATAGAATCATACTGGACAATGGTTCATGCTCTATTGCAAAACCTATTAGATATGACCTTCCCATTTTCCGCGAAACTATTTCTACTGGAATTAACACCCCCCAAACTTCCTACATCCCAGAAGAACTGCTGAGATATATTCTCACAACTGCTTGATGTCTAGATGCTCTTAACTGAAATAAAATAGAGCCCCCTACTTCAACCTCCCTGTATGAGAGCATTAAAGGTGTGGATTTAACCTCTTGGCGCCGACCGCACGCAAATATTCGGCCTCCCAGCGTCTGGGCCTTGACGCTGAGCAGCTGCGCATTTGCGTGCAATTAAGAAAAATATATGTGCTGAGAGCGCATGCCCTGTATGCTCCCAGCACACATGTTCGGTACTAACGGAAAGGTTCCAATCTCTTCTTTTGATCAGGAACGCTCCCGATCATGTGACCGCCTTGACGGCAAATCGCGGGGGTCACATGACCCTAAGACCTCGCCCGGCTTCCCTTCTTCTGAAACCCTTAAAGGGCCGGGACGCACCAGTGCCAAGGGGTTAATGGAACTGCTTACTGCTAGACATAATGATACTGTGGAAAACATGACGCTCTTTGGGAAAGGTATTCAGAAGGCATGATTCAGAATGGCTTTAGCTGTTTTTGATTAAAAGGATGATTACTAGCCTTAACTGTATGTAATCAGAGTATTTTAACCCATCTTTTCTCTTGTTTTTTCTTTTTTCTTTTCTTTTTTTAATCTGTTTTTATAATTGTTTGAATATCCCTATCACTGGGTTATTGCTACACAATATATGTTGACTCACCTTCAAGTGGCCCTTGGAGATTATTCTCTAGGGATTATGGTTTCTTGAGTTGATTGTTGTCATTGTTACCCCTTCCCTCTTTTGTACATGATTGTCTGTACTTGAATATTTTGTGCTGTACAATACTGGGAACTTGTTACCATTGTAATATGTTATATTCTAATAAAAATTGTTAATTAAAAAAAATTATTTTTATTTTTAAAACTATTTAATCATCCCTGTTTTTAGAAAAGTACCAGTCTTATTTCAATGTTGCAAATTAAAGCAGTAGTAAAAAACGGCCTTTTAAATGCATTGCATACTAGCACATTATGAAATACTTGCCTTAGAATGAAGCCCTCCAGCGGCACGCTGTCACCACTGACAAGGCTTCCATCTTCACCAGGTCTTCTTCCCGGATTTGCATGCTCCGGGCATCTGACTGGCCGAGCCATGATGACATCATGCAGGTGTTTCTGCCACACCACGGAGCTCTGAAGGGACAGCAAAGGTATGCTGTCCTTTCAGAGTGTGTGCGCCGGTGACGTCACTGGCCACATGTAGTGTGAATATTTCCTAAACTGTGCACGTTTAGGAGGTATCCACTGTACCTACAGGTAAACCTTATTGACCACTTTCCGTCCGGCCGTTGTATATAAACGGCCAGACGGTGGCAGTGCAGGGTCGGGTGGCCGTCTATAAACAGCCTCCCCGCACCCTGCTTGTGCGCAGTCCAGTGCCCGCTGTGTCCTCCTGAGACAGTGGAACACGGATCGTCGGACGGGACCTCTGTGCGAGGTCCCGATCATGTCATCACTGATTGGCCAATCAGTGATCACATGCAGAGTAGTAAGCAAGATGTCACTTGTGACATCATTGCTTACTACGTGTGAAATCTGTGAATGATCACAGAGGTCACATGGTACAAGGCTATTCACAACAGCCTTGTACCATGTGACAAACTGTGACCAATCACAGCTCACACAGTATTTCTCAATGGCTCCAGGAATGCAGCCAGGGAGAAGGAAAAATGATTGCTTTTACAGCCTTTATGGGTGTAAAAGCATTTAGTGTAAAAAAAAAAATCTTCATCACCCCCCACAAGTAGTACAGTGTCACCATGGTGACACTGTACTGCTAGGGTGACAGTATGTAAAAAAAAATTAAAAAAATAATATAAAAAAATTTTTAAAAAAAGTTTAAAAATTATAATTTGTGGTTATAAACTAATTTTGTTTTTTTGTTTTTTTTGTTTTTTACTAAAAAGATAACGGAATAAATTGTGGTCAAGATTTATGATGAAATGCTATTTATTTACAAAATTTTATAAGAAAAACACTTTTTTTCAAAAAGTTTGGACTTTTTCATTTACATAGCAAAAAAAATAAAAATCCCAGTGGTGAATAAATACCACCAAAATAAAGCTTTATCTGTCTCAAACAAATGCAGTGTTGCATGACCGCGCATTTGTCATTCAAAGTGTGATAGCACTGAAAGCTGAAAATTGGCCTGGACAGGAAGGGGGTAAAAGTGCCCGGACTTGAAGTGGTTAAGAGTTCCTAAACCATATACCAAAATATACCACCCCAGTGTGAGTATCCATCATAATGCTCGCAAGGGCAAGTGCTCATTGGTCAGCACAGCCACATGTCCATGCTGACTAATGTGAAGTTCTTTTTTTCTGTGTGGTCACATGGTTGCACTGACCAATGAGTGCTTGCCATTGTGAGCTTTATGATGGATACTCACTCTGATGCTGTGAATTGCAGTGTGTGGTGTACAGACCAATACACCGGCAGCATGGGGCATCACAGTCATTATGTGCAGTAGTGTCCAGAGAGGTGACCATTATATTTGGAGTTAGTTCGATTTGTAACCCTTTAAGTTGCAGCATTAAAGAAAAACTGGTACCATACTAAAAACAGTGATGATGAAATAGTTTTATAAATAAAAATAAGATGGATATAGATAATAATAATTATATAGATATATATCATATATAGATAAATAAATAAATGAATAAAGCAATAATAAGTTGAGCTTGTAGCAGAAGCAGGAATGTGAGAAACGTCAGCTGAAAGCAGTGCTGTCGGTCCGTTAGCTGTACGGACCTGGCAGCGAAAGGGTTAAAGCAGCAATAAATGTTCATTGGCAATGTCAGTTTCCTTATCACTCCTAATACTGTCTATGTCTTCATTGTTAACTTCTCAAGTTCTGTTCTGAAAAGATTACACTTGAAAAACAACTCCTCTTTGTTGAACCTTATTGGCTTACATTTTATGTTAACAACCAGGTAGTTAGTATTTATTACCTTAGAGCCTTTAGAAATGTTCTCATTATCAGTGAAAAAACTATAGCTACAATGGATGAACAAGTCTTACCGCCAACAGTAGATTTTCATTGTATTCCAACAAGCTACGCTAGAGACATAAAATGCAGGATCAATTTTATGCATGTATCCTGGTAGCATGTTTAGTCTCCATGAACATGTTAAAGCCAGTCTATACAGAACTGTAGATGATTCTTGATATGGAATGTTTCTCATAGTTTATAACTGCATGTAAACCAAGTATACATGCATAAATGTGCAAAATAGCTAATAAATATTCTTCACTTGTGCATTGTCTTGTACTGCCTTGTTTTAAAACTCAGGATGGCATTATTCCCCCAAGGGAGCACAGGAAAAATAAGCACTGTTCTTTATTAAAAAGAAAAACCCACAAGACTAAGCCATAAATCTTACAATCCTTCATACATAATGCTGCTGAGAGTGATCAGCAAAAGTAGGAATACATTCTAAAGGTAAAACACACGGTTGGTACATTTCATGTAGTACCACTTGACAGTCCTGCTGAAATTTACTAAGATGCAACTTTATGTATTACACTCCCTTGCCAAAAAATTATGTTTCAGCACTTTTAATATTGTTAAGTTATCACATACATTACAAATGGCAGTTTGAGAGCTGCTCTAGTAGTGAGTGAATCTTTGCATAATCCTGCTAAAATGTAAAGCACAGTTGCTAATTTAGCATAAAACAAATGTGAAAGGCTCCTCAGATGTGAATTTAAAAAATAGGATGTCAAAGAATATACTGAATTATGGAATTGTTGGAAACTGTACTAAGTACAGATATTATGTTTGATTTTAACAGGTTTCATGAAATATGACAATATAGATTTTAATTAATAATAGGTAATACGTCCAACTGTATAAGACATGTAGAAATCAAGATAAGTTGAATATGTGTTTATAAAATTAATACAAAAATTGATTAATGCTAAACAGTTTTCTATCTTTAATTGTATTGGAACACTGATCTTTGAAGTGTGCCCCGCAAATATTTTGTATGTAATATAAAACTGGTAACAATATACAATCTATTGAAACTTCTGAGCAACCTCATTATAAAATAACTAAATAAATACTGTGTGCTCCTAACAAATTCTGATGTGGTTGCACAATAAGTGCACATTAATAAATGTGTACCAGATAACCTCAAATTAAGCACATATAAATTATATGCGCTGCTCACATATAAATGCATTCCTGCATAGTAAAATTAATTAATTATTTCAGTATGCGTCATGCGGCGCCCCCTATGAATGCAATACTATGTAAAAATTCAGTGAAAAATATTATAAGCATGTATGCATAAATATAAATCATTATATAGATATATATCATATGTAGATAAATAAATAAATGAATAAAGCAATAATCAGCTGATTATTCCATGCATGAACCACTAAATAAGTCCAAATAATATGAATTGTGCTAAGCACTGTTATTTCAAACTGCATCTTCCTCCACTCCATGGTAGATTATAGTAATCCACACCAAACATGCAAGTGGGTTCCCCTACCTGTACTCCAATCTGCTCACCTCCAGTTGTGGACCTAACACAATCGTTATTAGGTCTACATGGGCATTTTACCCCCTATGAGGTATGAATATATTCCTAGGATTCCTCAATATGGATCTTCTCCTTTTTAGGAATAACACCTGGTATATGTCACTTTAAGAGACCACTGGTCTCCACCTTGTGCACTGTCAATATACTCAAACAGACATGGGATGGACTCTCATACTGTAGTAAAATCAGTAATCACCCAAAAGAATTTTCACTTACAAGATAAAGTACATGTGCCCAGTTCCTCCCACACATTACGTCCTGTGTCACCCTGATGAAGTCGCATGATGTAATGTGTGGGAGGAGCTGAGTGACACTGATGCTGCAGGGATGCTAGATTGTGGCTAATTAGGAAAATCTTAAAGAAGCTTGTACTTTATCTTTTAAGTGAAATTCTTTTAATAAAGGGTGATTACTGATTTTACTACACATGAGTCCATCCCATG
This sequence comes from Staurois parvus, assembly GCF_062004578.1. NCBI lineage: Eukaryota > Metazoa > Chordata > Amphibia > Anura > Ranidae > Staurois > Staurois parvus. The sequence continues at coordinate 3,209,606 of NW_028317841.1, read as the reverse complement.
TCTGTTTAGGCATTTTGACGGTGCACAACGTGGAGATCAGCAGTCTCTTAAAGTGACATATACCAGGTGATATTCTTAAAAGGGAGAAGATCCATATTGAGGAATCCCAGGAACATATTCATACCCCACAGAGGTAAAATACCCATGTAGACCTAATGACAATTGTGTTAGGTTCACAAAATATAACTATTGCCTCTGCTGCAAAGTGTGGTTTTAGTTGAGGGGCTATAGTTCTGAATAGAAGAGCTGTCTAGCTGGCTGATTATTCTGTGCAAAAATAATTACTCTAAAAGGTGTGAAAAAAATAAATGTCTCTGTAGTGATCAATACAAAGTTTTATGTGTGAAAAAAAATCACATGCAAAGTATATACATAACATAATTAGTGAAAAAACAAGCACATAATAAATAATTCACTTGTGTATAACAAAAGGGGTAAACTTCAAAGAAAAAGATGTAAAAGTCCAAATGTGAAGTCTTGAAAATGATGAGAATCCACATGTAAGAATCCCAAACCACCTAACAAACAAGTGGGACAGTTCCCTTACCAAATGGTAATGATCTCCAAATGATAAGAAATCAACAGTGAAGAAATCATCCAATTTGGGGCCACCACTCAGGGTACCACTGCCTCCACCACCTTGACGGTCTGTCACGGGTTATCCAAACACAGCACCTCAGAGTAATAATGGGTAGTAGAAAGAACGAAGGACCATAGAGTAGTATGCTAAAACCACATGATTTATTAAAAGTAAATATACTCACAAAGATTACAGAGTAACAAAGACAAATCACACCCACCAGGAATCAACAGCAGATGTACAACATCATATGTCACTGGCCTACAGGTTCGTCTGCATTGATCACTACAGAGATATTGGTTTTGTGCACCTTTTAAATTAATTATTTTTGTATTTCCTTGTAAAGCTTGAAAAATCTGCCTGAAAAGATTTATATTAAAATTATATTTAACATAAACAGAATTTACTTTTGGCCTTTTGCATTAGGGCAATGCTTATGGGATGGTTGACAGATTATTTTGTAATTGTCTGGAATTGTTTTTAAAAAAAGCATTATTGTATTGCTATTGTATTGTACAATAAGAAAATTACCTTGGTATGCAAGTTTAGCAAAAACATAGCAATGGTACACAATTTATTATAGCACGTAATCCAATGGTCTCAATATGTTGTTCAGGCAGTCATTTGATCTTATTTAACTTAGGACAATAATTCCATAACAGTTAAGAATGCTGGGTAAGCAAATCAGCTAATAAGTGCTTGTTTCATGTCATCATTTAGAATCCCTGGCTGTAGCACAAGGCTTGCATACATTGCTAGTTTATTACACTGGAAAATAGGAAGTTTGAATTGGATGTGTGCTTTCTTATAATGTATGCATAAATTCCTACAGCCTATTTCAATCATAATTTACTTATGAATGACAAATAGCAGGTTTATTTCCTCGTCTATTGATTAGAATGCATACATATTTCTCCTTGTCAAGTTAAGTTTATTGAGGCTCACTATAACTTACAAATCTACACTTAATAATTATCCTGGATGTACTCGTAGAAGAAATGGATGAGTGTATTTTAAGGCACAAAATTCTGGTTCAATGTAAAAAAACTTACTATAGTTCACAGTTCAGTAATGAGTACCCAATATAAGTCCAACACAACCAATCAGATTTCATATTTAAAATTAGGCCAGCAGGATTAATTGTTATAGCTTGCTGTTCCACTTTCACTTAACCTCCCTAGCGGTATGATTATTTCAGATTTTTGGTGCTGAAAGCGGTACCATTATTTTGCATGGAAATAAGTAGTTTTTTTATTGTAGGCTGTAATTTTTAGGAATAACTCACTGAAATCTGTCCGAACAAGAGTCTATTAAACATCCCGGGTAGGATAAAATTTGAAACACGAAATCATAAATTATAATTTAATAAATAATCATAAAAAATAATAATATAATAATAATACATTTAATTCAATAATATAATCAAACCGAAAACACTGAAATTTGAAATATAGCGCCAAGTTCGCACATTACTGAGCAAAGTCGCAAAATCGTTTTCAGTGTCTGATGAGGAATTTCCCCACGAATCATTATCACTCAATTCTGAAAGTAGTTCTAATTTACTATCGCTGTTCTCTAGCTGGTCTAAACCCGCTTTTGCCCTAAAGGGACGCTTTTTGGACGCCATGGACATTTTTCAGTTTCCAGGCAGAAAGAACAGACAAAACGCAGGCAGGGCACAGGACAAAGCACTAGGGACAATATGTATGTAAAATGGGTTGAAACAGCAATGTTTTACTATGAAAAATGTGTTTTGAAAAAAATTAAATTTTTTCAAATTTTCAAATTTCCCGCCGCTGGCGGTGGCGCCTGTACGTCCCAACGTCACAGGGACCGGAACACAGAAGCTAGATGCCTGAGGAGATGGCCGTGGATGCTGCAGGGGACACATTGCGGGAGCGAAGGACAAGGTAAGTGCTGCAGGGACTCCCTATGCAGCGCCGCATGGTAAGCCCGAGTGTAGCTCGGGGTTACCGCTTTTGACACTGACATTTTACCCCGAGCTACACTCGGGAATACCGTTAGGGAGGTTAAAGTGAAACTCCAGAAATTATCTTTTTGCCATTCTTACAATGAGTCCAGCTTGGCTTGACATAAGTATCCATATTTGTGTCCATACACATGAAGTGATACTTGACATCCTCCAGGTGGCTTCCCCTCTGCACACTGACTACAGTGGGTGGTTTGCCCAGCATTGCCACCTTATAGAATTTTTTTGTGGATTCATACTCAAAACATCAAAGGTCACAGTGTATTTATAAAGAATTTATGGTACAATCAACCGGCATTTTCTGTATTTGTTGAAAATTTTCTTACCTTGAGAAATAAATACTAAGGAACCCACCACATCTAAGGACTTGTAAGCAGCAATATATAAAATTTTTTATTTTAGGTTTTGATATACTTTAATTTTTCAAATTTGTGTTCTAATATTTCAACATCTGCAAACCCCTAAATCATTAAATTGTGTTAAAAGTTTAAAGTGATATTAAAGGCAATATTAAAAAAAAAAACAACAAACATGTCATACTTACCTGCTCTGTGTAGTGGTTTTGCACAGAGAAGCCCCAATCCTCCTTTTCTTGGGTCCTCTGTTTGCGCTCCTGGCCCCTTCCTCCTGCTGAGTGCTCCCACAGCAAGCAGCTTGCTATGGGGGTACCTGAGCAGGCTCACTCCCAAGCCTCTGCCCTGTGTGTCCATTCACACGCAGAGCCATGGCTTAGTTCTGCCCCTCTTTCTCCTCATTGGCTCACTGGTCAAGGCTCTCATGCACATTGCTGGATCGAGATGGAGCTCAGGTAAGTATTAAGGGGGCTTGGGAGTCTGCTGCACACAGGTTTTTTTTTACCATCATGCACAGAATGCATGAAGGTAAAAAATCTTGAGCTTTTACAACCAATTTAATATCAATGTACTGTTCTGTCTGTCTATTTACTTGTAACTGTTTTATATAAACCTGTAGGTGTTTGATATTGTAAGATTATATTTGCAAATTGTGTATTCACTTCAATTATCCATCTGCACATGATTGGGCATTCGAAGTGAACAGGATTTTACTTTTTACATGACTGGATATTTGGGACAAATATTCACACATATTTTGAGTGAAGATTCTCAAGTTCTTTAGTAAATCAGCCTCAATAAGCTTATCACTGTGGCTATAGCAGAACCAAGTTAACTAGGAAAACAGAAAAGGAAAAACAGATTTGCAAGTAAAAAAAAATCAAAGTATATGTGAACCTAATAGATACAATCTCATATTAGTTAATAAAATTCCAAAGTCATCTTCAAGAATTTTATATATGCATCTTTCATTAAGATAATCCCATTTACATCAAATTCATAGAGGATATTACTCATTATGGGAACCCCCCTTCCCGACACATATGCATGAATGTTTACAGAAATAAGAAGAGCTTATTAGAATACTTGAGCTTTTTAAAGTGGAACTGAACCCTCCTCTCCTTTACAGTCAAGGAAGCTGCCATCTTAGCCTCTCTTTGATCTGCAGTTACCATGGTGCTGTACATGTGATCAGTTATGACACCGGCCATTTGATGGGCTGATAGTTTGGTTGACAGCACAAGCAACGGTGACAGTTATCATTGATGGCATTGTTTCAATGTAGATGTTTTTTGAAATAGGTAAATCAATGTGTTCTTTAAGTGAGTTTAACGTGGTAATAAAGGCATTTTCTAAAATAACAAACACGTCATACTTACCTGCTCTGTGTAGTGGTTTTGCACAGAGCAGCCAGCCCCGATCCTCCTCTTCTTGGTTCCTCCACCAGCGTTCCTGGCCCCTCCTTCCTGCCTAGTGCCCCGAGAGCAATCAGCTTCCTATGGGGGCATCGGAGCAGGCTTGTTCCCGAGCCACTGCTCTGTTTGTCCAGTCACACACAGAGCCACGGCTCTGCCTCCTCCCCCTCTCTCTCTTCATTAACTCATTGGCTATGATTGACTGTCTTAGCCAATGAGGAGAGAGAGTCCCCGGATATCTGAGGCTATCATGCACATCGCTGGATCGTGATGGGCTCAGGCAAATATTGAGGGGGGCTGGTGCACACAGAAGTTTTTCAATGCATGAAGGTAAACAACCTTGAGCCTTTAAAACCACTTTAATACTGATGGATGCACTGTATATTTACTTGTAACTGTTTTATATAAACCTGTAGGTGTTGGATACTGTAAGATTATATCTGCATACTTGCCAATCCCAACACTTTTTTTTATCCTTACATGAAGCTTGTATGCTCTTTCCATTTTTCATATTTGGGTTTTCCCTGGGTGCTCCAGCTATAATAGCAGATAAAAAAAACCTTGGCATCAGAGCTAGCTTGTTGATAAATCCATAGTTGTCATATTTCCCAGGTTTTGTAAGGCATTCATTACTTTATAAAAATCCTGTTCCCTTTTTAGTACCCCAAGGAAGGTCCCCCCAAATAAGTATGCAAGTTTGGGGTGTTAATTTGAATATGCACTAATTTCTTTAACAGTATAGGTACTTGTTGACCCAAGATATATATATACGTGTCACAAGTTAGCATCTTGTTTGTTTATTCCTACCTCCTTGCTGCTCCTGATTTCTTTCACATGTGTAGTTTGTCTGTGCTCATCTATGGGCGTCGTCTGCTATCCTCTGGGTTTTATTTTATTCCCTTCCATCACTTCCTGCCCGCCTCCTAGTTTGCTTGTCTATATAAGACATGCTCAATCTAGGCCAATTTGCCTGAGCAACTTCCTAGTTGGCTGAGCTCCTGTGTGTCGCTATTGCCTGTATCCTGCATTGACTGCACGTGTACTGACACCGGCATCTTTCTCTGACTGTGCTTGTTTTCCACCCGTCCTGACATTGGCTAGTCTATCAGATTTCCGTTTATCTCCTCCCATTATACTCTGCTCCTGCGAGCGATCTCCTCATCCTCAGCTGGCCGTACATCTGAAGATCTTATGCAGTTAGGCTGAACACGCCTCAAGCCACAAGAGTGATAGCGTTGCCTAAGATTTGGTCTATGCCTTTACTGTGGGGCTGAAGGTCATATAATTAAGTCCTGTTCTGTCCATCCGGGAAACTCGAGTCTAGGTCACTCTGAGGGAGGTGAGCTAGACCAGAACCTGAATTCCGCCACCTTTTCCTCAATTTATCATACCTGTCTCCATTCATTGGGCCCTGAACTTGTACCAGGTTTCTGCTTATGTGGACTCTGGGGCAACCGGGAACTTCATCAAGCAATCTTTGGCCACTGAATTGGGCATTCCTTTTGTCCCCTTGATGACACCTCAATCAGTATCTACAGTTGATGGCTCTACCTTGGCCTTAGGACCTCTACGCTTCAGAACTACCTCCATAACTCTTCAATGTGAGGAAATCTCCTTTCTGATCCTCCCTAAGTCTTCTAGTCCCATCATTCTTGGACTTCCATGGTTGCAGAAACACTCACCCAATCTTGACTGGGACTCTGGCCACGTATTGTCTTCTGGGTCAAAGTGCAATCGGACTTGTCTTCCTAAGGTGCTCCCACCTTGCACTGTACCCATGGCTGAGGCCACCACCTCTCTGATGCTACCTCAACATTGCCAGGCCTTCGAAGATGTTTCTTGTAGTAAAGCTGCTCCCCTGCCTACTCCTATTGTGGGCCCCCTTCCAGTGCTGTCCACCTCTAGTTCCTTACCCTCCTTGCTGCCCAAACCATCAGTCCCTTTACATACTGTGCAGCTCAGAGCTCCTATTTCACTGCTTTCTGGTTGTGTGAAGGCCCTAACATCCGTGACCTCTGTACCATCTGAGTTCCCAGCTTCATGTGCCCTGCCTGCTGAGACCCCAAAACTCCCTTCAGCTGCTTTGAACCCAGCCGTGGTTTCCACATTAGTAGCTACTGTGCCTTCTTTCCCCTGTCCCTCCCCCATACACCCTACTGTGTCCTCTGTCCCCTGTCCTGCCCCCCACACACCCTACTGTGTCATCTGTCCCCTGTATTACCCCAGGTTCATGTTATGCACAGCCAGTCTTGCCCACTGTACAAATCAAAGCCTTCACACCTACTCCTGCCCTCCCTGGCAGCCTCCTCACCAGACCCTTCATCCTGGTTTTTGGTGTCTGCCCCAGCCCAGCTTCCTGTCTTATGTTCTCCCATTCTTACCCCTTCTGAGGCAAATGTTTCCAAGAACTTACATCTTTCAGCTTCCAAGTACAAAGTAGCTGCAGATTGTCATCGCTGAGTGAGTCCCAATTTTTTCCCTGGTGACAAGGTTTGGCTCTCTACCAAGAATATCCATCTACAAGTACCCTCTATGAAATTTGCTCCTCGTTTTATTGGTCCATTTACCATCCTCCACCAGGTCAATCCTGTTGCTTTCAAAATTCACCTCCCTTCACATCTGAGAATCCCTAATGTTTTCCATGTTTATTCAGATCAGTATGTAGTCAAGCAAATCTTGGATTCCAGATTCATCAGAGGGAAGCTTTCGTATCTAATTGACTGGAAGGGATATGGTCCTGAGGAGAGGTGTTGGATTCCTTCTACTGATGTTTCTGCAACCCGTCTGGTGGAATTGTTTCATCAGAAGTTTCCTCTTAAGCCTGGCCCTAAACAAGTGGGGAGACCTCATAAGAGAGGGGGTACTGTCACAAGTTAGCCTCTTATTTGTTTAGTCTTACCTCCTTGCTGCTCCTGATTCCTTTCACGTGTGGTTTGTCTGTGCTCACCTATGGGCGTCATCTGCTATCCTCTGGGTTTTATTTCCTTCCCTTCCATCACTTCCTGCCCGCCTCCTAGTTTGCTTGTCTATAAAAGACATGCTCAGTCTAGCTCACTTTGCCTGAGCAACGTCCTAGTTGTCTGAGCTTCTGTGTGTTGCTATTGCCTGTATCCTGCATTGACTACACGTGTACTGACCCCGGCTTTGTTCTCTGACTGTGCTTGTTTTCCGCCTGTCCTGACCTCAGCTAGTCTATTGGATTTCCATTTGTTCGTCTCCCACTCCCAGGGGCGGGCTGACCATTTGGAAACTCGGGCACTGCCCGAGGGCCCGGTGTCAGTAGGGGGCCCCATGAGATGCCCCTGGTACCTTGTTTATAGGCTTTTTTGAGTTTGAGCAAGGACACAGGGGACCCATGATCCCCTGTTGCCCGGGGGCCCCATGAGTTGTCAGTCCGCCCCTGCCCACTCCCTTACCCTACTAGCAATTACAGAAACCTTGCTTCAAGCATCAGATTCTGCTTGTCTCGCAGCACCAGTGGTCAGAAAGAGGTGGAGTTGATTTGCTTCTATCCCCACTAAGCACCTTTCAAGTCCTCCCTACCCCTCCCTCTCTATCTTTGTCTTCTTTCAAGACTCACTGCATTCAGCTATTTTCTTCAATTTCTCTGAGGATTGCAGTGATCTTTCAGCCTCCTGGATTGGTTTTGCGCTTTCATGATGATTTCCCTGCCTGGCTACCCTACTTTCTCTCCTCTGAAATACCCACTATCATTCTTGGTGATTTTAACATCCCCATTAATGTGAACAACCCGGCTACATCCCAACTCTTCAACCTAACCTCATCTTTTGCCTTAACACAATGGACACAGTCCTCCACACACTCTGGTGGGAATACATTATATTTACATATATATTATTTATATATATATATATAATACATATATATTATTACATTATATATACAATATATATTTCCTTTCTCTGATCACAATCTCATCACCTTCACAGTGTCCTCATCTTCAAATACTTATCCCTCCAAGCAGCAAACAATTACCCAAAGAAACCTTCACAACTTTAACCCTTCTCTTTTCTACTCTGCAACTGACCACCTCTATGACAGAATATCTCCCCTGTCCTGCCCTGACCTGGCCACTTCTGTCTGCAACTGTTCACTTTCATCCACACTACGCTCACTTGCTCCTCTAACTATAAGGAATATCAGATCCAAACCATTACAACCTTGGCAGGCTGACAACACCAGAAATCTTAAGAGACATAGTCGTGCACTGGAAAGATTGTGGCGTAAAACCAAATCCCAGCAAGCACTCACCCTATATAAATCTGCTTTCTTAAAATACAATTCCCTCAACACTTTCCTTTTTTGACCTTGCTACTACTGAAGAGGTCACTAAAGTTTTCTCAGAAGCTCATCTCACCAACTGCCCCATGGATCCTGTTTCCTCACAGCTACTACGGTCACCCTTGTATCCTTTGCTCCCTCACTCACATCTTCAATCTCTCCCTCTCTACTGGAATCTTCCTCTCCTCTCTAAGGCATGCACAGAGCACTCCCATACTTAAAAAGCCCTCACTGGACCCATCTAACCTGAACAACTTAAGACCCATCTCCCTGCTCCCGTTTACCTCTAAACTCTTAGAACGCTTAGTCTACAATTGCCTGAGCTCCTACCTCACTGACAACAATTTTCTTGACCCTTTACAGTCTGGCTTTCACTCTCTACACTGCATTGAAACTGCCCTACTAAAACTCACTAATGATTTACTAACTTTATTTTACTTTTGACTGCTGGTGATTGCTGGTGCTTGTAGTTGTTTTATTTTCTTCGTTGGATCTTTCAAAAAGCTTTTACTTTTTTAAATCACTTTTTCTGTCACTTTTTAAATAGCATTCTTTTTCTTCCTTTCTTTGCCTTCCTTCAGTCTGCTAATTAAGGGGAAAGGCTAATTGGTGACAGGTGATACAAGTACTTTATACCTTCCATAGTTGGGAAGATACTGGAGAGTTTAATAAAAGAACACATAGATGAGTTCTTGCTTGAAAATATTATTTTAAGCAATAGACAGCATGGATTCATGAAAGACAGAAGTTGTCAAACAAATCTCATTTCTTTTTATGAGGAGGTGAGCAAAACCTTGGACAGAGGGGTGGCGGTGGACGTTGTATACTTGAATTTTGCAAAAGTGTTTGACACAGTTCCCCATACACGGCTAATGTGTAAGGTAAAGTCTACAGGCTTGGAAAAGTCTGTATGTAAATGTGTTAGAAAACTGGCTAAAAGATTGTATTCAGAGAGTAGTGGTTAATGATTCATACTGTGAATGGTCTAGGGTTGTCAGTGGTGTACCCCAAGGTTCAGTGTTGGGACCCTTACTTTTTAATATATTTATAAACGATATAGGGTCTTGGATTAACAATACAATTTCAGTCTTTGCAGATGAAACAAAGCTGTGCAGTGGAATAACGTCCTTACAGGATATCTCCTATTTACAAGCCAATCTCAATGCACTGTTTAATTGGGCAACTATGTGGCAAATGAGGTTTAATGTGGATAAGTGTAAAGTTATGCACTTGGGGGCTAAGAATATGCATGCATCATACATACTAGGGGGGTACAACTGGGGGCATCAATGGTGGAGAAGGATCTGGGAGTTCTGGTAGATCACAAGCTTCATAATGGCATGCAATGCCAAGCTGTGGTTTCTAAAGCAAGCAAAGTCCTCTCTTGTATTAAAAGAGGTATAGACTTCAGAGAGAGAGATATCATTTTACCCCTGTACAAATCATTAGTAAGACCTCATCTGGAATATGAAGTTCAGTTTTGGTCACCAATTCACAAAAAGAACTTTGGGGAACTTGAGAAAGTACAGAGAAGGGCAACCAAACTGATAAGAGGCACGGAGGAGATCAGCTATGAGGAAAGATTAGAGGAACTGAATTTATTCTCTCTTGAGAAAAAGAGATTAAGGGGGATATGATCAACATGCATAAATACATCAGTGGTTCATATAGTGAACTCGAGGTAGAGTTATTTGCCCTGAGGTCATCACAGAGGACAAGGGGGCAATCTTTACATCTGGAGGAAAAGACATTTAATCTCCAAACACAGAAAGGTTTCTTCACAGTAAGAGCTGTGAAAATGTGGAATAGACTCCCTCAAGAGTTGGTTCTAATCCGCTCAGTGGATTGCTTTAAAAAAGGCCTGGATTCTTTCTTGGATACACAGAATATAACTGATACAAACCTTTATATGTAAAGTTGATCCAGGGAATATCTATATTCCCTCTCGGGGGATCAGGAAGGAACAAATTGGATCATGCTTTGCTGGGTTTTTTGCTCTCCTCTGGATCAACTGTGGGTGTAGGATTATAACTTTTTTCTTATGGTTGAACTGGATGGACTTTTGTCTTTTTTCAGCCAGACTAACTATGTAACAATGTAACTGCTAAAGCCAATGGCCACTAATCCATACTCTTACTACTCGACCTCTCTGCATCTTTTGATACTGTTGACCATCCCCTCTTCCTCAAAAAACTCAACTCTCTTGTCCTCCGAGACTCTGCTCTCTCCTGGTTCTCCTCCTGCCTATCGCAGCGCACCTTCAGTGTTAGCTATAACTCTGTCTCCTCCTCTCCACTAACTCTTTCTGTTGGACCCCTTCTCTATTTCATCTACACCGCTTCCCTTGGTCACTCGATAAACTCCCATGGCATCAAGTACCATCTCTATGCTGATGACACACAAATCTATCTTTCTACTCCTCCCCTCACCCCTTCAGTCTCCTCTCACATTACTAACCTGCTAAATGACATATCAGCATGGATGTCACTCCACTCCTCAAACTAAATCTTTCTTAAACAGAGCTCATACTATTCCCTCCAGCCTGTGCCCCCTCCCCTAACTTCTCCATCAAGATCAATAATACAACCATCAGTCCCTCCCCTCATGCCAGGGTACTAGGTATAATCCTGGACTCTCATCTGTCCTTTCAGCCCCAAAGCCAATCACTGTCCATATCGTGTAGACTTCACCTCCACAAAACATCTCCAAGATATGCCCATTTTTAATCACTGAAACAACTAAGTAACTTTTTCACTCCCTTGTTACCTTGACTATAGTAACTCCCTCCTCATTGGCCTACCTAATCACAGGCTATCCCCTCTTCAGTTCATTGAAATTGGGTACTGAACACTTTTGGCAAAGATAACTTTACAACCTTGTTTGCAGTGAAGAGGGAGCACCGTGTCCCACTAGAGCTTTAATGGGCAACACCCCACAGCTGGTTCTAGCCCGTCCCATCCATTACCATGATAGAGAAAAAGTGCTATGTACGGTGAGAGAGAGGCCCACCATTAAATACAATGAGGTATAGGTTTAATTTTACCCTGACTTTTCAGCCGAAGTACAACATGAAAGAGCCAAGTCAATGGATGTCAAGCAAAGGCTACAGTGCTTGGGTTTGTCATGCACCATGCTTTACCTGAAAATTACTGCAAGGGGTCGGACACGCTACTTCAATACAGTCACTGAAGTGGTGATATGGCTTGATGTGAATGATACTTCCCAGTGTGTATGACCCCAGGAGGATATAGACACATGCTGTGTACCCCAGCCGGGGACATGAACAATTGTTTCTTCTCACTTTGCTCCAAAAAGCATTTTTCAATGTGCACACAAAAGTGTCTTATGAAGAGACTCCACTAATCTGAGAATAGCATTGCATGCTATATTCAGGGCGATATTTGGTGTATGCATCATTTTTCTTCTGTATTGGTGTTCTACCGAACTTTGGTTTCCTGAAAGTTCATTGGGTATAAGGCACTGTTATGCCTCACTGGGCTGGTTGCTGTTTCTACAGAAGTTTTTTTGCTGGAGATGTTACACACTTGTCCCTTTATAAAGGTATCACTGAAAAGGTATTGCTCATTGTCAATCCTGTACATCTGATCTGCTGCTACTGTACGGATCCCCTTCTAGCATATTTACCTCTGCTACACCATGGCTAATGTACCAATGGTAACATGGAACATTAGGGGCCTGAGTGGCCCATAGAAAAGAGCGATGATGAATGCTACAAATGAAAATGTATGCCTGTGGTGATTTCCCCTGAAAGTAGACCAACGTTGCTCCAAAGCTGGGATGGATTGAGATATGGAGATTGAAACACCCAGACGCCCTTCAATTCTCATGCTTTTCTAAAATGTATACTTCCCTCTCATGTATTGATCTCTGTGTGGTGATGCCCTCTGCTCTCCCCTTAGAAATGAAAATATAGTATACAATGCGGAGGATATCTGATCTGGTCAAGCTTGTGATGTGTATAACGGTTCGACCTCATAATACCCTTCCGAGAGTCCTGTGGCATTTAAATGCATTCTGGCTAAAGCTGATCTCTCCTGGTAATACTTTCAAACAACATATAGAAAATATATTTTCTGACAATGCCCACTATGATGCTGAGCTTGTCAGATGGGATGCCCTTAAATGCTATCTAAGAGGAATCTTTATTTCCACTATTAACGCAATTAAAACTGACACCAAGGCCCATGTGGTGTAGCTGACTCAGCATGTTCGGAGGCTAGATCAGGAGTATATATCTAATTCTTCAGAGCAATACAAGGCTTCCTGGTTAACCAGTTAGTAAAAGATAGATTTTAGATGTTCAAATATAAATTACTGTATCACCCAATATATGGCTTCCATCCAGTAGCCAAAAAATATGCAGACCAAAGAAGAGATTTGTGAAAATGTTTTGAAAATACCTCCTACAGGGAGTGTAACCAATGTGCGGTGCTACAAATGCTTTAGACTCTGGTGGTCATAGCCTTTGCAGCACATATATCCAGACCGATCTTGGTGTGATTTTAATGGTTTTAGGTCTGTGTGTATTGTCTCATACTGAGGTGATGGTAAACCAGGGCGATTGCCCGAGTGTCAATCATTAATGTGTAATAAAGCATAATTTTTGGAAATTTTTCTGAGTATCGCATTCTGTCCATAATGTAGCCGCTTTCTTTGTGAATCTCTTTTCACAAATCTCTTCTTTGGTTTCCTGGTTAACCACCCAGGACACCTTGACTAAGCTACATAATTCAAAGGGTAAAAAAAAAACTCTTTTTTTACAGTTACATTTTATGAAGAGGGGGAGCAGACCAGCGGTCTCCTTGCCAAAATTGTAAATGTTAGACCCGCCACTCCTGCTTTTAGTGCCCTTAAGCTACCAGATGGCTGCATGGTTAATACATCACACACTATTATGACGGAGCTGGTTTGATTTTATTTGACTCTATATGCTTCCAAATCATCTTATAGGCAGAAGGAGCTTCTGAGTTACTTACAATCTGTTCCATTCCCACATCTCTTAGACTCTCAGCAGGCACATTTAGATTATCTGTTTACATTAAAGGAGATTCAAGAGGCGGTGGAAAAGTTCACTATTTCCAAAGCCCCCGGTGATGATGGGCTACTAATAGAATTGTACCAAAAATATTCTGAATTGCTTTTACCTCGATTAATAAAGGTGTACAACGAAGCTCAGCCTAAACAAAAATTACCAACATTCATGTCCAGGGCTAGCACACTCCAGTAAAACCATACAAGATAGCCACATAACCTAACTCATATAGGCCCGTATCTCTCCTTCAATTGGTTATAAAAATACTAGCTAAGATGCTTGCCAGAAGACTATACTCTGTAATTGCTGATATAATTCATTCAGACTAGACTGGCTTTAAGCCCAATAAATCCACAGCGGTCAACCTTAGACAGTTGTTCATTATCATGCAGACCCCAGCAGATAATGAAGGAACCAGGTCTCTTTTGTCGTTAGATGCCAATAAAGCATTTGATGGTGTGGAATGAAGATATCTATGGACAGTGTTAGAGAGGTTTGGCTTTGGCGACATTTTTATCTCCTGGGTCCGCCTCCTGTACTATCACCCACAGGAAGTCAATAGAGAGGTGGGCAAAATATCCACCCCATTTGAGTTAGGGAGGGGCACCAGACAGGGCTGCCCCCTCTTACTGCTATTATTTGCCCTCACCATAGAACTACTTGCAGCACATATCCGGGCCAATGACAACGTTGTAGGGCACTAGTCAGGAGAAAGTTCTGCTATATGTAGAAGATATGCTTCTGTTATTAAATGACACTGAAGCTTCCTTGAGAACAGTTATTTATACCATGTTAGATTTTGGAAGGTTTTCAGGCCTCACAATAAATTGGACAAAATCTGTTTTATAACTACTTTAAGATATTCTAAAACTGATTAAAAAGTGATTCTGTCTCTAAAATAAAATTGTGAACAAAATTACTACCATAAAGAAGAAAGTAAAAACATACCTCTCACACTGGCCACCCCTCCGATCACCAGTCTGATCAAAAAAACCTGAAGTCTGCTCAGAAACCAATACTTCCCAAAATGTCAGAATTCTAGTCTGACTCTGCAATTAGTGGTACCTCCCACCAACTCTCACTGAGCACTGTGGTAGATCAGTCCTGGAAGTGTCTGTTTCTGACAGTCTCCAGGCAGTGAGTTATCTTGATCAGAATGCTGTTCAGCAACATGTGCAGCAGGAGAGATGACTATTTACTATCCTCTTTACAGTTACGGAGTTTATTGTTGCAGGAGAGTCACTTTTAACAGTCATCATGGAGTTTCAGAAAAACACGGGCCTGCTTCAACATGTATTCCATACATTAACATGCAGGCATCTACTGGTGTTATTAAACTATCTTTACGTTTGGGTCTAAGATTAAAAAAATGATTTTTCTCTTTCTTCCATTGAGGGACACACCTTGATCATTTTTCAGCATAGGGTTATACTGCAGTCTACAGGATAAATTGGATTTTTTTGATCAAGAATTTATCAAGAAAAGATTTCCTTCTGAGGTTGATTTTCTAGCATGTAGCTTTAACAAGACTCTGACCATACCTATCAAAGACATCCTTTAAGGACCCTAGTAACCAGAAGTTTGAAGCGCCTTCTTGACCCATTTACATTTTCCAAAGATTGACCCTGTAACTTTTACTTGCTACTGTTCTTATTTCCCATACTTTAGCTACTTGGTCTAAATCACTAGGTAAGGATTAGGCAGCTGCTTGTCATGATTCTCACTCTTATGATTGCATTGACTGGAAAGTCATTGGGTCACATTTAGTGTGTGAAGCAGAACTGGATGCTAGTTGCGTTCTGTTGCAATAATCTCTTTCATTTTCAAAGACCAATCTGGCTTATGTGCAAAAATATGCAACACTAAAATAATAAATAATACATCAATGTCATAAAATAATTGAAAAATCTGTGAAAAAGAAGGTAATCCTAAACTAGAATTACAAAATATCCACTTGTGTCTGAAATGTGAAGAAAGCGATTATCCCAATGAGATTAAACTATAAATGTCCACTGTGTAAAAATGTGCAGCAATTAAAATAATAAATAATACACCAATGTCACAAAATAATTGAAAAATCAGTGAAAAAGAAGGTAATCCTAAACTAGGACTTAAAATAGCCACATGTGAAAGAAGAAATTATCCCCACATGAAAGAAAAATATATTTGAAATATGTTTTAAAAATATTCTTCCCAAATATATTGACATATATTTGAAGTACCACAATTTTGGCCATATTCAATATATATTTCAATAAATAAATAAATTTATACTGTATGTTGAAATGCATTTTTAGTACAAGATATATGAAAAATATTTTTAAAAATACATTTTCAAATATACTGTTTGTATTTAAAAATACAAATCTACATTTTTGGAATGCAATTACAAATATATGTAAAAAATATATGTTAAAATTACTTTTCTATATGTTAAAAAAAAATCTGAAGAATATATTTATATATATATATATATATATTGCATGTTGAAATGCATTTTTATATATATTACAAAATATATGAAAAATATTTTAGAAAATATATTTTTTTTTAAATATATTCTTCAGATTTTTTTTAACATATAAAAAAATCATTTTAACATATATTTGTAAATGCATTCCAAAAATGTAGATTTATATTTTTAAAGACATACAGTATATTTGAAATATATTTTTAAAAATATATTTCATATTTTTGTAATAAAAACGCATTTCAATATACAGTGTATAAATATATATATATTATTTTTTTTATTGAAATATATTTTGAAATATATTGAATATGGCCAAAATTGTAGTATTTCAAATATATGCCAATATATTTGGAAAGAATATTTTAAAAATATATTTCAAATATATTTTTCTTCCATATGGGTCTCAATGAGATTAAACTATAAATGTCAACTGATTCTTATAAAAAATCCTATAAAGTCCAAATGGTGAATAATGGTGAACAAAGTTCTTCCAATAACTCCAAACAAAAACACCCAGGTGTTCAGAATGTATCCATGTACCCAAAACCAGATGAGACACACACCAGCTGCTTACTGGAACCCTATGAACATTGCATGCAGTAAAGGTCATACAACGATTGAAAGATTAAGCATCCAAATGGCATATACTTTAGATCTTCTTTACAAATTTAGTGCATAACAAGCAGCAGTGAAATCACTCAAAAGCAAAGAATAGAAAACAATACCACAGTTGAAAACTGCATGGACTGCTTTAATTTTCAAAGTAAAGTGCAGTAAGGCACAGTAAGGCATGAATGTGCAGGAGTGACATGTTCACGGCCCGGACATTCAAACAGCCAGAGCCCGCAAACACAGGAGGTGAAGATGGAAGTGACAGCGCAAAGCTGGAGGGCTTTGTTTTAAGGTAAGTCTGTCATAATATGCTAACAGTGCTTACTAGCACATTATGACTTAATTTGCCCTCATTATTTTTAACTTTATTACTGCTTTAATAGAAAAATGCAGTCTTATGGTTTCCTTTGAAAATGTTATACTTATAATGTATTATATGCTTTTGCTAAAACATTTTTGTGCCTCTCATATCATTTCCAGTAAATGACACCAAAAAGCTTAAGTGTGTATAAATATATACCTAAATGTACCGCAGATGAATGTCAAAGGGAAAAACAAAATAAACAAAATAAACTTAATGTGAAACTATACTCACTTTCTCATCCAGTAAGGCAATGTCCTCAATATTCCCACCAGTATCTTCGTCCAGTCTTCTTCCAGGTTTGGGATCGTCGGCCATCCCGATTGTCCCTGCTGGAATAATGTAACTCTCATGCAAGTGCAGGAGTTCTCTCATCCCAGTTCAGCAGACATTCTCAGCTCAGCTCAGTGTACATTGTAAAAAAAAAAGAATGAGAACAGGCAGGTAAGAATCCTTAACTGCAGAAGAGTCATGGTGTGTCTCTTCTGCAATAAAAATACTACCCGGCTACCCTTTCCAGAGGATTTACCCCTCTTCCTGACCAGGCAATTTGTTGCGATATGGCGCTGCATTATTTTAACTGACAATTGCGCGGTCATGCAACACTGCACCCAAATAACATTTACATTTCTTTCAGTGTTATCTGATCGCCTGTGCGTTTTTTATTTTTTGCACTATAAACAAAAAAAGACCGACAATTTTGAGAAAAAAACAATATTTATGACTTTTTGCTATTAAACATGTCCAGTAAAAAAAAAATTAAAAATCAAATTTCATCATAAATTTAGGCCAAAATGTATTCTGCTACATGTCTTTGTTAAAAGAAAATCCCATGAATTAATTGCTTTACATGAAAGTTTTAGCATTTACAAACAGAGGTATAGATACTGTAATTAAAAAAAAAAGCCATTACTAGTAATGGCAGTGATCAGCGACTTATAGCGGGACTGCGCGGGCATTCTGACACTGACGGGAACTGACTTGGTGTCACTGACATCCCCAATGACAGCAATACAGTGATCAGTGCTAATAAAAAGCACTGACACTGTACTAATGGCACTGGACATGAAGGGGTTAACATGTGGGTAATCAAAGGGTTAACTGTGTGCTGCTTCACTGTGTGCTTTACACTGTAAGAACACTGCTTTGTATGGCTCTGCTATGCAGAGCCATACAAAGCAGTGTACAGGAGCTGACAGGGGAGAGATCTGTAATGTTTATACACGGGTCTCTCCCCTGTCGGTAATTCTCGGAGATCACCAGGTGCTGGCGGGGAATCACCGGCTGGGACCTGGTGATTGACAGCCGAGTCCACGTATATATATGTGATTTTGCGCACCCGTGCCGCCTTGTAGCAGTATTTCTGCTATAGGAAGGTGTGGAAGCGGTTAAGTCTCATTCACTTTGAAAGATTATGGTTTATTATGATGGTTTATGATTACATTTATAAATAATTGTTCTTGCTTCCTCAAAAAACTGAATGACTGTGGATATAATGCCATCTTTATTTGTTCCATTCTAGCTGGTCTGCTTCTCCCCTTCCAAAAGCTTGATTTGTGGGTGTTTCTATTGTTGAATACTGATGTCATTTACACTCATCAGTGTAGCAGTGCTGACAGTTCTGAGCATATCAATGGAGAAAGTGAGAAATTGACACACCACCACACCTTCATAATTCCTTACAGAGCATGACTGTTGTTCAGCTCAAGCAGAACTCTTTTGAATGACATCCCAATCTGTTGTGAGCATGTCTGTGAGCATTTACCTGGTAGCTGCTCTGCAGAAACATTAACATATAACATCAACCAACTGTAAGTTGTACTCACAGTGATCCACTTGGAACTGCCCATAAATGTCATCATCACTTACTGCACCTACTTCAGCTACACAATCCTATAACTGATTATGACAAGGCATATAATGAGTATGGCAAAAATGCAGTCTTTGTCATTGGACAGTTGCAATTTTTATATTACTGGAGCACAGGGGCGGACTGACAACTCATGGGGCCCCCGGGCAATAGGGGATCATGGGGACCCTGTGTCCTTGCCCAAACTCAAAAAAGCCTATGAAAAAGGTACCAGGGGCATCTCATGGGGCCTCCTACTGACCCCAGCCCTCGGGCAGTGCCCGAATCTCTAAATGGTCAGTCCGCCCCTGCTGGAGCATGGCAGAGAGTTATTGTTACAAACAAGGTTTTTGGAAAGTTTTGAACTCAGATTTCTTTATATGATGATACCAACTATATTCAACTTTTTTTAGCTACACTAAAAATGAAATTGGTAGTTTTAAACAAGGAATAATGAAGAGGAAAAAATTAGATTTTTGACACCAAGAAGGCTTACAAACAGAAAGCAAAAAAATACTGTAATGGCAAGGGAATTAGAAAAGCCTTTTAAACAAACTGATGAAAGTTAAAGCCACAGTGATTTTTATCTTAGGATAAAGTGATACAGAAAAAAAGAGTAGAACACAGCACACAAAAGCAAAGAAACAAAAACAAGTGGTCATGCAGAAAGGTTTTCGAAACGTATGCACAACTCAAGTTAGTGTAACACTCATATGAATTGGACTAAGACAACAAGGAGGCACTAGGACATTTATGAGATTTTATTTAAGAAGATAATCAAGTTGTTCTGTTTGTATGTCATACCAGGTCAACATAAGGCAAGGAAATCCACCTGCTAGAGTGTAACTAATGGCCTATGAGTGAAAACTGTGTTATTTCCATACTAATAGACTGAAGAGATTGTGTTTAACCAAGAATCTGTCTCATAAAAAAACTTTTTATATAGTTATGAACATGTATTAGAAATGCTATAATAAAATAAAAAAATATTAGCTTACTAAATGTATTTGATATTTGCCTTGATATACTGAATACATAATGATTTACATACAATATATACTTGGCATTATTTCATTTTAATTTTTTTTTTTTTAATCTTCAGTCTTTGGAAACAACAAATTGGTCTTAGTATAGATATTACAATGCATCTTTAGACCTTTGGATAGAGTAGAGCATGCGATAAAAAAAATTTAAATCTCTGTCTATTCACGCACTAGGAAATTCACCCTATTACTCCTTCTGGTCATTATTAAAGTGACATAAAGACAGAAAGTATAAATAAATTCAAAATGTTATGTTTGTCTTTGGAATAGGAGAGGAAGCGAAATTTTATAATGGGGACATTTATTCCATTAACAACTATTTAAGAGATTTCTACTTATTTCCTGCTGTGTCTTTGGGATAGAAAGAGAGAGTAAATCTCTTCAGACACAAAAAGAAGAAAAAATGACAGGGGGTTTCACCATTCCATATCCAAAACCAAAACAAAAAAGCTAGTGATATACTTTAATTGTGATCTCTCAAGTATATTCAACCAATTTGTCTGTACTCACTATAGAAAAAAAATCTCTAACCAATAAAACCTGTTTATCCAGGTCTTTATTTGGAATTCTATGATTTATGAGATGTATTCTTTGGTTCTGTGACTCTATGAACATTTGTTAATCTCCTGGCCTCACCTTGAATGGATAGGAGCTGGAACTACAATGACATCTTAGCTAACAAAAAAAAGATTTTACATCCTGGCTGATTAAGCAAACCTGTACCTTCTATTTGTCCAATGTGAGGGCTCCTACTGGCCACTAGGGATAAAGTCTGAGTTCCCCCATGGTGGGTTTGTGGCATAATCCTGGGATTTCAAGGTTCAATGGTTACAGTGAGTTTATGATGAAATTCGCTGACAAAAGTTCTACATGAGGAGGTAATAGGATGAACAGGTTCTGCAGAACAAAGCAGTGGTTGGGCCTTACCATCTAGAGACAGGCCACATTTGCCTTTTCTATCTCAGAATAGTCAAGGATGAGGAATCTAGCGCTATAACCACAGAGAAAGGGGACATCAGGCAAAAAGCAGAAAGAAGCAGTGATATTACAGAAACTAGCGTTTTCTATAAAGTGAGGGTGAATAATGAGGTGGCACGTCATCTCTGAATGCTACTGATTGGAGAGGATGAAAGTTCTGAGAGAGGAAGATCAGAAACAAAGAAGGATTTTGCCCAGTGTCAATGGCAACTTACAGAGGACTGGATGGAGCAGGCATCCTAATCCCTTTGGCAGCATTGCCCCACAGATTCAGGCCACTGCTATCCTCACAGTTGGTCCATAGAGCTATGCAGTGTGGACCTGATGGAATCAGGAATCTGATGATGACAACACTACCATGGTCTGCAGATTCTGTCTGCACTTTATCAGCTGTTGCAAAAAAAACCCCAGCTATTTGGGTACCACACGTATTGCTTCTCCTTATTCCTCGCTTTCCCTTGTCTCCATGCTGCAACTGTCTCAGCATTGCCAACCTCCAGTGATAGGAAGGGAAGGCTTGAATCTCTGCAGAATTCTGCTACAGCTACCCCACCATCTCCACTAACATAATTCCCAAGGCAGGTGCTTCTTTTGCAGCAGCCACCTAAGTTTATGCCCTGTGCTAAACCCCTGTGGTATGTACCCGGTTGCCATTATTTTGCCCAACAGTCCATCCCTGCCCTCCACCAGCATGTGGAACATAATATATGTGTGTCACTAGACCATAATGTCAGTAGCAGGTTACACATGACCACATGATACATGCTATAGTAAGCATGTAGGTAAATCGTACCCTAGGCAAATCTTTTGGCTGCTGGAAAGAATGCCAGATGGGGCACTCTACTGGAGCAGGTGGTTCTTCTACATATCTTATCTGATGGTGATAGTGTGGTCACCTGTACCCCTTCACCTCCCTGACCTCATCCTCTGACACCTCAGAACCCCCTCAGAGCAACATGTTATGCAACAGGAGCTGTCACCTAAACTGAGGGATGGCTGACGCCATCTTTGGCCATGCACAGTCATGTGTGACTACCCTGCACCTGGGAAAAAAAAAAAAAATCACACATGTACCTTGTCTAGCATATGTCCTCAATCTGATGGCGCCTCAGTTTATCATGAGGTGTCCTGGCTTCCAAGAAGTCCTTTCTTCAGTTCAGATGAGTTTTTGGCACTTTAGGCAGGTATACCCAGCCATGCTTTGCCTGGCAAGGAAACTAAGTGCAAACAGCAGCTGACTACTACCCACTTTATGTATGACATCCCCATGCACTGGAACTCAATATTGGTCATGCTGTGGAGGTTGCACCTCCAGCAATGTGAGATCATGCAATTGTGATTATTGTGCAAGGCTCTTGGATGTGAAGGGTTCTGTCACCTGTCAATGGTTCAGTATTTAGGATGTATGAAGTTTTTTGTCATTTTTAAAGAGGCAGTCAAAATGGTGAGCTACAATGGGGCATGGATTAAAATCACTTTCATGTTCCTCTTTGGGCTCATATTCCATGTCCTCATAAACCTTGCACTTGGGGCAGAGCAATAGGAAAAAGAGGAGGGCTTGCTGCTGATTTAGGGTCAGCAGGATCCCTTGCCTACTGCCCTCATCCCTGTGAGGCAGAGGCAGCAGGAGGAGGTAAAGAGGAAATTGAGCAGGCTTCAGTGGGTATTTTTGACCCTTTTGAAACCCTGTGAGATGTAAGAGGGTGTAAAGAGATTGGGGACATTGGCATTCTCAGTGACACTGAGGATCCTCTACAGAGGGTAACTATTGGAAAAATGATCTTTTATGGTCAAATGCCTGCACAAAGACCCATAGTTTGTATCATCAAGAAGAAGGACCACTACTGTGTGGACACTTTATTAGATATCCAATATAAGTGTAAAATGTCTGATCTACTTCAACTATCTTAGAGTAAGCTCAAAATGTGGCACTGTGCCACATTTCCTCATGGTGGCAGGATCTATTCTGATTTCCAACATACCTCCAATCCATTGATCCCTGAAAAGAGGAGAGGCAGTGCCAGAGGCCACATTGACAGGCCCAGCTTTAGGCAAGACTCAGCAAGACTCAACACCTCAACCACATGATTGCTGACTACATCAGAAATGTGGACCCCATGGATTATTGCCTGTCCAGATAGGACTGCTGGGTAGAACTTGCACAGTATGGGCCTAAGTTGACAAATGTCTAATGTTTTCTTCAGGATAAATTTATTTTAAACATTCCTATACATTTTTAGATCTATTGTTACTGCTCCTTCCACCATACCTATTAATGCTTGACTTTTAAAAAATGGTTTTGCAGTCAAAACTACTCAAAAAAGACTTTTTAAAGTTGAAATGAGATCAGAGTGGGGTGCTGCTTTTGTATTTAAGCCAAGCTAAATGTAAAAGTTTTAAACTCAATTGTACATTCAAAATATGGGATGCCAGAATACACTGCAACTGATGCTGTCTGTGAAAATCATACATATCATTAGCAACTTAATGGTATTCTCTTAAGCATGTAATTTGAAGTATGTGATTTGTGTTATTTTTATTTATTTTAGCTGCATTAAAACGATCCCTTTCCAGCTGTACAGTATTTTGCTTTGTATTCCCTTTTTGTCCATTTAGGCCTATCTGCATAAATAGGTGGGGTGGGAAGCAGTTAAGGTAAATACTACAATAGTAACTCAAGTAACTCAGGTATTCACTGAAACTACAAATCTTTTGCCCTTTAAATCCTGTCAAGATATTGGTGAATATTCATTTGTGTGTCCTGGAACACTGATAAATCTATAAATAAAGATGTATTTAATCAGAACTTGCTGATTTAGATAATTAAGTTTGTTTTAATTCCAATATATTTAAAGATGAACTTCATGCAAGGAGCTAAATACACAGAATACATACAGTACATATATGGGAGCGGTTTTACCTGCAGCGTCTTCTCCTCCATGCTACAGTGGTCTAAATTCCTTACATCCAGGGGGGTATCTACCGTGAGGCGGACAGAGCCATGCAGGGCCGCCATCAGTGGGGTGCCACTGGTACTCCTGTAAGTGGCCCGGACAGCAGGAGGATCGATGTGGTGGGGGAGAGCAGTTGTAGAAGGATGCACTGTGTATCTCTCCCACCAGCAATTGAAAGGTGGTTTGAGGTTTCTCCCCCACTCCCTCCCACCAGCTTTCTGCTGCTGGAAGGAAAGACAATTCTGGCTGGATGGAGGGGGTGCCATGGTGTTCCACTGAGCTCCTTCCCTTGCCCGCACTAAGAGCCAGGACCAGGGGACAGGCTGGAGCAGGGAGAGGAGAAGTGGCGGAGAGGAAAGAGCCCAGAGAAGGTGAGCTGTGTTGTGTTCTCTGAGCTCTCCCTCCTGTCATCCATCCAGCACATGATACACTTATAGATTGTATGGGACTACATACACACACACATACACACACACACAAACTATGACTACCACCCCCTGCCCACATTTTATGCTGCCCGGAGATCAGCAGCCTTCTGAGGAGGGGGTTATCATAGTGTGTGTGTGTGTGTGTGTGTGTGTAAATCTGACAAAGAGAGAGAGAGGGAAGAGAGAGGGGGGAGGAGAGAGAGGGAAAAAAGAGAGAAAGGGAAGAGAGAGGGAAGAGAAAGAGGAGGGAGAAAGAGGAGGGAGAGAGAGGGGGGGATAGGGAAGAGAGAGAGAGGGAAGAGAGAGGGGAGGGAGATAGGATAGAGGGAAGAGAGACAGAAGAGAGAGAGGGAAGAGAGAGAGAGAAAGAGAGAAGGAAGAGAGAAAGAGAGAGGATCATATATACACACACACTCATTGAACTCTTTTGTTCTCTCATGGGGGGGGGCACAATTTTTGTGTTGCCTAGGGCAGCACAAAACCTAAATACACCACTGCTTACATCATCAAGACCACATCAAGTGTCAAAGCTGGGAGAGCAGAGGATTGGATAAGGAAAAAGTGCTTATACTCTCCCCTAGAATAAATGAGCAATCAACCCTTGCAGTGAAGGGAGAATTTTCAAATTTCATGGAGTTGGGCTTTAAAAAATACATTTAATAATATAGACATGATTACAGAGCTGCATTCATTTGTGCCTGTTATATCTGCCTGAATTTCAGTTTAATTTGTAATAGAGCAGCCAGATGTAGGTTCTCTTTTTTACTTATTGGTACTGACTAGGTAATGATCTGACCATCAAATAATTTGTTAAGCCCTCTACACACTAAAGTGTTTATTCTTCTATTGTAACATACTGTATACAGTAACCTATATCTGATGGTTTTTCACAGCTGTGATAGTGAGGAAAGATAAGGAATGTACAGACATTTTTAAAGCAGCTCACAGTCTTTTTGAAGTGATCAAACAACGATGAATTAATACCCAAAAATTATTCCATTATAAAAGCTATACCTTCTTCCTTGTTTCTGCTATACTCAGCTGTCTTCTTGCAAAAAGCCAAACTAATAGAAAACAAAGTCAGTTACTGTGAATGGAAAATACAATAAAATCATATTCTAACAACTGAAAGCATACAATGGACATACCAGGTACTAAATCATTCAATTAGCATCATAATAGGTTTACAAGTCAATCTATCAGTATTTAGTCATCTTCAGCTGAATAAACAATTATTGTGAAATGTCACATTAACCTTCTGCCGATTACTTTATTGCAGACATTTACAGTAACAATCACTGTACAAGCTCTGTTGAGTACAAAAGCACTTAGTGTTTTGGCACAATAAAGAAATTGTAACATTTAGAATATTTTGGTTATGCAATTCACCTTTCAAAGTCTGTCCTGAAAGAAGTTATTGTTGCAATTTCTGACACCAAAGTTTGTAGAATGAAAGTACACTATCAATTGACTCTGTTATTTCTACTCATCCCAATACTACTACTGAGATTGAGCTTTTCTTTAATGGACTATGGACATGGCTATTTGATCTTTCAATTTATTCAGGTATATCTACAGCCTATCACAATATGCTAAATTCATCAACAAACCAAATGATACTGGCAATTCAGGTGTATGTTTACCAATGCTAATAGCCTGCCAAGCAAAATTAGATAGCTTAAGAAACACTAAAGATTTAATTGGTTTTATGGAAACATGGCTTGATTTTTCACATGCTTAGGATATTAAAATTCATGGCTATACTATTACTCAGACCAAATATGAAAGATGTTCTAGCAGCTGAAGATTGTGATAGTACTGAAGCATTTTATGAGCAGGATATGATATTGATAAATAGACTGATCAGTTTTTAAGCTTCACAAAAAATACTTTAAAGTTGGTGAAGTTGTAGATTTTATAAAAATGTTAATAAGGAATCCATTTACTAATGGGGCTGTTACCATTACTGCTAGTATGGCAGAAAGTCAAACATTTTTAAAACTAACTGTAGGAAACATTTATGGGCCAGTTTACAGATCCCAAGTAGAAATGATCCACTGCTAGCTCTACTAAAACTGAACAATGTAAAAGCTCATCACGAGTGGACATGTTTTTGACAAAGTTAAACTTTAAAGTAACCATTTTTTCATTGTCAAACAAACCATATTCAGCCTGAAACTTAAAACAGAGACCTTAAAGAATAATTTTACTTTTGTTGAGAAAAACATTATCCTCTCTGGGTTATTAATGTACATTGAAGGGATTTACCGAACTTTGTTGCAGAGTCCAGATGCTTTTGCTCTGAAGAAAAGGCTGTTGTCTGCAGAAAGAATCTGAATGGGAGTGATTTTTCTCATTATTGATCAGGTGATGCACTTGTAGTGTTCTAATGAGAAAAATGCTGGGTCTCCATTAACCCCTTGGGAGTATCTCCCTAAAATTACAGTTTTGTTGCAGAGGATGCCTAAAATCTGACCTTTAAGGCTGTTTCAACTCATGACAACATAGGTCCAACAATGGAGTCTTTCTGAAAATCCCCCCACTCCCATGCCACAGAGCTGTTGAATTGCTGTTCAAGCAATGGAACCTAGGGGATTTTATAAGTGTCAGGAGTCAGTATCAAGCAGTTGACTCAGCAATGACTGAATGGCTTTCCTTAGATGATATAAAATGCATCCAATATCAGGGTGTATGCTCAGTGGATAGACAAGCACACTTGTTTAATGACAGTGATTATCTGAATGCTATAATCATTCTAATAAATCTTCCAAAGTCCATCTGATGTATATATTTATGTATAGATATATTTACCTTGCGCATAGGTGTAAAGCTACAAAGTCTTGACAAAAGAAAAGTGCATCACTCTATGGAATTGTATTTGTTAGCAATAAAACAAAGACACATGAAAGTAAACTTGGAAGTTTATTGCCAAAGGCCACCAGTTGTAAATATCCCAAGCTGTTCTATTTCTTGTGGCTATCACATGATATTCTGAGATAATGCATTGAGGATAGAGCAATCCCTTGGATTCTTCATCAACTGAAAAAATGTATGTATCTGGCATTGACAGCTATGCTCTGCTTGAACCAAGAACCCTAGGATAATTACAGTGGCAGAAGGACAATATAGAATTTTTAACCTCCAAAATCCTAAAAGGAATTGTAATCATCAAATTGTTTAAATGTTGTCTAAAGGTGGCCATAGTATCAAATCTTGGCATTACAGCATTATTATTATTATTATTATACAGTATTTATAAAGCGCCAATAGTTCGCACTGCAACATGTGTGTTTTAATGCTCCCCCCTCAACAACACATAACCTTTTTTTATGGTTTCCCAACTGCTCCCTTAAGTAGCCAGGACTAGGGAAAGAAAGTTTTAACTTCGTCTAAACCCAACCCAAAAATATAATATATGTCATCTTTAGAGATGAGCGAAGTATTCAAAAATTCGATTCGACTGATTCGGCGAATTCGTGGAAAAATTTCGATTCGAGTCGAATATATTCGCTGCGAATTTAACTTATAAAAGGGTGTTTCTAGGCTTCAGAGAGCCTTTATATTAGTGCAGAACACTGTACCTTTAATTTAAATGCCCTTGGAGTCTGCTGGGGAAGAGAAATAATACTGACAGTCAGTATGACATGCAGATGAGTGCCGTCGATCTTAGAATCACCGCACACTTCACTCATTTGGGCAGTCACGGGGCCAAAACCAGAGTGTGGAACCACAGTGTGGCGGTGGAGGCAGCAGCAATGGGAGGCCATACAGCACCCTATGACAAAAATGGAAACCACCAGCAGTGTGAGGAGACCTGAAAGTGGCACAAGGCAGAGTGTGGCGATGGAGACAGCAGCAATGGGAGGCCGTACAGGGACCCATGACACACTCTGGACCTGGCAGCAGCATGAGGATGCGGTACAGGGGCCCATGACAGATTACGGGCCTGGCAGCAGCATGAGGAGTCGGTACGGGGGCCCATGGCAGATTAGGGGCCTGGCAGCAGCTATGGGAGGCCCGTAATCTGCCAGCACCCTATGACAAAAAATGGAACACACCAGCAGTGTGAGGAGACCTGAAAGTGGCACATGGCAGAGTGTGGCGATGGAGACAGCAGCAATGGGAGGCCGTACAGGGACCCATGAGAGACTCTGGACCTGGCAGCAGCATGAGGAGGCGGTATAGGGGCCCATGGCAGATTAGGGGCCTGGCAGCAGCTATGGGAGGCCCGTAATCTGCCAGCACCCTATGACAAAAAATGGAACACACCAGCAGTGTGAGGAGACCTGAAAGTGGCACATGGAAGAGTGTGGCGATGGAGACAGCAGCAATGGGAGGCCGTACAGGGACCCATGAGAGACTCTGGACTTGGCAGCAGCATGAGGAGGCGGTATAGGGGCCCATGGCAGATTAGGGGCCTGGCAGCAGCTATGGGAGGCCCGTAATCTGCCAGCACCCTATGACAAAAAATGGAACACACCAGCAGTGTGAGGAGACCTGAAAGTGGCACATGTTTGGGGCATGATTCATGGCGGATTTAGTCAGTTGTGTAAGGAACTGGTGGTTTGAAATCCAGACTAATCCACGCCTGATTCATTTTCACAAACGTGAGTCTCTCCACACTTTGGGTGGATAGTCGTGTCCTCCGCGGAGTTACAATACCTCCTGCCGCACTAAACACGCGCTCCGATGCCACGCTACTGGCCGGGCATGACAGCCTTTCAAGGGCAAATTCAGCTAGTTGGGGCCAAAGGTCAAGTTTCGTTGCCCAGTAGTCAAGGGGATTGTCTACCTCGGTTGGCAGGGTGCTGTCCAAGTAGGCCCAAGCCTGTTGTTTGAGGTCCTGCTCCAGGTCCTGATGCTGCTGCTGCTGCTGCGGCTGGTTAGTAGTTTCCTCACTGCGCTGGTGAAGAAAGCTACTCATCATCGACTGCAGACTGAGGCAGCTGCTGCTGGTGGAGCTACCACTGCTCCTACCACCCCACCCCTCCCCTGCTGCCATGGCAGCGGAACGCGAGCGCACAGGGCCCACAGTGTCTGAGGATGGACGTTGGCGCAGAAAGGCAGAGACCAGCTGACTACATAGGTGGTTTTTATAGTACGTTATTTTGGCCTCCCTCTCAGCAGGTGTGAAAAAGGCCACCATTTTTGAACGGTAGCGAGGGTCCAACAAGGTGGACAGCCAAAAGTCATCCCTCTGTCTGATGGTTATTATTCGGCTGTCGGTACGCAAGCAAGCGAGCATGCTATGGGCCATTTGTGCCAAGGAATGCGAGGGACTCCCTGCCTCCATCTCCACAGCATACTGCCACGGTGCGTCTGGGTCCTCTGTCTCCTCTTCCTCCTCCTCTACCAGATGCTCCTGCTCCTCCACTCCTGTCCGCTGAGTGGAAAAACCACCCATTTCACTCAATAATTCCTGAGCACCAATGTCCTCCTCTACCTCCTCCTTTTC
The DNA here is from genome assembly GCF_062004578.1 of Staurois parvus. Taxonomy (NCBI): domain Eukaryota; kingdom Metazoa; phylum Chordata; class Amphibia; order Anura; family Ranidae; genus Staurois; species Staurois parvus. The sequence continues at coordinate 3,179,760 of NW_028317841.1, read as the reverse complement.
TTCCTGTCCTGCCCCCACAGGGGTCATGTGGCGTTGAGATCTGTGCGCCACGTCTACCGCATCCTGACCAGCCATTGTTAACAGCATTTGTTCCAGGACGTGCAACAGAGGAATGACGTCGTTCATCCCATAGTCCTGCCGACTCACGAATAGCGTGGCCTCCTCAAAGGGCCTGAGCAAGCGCAGGTGTCACGCATGAGCTGCCAATGGCTGACATCTAAGTTACACAGGGAGTACCTTTATCCGCTTTTAACATCAGGAAATCTGTGATGGCCTTTCGCTGTTCGTAAAGGCGGTCTAACATATGTAGGGTTGAATTCCACCTTGTTGCAACGTCACAGCATGAGGAGTCGGTACGGGGGCCCATGGCAGATTACGGGCCTGGCAGCAGCAATGGGAGGCCCGTAATCTGCCAGCACCCTATGACAAAAAATGGAACACACCAGCAGTGTGAGGAGATCTGAAAGTGGCACATGGCAGAGTGTGGCGATGGAGACAGCAGCAATGGGAGGCCGTACAGGGACCCATGAGAGACTCTGGACCTGGCAGCAGCATGAGGAGGCGGTATAGGGGCCCATGGAAGAATAGGGGCCTGGCAGCAGCTATGGGAGGCCCGTAATCTGCCAGCACCCTATGTCAAAAAATTGAACACACCAGCAGTGTGAGGAGACCTGAAAGTGGCACATGGCATGAGACACTGTGGACCTGGCAGCAGCATGAGGAGGCGGTATAGGGGCCCATGGCAGATTAGGGGCCTGGCAGCAGCTATGGGAGGCCCGTAATCTGCCAGCACCCTATGTCAAAAAATTGAACACACCAGCAGTGTGTGAGGAGACCTGAAAGTGGCACATGGCAGAGTGTGGCGATGGAGACAGCAGCAATGGGAGGCCGTACAGGGACCCATGACAGACTCTGGACTTGGCAGCAGCATGAGGAGGCGGTATAGGGGCCCATGGCAGATTAGGGGCCTGGCAGCAGCTATGGAAGGCCCGTAATCTGCCAGCACCCTATGACAAAAAATTGAACACACCAGCAGTGTGAGGAGACCTGAAAGTGGCACATGGAAGAGTGTGGCGATGGAGACAGCAGCAATGGGAGGCCGTACAGGGACCCATGACAGACTCTGGACTTGTCAGCAGCATGAGGAGGCAGTATAGGGGCCCATGGCAGATTAGGGGCCTGGCAGCAGCTATGGGAGGCCCGTAATCTGCCAGCACCCTATGTCAAAAAATTGAACACACCAGCAGTGTGAGGAGACCTGAAAGTGGCACATGGCATGAGACACTGTGGACCTGGCAGCAGCATGAGGAGGCGGTACAGGGGCCCATGGCAGATTAGGGGCCTGGCAGCAGCTATGGGAGGCCCGTAATCTGCCAGCACCCTATGTCAAAAAATTGAACACACCAGCAGTGTGTGAGGAGACCTGAAAGTGGCACATGGCAGAGTGTGGCGATGGAGACAGCAGCAATGGGACGCCGAACAGGGACCCATGAGAGACTCTGGACTTGGCAGCAGCATGAGGAGGCGGTATAGGGGCCCATGGCAGATTAGGGGCCTGGCAGCAGCTATAGGAGGCCCGTAATCTGCCAGCACCCTATGACAAAAAATGGAACACACCAGCAGTGTGAGGAGACCTGAAAGTGGCACATGGCATGAGACACTGTGGACCTGGCAGCAGCATGAGGAGGCGGTACAGGGGCCCATGGCAGATTATGGTCCTGGCAGCAGCTATGGGAGGCCCGTAATCTGCCAGCACCCTATGACAAAAAATGGAACACACCAGCAGTGTGAGGAGACGTGAAAGTGGCACATGGCAGGGGCATGATTCATGGCGGATTTAGTCAGTTGTGTCAGGAACTGGTGGTTTGAAATCCAGACTAATCCACGCCTGATTCATTTTCACAAACGTGAGTCTCTCCACACTTTGGGTGGACAGTCGTGTCCTCCGCGGAGTTACAATACCTCCTGCCGCACTAAACACGCGCTCCGATGCCACGCTACTGGCCGGGCATGACAGCCTTTCAAGGGCAAATTCAGCTAGTTGGGGCCAAAGGTCAAGTTTCGTTGCCCAGTAGTCAAGGGGATTGTCTACCTCGGTTGGCAGGGTGCTGTCCAAGTAGGCCCAAGCCTGTTGTTTGAGGTCCTGCTCCAGGTCCACCTGATGCTGCTGCTGCTGCGGCTGGTTAGTAGTTTCCTCACTGCGCTGGTGAAGAAAGCTACTCATCATCGACTGCAGACTGAGGCAGCCGCTGCTGGTGGAGCTACCACTGCTCCTACCACCCCACCCCTCCCCTGCTGCCATGGCATCGGAACGCGAGCGCACAGGGCCCACAGTGTCTGAGGATGGACGTTGGCGCACAAAGGCAGAGACCAACTGACTACATAGGTGGTTTTTATAGTACGTTATTTTGGCCTCCCTCTCAGCAGGTGTGAAAAAGGCCACCATTTTTGAACGGTAGCGAGGGTCCAACAAGGTGGACAGCCAAAAGTCATCCCTCTGTCTGATGGTTATTATTCGGCTGTCGCTACGCAAGCAACCGAGCATGCTATGGGCCATTTGTGCCAAGGAATGCGAGGGACTCCCTGCCTCCATCTCCACAGCATACTGCCACGGTGCGTCTGGGTCCTCTGTCTCCTCCTCCTCCGCCTCTACCAGATGCTCCTGCTCCTCCACTCCTGTCCGCTGAGTGGAAAAACCACCCATTTCACTCAATAATTCCTGAGCACAAATGTCCTCCTCTACCTCCTCCTCTTCTTCCTTTCCTGCCCCCACAGGGGTCATGTGGCGTTGAGATCTGTGCGCCACGTCTACCGCACCCTGACCAGCCATTGTTAACAGCATTTGTTCCAGGACGTGCAACAGAGGAATGACGTCGTTCATCCCATAGTCCTGCCGACTCACGAATAGCGTGGCCTCCTCAAAGGGCCTGAGCAAGCGGCAGGTGTCACGCATGAGCTGCCAATGGCTGACATCGAAGTTACACAGGGGAGTACCTTTATCCGCTTGTAACATCAGGAAATCGGTGATGGCCTTTCGCTGTTCGTAAAGGCGGTCTAACATGTGTAGGGTTGAATTCCACCTTGTTGCAACGTCGCAGATCAGGCGATGCTGTGGAATTCCGTTCTGCCGCTGCAGCTCAAGGAGGGTGTGCTTTGCGGTGTAGGAATGGCTGAAATGCATGCAAAGTTTACGTGACATTTTAAGGATGTCTTGCAGTGGGATGGTGAATTTTAGGAACCGCTTGACAACCAGATTGAACACGTGAGCCATGCATGGCGCATGGCACAACCTTCCTTGACGCAGAGCAGACACCATGTTCTTTCCGTTGTCGGTCAACATGGTTCCGATTTTCAGTTTGCGCGGAGACAGCCATCTGTCGATTTCTCTGTTCATTACACTGAGAAGTTCCTCCCCTGTGTGACTACGTTCGCCAAGGCATACCAGGTGCAGCACAGCGTGACACCGTTGCGCCCTGCACATGTGATATGCCGGTCGGGTAATGGGACTTGGTACGGGGGTGGCGGCTGAGGACACGAAGGAAGAAGAGGTGGTAGAGGCGGACATCTTTTGTGGACCAAGGATGTGCAAACGTGGAGGCAAAAGCGGCGTGACCTGTCCAAGTTGCTGGTGCGGCTGTGACGGCACCACGTTCACCCAGTGGGCCGTAAATGACATGTACTGTCCCTGACCGTAGTTACAGCTCCACACGTCGGCGCTGCCGTGCACTTTGGCAGAGACCGACATGCTCAAAGACTGGCCCACCATCTCTTCTACATGTGAATGCAGGGCTGGCACTGCCTTTTTGGCGAAGAAATGACGGCTTGGCACTCTCCACCGCGGCGCGGCACAAGCCATCATTTCTCGGAAAGGTGCTGAGTCCACCACTTGGAAAGGGAGGGACTGCAGCACCAGCAACTTGGACAGGAGGACGTTCAGCTTTTGCACCGTCGGGTGCGTGCTCGCAAACTGTTGTCTCTTGGAAACGGATTCCAAGAAAGACTGCTGACGGAATCCGTGAAGAGGAGTAGCAGGAGAAGGAGCATCTGAACGAGCGGAAGATGGCAACGAGCGACAACTCCCCTCAGCAGAGGTGTTGGAGCCTTGACTGGCTGATAGAGGGCGATTGACGTCGGGTGACGGAGCAAGTAACGGAGCGGGTGATGGAGCGGGGGCTGGGGCGGGCAGAACCGCCGTATCTTTATCACGGTTTTCCCAGGCCACCAAATGGCGACGCTGCATATGCTGCCGCAACGCTGTAGTCCCAACATGGGCCCCCTGGCCACGCTTGACTTTCTGGCCACATAGTCGACATACGACTACGTTTACTTCCTCGGGCGGCTTGACAAAAAATTGCCACACCGCCGAGTAGGAAACTTTGCCCCCGATACTCCTCACTGGCTGACTGCTGCTTCCTCCGTGCACACCGGCACCACTACTGGCCGTGGTGGTAGGCTGCAGTGGAGCTGGTGCTGTACTCCGTAGCCGTTTGCCTCCACTGACACTGCTGCGACCCTGCTGCCTCCTGGGCAACCCACCGACTGTTTTGCTCGCTGCCAAGCTGCCACCCTCTTCTCCTGATGATGCGGAAGCAATAGCCTGATGACGACGAGGCTGCCAAGTGCGATCAGCCTCATCATCATCAATTAGGGTCTCCGCCTCACTACTAGCCCCCTCGGCTGCGTGTGGGTCAGGAGACAGACCTGTCTCTAGACCGGCTACCGAGCCACTCTCCTCGCCACTACTTCTTCGCCTGGCTGCTGAAGAGGCGGATGTCTCCCCCCGTTCCTGACCGCCCTCTGTTAGCTCTTCCTCACTGTACAGTGGGGCTGAGCCCACAGCATGCGATACTTCGCTTGGTGAGGGAACACCAAAGGACAGGGGCAGGTAGAGGACACGTGATTTCAGTGGGCTTGCTCCCGGGCCATGCCAACTAACGGTTGTGTCTGACGCACCCAACGACCGTTGGCTGTAGGTGTCAGAGGTGACCTGGGAAGAGGAAGACGACCGAGCCAACCAATCGATGACGGCAGGGTTGTCGGTGGAGACACGACCGCTGGATGACACCGGGAGCACTGGCCTCTGGCTGCGAATAGTGCTGCCTCAACCCCTTCCTCTGCTGCCACGTCTGCTCGCTCCTAAAACATTGCCTCCTCTGCCACTCCTCTGCATGTTGTCTGACATACTCTTTAATTAAACGATTATGTGTCCCTGAGTAACAATTCTGTGTCTGTCCCTGAGTAACAATTCTGTGTCCCTGAGTAACGTTTCTGTGGCCCTAAGTAACAGTTCTGTGGCCCTCAGTAACAATTCTGTGTCCCTCAGTAACAATTCTGTGTCCCTCAGTAACAATTCTGTGTCTGTCCCTGAGTAACAATTCTGTGTCCCTGAGTAACGTTTCTCTGGCCCTAAGTAACAGTTCTGTGGCCCTCAGTAACAATTCTGTGTCCCTCAGTAACAATTCTGTGTCTGTCTCTGAGTAACAATTCTGTGTCTGTCCCTGAGTAACAATTCTGTGTCCCTGAGTAACAATTCTGTGTCCCTCAGTAACAATTCTGTGTCCCTGAGTAACAATTCTGTGTCCCTGAGTAACAATTCTGTGTCCCTCAGTAACAATTCTGTGTCCCTCAGTAACAATTCTGTGTCCCTGAGTAACAATTCTGTGTCCCTCAGTAACAATTCTGTGTCCCTCAGTAACAATTCTGTGTCCCTGAGTAACAATTCTGTGTCTGTCCCTGAGTAACAATTCTGTGTCCCTAAGTAACGTTTCTGTGGCCCTAAGTAACGGTTCTGTGGCCCTCAGTAACAAATCTGTGTCCCTCAGTAACAATTCTGTGTCTGTCCCTGAGTAACAATTCTGTGTCCCTAAGTAACGTTTCTGTGGCCCTAAGTAACGTTTCTGTGGCCCTAAGTAACGATTCTGTGGCCCTAAGTAACGTTTCTGTAGCCCTAAGTAACGTTTCTGTGGCCCTAAGTAATGTTTCTGTGGCCCTAAGTAACAGTACTGTGGCCCTCAGTAACAGTTCTGTGGCCCTCAGTAACAATTCTGTGTCCCTCAGTAACAATTCTGTGTCTGTCCCTGAGTAACAATTCTGTGTCCCTAAGTAATGTTTCTGTGTCCCTAAGTAACGTTTCTGTGGCCCTAAGTAACAATTCTGTGGCCCTAAGTAACGATTCTGTGGCCCTAAGTAACGTTTCTGTAGCCCTAAGTAACGTTTCTGTGGCCCTAAGTAACGTTTCTGTGGCCCTAAGTAACAGTTCTGTGGCCCTCAGTAACAGTTCTGTGGCCCTCAGTAACAATTCTGTGTCCCTCAGTAACAATTATGTGTCTGTCCCTGAGTAACAATTCTGTGTCCCTAAGTAACGTTTCTGTGGCCCTAAGTAACGGTTCTGTGGCCCTCAGTAACAATTCTGTGTCCCTCAGTAACAATTTTGTGTCTGTCCCTAAGTAACAATTCTGTGGCCCTAAGTAACGTTTCTGTGGCCCTAAGTAACATTTCTGTGGCCCTAAGTAACGTTTCTGTGTCCCTCAGTAACAGTTCTGTGGCCCTCAGTAACAGTTCTGTGGCCCTCAGTAACAATTCTGTGTCCCTCAGTAACAATTATGTGTCTGTCCCTGAGTAACAATTCTGTGTCCCTAAGTAACGTTTCTGTGGCCCTAAGTAACGGTTCTGTGGCCCTCAGTAACAATTCTGTGTCCCTCAGTAACAATTTTGTGTCTGTCCCTAAGTAACAATTCTGTGGCCCTAAGTAACGTTTTTGTGGCCCTAAGTAACGTTTCTGTGGCCCTAAGTAACGTTTCTGTGTCCCTCAGTAACAATTCTGTATCCCTCAGTAACAATTCTGTGTCTGTCCCTGAGTAACAATTCTGTGTCCCTAAGTAACAATTCTGTGGCCCTAAGTAAAGTTTCTGTGGCCCTATGTAACGTTTCTGTGGCCCTAAGTAACGATTCTGTGGCCCTAAGTAACGTTTCTGTGGCCCTCAGTAACAAATCTGTGTCCCTCAGTAACAATTCTGTGTCTGTCCCTAAGTAACAATTCTGTGGCCCTAAGTAACGTTTCTGTGGCCCTAAGTAACGGTTCTGTGTCCCTCAGTAACAATTCTGTGTCTGTCCCTGAGTAACAATTCTTTGGCCCTAAGTAACGATTCTGTGGCCCTAAGTAACGTTTCTGTGGCCCTAAGTAACGTTTCTGTGGCCCTCAGTAACAAATCTGTGTCCCTCAGTAACAATTCTGTGTCTGTCCCTAAGTAACAATTCTGTGGCCCTAAGTAACGTTTCTGTGGCCCTAAGTAACGGTTCTGTGGCCCTCAGTAACAATTCTGTGTCCCTCAATAACAATTCTGTGTCTGTCCCTAAGTAACAATTCTGTGGCCCTAAGTAACGTTTCTGTGGCCCTAAGTAACGTTTCTGTGGCCCTAAGTAACGATTCTGTGTCCCTCAGTAACAATTCTGTATCCCTCAGTAACAATTCTGTGTCTGTCCCTGAGTAACAATTCTGTGTCCCTAAGTAACGTTTCTGTGGCCCTAACTAACGATTCTGTGGCCCTAAGTAACGTTTCTGTGGCCCTATGTAACGTTTCTGTGGCCCTCAGTAACAAATCTGTGTCCCTCAGTAACAATTCTGTGTCTGTCCCTAAGTAACAATTCTGTGGCCCTAAGTAACGTTTCTGTGGCCCTAAGTAACGGTTCTGTGGCCCTCAGTAACAATTCTGTGTCCCTCAATAACAATTCTGTGTCTGTCCCTAAGTAACAATTCTGTGGCCCTAAGTAACGTTTCTGTGGCCCTAAGTAACGTTTCTGTGGCCCTAAGTAACGATTCTGTGGCCCTCAGTAACAATTCTGTGTCCCTCAGTAACAATTCTGTGTCTGTCTCTGAGTAACAATTCTGTGTCTGTCCCTGAGTAACAATTCTGTGTCCCTGAGTAACAATTCTGTGTCCCTCAGTAACAATTCTGTGTCCCTGAGTAACAATTCTGTGTCCCTGAGTAACAATTCTGTGTCCCTCAGTAACAATTCTGTGTCCCTCAGTAACAATTCTGTGTCCCTGAGTAACAATTCTGTGTCCCTGAGTAACAATTCTGTGTCCCTCAGTAACAATTCTGTGTCCCTGAGTAACAATTCTGTGTCTGTCCCTGAGTAACAATTCTGTGTCCCTAAGTAACGTTTCTGTGGCCCTAAGTAACGGTTCTGTGGCCCTCAGTAACAAATCTGTGTCCCTCAGTAACAATTCTGTGTCTGTCCCTGAGTAACAATTCTGTGTCCCTAAGTAACGTTTCTGTGGCCCTAAGTAACGTTTCTGTGGCCCTAAGTAACGATTCTGTGGCCCTAAGTAACGTTTCTGTAGCCCTAAGTAACGTTTCTGTGGCCCTAAGTAATGTTTCTGTGGCCCTAAGTAACAGTACTGTGGCCCTCAGTAACAGTTCTGTGGCCCTCAGTAACAATTCTGTGTCCCTCAGTAACAATTCTGTGTCTGTCCCTGAGTAACAATTCTGTGTCCCTAAGTAATGTTTCTGTGTCCCTAAGTAACGTTTCTGTGGCCCTAAGTAACGATTCTGTGGCCCTAAGTAACGATTCTGTGGCCCTAAGTAACGTTTCTGTAGCCCTAAGTAACGTTTCTGTGGCCCTAAGTAACATTTCTGTGGCCCTAAGTAACAGTTCTGTGGCCCTCAGTAACAGTTCTGTGGCCCTCAGTAACAATTCTGTGTCCCTCAGTAACAATTATGTGTCTGTCCCTGAGTAACAATTCTGTGTCCCTAAGTAACATTTCTGTGGCCCTAAGTAACGGTTCTGTGGCCCTCAGTAACAATTCTGTGTCCCTCAGTAACAATTTTGTGTCTGTCCCTAAGTAACAATTCTGTGGCCCTAAGTAACGTTTTTGTGGCCCTAAGTAACGTTTCTGTGGCCCTAAGTAACGTTTCTGTGTCCCTCAGTAACAATTCTGTATCCCTCAGTAACAATTCTGTGTCTGTCCCTGAGTAACAATTCTGTGTCCCTAAGTAACAATTCTGTGGCCCTAAGTAAAGTTTCTGTGGCCCTATGTAACGTTTCTGTGGCCCTAAGTAACGATTCTGTGGCCCTAAGTAACGTTTCTGTGGCCCTAAGTAACGTTTCTGTGGCCCTCAGTAACAAATCTGTGTCCCTCAGTAACAATTCTGTGTCTGTCCCTAAGTAACAATTCTGTGGCCCTAAGTAACGTTTCTGTGGCCCTAAGTAACGGTTCTGTGTCCCTCAGTAACAATTCTGTGTCTGTCCCTGAGTAACAATTCTTTGGCCCTAAGTAACGTTTCTGTGGCCCTAAGTAACGTTTCTGTGGCCCTAAGTAACGATTCTGTGGCCCTAAGTAACGTTTCTGTGGCCCTAAGTAACGTTTCTGTGGCCCTCAGTAACAAATCTGTGTCCCTCAGTAACAATTCTGTGTCTGTCCCTAAGTAACAATTCTGTGGCCCTAAGTAACGTTTCTGTGGCCCTAAGTAACGGTTCTGTGGCCCTCAGTAACAATTCTGTGTCCCTCAATAACAATTCTGTGTCTGTCCCTAAGTAACAATTCTGTGGCCCTAAGTAACGTTTCTGTGGCCCTAAGTAACGTTTCTGTGGCCCTAAGTAACGATTCTGTGGCCCTCAGTAACAATTCTGTATCCCTCAGTAACAATTCTGTGTCTGTCCCTGAGTAACAATTCTGTGTCCCTATGTAACGTTTCTGTGGCCCTAACTAACGATTCTGTGGCCCTAAGTAACGTTTCTGTGGCCCTATGTAAAATTTCTGTGGCCCTCAGTAACAAATCTGTGTCCCTCAGTAACAATTCTGTGTCTGTCCCTAAGTAACAATTCTGTGGCCCTAAGTAACGTTTCTGTGGCCCTAAGTAACGGTTCTGTGGCCCTCAGTAACAATTCTGTGTCCCTCAATAACAATTCTGTGTCTGTCCCTAAGTAACAATTCTGTGGCCCTAAGTAACGTTTCTGTGGCCCTAAGTAACGTTTCTGTGGCCCTAAGTAACGATTCTGTGGCCCTCAGTAACAAATCTGTGTCCCTCAGTAACAATTCTGTGTCTGTCCCTAAGTAACAATTCTGTGGCCCTAAGTAACGATTCTGTGGCCCTCAGTAACAAATCTGTGTCCCTCAGTAACAATTCTGTGTCTGTCCCTAAGTAACAATTCTGTGGCCCTAAGTAACGTTTCTGTGGCCCTAAGTAACGGTTCTGTGGCCCTCAGTAACAATTCTGTGTCCCTCAATAACAATTCTGTGTCTGTCCCTAAGTAACAATTCTGTGGCCCTAAGTAACGTTTCTGTGGCCCTAAGTAACGATTCTGTGGCCCTCAGTAACAAATCTGTGTCCCTCAGTAACAATTCTGTGTCTGTCCCTAAGTAACAATTCTGTGGCCCTAAGTAACGATTCTGTGGCCCTCAGTAACAAATCTGTGTCCCTCAGTAACAATTCTGTGTCTGTCCCTAAGTAACAATTCTGTGGCCCTAAGTAACGTTTCTGTGGCCCTAAGTAACGATTCTGTGGCCCTCAGTAACAATTCTGTATCCCTCAGTAACAATTCTGTCTGTCCCTAAGTAACAATTCTGTGTCCCTAAGTAACGTTTCTGTGGCCCTAACTAACGATTCTGTGGCCCTAAGTAACGTTTCTGTGGCCCTATGTAACGTTTCTATGGCCCTAAGTAACGATTCTGTGGCCCTAACTAACGTTTCTGTGTCCCTAAGTAACGTTTCTCTGTCCCTAACTCTCTCCCTGAATACAGCCAGGTCTGCCTCTGTTGAATGACTGGAGGCAAATGGAGAATTCTAAAATGGCCGCCATTTATAGCTCGACCATTACACTGTGCTGGCTGGCTGGCTGCTGATTGGCTAATGCGATCACATGTCATGAATGAATGCATTATGGGTCAGCGCGCCTTGTCTGCGCGCCTTCCCAGACATCCCCGCTCCGTCGCCGCACATGTCGCCGCCATTTTAGGAAAAATTTCGATTCGCGCATCCGAAGTCTGCTTATTTTCGGATTCGACGCGAATCGAAATTTTCCTAATATTCGAAACGAATTCCACTTCGCCTACTTCGATTCGCTCATCTCTAGTCATCTTACCAGACCTTAGATTGAGTAGCTGCATTTGTTTTTTTGTTTTTTTTGTCAAGCATTTTTCATGGTACTCCTACAAATGGCACATGTCCTGTCTCTTCATATCCAAGGTTTATTTCCACAGTATCTATGAGCCAGCCATGGTTGTCAGACAAGCTGGACTTCAAATATGTCTTATTTCACTCATCTCCATTTCATGGTGAATTGAGGGAAGTAGTAGTTTAAAACACAAAGAAAAGGCTCTTTGTGCATTATTTTCAGCTCACAGAAAGTGACAAGGACACTGCATTTCTGGCAAGATCAAGATGTATTTTCTGTACTTGCTGAAAATGTTCTTAGACTGAAAACAAATGCAGCCACCTCATCCAAGGACTGGTAAGTAGCAATATTTTAAATATTTGGTTTTTGATTTAGATATGCTTTAGGACTCCCAGCCTCATGTGACCATATTTTGCCAAGTATTATCACATGAGCTATCACATGAGAGGAAGAGTGTGGAGATTAAACACATTCTACCACATACCTCCATACCAAAGTTTCTTTGCTCCAAGCAGTTGAATGCTTCCATATACCATGATAGTGACTACATGTGATTTTGCTGTAACATGTGTACCTGTATATCTATTGTATTATAAGCATACTGCATGTAAGAAAAATGTGACTAATTTTAAAAGGGCAGTTATCATATTGGCATATGCTTGATCTCAGGTTACATTTAGAAAAATACAGACATAATGTACAACTATTTTATGGCTGTTGAGACTTCATTTTAACAGTCCAGTCATGTAGCCATTTTCCTTACACACATTTCAAGTCTGTACTCTGACAGATGTTGCTCTTTGAAGGATGCTTGCATTATATCAAAGTATATTCATTCCAATGTGTCACATAGGCCATTAAAACAAACAAATAATGAAAAAAAATCCCCATCTTCCCTTTCCTGTTCTTCTGCAGAAATACTGTAATTAAACATGTCATTTTAAACTGCTTTGTCTACCTAGAATCCATTCAGTATGGATGAGAACACATTACCCGTGGTAGTTATTGAACCATGAAGATTGCTGACTTTGGAATAAATACTGAGAAGCAATACTTTGGAAATGCTCTCCTTTTATGTGACCCAAGGTTGATATATTAATTTTCTCAATAGAAGATACACAGATGCCAGGGTTATTTGAAGCTGAAAGTGCAAGCCTTGCTGCAGGCAGTACATCTGACAAATATCTTTCATTTGTTTGCCATTCTTCCGCAGGCCAGCTTGGTAGTTGTGAGAAATGTCGCAGTCAATTAACCTACATAGTGGAAAAATAAACTATTTCCTTTGGTTCATCCTCCTAATACATCGTAGAGTAAGAGTCATTTGAATGTCACTTGCAAAGGCTGTGGCATTTATTGCTTAGTGTATTTGTTATTTTTATTCTAGTTTAAATGAATTTCCTATACTACCGCATATCGTATGGCAATCCATATGTTTGTATCCCTCTGAGCTAATTACTTAATGGGCCTTGTTAAAGCATAATGTCTTTTTATTAAACCTGGGAATAAAAACTCCTACAGCAAACATCAGCATTGCTCTTGGCAGTTTTTGTGTTTCTCTATGCTGTACAACTTCTGAAACACATTTGTAAGCATGTCTCCTAAAGTCTGCATTATAATCTGTTACAAATTAGCATCTCTCGAAAAGCTTTTATCCCTTAAAAAGCTGTATCAAGTTAAGATATAAATGTGACCATATTTTTAGTATTTTGTACTTCAATCTACATGTATATTTACTAAAATAGAGCTTACCTATAATTATTTCCATACTTTGGAGCTTACTAATGCATGATAACATTTAGAATAATCTAAGGAGGTCAATCATAACAAGAGTGGATATCACAATCCACTCCCAATTATACTCTGCAGGTCAAGTCCTCACCATAGCCTGCATTTTTATGGCCACTAAAATGTAGGCTGTGATATGGGGCCTGGCTTGCTCCACACAGTTCTCTCTGCTTAGGGCAGGATAGAGAGCCTCTTGAGTTGGTCATGTGACTTTGACCCAACAGATGGTATTTTCTGTGTTGTCCAGAATCATCTGCTAAGTTCGAAAATATCTGATAGCTCAGTTGTCATTTATTCAACAACAAGCCTTCCTCTAAGGTCTCTTTAATGGATGTCGCTTGTCAGCTCAAGTCAGAAATATAATGCATAGTGGTCATTCATGGTTCCTTATAACTGGAAGATGCAGTCTAAAAAACCAACTTGCCAAGAAGTGAAACACTAATTTTACACAGCATTAAAAAAACACTATCCATTTTTATCTAGTTTTGCAGTAAGGAGATTAGAAACGGGCTTTGTCCCCATTAGATTTCCATTACTTCTTCTGGTAACCAAGCAGGATGTGATGAGAAATGTCCCCAGTGCAGACACAGATGGCAATAAAATACAGAAAGAGGTGCTGATCCTTTGAGAATGTAAAAAAGGTTATGTTGTTGTCCTTATCCCTATGTCTCCTTTAAAAAAGAGTCTGGCAAAAACATGGCCAATTCAGAATAAACTGATGATTTCATAGCACAACATTGTTGTCAGGAAAAAAACAATAACTATATCTAGAGATATAGCCAGCTGAACTCATATGCAAATATCAGATTTTTCATTGCAAATTGAATTTGTTCCTCTTCCCTCCTGTCTTTCAAACCATGTCATTGGCCATTGTTGGTTCTGTTAATTTGATGAACCTTACTAACCAATTGGGGGGCTTGGGAGGTGGGAGCACGGCCAAGCTCAACTTTAGAAAAAAAAATATGATTTGCTGGTAAATTCTGGATCAACTGGTTATGTAGTTCTCACTAAAGGTAACCTCTGCTTATGCATGTTTCATTCTAAGCACAAGTTGGTGGCAGCAAATGAAATACCAGCATTGTACATTTTAAACCTAACCATTTATCATTTCCTTTTCATGAGCAATTACTACAATCAATAAAACTTGAAACTTCATAGCCTTTTTCCTCATTGCCTGATTTTATTCCTCCATTTCTTAAAGTTTAATTTCAACCACAGCATTTCCTTTTAAAGTTTTTTTTTTTTACATATTCTTTAATGAAGCACATCAGTAGAAATCCATCTCTGTATCCTTTATCTCTTTTTTATTCTCATTTATAATCCTTGACTAGTATGTTCATTTGCAGCTGTCAGCCTCTCTTTTATCAAATTCTTTAACTGACCCTTCACAATCTGGTCCTTGTTCTAATCATTTCCTAGAACTAGGCTTTATTAAATTACTCAATACCTTGATCACTAGGATGTTTAAGGCATGCTATTACACATTCTTCTTCTGCTGTCTATAGTTTTTCACTTAGATGATCATTCTCTAATAGGCTAAACTCTTCTTTGGGATTCAAGGTCATGCACTATTTCCTCCTGTATCACTGCCAAAACATTTCAGAATCTCCAATACTTGACTTTACCCACTCACCTTCTCATCTATCAATATGTACTTGGATACAGTATACTTCTCATTTTTTTACATAAGGAAGTATCATCTAATCCACCATTTTGGAATCTACTTTAATCTGTGAATTGATGACATTCATTTTTATCTCTCAGCTCCTTGGTTCTCACTACTACAGGAGCAAATTCTTGATTCCAGTGCAGCTGTTATGTTTTAGTTGCATAATATAATCACTGTTGACCAATTATCCTAGCTTCTTGGTCTTCTTATTTTAGAGTAGTTATTGATACACCCACTTGCTGATTCCTCATTTCATGCTATACCACCTGGCTGATAGAACCAATAAAAACCCAACTGTCCAGTGCCTCAGGAATACGATACTCACTTTCCCAGTCTCTTACTGGAATTTCTGGCCCACATATATTGAAATAATGAAACTTTACAACACTCCCATCTCTGTGTCCTCTGTTTCTTCCAATAGTGCTTTCACTTCAGTGTTTCCACATCTTCCACAAAAATCTTCATCTCATCACGTGTGCATCCCCCAAAAAATAACAAAAACTCATATAGTGCAGTCATTTTGAAATTATTATAAAGGTTACTATATTATGCCGACATGGGCATGTGACAGTCAAGCATGAAAATCACCAGTGATGTGTGACTTCTCACCCCTCCTGCTTATCTTCCCACCAAACATCCACTTGAAAAGGCTTATCAATTCACTCCAAATCCATTCTTCTCCCCAGAATCCTCATCTTCTCAGTATCACTCAAAAAGAAAAAAGCTAAAATAGTGTAGTAGGACCACTGCTAAGGTACACTAAATAAATTGTGCATGCCACCATACACCACCCCCACATGCAAAACACCTTACCAAACTAAGCCCCTAGGACACAGGATTGGGTAATGTTGCATCTAATAATCCTCTTAGATGTCGCTCCTCTGGTCCCCTTATTGCACAGCCTTCCAATGGTTGAATAATATATAGAACATTAAATGATAAAAGCAGCTCATACTGCAGAAATCCCCAATAAAAATGTTGTATTTACCATAAAACTGCTCACATAAAGAGAAAAGAGATGCAGGTTTCCAATACCCAAGATGGCGGAATGGGCATAAAAAGCATATGTTTCAGTGTATTTATTAAATAGTATACTAAAGAGAGGTAATATGCTGTAGTACATTACAATTCAATTAACTATCATATCCTTCATTATGGTCATCCATTGACTTAAAGCAGAGTTCCACTCACACTGTAAAAAAATAAAAGCCAGTAGCTACAAAAACTGTAGCTGCTGACTTTTAAAAAACAGACACTCACCTGTCCCACGATCCCGTGGTGTCCTCCCGTTTCACCGGCCCTCGTGTGTTCCAGGCGCCGGCATCTTCGGTATGGACACCCGGCTGTGACAGCTTGTGGCTTCACAGCCGGGTGCCCAATGCGCATGCGCGAGTATCTCTGAGCTTTCTGAATGCCCTGTAGTCTTCTGGGACCTGTCACGTGTCCCACAAGACTATGGGGAGGGAGGGATGGAGGGTAGGGGAGTGGGAAAGGGTACTTGTCAATTTTGGGTACCCACTCCCCCCCCCTGCTCCCCAAAGGTGCCAATCCTTAAGGGGGAGCGGGGGAGCAGTCTTTAAAGCGGAACTTCCCCTTTGTGTGGAACTCCCCTTTAATACTTTTTCTCTGTGCCTTAGCTGTTCCTAGCTAATATATGCCCTTTTATTCTAAAAAATACAATATTTACTTAACATGTGTCCACATGATGTGTGAAGATACTGTACTACATACAGTATAACTGCATATTTAATTTCAGTTAATACTGTGCATGATGCTTCACTGATAGCCAAAGGACAGCATGTGGCCTTCCTGGCCTAGTTCTGCTGCCTTGAATAAATAAGCTTTCTGCTTGAACAGCATATTTTTATAGTTATAGTTCAGTTCTTTTCCAATCTCTGTAGGATTGGTCAATAAAATAATCTACAATAACTGCAAATTATTATTATATTTTTATTATACAGGATTTATATAGCGCTTTACAAAATGAAGGTAAACATAACAGTTACAATACAATTTGGTACAAGAGGAAACAGAGGGCCCTGCTCGTTAGAGTTTACATCTAGAAAATTTCATGTGTTTACCATTATGTAGAACTAATCCCTGACCAAATTGCATTTATTTTGCTAAAGCACTGTATATTATACACAATTGGCATTTTTTATAAATACTTTTTTTTTCCATTGTAATAAATAAACTCTCAACCTCACTCTGCACGGAGATTTTTCAGTTTGCAGGTCAACAATTGTTGTGCCAGGCTGCTGAGAGTGATTATTTCTGGTATCGATTAACTTAGTAGCTGCCACCACATGTTTTAACAGAAAGCATGCACTGTTCATATTATCTGCTACAATAAATTTTAACCTTTATAAAATATTTTGAAACCCCCCCAGGCAGGAATGAAACATAGTTTAAAAATATGGTAGCTTTCTACAAAAGTCAGGCGTTTTTTAATTTAGAATTACAGAATTACAAAATGATCGTGTAGGAAGGATCCTACACAGAAAGGAGACCCCACAGGAGGCCAACTGCGGATATGGATAACTTAACTACACTTTATTAAATATACAAAAATTATACAAAAGTGATTATTGCACTTGTAGCATAATGAAAATAACACCTTCACCCTCCACAATACAAAATTGACAGCGCTGTCAAACAACTTGACCTCCAGAGGATTTACCCCCCTTAATGACCAGGCCTCTTTTTGCTACTTGGCGCTGCACTAATTCAACTGATAATTGCGCGGTCATGCAATGCTGCACCCAAACGAAATTTACGTCCTTTTTTTCACACAAATAGAGCTTTCTTTCGGTGGTATTTGATCACCTGTGTGCTTTTTATTTTTCACGCTATAAACAAAAAAACGCCAAAAATTTTGAAGAAAAACAATATTTTTTACTTTCAGCTATAAAAAATATATCTATATTTTTTATAGCTGTGTGAGGGGGAGTGTTTTACTAGGGGGTGGGGGTGTGTGCTGGATGGGGACAGGCTGATTGGGAGAGGGAAACTCTTCTGTCCCGATCAGCTTGTCCTCGAACTGTCAGGGAAGTGACAGAAAGCACAGCTACTGCAGCTGTGCTCTCTGTCACTGATTGCCGCCGATCGCCGGGAGATAGCCGGTAAGGACCGGCTGTGACCCGGCGACTGACATCTGCAGCTGTGATCGGTGGGACAGGTAGGGCGGCGGCGCACCTCGCGCGCGCCCCCTACCTGTTTACAAAACACACGTTTTAAAACGTGGTTTTGCCTGCCCGTGCCGCCCTGTCACCGTATTTATACAGTGGCTGGGTGGCATGTGGTTAAAATAGGTTCATAGGCATGCAGAACACTCACACAATGGATATAAAAACAGGAGTAAGTGCGTGGGGTGGCAATGATGGCAATATAACAATGCAGCACTGCGGCAACTGTTGACAATATACAGAATATCAGCAGTGAGAGGACCTCAAGGATATGTGAATGGGTCCCACTAGGCTGCAGCAGCTAATAAAGTATGCATGTATAGATATAGTGCCATGCTCTTAGATTACAGCAGGCTGATAATGGGATTTTTGTATTTTTGGGGGTTTTTACTCTCCTCTGCTATGTGTCTCTCATGGTCTATCTTAGATGCCCTGATTGCGTTCTTATACTTCCATCCTCTCCCCCAACAGAGGTGCACCCTCCCCATTAGGGTGCAGCCCATTCCTACTATAGAGCTGGTAACTGACTGAGAAGTCAGCCCAGTTCTCCAGGAACCCGAAACCCTCTTTCCTGCACCAATTCCTCAGCCACTTGTTAAGTTCTCTTAGCTCCTGCAGCTTCTCTGGTGCAGCTCGAGGTACAGAGAGTATTTCTGAGAATACCACCTTGGAGGTCTATCTCTTCAATATAGCCCCTAAGTCCCTGAAATAGTTTTTAAAGACACCCCACCTTCCTCTAAATTTGTCATTGGTCCCTATGTGCACCATGACAGCTGGGTCCTCCCCAGCCCCAACCAACAATTTGTCCATCTGATCCATGATATGCCAAACCCAAGCACCCGGTAAACAAAATACTGCTCGGAGACCACAGTCTTTGTGAAATATTGCCCTGTCTGTCCTCCTAATAACTGAGTCCTCTACCACCAGTATCTGCCTAATCTTGTCTGCATCTTTCCCCCCTTCTTACTGGAGCAGTTATTCCCCTGGCAGCAATGGGAAGGAGACTGTTCCAGCCATTCCACCCCTGAGCTGATATCCCCAACATCATGCAACTTGGCATATTTGTTCTTCCCTCTATCCCTCCTTCTAACCATCACTCAGCTACCTACCTCTGGCTCCTGCACCTCCATGTCCCCTCCTCCTTTTATACTGGCACCTGCTGGTAATGTCCAAGCTCCTTTCCAGGTTAATGATGCTTTGCAGTATTGCTACCTGATTCTCTAGATCCAAGACAGAAAAACTAGCTTACACCTTGCACAGCAGTATTCACCCTCGAATGGCTCTTCAAGGAACGTATACATGGAGTAAGATGTGCACAACAATCCTGTTGGACATTTTACCCTCGTGCCTAATGAGGATAATTTATTTTTCCCTAATATATATATCTTATTCGAGTAGGTTTGTAGTGGTGTGCAATACCAAACAATGTGGCTCAGAGAGCCATTGTCCCTTTAGCAGTGCCAGCAAGCCTTTAAAAGGAGTGGGTTTAGTTTATTCAATCTCATAGGAGTCCTATACCAAATAAAAGGAATTTTGTAATTCATCTCTTAAATTCTTGCAGTAAATGAACTGTAATGAGTGTGCTGACATGTGTTGGTCCATTTTTTTCTGTTAGTGAGATCCCATTTTTGTTTAAAGCTGAGCACTAAAGGGCAAAGGGAGTCGGTTAGTGTGGAATAAATCTAAGAAATTAAATGAGTGTGAGGGCCTTTCTTTGAACAGCTTTTTTCACACAGTGTTAAAGAGACATTTTTGCTTAGTGTCACTTAAAAAGTGCATCATTAAAAAAAAACGTAATTTCATTTGTAAACAATTTTGCAATTCTTTAACCCAGAATCATAATTTCATTACCATTTTAAATAGGAAGTATTATAGAATAAAATGTTATTTCAAGAAAGAAAAAAGTGCATTTTATTAGTTTGTTAATTGTTGCATAAAAATAAATTTTGCAAGACAGTATCACAAAAAAGTCAACTCTGTCATTAAAAATCAATATGTTTTACTTTGTTATCTTTTTTTTTTTAATTTAAATATTTATTAATTTTTTTCATGTTATTACAAAAATTCCATAAGAAGAAACACAATACTTATAAATAATCCATACATTTCTACTTTGTCCTTCCTATTTACCTCTTTTCTTTCCCTTCCCTCCCAACCCACCTTTTCCCCCCTTCCCCCCTCCCTCCCCTCTGCAGGATCTCCAATCTCTCAAGGCCCGATAACTTTAAATAACTTTCCTAGTTTAGAGTTTTCTATATTTCTCTTTTAGTCCTGATTTTTCCCATTTTTCCCATCGCGAGTAGTATAATTTCAACCTGTCTTCCTGAGTATAATAAGATTTTTCCATTCTACTGATCTGGTTTACCCTATTGATCCAATCCTCCTCCGTCGGCACCTCTGTCTTCCACCAAAACCTGGGGATCAACCCTTTTGCAGCACTTTAGTAGTACCATACTCCTGATTCTTTGTATTTATTTACTGCTGTCTCAACATTATGTAGGAGACACATGTTTGGGTCTAATCCTATGTTATTTCCAGTTATTATTTCTATTAAATTGACTATTGTCTTCCAGAAATCCTGAATTTTTGGACATTGCCACCAAATATGAAACACCGTGCCCTCCTCCCCACATCCTCTCCAACAAATTTTTGACTTCTCCCCCCTCATCCTGTGCTCAGTGCTCGGTGTAATCGCGTCAGACATTTATAGTTGATCTCAACGTCTCTCATACTAACACTCTCGTGAACTAATCTAAATATCTTATTCTGTTGATCTTCATCTATCTCCACCTCCATGTCTCTTTCCCAATTTGTTATAAAAATTAACTTTGTGTCTGTGTCTAATTCTGTGAGTATTTTATACATTTTTGTAACACCGTGTTTCCCATCTCGCCGTGTTTCTAGTAGCCTTTCAAACATATTCCACTCATTTTTTAATCTCAAGGGTTTTGGGAGAGTTCCAATAAAACATTTTAATTGTTGATATTTCCACTCATCTATTTTAGTAAACATATCTCCTCCCCTCTCTTTTAGTTCTTTAAATGTTTTCAGTTCCCCCTCTATCAATACGTCTCTCAATTGGATATCCTCCTTTTTAAACCATCTCCCTGATATCTCCTCTTTTCCTGGAGGGAAAAATTCCGTGTTTGCAAGAGGCATTAATATAAAATTGAATTCCCATTTCATATGTTTGTGTAAATTATCCCATATCTTTAACACATTTAAAGTGTAAGTGCTTGTGCTTTCTTTAATTGTTCTATAATGTGCTGGAACCCATATCATCTTACTCAAATTAATTCCACTCAGTTCGTTTTCTATTTTTACCCAACTTTTCCCCTTATAGTTAAAAGTCCAATCATAAATTCTTGATAAAATTACAGCTTTGTAATATCTCTTAACATCAGGTAGTCCCATCCCCCCTTTCTCTTTAGTCCTACTTAGTGTTTCATATGATATTCTTGGTTTTTTATTCCTCCATATATATCTTGTTAGCATTCTTCTCATTATCTTAAAAAACGCCTCTGGGAGTTTGATTGGGATCATTTGAAATCTATAGAGTATTTTAGGTATAATTACCATTTTAATTAGGTTTATACGTCCTAGCCATGATGGGTTTCCTCCTTCTAATCTTTTTAGTTCGTCCTTAGTCTCATTTATCAGAGAAATATAGTTTAATCTATACAGTTGTTTATGTGAGGTAGCAAGTTTTATTCCTAGGTATTTTATATCTTTTTCTCTCCAAATAAAGGGGAATTCTTTTTGTAGTTTTTCTTTTTCGCTCTTTGGTATATTAATGTTCAGAATCTCTGTTTTTGTTGGGTTAATTTTTAGATTTGATAGTTCACCATATTCCTTCAAGATCTTCATTATACTTGGTAGTGTTATTCGGGGGTTGCCTACATAAAACAGAAGGTCGTCCGCAAAGGCCGCTACTTTATGTTCTATGTTTTCTATCTGTATTCCCTTTATCGCTCCACTATTCCTTATTATTGATAGCAAGGGTTCCAATGTCAAAACATACAGCAAGGGAGACAGTGGACATCCTTGTCTTGTTCCATTGGACATCCCGATGGATTCCGACCTCTCCCCATTTACCGTGATGATTGCGGTGGGCTCCCTATATAATTTACCTATCCACTCACGCATTCTCTCTCCAATCCCCAACACTTCCAAGTTGTCCATCATAAAGCCCCAGTCCACTCTATCAAACGCCTTTTCGGCATCAATTGACAAGAGCACCACCGGGGCTTTCCCTTTTCTACTTTTCTGAATAAGCATCAAAGTTCTCAACCCATTGTCTCTACCCTCTCTTCCAAGGACAAATCCCACCTGATCTCCATGGATCCATTCGGGCATTAGATCTTTCAGCCTGTTTGCTAGGACCTTTGCGTACAACTTGGTATCAGTGTTCAATAATGAAATTGGTCTGTAGCTAGAGCACTGAGAAGGATCTTTTCCCTCCTTGTGAATGAGAACAACATGGGCCTGAAGGGATTCCCTCCTCCCCTCCATCCCACCTCCCAAGTCATTCATATATTTCTTTAACTTTGGTAACAGTACTTCACAACATTTTTTATAGTACTTAATTGTATAACCATCCGGGCCTGGGCTTTTCCCTCCCCCTGTACTTCTTAATGCTACTTCTATTTCTTCCTGAGAAATTTCTGATTCCAAGGAGTTCAATAGTGTTTCACTGAGCTTTGGCAATCCCGCATTTTTTAAATATATCATCCTTTTTTCATTAATACCTTCTCTATTTTCTTTTGGTGAACCTTGGTGGCTGATGTTGTACAACTGTCTATAGTACTCCGTGAATACTTTAATGATTTCTTTAGTTGAGTGGACCAACTCCCCCTTAGGGCTTTTTATCTTTTCTATATAATTCCTGTTTTTCTTTTTATTCAGGGCTCTCATTAAGTATTTTCCTGGTCGATCACCCCATCTATATCTTTCACCCAATACCTTGTTATATACTCTTCTCCTCTCCTCTTCCATCAATCTCTCTAATTCATCTCTTTTATCCATTAGCTTCTGTCTTGTTTCTATTGTTATTTTCTTCTTATGTATCTGCTCCAACTCCAGGATTTCCTTTAAAAGTCCACTAACCCTCTCTCTTCTTTCTTTTTTTTTCCTTGCTCCCATCGCAATCAAGATTCTTCTTATATATACCTTATGACTTTCCCATACTGTAGCTGTCGATACTTCCTCTGTCTCATTCTCTTTGAAATATACCTTAATCTCTTCCTTGATCTTCTGCACAATATCCTCATCAAAGAGAAGAGCCTCATTTAACCTCCATCCTAGACCTCCCGTCCACCTTTTCCCCCATCCTATTTTCATTATGACTGGGGCATGGTCCGAAAAAGTTCTTGTCTCTATTTCTATTTTAACCAGCATTTCAATGAGTTGGTGATCTATTAGAATATAATCCAGTCTCGAGTATATCTCATGTGCATTAGAGAAGAAGGTATAGTCTCTGTCTTTCATATGCATCATTCTCCAGGCGTCCACCAGTTGGTACTCGTGGATCGCCTTCTTCAAGGCTCTCAGAGACCTACCCCCCTCTCTCTGCACAAGGGAGGTTGCATCCTTTTGTGGGTCCATACAAAGATTTAAATCTCCTGCTATTATCAAATGCCCTTTTTTAAAGTCTATTAATTTTTTCAACAAACCCTTCAAAAAGATCTCAGGTTTCTTGTTGGGGCAGTATATATTGGCTAGTGTACATTCAATTCCCTGAAGTTTACCCTTCAAAAACAGGAATCTCCCTTCCGGGTCAGTCTTTCTATCTTCCAACTCAAATCTCATATTCTTTGCCAATCCTATTGCCACCCCCTTTGCTCTTTTGATTGGAGAGTCAGCATAATACCATGTTGGATAATATTTGGATTTTAATTTCACATTTGATTCTATCTCAAAATGTGTCTCCTGTAGAAATACCACTGACATTGCCCTGTGATGTAACTCTTTAAACATTTTAAATCTTTTCCCAGGACAATTCAACCCATTCACATTATATGTTATAAACTGTATTTCTTCCATCCTTCTTAATTCTGTCTCTCTCTCTTCTAATTCGTCTCTTCCTATTAGGCCCGAATATCTTGCAAAATATTAGCCCCTCCCCCCTTCCCCCCACCCAATCCCTGTCCCCCCCCCCCCCCGCCCCCACCCCCCCTCTCTTGTTTTTCCTCTACCCATTTTTAGGCTTATAAACTGCCTATAAATCATTTGTGGAACTATTTCCACGGTTGATTTAAAATACTGGGATTAAGCTCCGCCCATGGACGGCTCACCTCTCCTCCGAACTCCCTAGCTCCCCTTTCTCTATCAACTGGGCTCAACAATACCCTTTACTTCCCTCCCTTAACCGGAGCTTCCAGATGGACTTCCACTTCAACAAGGGGGCTACAAAAGGGGCTAGGGAAAAAGATAGAGAAAAGAAAAAGCATATATTTTACTTAATTCTCCCTCCCCTTTCTCCCCAACGCCAGAACCTCCCTCCCCCTCCCCCCGACCCGCTGCCAGTCCTCCTGTCTTGTATCATCTGTATCTTCTTTTTCTTCTTCCCACCCAATTATCTCCATTCTTTGCAAATCCAGTCTATCACAAAAATCTCTCAGTTCCTCCGGGAATCTCAGGTATGCTGTGACCCCATTTTTCCAGCCAATTAGAGATGCCGAAGTACCCCATCTATATTGCACATTCTGTTTTCTCATTTGCTCTAATAGGGGTCTAAGGGATCTCCTTCTCCATAGAGTCTCTGATGTTAAATCCGCAAAAATTTGAATAGTCAAGTCTCCATACTTAATTAACGATCTTCCCTTGATCTTTTCCCAAATCTCATTTTTGACCCCAAACTTCTGGAACTGGACAACCATATCTCTCGATCTTTCCCTCTCAGTATCTTGTTTAAATTTTCCTATTCTGAACACTCTATCCAGTTCAATCACTTCTGTTTCAGGTCTGTCTCTTATGGAGTTTAAGATTTTATTAACTAGTTCATATAATATTTCCCCTTTTGCAGATTCTGGAATTCCTCGCACCCTAAGGTTGCACCTTCTTTCTTTATTTTCTTGAATTTCCATCCTATAAAACAATTTTTTCTGGGTTTTCTCCAAATGGGTTATTTTTTTCCTTAGATTATCCATGGTTTGGGCCTGGGTTTTGACTTTCTCCTCTGTTTCTTCCATTCTCGATAGCAGATGGCCTAAGTCGTTTCGAATAGCTGTCATTTCATGTTTTATCGTTTTCTCCAAACTTTGAAACATTTCTATCATCTCCTTCTTATTCGGTACTTGTAGTTCACCATCAAGTTCTTTTTTTCCCAAGCCATCCGCTATTTGTTGGCTACAACTGCTGTTCATACCCAGTGATAGTCTCGGACTGTTTCCTGAGCTAGTGTCCATTTCCCCTTTAGCGCTTGTACCTTGGGCCCTTTCTGGTGTAATGTTTCCATATGATGTAAATTTCTTTATCGTGCCTGATTGGGACCCTTTGAGCCCTGCTCCCTTAGGACCTTTATTCTTCATATCCTCTTTAAGTCTTTTGCCTTCTATATTCTCTAGATGGAAATTGTACCTCTCCCTTATGATTTATGATCCAGACGGGTTTACTACTTTTGCTTATGCTCTCCTAGGGATGTGTGGGACTCTTCTCTTCTGAACCCAGGGAATCCTCCCCTCTCCTCCTTAACCCCTTGGACCCCAATGTCACTCAGGAGTCAACTAGACAATAGACCCCCAGCAGCTCTCACTCACCCTTCTCTTTCCAGGACGGTAGCTCCAAGTTTGGGTGGAGGGCCTTCACAACAGCTCTGTCCTGGGGGGGGTTCCTCTGGGCTTCCAACGCTGTAGCTCTTTTTCCCTGTCAGGATTTCGTCCAAGGGATGCAGGGTGGGTCTCCTGGCACTCCCGGGTCTCCCTGGCCCAGGATCGAGCAGTCAGCTGGCCGGGGGCTCCAGGCAGCAGTGAACCGGGGGGCTGCAGACAGTAGGTAGCCGGGGTTTATGGGCAGCAGTTGGCCGGGGGGTTGTGGGCGACAGAGAGCCGGTAACCCAAGTCGGCGTCTCCCTGTCAGTCAGGCGGCCAGCTGGCTTCCTCCTTTCCCAGAGGTCCTCCGCGGCTACCACACGCCCCCGCCACGTCACCTCGTCCTCCAGCGGTCCGGGTCTCTCTCTCGTGAAGCACCGGAGGGGCCGGCGCTTCACTGCAGCCTTCATCCGGCTTCCATCACCGGCTCTCCGGGCTCTATTCAGCTCAATATTGTAGGATAATATGTGGAAAAGTAGGCATGTTCTGTATGTAAATGTAAAATATCAATTTATGTTTTTTTAACCCATGATATTGTCTTTAAGCTGTTTAGTAATAACTAAAACTGAAGTTGTCCTTTTAGAATCTATTTGGATTAGTCATGTATTTTTCATTGCCACTTTGTCTGTGTATTTCTATACCCTTCTAAATAATACATGAATCTGTGATGCAGTACACTAAATTGATTTACATATCATATGCACATAGTCTATTGAGTAGCTAATACAACAGTGTGTTAAAAGCCACTTATCCTTGATTTGATGGCAATAAGTGCATAATCAATATCAACAGCTGTTTACCAAATAGAAATTCCATTTTCACAATTACTTTATCAAATGGTGGAAAATTGAGGTTTATGGCCGCTCTGCTGTGTGTTGAGTGACAAAAAGGTATTTCTGTTATTATGATGTCTCGTGATTTGTGAGAGCGTAAAGTGCTGCAGTATGAGGAGCAGTGGTCACCACCTGAATGTTATGCTGGAAACTTAATCTTTCACAATTTAATTCCAAGTGAGTCATTAACTTGGATACAAATTATATTTTCCACAGCAAAATTCTTTCTTCTCTCTTGTTCATTCAATGTAATTAAAGACCTTGTTGAACAACATTAACTCATGTACATACATAATAATATAATGCCACACATTCTTTATTGAGATAAATTATTGCATAAAAAGAAACCTCCAGCTGAAGCAAAAAATCCTAACTTAAAGCAAACCTTAAAGCAGGCATGTCAGCTGGCACTTTTTCTGTGGCCTACTGAATATATTCTCCCACAGCACTGTGTGTGTTCTGCTGGTGGGGAAGGGGGGGGGGGTGGTGGTATGCAGAGCGTCTTTGCAGCTGGCAGAACACAAGGATTACTGCTAGAGGCTATAGCTATGTAGAAAAATCCGACAGTTGATAGATGGATTGACTTGGGTACACTTAGCCTTTCCATACATGGATCGAATCTTGGCTGATCCCTGCTGAACCTGCCGAGTTTCGATCCATGTATAGCCCGCTTAAGGAAGGTGGTGGGCAGTCTCAGCACTTTACACCGTCCAGGAGCTCCCTAAGCATCTCCTACTGGCTATCATTATCAGACTTTTATTTCAACATTGATTCTGTCAATGTGAAAAGGAAGAATAAAGACAACAAAGTGTTCCAGGATAAATGGTAGCTGCAGTATTTCTGTTCATTAGTATTCAACAAAATCCACTGTTTGATAACTGTGTAAATGTACTCAGATATTATAACATTAGAAATCTGTTGAAGTGCAGGCCAGGAACAAAGGTGTGACTGCCATTCCTGCTGACTCTTGGACTTGAGTTTGACATGCCTTCTTTAAAGGAAAAATAGCAAGCAATTTATGATCTCTGAAAATGCTGGTTTTCTGTCTGTAGTTTGACCCACTGGCTTGAATCAATATGAATCAATGTAATATTTTGAATCACTGACTCGAAAAAGTTGTGCTGATCAGGAATGTCACAGCTAAGTTAGGAGTCCTTCTTTGAATACTTGCTTGGGTCAGGTACTCAAAGTATTAAAGCAACAAAGAAAGCATGACAGCCTATGGCTAACTATTTATCAGGTCAGCAACACTGCTGAGTGACCATTAACAACTTAGGCTCTGGAAGATTTTACCGTCCTCATTATCAGGTCATTTTTTTTCTATTCATCACTGTGCTACTTTAACAGGCAATTGTGCAGTCATGCAACACTGTACTCAAATGAAATGTATATCTTTTTTAACACAAATAGAGCTTTCATTTAGCGGTATTTGATCACCACTGGGTTTCTTATTTTTTTTTATATAAATGAAAAAAGACAGAAAATTTTGGAATGAACAATATTTTCTACTTTCTATTATAAAGCATATCCAAAAAAAAAAAATCAAAAGATCAAATGTATTCACAAATTTAGGCCAAAATGTGTTATGCTACATGTCTTTGGTAAAAAAAAAATCATATTAAGTGTATAATAGTTGTTTTGTGTAAAAGGTATAGCATTTTTATATTTGACAATTGATCAATCTTGATGTACTGATGGCGGATAATATTTCTTGAGGACCCCCAAAATGACATTTTGACATCACCCTATGTGCCAGTTTCCAAAAAAGGACCATATTTTCCTACACAAACAATTATGAGAAATACCTGTTTATCATATACTATATTATACTTTACTCTAGCAATACAGCCTGGAAAGAATTTGAACTAAAGGTCATTAACATAACAATACTAACACTTAATACATATTTTGATTCTAGCTAAAGCATAACTCTATCCTTTATAAACCCTGTACTCTCACTTATCCTCAAAGTTGGAATACAATAATGGAGCTACACTGTTGGCCAGAACTACAGAGGGAAAAGATTTGGGGTGGATGCTTATTTTATATGATTGTAAAGTGAACAAAAAATGTGGCTAGGCAGAGGGGAAAGCAAACAAAATTCTGGGGTGCATTGGTAGTTAGACCGCATTTAAAATACGGTGTCTAGTTCTCACTTGCAAAAGGATATTGAAAAGATAAAACAAGTCCAGGGAAAGGCAACACAAATTATGAAACATATAAGGAGAGACTTCAAAAACCCAAAATGTACAGTTTTAAATAAAAGAAGGGAAAATGGGGACATGATTGAAACATTTCAATACATTTAGGATGTGAATAGGGTTCAAGAGGCAGTATTTTCAATATGAAGCTAAAATCAAGAACATATGGACATGACCTAACAGAAGGAAAGTCCAAAACTAACCTTGGAGTTTATTATTTTACTGAAAGAATAGTGGATGATTGGAATAGGCTTAGACAGCAAAGGTCGTGAATTGCCTAAAAGTAGGTGAATTTAAACATGCTGAATGAGAAACTTCACTTTCTCTTTACGTGGGTGAGTTGTTCTCAAAACATGTACATACACAGTCAGCAAATCCAGAATTGCCTGCTCTAACCTTCCCCTTTTATGTCACATTCTGGGTCTATGGTGCCATCCTCTTTACTGAAGTCATTGGCAGGGGCAGACTGACAACTCATGGGGCCCCCGGGAAATAGGGGTCATGGGGCCCCTGTGTCCTTGCCCACACTCAAATTACACCCAAAAAAGCCTATGAAAGGTACCAGGGGCATCTCATGGGGCCCCCTACTGACCCTGGGCCCTCGAGCAGTGCCAGAGTACTCAAATGATCAGTCCACCCCTGGTCATTTCACCCTGACCCATAAAGATGCAGTGCTGAGAATGCACAGTGTGTATAAGTTTGTCTGAAGTACGCCTGCCACTGGCTGCTTCTGCTGTGATTGGACACAGCAAAAGTCAATCAACAGGTGCTGGCCAAAAGATTAGCACCCACACCCCTTGATCACTGTGGGCACTGACAGAACACAGCTCGGATTGTGTAACATTGTAACAAGAGGGGTGAAAGAAAGAAAAATATTTGAAGTGTGTAAGGAGGATGAAGGTCCATTTAAAAAAATCTAGATCTCAAAAAAGGAGCAGGCTTAATGGACTATTTGGTCTTTTTCTGCTGTCACTTTTCTTTGTTATGATTCTATGACTCCATTTCATTAAGTCGTTGTGAAAAGACTAAAAGATCTGCACTGAAAATGAAGAGCAGTGATGTAAACACTACTTCAAAATAGGAAGCAACAACTGCATATGTAATGGACAGACAGAACTACCCTCATGTTCATATACAGTACATTAAAAAACATTAGAGAAGGCAGCAATTTCTGTCTTGTACTGGCAAAGACTAACAGGATTAAAACAGCTGTATCTATGTATGTATGTAAGAACGAATGACTCTATAATTTTACACTGTGTCAGTTTTGTACATTGTTCTTGATACACAGTTGGCCAGCTAAGCATAAAGAAATGATTGTATTCCTCTTCCAAATATACTTGTAAGAGGAATAAAACCCTCAAAGGTTCACAATTACATAGTTTCTAAAATCTCTTAGGAATGTTACAGAAAAAGTCAGTTTGAATGTGACTAACTACTACTAGGTATCTTTTGTTTTAGAAAGAAAATTTAAAAATAAAAATAAACTCAGATTAAAGCGGAGTTCCAGCTAAAAAAAAAAACTTTAAAAATACAGCCACTTACCTGTCCCTCGGTCCAGCGGTGTCCTCACCACTGCTGCTTTCACCGACTGTCTTCTCTCCCTGGCACCGGCATCTTTAGTGTGGGTACCTGGCTGTGAAGCCGCAAGCTGTGCCCACTGCACATGTGCAAGAAGCGATGCACTTTGTGAATGACTCATAGTCTTCTGGGACCTGTCATGTGTCCCAGAAGACTACGGGGAGGAAGGGAGGACAACGTCCGCTTCCAATCGCCTAGGTGATCATAGCAGAAGTGGGAGCAGGTACCTGTCAAATTCGGGTACCCAATCCCCCCCACTCCCCAAAGGTGCCAATCCTTAATGGGGAGCGGGAAACAAAGCATTAAAGCGGAACTTCCCCTTTTGGGTGGAACTCCGCTTTAAGTAAGACAATCCTCTGCCACTGGTAGGTATTCACTGTTTTGAGGGGTCCTTCATATGATGATCGTTCAACCCTGAGCTGGTCATACAGTGGGTGAATTTTGGCAATTTCCTAAATAACAGGACAAGATTCAGTAGGTAGGAAACCCTATGGGCCCTATTTCATTTGACAAAAGACAATTGTTCAACATTTGGAGAAGGATCCTGCTGGAAAGTTCTCTGCTGAACAGCAGCTGCATCCAATCAGATACAACCACTGTTAAAACATTCTGTCCCAGAATAGTGCAGCAGGGGATTTCAGCCCACAGGCTTAATGAAAGAACCCTAACAGTATACAGACAGTTTCAATGGCTAAGCATTGTTTTCAAGGCAAACTGATTGTGCCACCAGCTTGTGAGTTCTTCAATTCCGAAGAATATTCTATTGGACAATTTGACATGGTGCTTCTAGTTCAAAAATCCTCCAGTGATGATGTGATTTCAGTTATAGGTATAACCTGGAAGCTTAAAAAAAACAAAACAGTAACTGTGTCTAAAGTAGAAGAAGTCTCCTCCCTGGAATAATATTGCTTTGGGTGAAGTGTTTCTTTAAAGTTAACATAATGAGGTTAAAGAGAGGCAAATCAAATTTAAATAGTCAAATGGTTAACAAAATGGGCGGGGCCACAGGATGTGACATTGTTAAGCTGATTGAGACTTGGAAGTGGAGTTGTGCACGACATGAGTGGAGGACGAAATATATTGTGAAGATTGTATGAATACAGCCTGACTATTTATCACTCTTGTAAGTAGTTTTGCTTTTAATAAATTGTAAGTTTTTATACCTACTACACTATGATAGTTCCTGGTATTTCTATCTATTTTTATCAATACTTTTGAGATGCTATGCTGGGAGGAGCCATGCTATTCAGGATATGCATACCCTAACCATGGATTGATTTGAAGCCTTTTTGACCATTCCTTAACCGGTGGCCACACCATTTGGTAAGGGTCTAATCTTATGCACGGTGGTGGATTGATAGAAGTGTCTTGTTTGCTCATTTTTGTTTCACATTCATTTGGAAAATTATTTTTCTTGTCTCTGTGAGGATGGCACTGGATTTACACTTTTCATGGTGGACTTTTTAGGGAACTTTTCATTTTTATTATATTATTTTGTATATGAGATTGCATGGTTTTATATTATTCATCACTTGTTTACGCTAAGCACTGCACTTATATTTATATTTAACAAAAAATAAGTCTATCAAGTTCACTCTTAAAAATAACCTTGCAGCAGAGATATGTGCTTATCTTATGTACAGTTGTGTCCAAAATTATTCAACCCCCACTGAAATTGAGTGTTTTGGCCAGTTTGACATTGCTTTTGATCATTCAGTCATCTTGCTTACATTTACATTAAAGAGGCACTTGTAGGTCAGACAAATATAACATAACAGTTATAATGAAATAACCACAAATGTCTTTTCTGTGCTCACAGCATTATCAGTTTTATTCAACCCCCAAGTGACATTCAATCTTAGTACTTAGTACAGCATCCTTTTACAGTTATAACAGCTTTTAAACGTGAAGCATAGCTTGACACAAGTGTCTTGCAGCGATCTACGGGTATCTTCGCCCATTCTTCATGGGCAAAGGCCTCCAGTTCAGTCACATTCTTAGGCTTGCGCACTGCAACTGCTTTCTTTAAGTCCCACCAGAGGTTCTCAATCGGATTTAAGTCTGGTGACTGCGATGGCCACTCCAAAATGTTCCAGCCTTTCCTCTGCAACCATGCTCTAGTGGACTTGGAGGTATGCTTGGGATCATTGTCCTGTTGAAAGGTCCAACGTCTCCCAAGCCTCAGGTGTGTGACGGACTGCATCACGTTTCCATCCAATATCTCCTGGTACTGAAGAGAATTCATGGTACCTTGCACACGCTGAAGCTTCCCTGTACCTGCAGAAGCAAAACAGCCCCAAAGCATGATTGACCCTCCACCATGCTTCACAGTAGGCAAGGTGTTCTTTTCATCATAGGCCTTGTTCTTCCTCCTCCAAACATAGCGTTGATCCATGGGCCCAAACAGTTCTAATTTTGTTTCATCAGTCCACAGAACACTATCCCACAACTTTTGTGGTTTGTCCACATGGCTTTTGGCATACTGCAGTCGACTCTTCTTATTCTTTGGAGACAGCAAGGGGGTACGCCTGGGAGTTCTGGCACGGAGGCCTTCATTACGCAGTGTGCGTCTTATTGTCTGGGCTGAAACTTCTGTACCCACATCTGACAAATCTTTTCTCAGTTCCTCAGCAGTCACACGGGGACTTCTCTCCACTCTACGCTTCAGGTAGCGCACAGCAGTCGAAGTCAGCATCTTCTTTCTGCCACGACCAGGTAGCGTTTCAACAGTGCCCTTTGCCTTGAATTTGCGAATGATGCTTCCTAAGGTGTCTCTTGGTATGTTTAACATCTTTGCAATCTTCTTATAGCCATTGCCCTTCCTGTGAAGAGAAATCACCTCTTCTCTTGTCTTCCTGGACCATTCTCTTGCCTTCACCATGTTTGTAACCACACCAGTAAATGTCTAGAAGGAGCTGAGTATCACAGTCATTTTAAAGCTGCCTAATTGGTGCTTATTATGCTTGATTGCTGCTCGGTGACATCCACAGGTGTTTTCAATACCTGATGGAAAGCACCTGTATGAACCTCTGTTCTTCAGAGTGGTAGTCTTTAAGGGGTTGAATAATTGTGGCAATGAAGAAACCACATAAGAACCATTTACTACTGTATTACATAAACAATTGATGTCATTTTAGTTGCATTTGGGTAGTTACAACGTCCTTGTAGGATTTGATTCTGAATACAATTCCAAATGTACACTATAGTCCCTAAACCCCTTTACAGCATTGGGGGTTGAATAATTTTGGACACAACTGTACATATAAGATTGTAATGGCTGTTATCTGGTTATTTCTTTTTCATGAGAAAATGCTAAAACATTGATATATTAGGAGGTATAGTTCATAATTAAAGATAGTTAATGCAATAA
This sequence comes from Staurois parvus, assembly GCF_062004578.1. Lineage (NCBI taxonomy): Eukaryota > Metazoa > Chordata > Amphibia > Anura > Ranidae > Staurois > Staurois parvus. The sequence goes on along the minus strand of NW_028317841.1, from coordinate 3,146,210 downwards.
AAAATTAAAATTAGTAGAGAAAACACCTTGTAATTTCATAAATGAGGACAAAATAACCTATGTTGGACATCTTAAGTGTTTGATTAATAGCGCTACTGTCATGGTTATTACAGCTTTAACAGTAGGCTTACAGATTAAAACAGCTGTCCAGAATGTGCTATGTTTGCTGCAGAAATACTGTATGTTTTAGCCTAGAGGCATTTTCTGTGTTATGAAGGAAAACAAAATGGTACTGAGGATTTGAAGGAGGGGGGAAACAAACAGTGTAACTCACAAATAGCTCAACCTTTTGAATGACAGCTTGGCTCAGACCAGACTTGTTTACTTTACAAACAAGCGGCTACCAGGCAACGCAATGATTTTTGTTTAGTGTATAGAGCATTACTATTCTGTAACTTTCTCCTTTATTGACTATGCATAACTATGAAACTCTGTGCTTTGATTTTTAGATAGTGACCCTAAAATGGAAAATTTAAAGCAAACCTATGCTTTAAGTGGTTTTCCATATGATTAACTGAGAACTAGTGACAATATATATGGAAATGAATGCAAATACTTACATTGTTTCAAATAAATAGTTTGTTAATTAATAGGCTAATAGCAGCAGCCTTTAAGATCTTTCCTATATAGTTATTGGTCATGAAGCAAAATCCTGGTTCCACCAAATTACCAGTTCCTTAAAACCATGGGTATTGAGAATACATTGCTATTCTCATCATTGTGCTATTCCTATGAAATTATTAGTCTTTGGTAAGCTACATTAAAACACAACTAAACTTTCGGTTTAAATCAGTTAAATGCATTTTAGGTTTATCAAAACAAAGGGTGTGCAAAGTTGTCAAAAACTAATGGTGTCACACTCCACTATCAATAATGATATATGAACATATACAGTTGTGTCCAAAATTATTCAACCCCCAATGCTGTAAAGGGGTTTAGGGACTATAGTGTACATTTGGAATTGTATTCAGAATCAAATCCTACAAGGACGTTGTAACTACCCAAATGCAACTAAAATGACATCAATTGTTTATGTAATACAGTAGTAAATGGTTCTTATGTGGTTTCTTCATTGCCACAATTATTCAACCCCTTAAAGACTACCACTCTGAAGAACAGAGGTTCATACAGGTGCTTTCCATCAGGTATTGAAAACACCTGTGGATGTCACCGAGCAGCAATCAAGCATAATAAGCACCAATTAGGCAGCTTTAAAATGACTGTGATACTCAGCTCCTTCTAGACATTTACTGGTGTGGTTACAAACATGGTGAAGGCAAGAGAATGGTCCAGGAAGACAAGAGAAGAGGTGATTTCTCTTCACAGGAAGGGCAATGGCTATAAGAAGATTGCAAAGATGTTAAACATACCAAGAGACACCTTAGGAAGCATCATTCGCAAATTCAAGGCAAAGGGCACTGTTGAAACGCTACCTGGTCGTGGCAGAAAGAAGATGCTGACTTCGACTGCTGTGCGCTACCTGAAGCGTAGAGTGGAGAGAAGTCCCCGTGTGACTGCTGAGGAACTGAGAAAAGATTTGTCAGATGTGGGTACAGAAGTTTCAGCCCAGACAATAAGACGCACACTGCGTAATGAAGGCCTCCGTGCCAGAACTCCCAGGCGTACCCCCTTGCTGTCTCCAAAGAATAAGAAGAGTCGACTGCAGTATGCCAAAAGCCATGTGGACAAACCACAAAAGTTGTGGGATAGTGTTCTGTGGACTGATGAAACAAAATTAGAACTGTTTGGGCCCATGGATCAACGCTATGTTTGGAGGAGGAAGAACAAGGCCTATGATGAAAAGAACACCTTGCCTACTGTGAAGCATGGTGGAGGGTCAATCATGCTTTGGGGCTGTTTTGCTTCTGCAGGTACAGGGAAGCTTCAGCGTGTGCAAGGTACCATGAATTCTCTTCAGTACCAGGAGATATTGGATGGAAACGTGATGCAGTCCGTCACACACCTGAGGCTTGGGAGACGTTGGACCTTTCAACAGGACAATGATCCCAAGCATACCTCCAAGTCCACTAGAGCATGGTTGCAGAGGAAAGGCTGGAACATTTTGGAGTGGCCATCGCAGTCACCAGACTTAAATCCGATTGAGAACCTCTGGTGGGACTTAAAGAAAGCAGTTGCAGTGCGCAAGCCTAAGAATGTGACTGAACTGGAGGCCTTTGCCCATGAAGAATGGGCGAAGATACCCGTAGATCGCTGCAAGACACTTGTGTCAAGCTATGCTTCACGTTTAAAAGCTGTTATAACTGTAAAAGGATGCTGTACTAAGTACTAAGATTGAATGTCACTTGGGGGTTGAATAAAACTGATAATGCTGTGAGCACAGAAAAGACATTTGTGGTTATTTCATTATAACTGTTATGTTATATTTGTCTGACCTACAAGTGCCTCTTTAATGTAAATGTAAGCAAGATGACTGAATGATCAAAAGCAATGTCAAACTGGCCAAAACACTCAATTTCAGTGGGGGTTGAATAATTTTGGACACAACTGTATATATGGATAAAATGATATGCATTAAATAGATGAGATCATATTAAATAAATTAACAAAAATAAAAATTCAGCACCGTGATATTACAATTACGGTGGTGCTGCATGCAAGTCTTGGAATAATCCATGATTTTGAAGTGTCTTAAAATGGTGTAATACAAAGTAAATAACGTATAGTCCAACAATCTTAAATAGTTGTGCTCTCACCTGACGTGCATGACCAAACCGTTAAGTGAGGTCATACAAGCTTGTGTCCCTTTAATTGGATTCAAAGATGAACAGATGGATATATCCCTGTTTCCCAAATGGATGGATGAATGAATGGAGTTTTTCCCTTTTCCTAGCAGGGGGTCTCACCTCTTCCTAGGGACATTTTTCCTGGAGGTGGATGGATGGATGGAGTTATCCCTCTTTCCACTAGGGGGTCTCTTCACTTCCTTCAGAATTTTTTCTTCATGCACATATATACTATAATATTAAAAAAAGAATATAGTGCCTTATCTTCTTTTTAAAAAATGTATTAAACAAATGTAGTGCACTCACATAGCATATAAGTTAAAATCGCTTTATGTACAAATTTGCAGGATCCTTAATGTATTTTTCACACTCCCATATACTTGCTGTGTTGTTGCGACCAAGACCAAGACCAAGGTCATGAGAATGCCCGATGGGAGGGGCGAAACGAGTTGACGCATTTCCGGTCCATACTCCGTACGTCTGACGTCACTTCCGATGAGTGGAGCGCACGCTGAGCGGTGCGTTCCAGTGGCTATCTTTGGGAGCTGTGTTGGTCTGTTTTGTGGATTCTCTGCTTTATCCTGTGGCTGATGTGAGATTCCTGAAAGAGGAGGCTGTAAAATGCTTGTGTTCCATCTGGAGGCTATTGTACTCAATAAATGTGCCTTTTAAAAGTTGCTGACATGTGAGTGGCCTTAATCTTTGCTTTTAAATTCTATCATTGTTTGGCAATATTACACAATTTGAGATTTTTTCTCCTGGTTGAACGGTGGAGCCTATTAGGACGGTGAAGAATCCCATGGAGTGGATGCTAAAGAGGGTTTAGGATCCCTTTAAAATCCCTAAAGGCTTCTCACTCACTAAGTTCTGGTGAGTGCATTTGATATTGGTTTGCACGAGTGGAAGGTGGAAGTTGTCCTTGTATTTGAAGAATTTTTAGAACCTCTGATTTTTATTATGCACAGACTTTTGGTGTTTAATATTAATACTACTGGGGATATTCACTATTAATTCATGGTTTATGATATATTTATTTTGCACTTTATATAATAATTTTATTGATTGGATTTAGAGATCTGTTTATTTATGTTTCATATTGTTTGTGTTTTTCACATTTGCACAGCAGCAGTTTAGATTTTGTAGTTTTTTGGCGCAGGAATAATTTTTATATAAAATTTTTCTGGAAAGACTTTAGTTGGGACCCATAGTATATATGGCCAATGGTTTGCACCCCTAAAGACACCTATGATTGTAGGGATATATTACCAAGAAGAGGTTCCAAAGATCAAAGAGGGAGGTATAACTGTGCCTGGGTTGGCAAAGAGGTGCAGTCAGATCTCAAAGCCAGTAATGTTTTCAACCACCGTGAAAAACAATCAGAAGGAAACCTCCATAGTTTTATGGAGCAGACCCTGATGACGTCATGTGACGAAACATATAGGTTATGGTTTGATAGCGCCACTTTCATTTCCACGAGGGAGTTCAGAGAGCATGCAGAGTCCTAGGACATTTTGTTTTTAAAGCACCATACACATGGCTTACATGTAAGTGCATTTTTAAGTGTTTTATATACAATAAAAGCAGTAAAACGCTATGGAGGTTTCCTTCTGATTGCTTTTCACAGTGGTGGAGGAGTATTGTGGATGGTTTGGTGAGAATTTCTTCTATAGTGTCCAAGACCAGTGGATAGAGCCTTCAGGAGTACATAGGAGGCAGATAAGCTTTAGGGGCCACACAGTTTGACCTACCTGCACAGATGGTCAACATTTGTGGTGGTAGAGGAGTATTGTGGATGGTTGGGAGAGCATTCCTTCTATGGAGTCCAAGACCAGTGGATAGAGACTTCAGGAGTACACAGGAGGCAGATTGGTTTAGGGGCTGTCAAAGCACCTAACACGCAGTTTGACCTATCAGCACAGGTGGTCAACACTTTGTGGGGAGTGGAGCTCTGGAGGGGGAGCACTGAGTAGAGCACCCAACACAAGATTTTGCTAATAAGAAGATATTGTATCACTGAATCACATTGAATGTGGAAGGTGTTTTTTAACACTGGGACTTTTATATTTCTTTAATATTGCATTTATATTTGCACTTGTATTAATTTGTCCAAAAGAGATATTAGTTTAAGTCATATGGGTTTGATATATATATATATATATATTCTGGTTCATTGTTATCTTTTATATAGTGTTAGCACCATTGAGGCACTGTATTTTGTCAATTCACATAACACACATTCATGTATTCTTTAGGCATGTACATATCTTCCTAACCACAGATGTGGATTGAGCTCCTGGTAAAGGGAGGTGCATACAGCCTTTCATCACGGTTTTATGAATGGTATAGTGTACACATTTTTCATTCATTAAGTGTGTGGCATGACCACATATTGAGAGTGTGGCACAACATTAAGTATGCACTATCAGTAAACCCCCCAAGCGGCAGCGCAGCATTAGAGTGCTCCATCAGAGTGCTCCTTAACATAAAATGTGCTCATCAGAGTGCCCCTTAACATAAAATGTGCCTGTCAGAGTGCCGCTTAACATAAAATAAGGGGCATGCTGATGATAACATTTTATGTTAAGGGGCACTCTGATGGGCAAATTTATATTAAGGGGCACTCTGATGGATACATTTTATGTCCAGGGGCACTCTGATGAGCACATTCTATGTTGTGCCCATCAGAATGCACCATAACATTAAATGTGCCTATCAGAGTGTCCTTTAACATAAATTAAGGGTCATGCCCATGAGCACATTTTATGTTAAGGGGCACTCTGATGGGCACTTTTATATTAGGGGCACTCTGTTGGGCACATGTCATGTTGAGGGGCACTCTGATGGGCATATTCTATGTTGTGCCCATCAGAGTACCCCTTAACATTCAATGTGCCATCAGAGTGTCCCTGTAAGACTACACCCTACCTTGAGGGCAGACAGGAGCTGTGCCAGGATCCTTGTTGGACACTTGTGTACAGGCAGGGAGCGGGAGCCAGAGAGACAGCTGAAAGGGGCGGGGCACCCACGGGATGTCATGTTGCCATGATAACCGCCCTGCTCAGCGCGCATCTGTCATTGCGGGCTGGCAGTCTGGGGCTGTTCTTGGACCGCAGTCCGCCATTTGTTGACCCCTGGTCTAGACCTATGGCTAACATATGGGATTTGGAGGAGTTTACTTTATGTAAAAATATTTCTTTAAAATGTTTTAAAAGGGCACAAAGAGGAGGTAAAGATGATAGGGAATCAGTTAAGTATAGAAGTACATCGTCAGCCTTTTTTGTGCTGCATGTTGTTTACCATAATACCTGAAATAAGGGGTGGAAAATAATATGTTCAGCCAGAGGCTTCATAACCAATGAAAATATTATTGGGGATAGTGGACACCCTTGTCGGGTGCCTTTTGTAATCTCAAAGGTGGCTGACAATAAACAGAAAGTCCAAACGCTGGCACTAGGATGCGTGTAAAGAGCCTGAATTGCTAAGAAAATATGTCCTGATAATCCAAAGTTAGTAAGCACCACTTTTAGACCGGTCCATTCAATTCCATCGAATGCCTTTCCTGCATCTAAGGAGAGGAGCAGAGAAGGCATTTGATGGTGCTTTGCCCACTGGAGAAGGTAAAAAAATCTCCTTGTGCTATCTGAGGAATGGCGATCAGTAACATAACTTACAGTCTGGGTGGATTAGGAAGAGGCTATATTTAGCTAATCTAGAGGCAAGTAATTTAGCATAGAGTTTTGTATTGGTATTTAGGAGAGAAATCAGATGAAAGTTAGCCGGAGAGTTGAGAGATTTACCTGGCTTGGGGAGGTTAATAAATAGAGCTTCTACAGTAAATACCTCTTATTTTATTGTCATTCTCATTTTATGAAATGTGGCTGTGCCTAAGGCTTTTTAAATATCGGCAGTGTGAGAAACTGCTGCTTCTGACTCCTAGCCTTACAAGAGTAAATGATTTTTGTTGAGATTTGTGAGATTTGATGATTTATCTATTGTGGTGCTCACTGCTGGAAAGAAAGATGTATATCGATGCCACATACTAGTGCCCATCAGTACACATCAATGTCATATATCAGTACACATCAATGCCACATATCAGTGCCCATCAGAGCTGCCTTTCAGTGCCAACTATCAGTGACAGTCAGTGTTGACTATCAGTGCTGCCTTTCAGTGCCCATCAGTGCCACCAATCAGTGCCGCCTATCAGTGCCAGTCAGTGCCGCAAAAGCTCGTGTTGATCCTCCCTTGGTTATCTTGACCTCTGCCTTCTAGACCTTGTCATCATCACTGGGCAGGCATAGTAATAAGACCCATAGGCCATTCATTCCAACAAACTTCCTTGACCTTTAGGAAAATAAGATCTCCATCCTTGAGATTAGGCTTAGATGTTTGCCATTTGTGATGACCTTGAAGATGATGAAGATATTCCTTCCTCCAGGGATGCCAAAACACATTGGCTAGATGTTGCACCTGTTTCCATTGACATCTGTAGATATTCTTGGAGTCAATTTCACTTGAAGATATTGCAGCAGTTCCAATCTTTTGAGTAAGAAGTGAAGCTGGAGTAAGGATCACTGGAGCACCAATATCTGATGACACCAGCACTAAAGGTCTTGCATTCACTATAGCAGACACTTTAGCAAGAAAGGTAGAGAAAGTCTCATGGGTGAGGGGTAACTTATGATTCTGCAACATGGAATCAAGAATTATTCATGCTACTCTAATCATTCATTCCCAGGATCCTCCCATGTGTGAAGAATGTGGAGGGTTAAGCAACCAAGTACATCCATTGTTGGCCAGGAAATTGTCTAATTGCAACTCTGTACATGCTCCAACAAAGTTGGTACCACAGTCGGATCTCAGTTGCTTGACTGGTCCTCTAACAGAGAAGAATCTTTGTAGGGCACAGATGAAGGAAGAAAAATCCCTTCTATATGTATCGTTCGGATGCTAACATAGGTAAACAATACAGTCCACCTTTTACTATTGGCAGCTCCACCACGAGTTCTCTGAGTAATTACAGACCATGGACCAATAACGTGTACTCCAACATAGGTGAAGGGTGGATCTGTATTTAGGCGATCAACTGGGAGACTTGCCATTTGTTGCTGTTGATGGCTTCCTCTTAACTTGTGACACTTGACACACCTGAAGGGCAGGGTGGAGATGTACTTTTCATACCAACAACCCACAAGTCGACTGATCTGATAGCACCTTCTGTAAACTGACGGCCTTGGTGTTGCACCCATTCATGGTGGTGACAAGCCAGAAGAGTAGCAACATGATATTGGCATGGTATGATTATAGGATTCTGTTCTTTGCTGCATAGGTCAGTTTTCCCTATACGACCACCAACTCTCAGCAGCTGATTGGCATCAACTACAGGGTTTAGATTGAAGAGTGAATTGTTTTTGGACAATTCAGTTCCATTTCTGATTCTCTCAAATTGCTCCTGATTTACCTCTTTTTGCACACAACGGATAATTACCTCTTCTGCGCGTGCAATATCTGCTGCTGTGGAGCATCCAGAATAAATGTGCCAGCCATGACACACTGATTAGCAAAGCAAAGAGCAATGTGAATTAGGCAAGCAATAGCTCTTACAGCAGATGACCAGCCAGGTAGAAAAACGCTCAAAACGGTGTGACCGCAGTTTCTGTTTTGTACTCACAGACGTGTGGAGTGAGATGTTTACAGTTCTTATTTCCTTATTATCTTCAGGACTTAATATTCCATAGGTGTCGTCAGAAAGGAGTGAGTAGGAGTTCTCACACAAAAACGTTGGAAGCAAAAGCCATAAGCTATTCTGAAGAGCTGCTGATGACAAGGCTCTGGTCCCACAGTCAGCTGGGTTGAGTTCAGTGGGAACTTAATGCCATTGACTTGGTAGAGAGAACCTCTTTACACATTCTTCCCTGTTGCTGACGTACATGTAAAACTGTTTTGTTTGGTTATACGTATATATAACCAAGTACTACCTTACTGTCTATATAAAATGTGAAAGAATCAATTCTAGTGTCCATTTCACTTCATATGACTTCAGCAATTTCTACTGCTAGCACAGCCACACAGAGTTCAAGTCTTGGTATAGTACTGTATGTGCAGGTTTGGGAATGAGTTTTGCCTTGCCTAGAACAAAACTACTGTGGGAGTCTCCATTAATTCCAGAGGTCTTTAAATAGGCTACTGCAGCAATAGCTTCAACTGATGCATAAGAGAAAATATGAATCTCTCTATGGTCAGCAGTTGAATTGGAAATTGGAACATAGCAAAGTGAAATCTGAAGTTTTTCTAATGACCTCAAAGGACATCTCCACCTTTCCCACTTTTGTTGCTTCTCACTAGGTAAAGGAGTATCCAAGTCTATGTTCTCAATAGATAACTGTTTTAGCAGGATCTTACCTTGAATGGTAACTAGACAAGATTCCTCTCTTAGTGAACAGTTTGTCACGAGTTGACACTTGGAAGGTGAATGTGTCTTGTTTGATGTTCCAGAGAAAACCCAAACTTTGTTGTATGGGAGGCACATCTGTACTTAAATCAAGGTTTTTTAGACTAGTGGCATAGTCCTCAGAGGGAAAAGCATTCATATGTTCCTGACTGTTAGATTTAATCTGGTGAAGTCTAAGGTTTGCTACAGACAGAATTTCCTTTGTTCTGGTGAGAAGATTGATTGCTTCTTTAGCAGATGGAAAGGATTTGAATGCGTCGTAAATGTAGAAGTTTCTTTCAAAAAATTAGCGGGCATCAGATCCATATTCCTTTTCTCCAGCCTGAGCCGTTCTCCTTAGCCAGTAAGTTGCCACTGCAGGGGAAGGACTGTTACCGAAGACATGTACCTACATTCATAATCTATCACTTCTTGATGTCATTGTCTTTGTGCCATAGAAACCTGAGGTAGTCTCTGTTGTCTATTTTGACAATGAAGCAGTGAAACATTTGTTGAATGTTGACCATTACTGTTATGGGCTCTTGTCTGAAGCAGATCAGGACACCTATTAGACTGTTGTTCTTTGGGTCCAGTAAGGAGCATGTTGTTAAGAGAAACACCTTCATGCTGAGTGCTGAAATCAAAATCAACTCTAATTTGGTCTGGTTTGCGTGCGTGATACACCTCAAAGGATGGAAGGTACCAGCATTCTTCTCCCTCCTTTAGTGTGGGTGCAGGCTCTACATGATCTCTGTCAAATATATTGTGCATAAAGTCCACAAAGTGTCTTTTCATATCTGGTTTCATGCTTAAGTTGTGATTTAAGGAGGAGAATTTACTGGATGCCTGCTGCAAGTTGTTGGGCAATCTCTCTCTTGGGAGACAAAAAGGTAGGGGTGCTACACAGTTATTGGAGTCGTCTTGAAAGAACTCATTGTTCATTACTCTGATAAATTACACTGTTCAACAGGTAAAAAGTTTTGGGCATAAAATTTGCTAATCTTACATAATTTTGGGGTGCTGAAAACGAAAATGACCCTAAAAAATGTTGATTGGCTCTAGTTTCCATGATATATTCACCCATCTAATGACGTAAGCCATTCAAAATTATGATGCAACTTCAGCTGCATATTGCGCAATTGATACTGGTGCCCAATAGAAAATTGCATGTATACTGAGATGATGCAATATTAGCCTTTAATTGCATCACTTCACTGCATAAAAGCTGCAGTATCTGTAGCTGATTGTAGTTCGACAGCGTCTTTACATTTCGTTTTATGCTTATATAGGCTACTCAGTAATGCCTCGAACTTGTGTGAATAAAGCAGATAATTTCTGCTATATCTGCGGTGAAATAACTTTTATCTCACAAAAAAGGAGGATAACAGGAATGATTAAGAAAGCCTACAACTTGTATTTTGGCTGCAAGATAGGAGACCAGGACAAGAGCTGGGCACCACATATATGCTGCAATTCTTGTGGGACGGCACTGGAGCAATGGTTGAATGGAAAAAAGGCATCTATGCCTTTCGCTGTGCCAATGATTTGGAGAGAGCCAACCAGATCATGTTAGTAATTGTTACTTTTGTATGGTGCCTCCAATTGTAAAAGGGCTAAATAAGAAGAAAAAGTTATCTGTGCACTATCCAAATATTCCATCGGCAATACGTCCAGTTCCTCATGGAGAGGGGCTACCAATTCCTAAAGCACCAGAATCCTTCGTGGTTGAGTCAAGTGAGGAAGAACCCGAAGCGTGTAGTCACGTGCAGTTGTAAGAGATAGCCCTTTCCTCGAATACAAGAGAAAAGCCAAGAGAAGCAAAACCGACACAAACTGAAGACAAAACTAGTGAGAATCCTAAGTATTAAAATGATTCAACCTAGCTTATGGCTATAATTTTTCTTGGTAATCCTATGCAATATATTATGCCATTTAGGCTTTGTTATGTAGTCAATATCACTTGCTTTATATTTGTGGAAAGACATCTATCTATATAATTATTGTGCATTATGTAGTCATTACGCCTATAGTAGAAAACTTTCCGTTTACAGAAAAACTAGAGCCAATTGACAAATTTCATTGTTATATTTGAACTCAGAATGTGAAATTCATTAAGAAATGGATCCTTTTGTTTCCAAAACTGGCAAAAAATAAAAATTTGTTGAACAGTGTTATCTGTCTTCCATTGAAGGAGCCAGTATATCATCTTCACTGGTTGTATTAAACACTGTAGAGCCGAGGTCGTTGCCATGGGGAGAGAAAGGGCTTGTGTTACCTGAAACACTATGTCACCATTTAAAGCTGGCTATCTTCTCTTTCACCCAGTAGTGATGTGGGCATGGCTCAAAGTAAGTGTTTTGGCCATTTGGCAGAATATTTATCTTTAATGCTGAAATGTTGGTAGGTCTCTTCATTTTGCCTATACAGACTTTGCCTATGATGAACCAACCTAGATCTGTGTGCTGAGCAAATGGGGTATCTGGGGCTCCACTGACTTGTCTGTGTACCTTGTGAACCCTTAGAATGTCTCTTCCTAAGAGAAGAAGGATCTGAGCATCAATGTCAAGCGGTGGTATCTCACTTGCTATTACCTTCAGGTGATGGTGATGGAAGCAACAGTTGGTGTAGGGATTCTTCCCTGTTAGCAGATATCTGGTTGCACTCAACAAGTGTAGGTAGGAGTAATTGCAGGTTACCTTTGAGAGTTTGGATCTTGCAAGTGATCTATTGCTCTGATCATCTAAGATCGCATACACCTTTAGAGTCTTTTCTGGTTGATCTTCGTGGTATATGTTCACCAGGCATATCATAGCACACGACTTATCACAGCAGTCTTCCACACAAACTTCAGTGCAGGATTAAGAAATGATGGTGGAATCAAGCTCTTGATCTGTATTCTCTCCACCTTGCCTTGACCTTGGAAGAGAGTTAACAGGTTGTGCAGAACTGGGCTCAAGTGGATGGAGGGCTTGCACATGTTCTTCTGGGCCACATTCTATGCACTTGATGGACATAGTACAACGGTCCTTAGCAAAATGTTTAGTAGGAGCACAACACTTGAAACATACCCCAAATTTGTTTAAAAGCTCCTTACGCTCTTCAAGAGGCCTTTTCCTAAAGCCAATGCATTTTTTGAGGGGGTGTGGCTTCTTGTGAATGGGACACTCTTGTTCAGGGTTTTCAATCTTCCTACTCTGTTTATTTGCAGCCACAACTATGGTGGGAGTGGGGAGGATGCCAGTCTTTTTCACGGATACTGGACCTCTATGGTTCCTATAGTTGGCCTGAAGACTGGTACTCTTAGGAAAAGATGAAAATAAACTGTACTCACCGTAGAAAAAACTTGGGTCATTCTTGGTCTCTGCAATGTTCCTGATGAATTTTCAGAAGAAAGAGAATGAAGGGAAGGAAACATTGTTCTGTTTTTTGTATGATGACCCTAGTGCGGACCATTTTTCTTGCAATCCATACTGGACCTTGGAGACGATTGGGTTTACCCCTCTGGCAGTGTCCAGGTAACTGAGTCCAGGTAGTTTTGGGTCTGCCTTGGCTAGACATAAATAAAATAATAAAAATAAATAACATAAGTGAGTCCAACATTAGTTCAGCAGCATGATATTGCAATCCTACTAATGCTGCATGCTTGTCTTTAATCCGTGACTATGGTGTGTCTTTCACTAGTGTAAAAAATATGTATCATATAGTCCACAAATCTTTATCTTGTGTGCTTCTTCACCAGTTGTGCTCTCACCTGACGTATATGACCAAAGAAGGATAAAGAATTGTGGGCTAGATGATACATATTTTTTACACTAATGAAAGACACAGCATAGTCACGGATTATTGAAAGACAAGCACGCAGCATTAGTAGGATTACAATATCATGCTGCTGAACTAATGTTGGACTCACTTATGTTATTTATTTTAATTAATTAATTTATTGAATTCAATTTTATATATATATATCCTATTGTGCATGTTTATATTTCACATTTTAATTTTATTAGTGGAACGCGACACGCTTGCATTTTGTTTCATTTAGAGTGACACATCTGTATGAGTATGTGTATAGTGTAGGCGACCCTCTCATTTATTCAAATATTTAAATATTTATTTAAATTATACACATCAGTTTATTTAATATTTTTGCACATAGTTCACTCATTTTATTTTAAAATTATTTACTGATTTTTAAATTTTAAAATTTTATTTATCCACTTGATAAAAGAAAATCCTTTATAAGATACACCATAAAAGCTCACAAGAATCACGTCTCATAATAGTCTGTAGAGTGTTTGAGGGAATCCACTATGTTTAAGTTAATGCTGTCTTTCTCACTTGCACCTCTGTCTGCACTGATAGCTTGTTCTAGGACCTTTAGTTCTGCCACAGCTGTATCATGTTTACACTGTTCATTTAAGATTTCTATTTCTGCTCTTTGGCATGCTGACTGAGTTTCCAACTCTGCTGTCTGAGTTACAAACTCTGCTCTCTGAGCTACTAACTGTGCTCTCTTTTTTGCATATGCTGCCCGCACCTTGCTGGCTTCCACTTCAGAGTGAGCAATAATAAGTCGCTCACTGAGTGTAGAGCAACATGAACTATGGGATTTAGAGGACCATACTTCGTGTTCAACAGACAGTGTGTTAGATTGAGTAACAACCTTTTTCCATAATAACTTAAGGCTAGTTGTTAGTTCAGTTCTTAAAGTTTCATCATTTTCCATCATTTTCCAAGTTGGTTTAACTGAGCGTTTGGATAACAGCTAGATCAGGTTCTTGTTCTTGTTCTGCTGTGTGTGACATCTTTTCACAGACGGAGCCTTTGTAACTCATGTTGACACAAGCAGATAATGATTGAGATATTAAGCAAGCAGGAAAGTTGTGCAGTGTTCCTGTATGCTGTAATATGAAACCAGATGGCCTGGGATTAGTTATGGAGACTTACACGTGCTCCTGCCATATTCTTCCTTTGCAATGAGAGCAATAAATCTTGTCTGTATCAGTACTGTCACCAGAGGCAGACTGACCATTTGGAAACTCGGGCACCGCCCAAGGGCCCGGGGTCAGTAGGGGGCCCCTTAAGATGCCCCTGGTACCTTTGTCATAGGCTTTTTTGAGTTTGGGCAAGGACACAGGGGCCCCATGATCCCCTATTGCCCGGGGGCCCCATGAGTTGTCAGTCCACCCCTGACTGTCACCCAGGAATCTTGTAATTAGGCTGCAAATTCCATTTTTCTACTGTTCTGACTCAACTACAAGACCATAAACTTTATCTCCAGTGATTTATACAGCTATACAACATGATGTTGAATCTATCTCTTGCATCGGGTCAGAGAGTTTAACTCAATGAATAAACTCACATGTTGAGGAAGTCAGATGAGGAAAACTATTTGAATGTTTTGTTTAATGGAGGATAATCATAGGTAGAAAAACATTAGTGTTGTAAGCCTCATTGAAAGATGCATACAAGAAACAGGATACTGTGGAAAAACTACCAGAGAGAGGCAGGGGGGAGGGGTATATACAAGTACAGTGAGAGAAAAAGCTCAGCTTAGACAGGAGGAGACAGCTTAAAGACACAGAGCAATAATACACAAGTGATGGGCACAGAGAAATAATAATAATAAATCAAATAGTGTAACACGACTATATATTTATATATACACATATACACAGTATACAGTGTTCTATATATATATATATATATATTGCTCAAAAAAAATTAAAGAAACACTTTGAAAACAAATCAGATCTCAGTGGGGAAAAATATCATACTGGATATCTATACTGATATGGGCTGGGTAAAGTGTTAGGAACGTAAGGATGCCCCATCATTTGATGGAAATGAAATTTGAAATCCAAGTGAAAAAATGATGCAGCAGGCTAGTCCATTTTGCTGAAATTTAATTGCAGCAACTCAAAATGGTACTCAGTAGTTTGTATGGCACCCACGTGCTTGTATACAAGCCTGATAACATCGGGGCATGCTCCTAATGAGATGACGGATGGTGTCTTTGGGTATTTCCTCCCAAATCTGGACCAGGGCATCACTGAGCTCCTGGACAGTCAGCAGTTCAACCTGGCAGTGTCAGATGGCCTGAAACTTTATATTCCAGAGGTGTTCTATTGGATTTAGGTCAGGCGAGCATGGGGGGCCATTCGGTGATATCAATTCCTTTCTCCTCCAGGAACTGCCTGCATACTCTCGCCACATGAGGCCGGACATTGTTGTGTACCCAGGAACCCAGGACCCACTACATCAGCATAGGGGTCTGACAGTGGGTCCAAGGATTTCATCCCAATACTTAATGGCAGTCAGGGTGCCATTGTGTAGCCTGTAGAGGTTTATGCATCCCTCCATGGATATGCCTCCCCAGACCATCACTGACCCACCACAAAAACAGTCATGTTAAACAATGTTACAGGCAGCATAACATTATCCACGGTTTCTCCAGACCACTTCTCATCTGTCACATGTGCTCAGGGTGAACCTGCTTTCATCTGTGAAAAGCACAGGGTGCCAGTGGCAGACCTGCGAATTCTGGTGTTCAATGGCAAATGCCAATCAAGCTTTATGATGTCAGGCAGTGAGCACAGGGACCACTAGAGGGCCTTCAGGCCACCCTCATGAAGTCTGTTTCTGATTGTTTGGTCAGAGACATTCACACCAGTGGCCTGCTGGAGGTAATTTTTTAGGGCTCTGGCAGTGCTGATCCTGTTCCTCTTTGCACAAAGGAGCAGATACCAGTCCTGCTGATGGGTTAAGGACCTTCTACAGCCTTGTCCAGCTCTCCTAGAGTAACTGCCTGTCTCTTGGAATCTTCTCCATGCTTTTGAGACTGTGCTGGGAGACACAGTAAACCTTCTGGCAATGGCACATATTGATGGAGGAGTTGGACTGTCTGTGCAAACTCTGTAGGGTCTAGGTATCACCTCATGCTAACAGTAGTGACACTGACCATAGCCAAATGCAAAATTAGTGAGTAAGGAAAAAAAATGTAATTGGCCTCAACCTGTAAAACCATTCCTGTTTTGGGGTCATATCATTGTTACCCATCTAGTGCACCTGCTGTTAATTTTATTAACACCAAATCAGCTGAAGATGATTAACAACCCCCTCCGCTACTTAACTGACCAGATCAATATCCCAGGAGTTTAATTGACCATTGACCTGATGCTATACTCTGATTAAAAAGTGTTCCTTTAATTTTTTTGAGCAGTATATATATATATATATATATATACTGCTCAAAAAAATTAAAGGAACACTTTTTAATCAGAGTATAGCATATATACATACATACACACTATAATGCCAAATGTATTGGGACACCACTCCAAATCATTGGATTCAGGTGTTCCAATTACCTCCATGGTCAGAGGTGTATAAAATCAAGCATGTAGGCATGCAGAGTGCTTCTAAAAACATTTGTGAAAGAATGGGTCACTCTCAGGAGCTCAGTGAATTCAAGCATGGTACTGTGATAGGTTCCCACCTGTACAATAATCCATCCGTGAAGTTTCCTTGCTTCTAAAAATTCCAGTCAACTATTAGTGGTATTATAGCAAAGTGGAAGCAACTGGGAACAACAGCAACTCAGCCACGTAGTAGAAGGTCACATAAAATGACAGAGCGGGGTCAGTGCATGCTGAAGCACACAGTGCGCAGAAGTTGCCAACTGTCTGCAGAGTCAATAGCTAAGTAACTAAAAACTTCATGTGGCCTTCAGATTATCACAGCAACAGTGCACAGAGAGCTTCATGGAATGGGTTCCATGGTCGAGTAGCTACATCCAAGCCTTACATCACCTAATGCAATGAAAAGCGTCTGATTCAGTGGTGTAAAGCACACCACCACTGGACTCTAGAGCAGTGGAGATGTGTTCTCTGGGATGATATGATTAATCACGCTTCTCTGTCTGGTAATCCGATGGATGTGTCTAGGTTTGCTGTTTGCCAGGAGAACGTACTTGACTGACTGCATTGTGCCAAGTGTAAAGTTTGGTGGAGGGGGGATTATGGTATGGGATTGTTTTTCAGGGGTTGGGTGTGGTCCCTTAGTTGCAGTGAAGGGAACTCCTAAGGTGTCAGCATACCAAGACGTTTAGGACAATTTCATGCTCCCAAGTTTTTTGGGAACATTTTTGGGATGGCCCCTTCCTGTTCCACCATGACTGCATGCCAGTGCAGACAGCAAGGTCCATAAAGACATGGATGAGCGAGTCTGGGGTGGAGGAACTTGACTGGCCTGCACAGAATCCTGGCCTCAACCCAATAAAACACCTTTGGGATGTATTAGAGTGGAGACTACGAACCAGGCCTTCTTGTCCGACATCAGTGCCTGACCTCACAAATGCGCTTTTTGAAGAATAGTCAGATATTCCAATAGACACACTCCTAAAGCTTGTGGACAACCTTCACAGAAGAGTTGAAACTGTTATAGTTGAAAAGGGTGGGCCAACTCAATATTGAACCCTACAGACTAAGACTGGGATGCCATTAAATTTCATGTGCGTGTAAAGGCAGACGTTCCAATACTTTTAGCAATATAGGGTATATACAGTATATTATAGCAAAGTACATCTGAATATTTTCATATACAAAACATAGCTCTTCTTGTAAAATGTGTTTATTTATTTTTTAATTCCAGAATGTGTGATACAGGAGAGGGGCTGTTTACATTTCAGACAAGAGAAGGAGAAATGATCTATCAGAAAGTTCATTCTGCAACACTGGCGATAGCGGAGCAGCATGAAAGACTAATGTTAGAACTGGAGAAGAAAGCAAGAGTAAGTACAGTCCTTATTAAAATAATCACTAAACATATACATTTAAATTCCGTATTATTTTTTTCAATTGTTAAAACATAGAAGAGAAAGTTTTATGTATGACCTCAACATCTGTGTGTATATGATAATTTGTTTCTAAAGAACATTAAGCAATCCTGGTGTAGTTGGATTTGCTTTAAAAAATGAGCACAAAAACAAAATAATGGTATTGCTCGTGACAGTTAATCAAATGTTTTCATATATTTCCTAAATTGCTCTGGAGAAAACACAGCTAGACTCTATGCAATTAGCTCAGCCAGGCAATAGTAAATTTCCAAAAGCCCCAACATTAAAAATGATTTCCAAGGACACATTGATGTTGATGCTGTTGCTAAGGTGATTAACCTGGAGAAGCCAACAGTGCTATTGAATGGTAACTTTAGATTTATTGTGTATATTTGATGGAAAAAAAAAATCATTAAATGCACATTTCATTAATGGACACATTTCTTAGGACCCCATCCACCACCAGTAACATTTTTTAAATATTCTAACAAACTTCCTGCAAGCTAGCCTACCCTGGGCTCTTTTTTTTTTGATAAAGAGAAACATTTACTAAAACCGGAGAGTGCAAAATCTGGTGCAACACTGCATAGAAGCCAATCAGCTTCCAGGTTTTATTGCCAAAGCTTAATTGAACAAGCTAAAGTTAGAAGCACAGCTGCACCAGATTCTGAATGCAATAGGTTGAGTAAATCTCCCCTGTGAGTACATTTTGTGAAATAATACTCCAGGTCTCCAGGAACTATTTATTAGTTGCTATAGAAATAGTACATTTGGGCGCATGACAGCGAGCCAAGAAGACGGCAGCATAATAATTAACCTCCTCTGACCCTCGGCTTTCCCAGCCCTCCCACTCTGCTTCTACAGCAACTACAGATTCGGAACCTTCCCTCCAGGATAGATTCTTTACTAGGCCTAAATCCCCTGCCTCATGTAGCAGTGGCGGCCCGACGGTAAGCTCCAGAGGGGCTGTGAAAATGGAGGGGGCAGACACGGACATCCCTGCTGCTCAGCATCCCACCCAGAAGGCTCCCTCTTTGACAGTGGATTCCTTGGAGGCAAAACTGCAAACATTCCTACAACATATTACTCGCACTATTTCTGATGAAACTGGGAAAGTTGCTCAGGACTTTAGGGGGAAGATTACCCAACTGGGGGACCACACTGACCACCTTGAGTCAAAATTTGATGACTTGGTGCAATATGTCCATGTTTTAGAAGAGGATAATGTGAATCTGAAACATTCCGTGTCCCAGTTACAGCTCCCACAGGAAGATCTGGAGAACAGGGAAAGCCGCCAAATATTCGGGATTACGTGGATGCTTATTTTCAGCACAACGTTGGCTCAGTCTCTTCCTCCTCGACCCTCCAGGAGGCCCATAAGGCCGTCTTCAGAGGTGTGTGCATTTCCATGGGCGCTCATTTAAAGAAGGCCTTGGTTTGCGCCAGACAATCTCTCTTATGCCAACTATCCTTAGCCAAATGACAATTGCTAGCTAACTCATCTATACTTCGGCTTCAGCAGGTCTCCTATATACGGGATCATATTTGAGCTCTGGATCTACATAAAACCGCTCAGTCTCTCGCTTGGGCTAAGCAAAAATTTTATGAGTTTTCTAATAAACAACATCACATGCTTGTTAATAGACCTACATTACAGGTACCTCCATCATTACCGGGCCACCTACTGCAGCCTGATGGCAATCCTACATATGACCCACATGTTATGGCTAATGTATTTGGGGATTACTACAAGAAGCTTTACAATTGCTTAGCTCCTGATGTTCATCCTCTCCTTCAGATGACCGCTTTTGAAGCTTTTTTTTCCACCTTACATTTACCTTGTTTGTCACGCTCTGATGTCGCATCTCTAATAATGGACATCTCTACTGAAGAATAATTGGGAGGTTGTTAAACGTCTCCTTACTCACAAATCCCCAGGACCAGACGGTCTTCCCTACTCATACTACAACTCCTTTATTGGTATCTTGGCCCCCCCACCTCCTGACCCTGTTTCAGGATCTCTTGGCTGGGTAGCTCCTGCACACAGATTTTATGTGTGCTTACATCTCTGTGATCTCCAAACCGGAGAAGGACCATTCCCTTCCGGATAACTAGCGACCTATAGCTTTATTGAACTCTGATTATAAGATTTTTATGAAAATACTTGTTAACAGACCGACCAAGTGTATCTACAAGCTTATACACAGAGACCAGGTGGGCTTTGTCCTGGGCAAGCATGCTGCCTACAATACCAGGAGGTCCACTGACCTGATTGATCTAGTCAATAAGTCCTCAACCCCTACTCTATTTTGAACTTGGATGCCCAAAAAGCATTTGATCGACTTAGTTGGCCATATATGTTCTTAGTCCTGGAAAGATTTGGGTTTAGTGGTATGTTTGTGACCACTTTAAAAGCCCTTTACTCCACTCCCTCCTCCCAGGTCAAATTAGCATCATTTGTATCCCCTTCCTTCCAGATATCCAATGGTACACTCCAGGGATGCCCGCTCTCTCCCCTACTGTTTATCCTCTGCTTAGATCCCCTGGCGATAGCTATTAGATCCAACCTGGATATTCATGGGATACGCACCCACAACAGGGATTTTAAGTTGTCTTTATCTTACTGATGCTGACGGAGCCCCACCTTACTTTGCTGGTTTTACATCGCACCTTGCAGCTTTTTGGTGCTCTATCATGTTATAAGGTAAACATGTCTAAAACAGAAGCATTGCAGATACATATACCACCTACAATCTTATCTTCCCTTCAGCTGAATTATCAGTGGTGTCCCCAAGCCTTGAAATATCTGGCCACCAATCTTACTTCCTCATATCATTCCCTTTATGCAGCTAATTTTGCCCCCCTGTTTCAGGCAATTTCCCAGTCTTTTAAATCTTGGGACAATCTTGCCATCTCCTTCCTGGATTAATGTGGATTAATGTGCTTAAAATGACCATATTGCCCAAACTCCTGTATCTGTGTGAGACGCTTTCTGTCCCTATCCCCATGTCCAGGTTGTGCTCCCTTCAAAAATCCTTCCTCCACTTTATCTGGCATGGCAGAGCTCACCAAATTGCCTGAACTGTCCTTCTCTCTCCTCGAGTTAACCCTTTGAGGACCATAAGATTACCGTCATCAATTGGAACGCCAAAAGAAGTAATTTTTTTTTTTTAAAGTTCGTACACTTCAGTTGCTGTAACTAAACCATTCATGAAATAACTGGCAATTTGTTTATAAGAACTAATATTTTGACTCAAACCAAAAACAAGTATTTTAAGTTGTTAATCAGATGATACAGGCAATTAAAAACATGGGACAAATACGTCCCTTGGTCCTCAAAGGGTAGGGGAGGCTTGGGGGCTCCAGACATTATGTTGTATTACTTTGTTACCCACCTTTGTGCCCTTGCCTCGTGGTCCTCTCAGCACCCCCTAATAATTGGGCTGAAATCAAAGGGCTACAATTATGTCCAGTGCATCCTTGTTCCCTACTCTGGTCTCAATCTGAAAGCACCTCTCACAGACATCTCCTACTCGGGCCCATGCATTTCACGATCTCTATATGGCGGCAGTGTAGGGTTAAATTCACTCTATTTTCTCAGTATTCTCTCCTGACCAATGTCGTACTCAATCCAAGTCTCCCAGATGGTTTGGCTTTGGCTCATGTGAATTCATGGGCTGAGGCCAATTTATATCAGTTGCGTCACTTGGTCCACCCAGTGACTCATAAGCTAAAATCCTTTTCTAAGATCCAAAAAGCTTCCCATTTACCTTCTCACCAATATTATGTTTATTTACAGATACGCCATTTTGTTTTCCTTCAAAGCTCCATTGTTAACTCTTCAGAAACCTATGCCCTTTGAACGTATCTGTATTCAAGGTCCACATCAGCGGGGCATAATCTACTCTACTTATAAGCTCCTTCAAGATGCTTGCCCCCTCTATTGATATACACTTTTATATGCACAAATGGCCCCGGATCCTCCAATGGGATATTGCTTTGGGTCATTGGAGTAGGATTTGGGAGGCTGCCTCCAGATCTTCTATGTGTGTAGTGTATAAGGAACATACTTATAAAATACTGATGTTTTGGTATAGGACCACTGAGGTTCTCAATGCTCACAATTGGGGTGTTTCTTCTGCCTGCTGGAGATGTGGCGAAGACACTGGCACTCTCACATTTTTTGGACTTGCAAGTGCATTGTACTTCTTTGGAGAGAGGTCTTCAACCTTTTGAAGCACCTTTTACAGGCTCCTATTTAATTTGAGCCCATTTATTTTTTGCTGGGTCTACCTTTTTCAGGCTTCTCTAAATTTGCCAAGAAGCTGTCCGCCCATGTTTTAACAGTGGCCAGAATAACCATTTCCATGTATTGGATTTCTACTACATCTCCTACACGGTCGAAATTGGTGAAAGTTTTAATGGAGATTAGAAGAATGGAATAACTCACTGCTTTGCAAGCTAATTCTGTCCCCATTTTTGAGGCAGTTTGGAAACCGTGGGATCTTTACATTTCTGATTTGCCTACTCCACTGTCTGATATTGATGGCTAATTTATTGCTATGTATTGACGTTATATATACCTATATGTCTCTCTTTGATGAGCCTGTTTCTCTGTTTCCTTTTTTATTGCTTCGTGCTTATTATTTTGCGATTCTATGTCCTGTAAGTCATTTTGAAAATCAATAAAAAGTAAATTACAAAAAAAAAAAAATTCTGGGAGCTCTGGATTGCAAACTATCTACTTTTAAATTTTGATCATACATTATTCCCAAATGAGGCCCTAAACATCGAGAACTCATTCCAATGAGCATTGTTTACTCTTTCTCTCTCCTCTTTTGCTACTTTCCCCACCACCAATATGCTCCCCCTTTTTTTCTCAATCATCACTTTCCCACACCTACCTGTTCCCCTGTTTTGCCTGCCTCCTCATTACTTTGATTAATATTTCCTGGATACTATAACCTTTCTGTCTTCTCCACAGAGGTTTTTTTTAAAGTAACCCTGTTCCTAGTTTGAGTTCCAGGATGAGATATCCCTGGGATTGTTATTTCTAGTGCACATGCTGAATGCTGTAACAGATTAATAATTTGCCTCATTGTGTTGAATGTGACTTGCTATATAAAAAGTTTTTTCAACATAAAGAGTACGTACTATCTCTATTCCAATGTTTTCTTTCTGAAGATTGTTGAAAAGCCAATATAACTATTGAAATAGATAAGGTCTATTTGCAAAATTAAAATTCACTTTGAATAGTAACTTTGTAAAATGCCTATTTTCTTTGAAAAATTAACTCCTTTAGTAATTTGACTCCAATACATTCTTTGTCAGTGCAAAGAGGAAAATCAATAAATGGATAATGACAAAAAAAAAAAGAAATAGTACATTGGTTTAACATCACTGACATATTAACCGGGTCATGATCGTAACCAGATTTAACATTAGGCAAGATACAGTAGGTGTGCCTCTAGGCACTATTGTTAGTATGGGTGCCTGAAGGTGAAAGTTTAATAATAGTATGCCATCTGCTAAACTGTTGTTGCCTGTTCTGTTCATGACTATTCCCCTCATCGTTGCTGCATCTTTGCATTTTTCTAATTTGTACCTGATTTGTCTCATTAAAACATGGAATTATAGTCCTATTTGTCACTAAATTAAATGTACAATAGAAACATGATGACAGAAAACAGTCTTCCTGCAAGCTAGCCTACACTGGGTTCTTTTCTTTTTGATAAAGAGAAACATTGTGGAGGATATTTACTAAAACTGGAGAGTGCAAAATCTGGTGCAACTCTGCACAGAAACCAATCAGCTTCCATATTTTATTGTCTAAGCTTCATTGAACAAGCTACAGATAGAAGCACAGCTGCACCAGATTCTGAGGGCACTAGGTTGAGTAAATCTCCCCCGTGAGTACATATTGTGTAATAATGCTCCAGGTCTTTATAGTACACATAGTAAACTGCAACTGAACAATTTTCTATTAAGAATCCTGATAATAATTTTGGACTGTAGAATCATGACAGATTCCCACAGCCCATCACATGCTTTCATTGGTTAAAAACATAATTAATTCCATGGTAACTATTTATTAGTTGCTATAGATATAGTACATTGGTTTAGCATCAATGACATATTAACAGGATCATGATCAGAACCAGATGTAACATTAGGCAAGATACAGTAGGTGTGCTTCTAGGCACTATTGTTAGTAAAGGTGCCTGAAGGTGAAAGTTTAATAATATTACACCATCTGCTAAATTGTTGTTGCCTGTTCTATCTATGACTATTCCCCTCATCTTTGCTCTGCTGCCTTGTCAGAATCACCCTCTATCTCCATCTGCTGCTCCAGACCTCTGGATCAGACCAGAGCCCACACCTTGTACACCCTTATGCTCACCTAAGCAGTAGCTTCACTGACTATGTGAATTGTGTTCAGTATCTTTTTAGCCCACTCCCTTCTTTACAATCCCCTATATCCTAGAGGCTGGAGCAAAGACTGCAGAGCTAAGGGAACCATCCGTACTGTAGCCACTGTCAGCAAGCCCATTACTTGAAGTATGTATCATTGCCCAACTGCCCTATTAAATTTTTACTACTGCTATAGTACTATACTATACTATTATACTACTATCATCATAAATAAAACTAATTTAACAGAAATTAATTTTGAATGCTTCAGCATTATTAGAAATACATATATACAAACATAGTTTCAACGAATGCGAGTTGCTATTTCTATTAAAGCTGAAGAATTCTGTTTAGCGATATGTGCTGTACTGTATTTATAAAGATCTGTGAGAATTCCTGTTTGCTGTGTAGTTTAACTAGCTTTTTTTCCTAGCAATCCAAAATTATAATGTTTTTTTCTTAGAATTCTAGCAGGCTACCAAGTCCTTGCTGCCATAGATAATAAGAGAGAGGAGCTGTGATTTCATTGCCTCTGTTGTAAAGTTTGAAGATTAATTACTGTACAATGTCTATAGCTAAAGAGGTGAACAAGGGCTTGTATTAGGAATGCTTTTGCTGCTTGTTTTGGGATACGTAATTACTTTGTCTGAAGACAGGTTAACATTAACTATACTCATAAGTCCTGGAGGCTATTTTAAAACAATGTTGGTCTCAGTTTTGTGTGACATCTGCATTTACTGAAAACACTCGTCTAAGTGAGTGCAGCATCATTTAGAATTTATGTGCTTGAAACCTGAGAAAATGGTGCCATTGTGCTAAATTATGTCCACTGAGTAATGATATATTATCCAATCCTAATGGTATGCTAGTGATTTACGAAAACAAGTTATTTTTTCCTGTGTGTTTGACCTTTACAATTTTGCTTTGTTATATAAAAATCTTGCTAATGTGATATCCTTTCAGTCAAAAGACTGATTATATTTTGCAGTAAATATCTGCAGCTACATAAATTAGGGTACATAACATTTGTGCTGATACCAATTAAAGAAAAATGCATTTTTCTAATTTGTACCTGATTTTTCTCATTAAATCATGGAAATAAAGTCCTATTTGTCACTAAATTAAATGTACAATAGAAACATAGAAAAGTGATGACAGTAAAAACCCAATTGGTCCATTGAGTCTGCCCTTCATTAACATCTTTTGTTGTTTTTTAATTATTTATTTATTTATTTAGAGTACAGACCTATATTCATTCCAAAAATGTTTATATCCATTTACTTTTGATTGACTCGCTAGCTTTGTTGAAAGTCTGTGTAAGCATCTGCTACTCTTAATAATGTTTAAGGTTAGTTTTGGGAAGGCTACCCTAAAGCTAAACAAAAAGCTAACATGTATAAGGTGTAAAACAACACATCTTCATAATGAATAAAGCTTCCTGGCTAGAGTGGAGTAAAACTTTTCTAAGATAAATACAGGGACTGCCGTTGCTGACCTATCATGCACATGCTAGTTGCCTGGCTCGTGTGCTGCCCCTCTGCCTTTAATTATTCTTGGGACAATAAACTGAAACATGTTTGCAAGTAAGAACAGTCAGAAGTCCATAACTGCATACCCGTTATGGATTATTGGGTTAGATAGTATTAAAGCAAGAGGGTCTCTTCAACTGATAAGTCAGTTATAATAATATTTGCATATAACAATTGCAGCACCTATATTTACCTTGTGAAAGTTTTACTTTAAGTGTA